>NC_134355.1:490176425-490863925 GCF_048569485.1 Anomaloglossus baeobatrachus
CATCACTCTCCCATACAGCTTCTCCTTGTGCAAAGTGCGCTGTATTGTTGTTGGTCTTTGGAGGTGGTCTGTGGATTGTCCTTGACTGTTCTCACCATTCTTCTTCTCTGCCTTTCTGATATTTTTCTTGGCCTGCCACTTCTGGGCTTAACAAGAACTGTACCTGTGTTCTTCCATTTCCTTACTATGTTCCTCACAGTGGAAACTGACAGTTTAAATCTCTGAGACAACTTTTTGTATCCTTCCCCTGAACAATTATGTTGAATAATCTTTGTTTTCAGATCATTTGAGTGTTGTTTGGAGGAGCCCATGATGCCACTCTTCATTGGAGATTCAAATAGGAGAACAACTTGCAAGTGGCCACCTTAAATACCTTTTCTCATGATTGGATACACCTGCCTATGAAGTTCAAAGCTCAATGAGGTTACAAAACCAATTTAGTGCTTTAGTAAGTCAGTAAAAAGTAGTTAGTAGTGTTCAAATCAAGAAATTGATAAGGGTGCCCATACTTTTGCGCCAGTCAAATTTTGTTTAAATGCGGATTGCACATTTTCTGTTAGTACAATAAACCTCATTTCAATCCAGAAATATTACTGAGTCCATCAGTTATTAGATATATGAAACTGAAATAGCTGTTGCAAAAACCCAAATTGTTATAAAGAAAAAAGGTTAACATTAATAGGAGTGTCCAAACTTTTTCATATGACTGTATGTGATATGGTGGTCAATGGGAACTGTTAATATGTGGATGATGAGGACGTGGTGCAGAAGTGGAGGGTTTTTTTATGAGTGGCTGTGGGACTGTGGAATGTTCAAGAGGTGGAGGTTGGGTGTAATCTAAAAGGGGCCCAAATTCTTGAGGACAGCCCTGTTGAAAAATAATGATCACTGCTCTGCATACCATATTTCACTTGCAGTTAACCCTAGAACACGCAACCATAGAAATCTACCACAAAAAACAAGTGACCTAGCAGGCCTGCGAGGCCCCAAGTATGCATTCTAGGGTTAAATAGCAATCCCATATGTTCCTGTAAGGAATGTAATCCGATATTTAATCAGATCTAACAGGGTTAGTAGAAGAACACTGCCCTCTGGTGGTTGAGAAACCACCCAGAACTAATGAGCAACGCAACTATTTCATCAGGGGAAGCATTTCAGAGAGACCCTGGGTCAGGTGATAGCAGTGATGCAGCAGAAAAATATAAAAAGCTCTAGATGTCAGAGAAGGGGAGGAACTGGCGCAAAATTTCAGAAAGAAGCAAACGTGTAGGCAGGGGTGTGGAATGCTGACCACGCTGCTGAAGAATCGACTGGACCAATTGATGCTGACAGTAATCTTGTACTGAGTTACCTTGAAAAAGGCACAAATATCGCCTATCAAGACCCCCGACTTTGTGGTCAATCCCCAGACATTAACTGTCAAGACCCCAAGAAGACTGGAAACCATATCCTGTTAGTGACCCAAGTGAGTCGGGCCATTACTTCCTGCTTAGCTGTGCAAGACGTAGTGATGTTAAGTATTTCCTAAATTGGCTTGTATTGCTAGTGAGCTACTCAACAAATCGTCAGCTATTATTTTTGAAGTATACAGGTAAGTGTACTGCCCAATTAGATTCTCTTTAACTGACTTTGATAGGCCTCCTTCACATGTCCTTTGCAAAAATACACGAGTTGCACTGTCTGTTTTTTTAATCCTTGTGGCCATCCGTGTGTATGTTTGAGTTATCTGTGTGACATCCGTGTGTCGTACTTGCGCTATTCATGTAAGTACTGTGTTTCATCCATGTGACATGTACCAGGAAAAAAAGCATGACACTGAAATTAATGTTTTTTATGTTTTAAAGATGGGAAAAGATAGGCACAGATGAATAGATAAATACACAGATAGATAAATAGATAGACAGTGGTGATGAGCGAATATATTTGGCACTATTCATTACTCATCAAGTGTTTTGGTATTCACCTATTGAGTTTCAAGTCACCTCACCACATGTTTGGTACCTGATTTTCATCCATTAAATATGCGGGGATTACATGCCAATCATAGTAATGCCATACCCATCTTTGCTACTGGCATTACTGTGATTGACAGTTGCAGTGAAAAAAATGACATGCGGTTCCCTGCCTATTTGTAATAACCAGCGCAGATAAAGGAGACATTTGGGAACTGGTATTCTCAGGATTGGAAGGTTCACGGTTATTGGGCCTTCCCCAGCCTAAAAATAGCAGCCCGCAGATGCCCCACAATTGGCCCATCCATTAGATGCGCCAATTGTGGAGCTTTACCCTGCTCATCCCGTTTTTTGATGCGGTGGTTATCGGGGTAATATAGAGTATGGGGTTGATGTTAGCTGTGATTTGTCAACATTTTTGCCAGACTATCGGATTGTGTGACATGGTGGCACAGCAGTCCAACAATCTGGCAGTTATGCTACCAGATTTCACACTCCGGAGCTGCCCTGCATTTAGGCAGTCTATTACTGTGTTTGCCTGTTCTATAGTGTTGTTCTACACTACTCCTTTTCAGGACATATTTGTGCCTTGGCCCTACGATATACACATTCTCCTTTGTATGCCTCTTATACATTTACACTACTTGCATATATGGTGCTTGGTGACTTATTTACTTTCTGCCCCTTTTTGCGATAATCAAATTTATGATTGTTCTACATCTATTTACATATGGTTGGCATCTACCTGACATAGGTGCCTTATTTTACATCGCCTTGCAATATTTTTTTGACCTCCATTGTCACATTCAAAACCTCTTGACGGTGCTGTTTGACTACTTACCTCACAGCTTCCATTACTTGATGGTCTCATATTATTATGCTATTATGCATTATATTTGATATTGTATAACATCAGCTATTATTGTTTTCTGAACACAGGGTTATGTACTATACATTGAATTTTTTCCTGTTGACCAGTGTCATTGCATGAGTCTCGCTCTGTGTGTGTTGTCCTACATGTCCTTTTTTAAATGTTTTTAAATACATCTTGTTGTGTGCATTGAATAAAGGTGTTATTTTTTATATTTACAGTATATCAGGTGTGCCCCTGGTTTTTTGTGCAGTGCTTTCTTCTTTCTTGATTAATTTCTCTCTTTTCACTGCGTAAGGGGGCACCCATTTATATATTTTGGCATAGTGGTGAGCTCCATTTACCTTTTTGCTGCCTGCAATCTGAGAGTCTGACAATCTGGCATAGGGGTTCAATTGAATTCACGGCGAGCAGTGGTGAAGCCCCTGAATGTGATCTCTGGTGACCTGACTGTCAAATTGCCAGACTGTTGGATTGTGAGATATGATGGCATAGCAGTCAGACAGTTCTGTAGCTGTGAGGCCCGGAAACTTTTAAGGTAGCCTTTAAGATTCCTGGAGTTTCCAGCTGTTGGGACCCCTGGAGGCTATGAACCCTTACTGGCGTTCACAGCCTTGAGAAGTCCCAGCAGCTGGGAACACCAGGAATATTGGCACCTTTAAACTTACCGGGTTGACAGCTGCTGTGAGACAAGGGGCTGTGAGAACTTGTAACTAAAAGGTTACCTAAGCACACAGCCACCGGGTATCCCAGAAGCATGCTCCCCGGCTCCCCTGCCACGCTCCCCGGCTCCCCTGCCATGCTCCCCGGCTCCCCTGCCACGCTCCCCGGCTCCCCTGCCATGCTTCCCCGCTCCCGTGTCACGCTTCCTGGCTCCCGTGCCACGCTGCCCTGCTCCCGTGCCACGCTTCCCGGTCCCCCGCTCCACAGCCTCCATGCTCCCTCACCTGCATCCTCCAGGCAACCCGGTCCCTGCTCCCGGCACCCGTCTGCAATGCTGAGTCAGCCCGGTACTCCTGCCTCCTGTGCACCGCTACC
The DNA here is from genome assembly GCF_048569485.1 of Anomaloglossus baeobatrachus. Lineage (NCBI taxonomy): Eukaryota > Metazoa > Chordata > Amphibia > Anura > Aromobatidae > Anomaloglossus > Anomaloglossus baeobatrachus. Next base: position 490,180,287 of record NC_134355.1, read on the forward strand.
TGCTCTGGCTTCTGGCACCCGGGCCTCGCGCATGCGCATTAGGGCGCGCGCGGTCATTGACCCTCTCCTAAAGGGCCAGCGTCCTCCAACAGGATATTGAAGAATCAGGTACAGGGTATATAGGGGGATCCTTTCCAAGTGGGCGGGGCCTGTTCTTCGTGTTTACTAAGCTAGGAGTCAGGTCTCCCTGTGCCTTGTCCCGTACTCACCTATCTCTCTTGTAGAGTCGCTCCTGTCTCGCCAACCGGTCCTGACGGTTCCAGAACCCCGAACGGTGCCTGTCCGCCATCTCGTCAGTCCCTACCATCTCCGATCCCTGGATCCGTGTGGTGACCGACCTCCTCGCTCAGCTGGTTCTGGACTCTGCCTGACATCATCTCAGCCTCCGAACCTGAGCTCCGTCACCCGGACTACCTTCAGAGACTCCGTGGTCCCAGGGACTTCTTCACTCCACTCCTCTGAACGGACTGTCCTGCTTCCCCGTAGTGCTCCGGCTACCGGGCACCTTGCCCTCAGTGGGGTGCTCAGTCCAGTGGATCAACCTCCTGGGCCTACCCGTCCTCCTGGTCCTAACAGTAAGAACAGGCCATGGATCCTGCCGAAGCAGTAGCGTCCCAGCTGGCCGGATTGCAGCAGGAACTCGGACGACAGCGCGAGACCCAGTCCCGCATGCTGGCCTTCATGTCCTCGGTGGACAACCGCCTGAATACGCTGCAAGCAACAGCCACGTCCCTGGCATCTCAGTCTTCACCAGCACAGTCCACGGCCGCAGTTCCCGTGGCAGCTTCCTCGGAAGCCTCTAAACTCCGCTTGGCCTCTCCACCCCGATATGCCGGAGATCCTAAGACCTGCAGAGGATTCTTGAATCAGTGCTCTCTCCACTTTAAGCTGCTTCCGCATCTGTTTGCCTCCGACCAAGCCACGGTGGTGTTTGTGATGTCCCATCTAGAGGGTGAGGCACTGGCCTGGATGAACCCCTTGTGGGAGAAGGAGGACCCTGTAACTACTAACATCCAGGAATTCCTGCAGGCGTTTAGAACCACCTTTGACGAACCCGGACGTGCCGCCGCGTCCGCCTCATCACTCCTCACGCTACGTCAGGGGACCTTGACGGTGGGTCAATATGCCATCCGCTTCCGCACCTTGGCCTCAGAATTAGGGTGGAACAATGAGGCCCTAACCGCCGCCTTCTGGGAAGGACTCTCTGGTTGTATTAAGGACGAACTGGCCGGCCGCGATGTTCCTTCCACCCTGGATGCCCTGATCGCACTAGCCACCCGCGTGGACCTCCGTTTTCAGGAATGATCCAAAGAGGTGTCCCGCGAGAGACGTCCGATACGGCATTCCTGTCCTCCGCAGAAGCCCGCCGTACCTCAGTCAGCGTCGTCTGGCGTCTCTGTCCACGAGCCCATGCAGATTGATCATTTGCGGCAGTCTGAACAATGGCGAACAGAACGGCTCGCCAAGGGCCTCTGCTTCTACTGCGGAGAGGGCACACACCTGCTACGTTCCTGTCCAGAGAGGCCGGGAAACTCCAAAGCCTAGGGTTGGTAGGAGAGGCCACCCTAGATACTGGGACTCTCTCAGACCCGGTTACGTGGACTGTTCAAGTGACAGCGGGAGAGACACGGTTCACGGCAGAAGTGTACCTCGATTCCGAGGCAGCAGGCAATTTCATCCAGCAGGCCACGGTGGACAAGTACTAGGTGCCGGTTACTCCACTCGACAAACCCCTCGTGATTGCCTCTGTAGATGGGAGACCCCTCTCTGACACCATCTCGTGGATCACCAAGCCTGTAGAACTACGTATCGGTGCCCTGCACACCGAGAAAATCACTCTCTACGTCCTCCCGCACATGTCTCATCAAATCCTGCTGGGACTCCCCTGGTTATGGGCACACGAACTGTCAGTCAGCTGGCGTGCTGGCAAAACTACCCGATGAGGCTCCTCTTGCCACGAGAACTGCCTGAAGTCCATACAGCCCATCCGACGACCTCCGGTTCCGGAGTCCCTACCAGGACTGCCTTCGGCCTATTGGTCCTTCGCGGACGTTTTTGATAAAAAAGAGTCAGAGGTACTGCCACCACATCGTCCTTACGACTGTGCCATCGACCTACTCCCGGGAACCACACCACCTTGAGGACGGATATATCCTTTGTCCCCTGCTGAAACAAGAGCCATGTCTGCCTACATCACTGAGAACCTGGCAAGGGGATTCATTCGGAAATCCTCCTCTCCTGCTGGAGCAGGCTTCTTCTTCGTTAAGAAGAAAGAGGGCGACCTGCGCCCCTGCATTGACTACCAGGGATTGAACCAAATCACCGTAAAGAATAAATACCCCCTGCCGCTCATCCCCGAATTGTTTGATCGGCTTAGAGGAGCTCGTGTGTTTACCAAGTTGGATCTTCGTGGTGCCTACAACCTGGTCCGCATCCGCTCTGGGGACGAATGGAAGACCGCATTTAACACTCGCGATGGGCACTACGAGTATTGTGTGATGTCCTTCGGCCTGTGTAACGCACCGGCAGTCTTTCAAGAATTAGTGAACGACATGTTCCGGGACCTTCTCTACGTCTGTGTGGTGGTATATCTGGATGACATCCTGGTCTTCTCTCCGGACCTCCAGACCCACAGAGAGAACGTGCAGCTGGTACTACAAAGACTGAGAGAGAATCGCCTGTACGCCAAGTACGAGAAGTGTGTCTTCGAGCAGTCTTCTCTTCCCTTCCTGGGTTACGTAATCTCCGATACCGGCCTGCAGATGGACCCGGAGAAGGTCTCTTCCATTCTCAACTGGCCCCCTCCTTCCGGACTGAAGGCAATTCAACGTTTAAATGGCTTTGCGAACTATTACCGTCAGTTCATCCCTCACTTCTCTGCCCTGACTGCGCCTCTCTCTGCCTTGACCAAGAAGGGGGCTAATCCAAAGGACTGGTCACCTGCGGCCGACGCCACGTTTGGCTCCCTGAAGCGGGCATTTGCTTCCTCTCCTGTGCTCCACCGTCCTGAGTTAAACCGACAGTTCACCGTGGAGGTGAATGCCTCCTCCTCTGGAGCCGGGGCAGTGCTCATGCAGAAGTCCTCCACCGGGAAGATGGTTACTTGCGGTTTCTTCTCCAAGAGCTTCTCAGTGCCTGAACGCAACTACACAATCGGTGACCAAGAGCTATTAGCAGTCAAGCTGGCTCTGGAAGAATGGCGCTACCTTCTGGAGGGAGCAGTGTACCCCGTGATCATTTACACAGACCACAAGAACCTGGAATATCTGTGGTCTGCTCAGCGACTGAACCCACGACAAGCCAGGTGGTCCTTGTTCTTTGCCAGGTTCGATTTCCAACTCAATTTTCGGCCCGCGGATAAGAATGTGCGAGCAGATGCCTTGTCCAGGTCATTCGTGCCCATGGAACAGGAGGAGGAGACATCCAAACCCATCATCTGCCCAAGTAAAGTCATTCCGGTGGCCCCTGTCACTCTGGCCCAGATACCGCCCGGGAAGACCTATGTCTCTGAAACTGACAGACAAAAAGTCTTGCACTGGGGCCATGCCTCGAAAATAGCCTGCCATGCTGGTCAGAAGAGAACATGGAGTACAATTGTACGTCACTATTGGTGGCCATCCCTTCGCACGGACGTCACGTCCTTTGTCTCAGCCTGCTCCTCTTGTGCCCGGAACAAGACGCCCAAACACCTGCCATATGGTCATCTTCTGCCGCTGCCAATTCCCTCCGTTCCGTGGCAACACATTGCAATGGACTTTATTACAGACTTGCCCTTGTCCTCCGGACACACGGTCATATGGGTCGTGGTGGACCATTTCTCCAAGATGGCTCATTTCGTCCCTATGGCTGGACTGCCCTCTGCCCAGGAGCTCGCTGACGCCTACATACAGCACATCTTCCGGTTGCATGGCTTTCCATCACACATTGTGTCCAACAGAGGAACTCAGTTTACCTCGCGCTTCTGGAGGGCTCTCTGCAAACATCTGGGAGTGGCTCTGGACTTTTCTTCAGCCTACCATCCTCAGTCGAATGGCCAAGTGGAATGAGTCAATCAGATCCTGACCTCCTTCTTGCGTCACACTACGTTAACACCCATCATGACGATTGGTCCACGCTCCTTCCCTGGGCTAAATTCTCCCATAACCATCACGTCAGTGAGTCCTCCTTCCATGTCGTTTACGGACTTTAGCCTTCCATCCCATTGCCTGTATCTTCTTCCTCGGATGTCCCTGCTGCTGATACCGTAGTCCGTGACTTTTCAACAATTTGGGACTCTGTCAAGACGTCCCTTGGACGTGCTTCCCTGCGGATGAAGAGACACGCGGACAAGAGGCGTCTGGATCCTCCGTGTTTCTCTCCAGGAGATCTGGTCTGGGTTGCTTCCAAATATGTCCGATTGAAGCTACCATCGTATAAGCTGGGTCCTCGATACATCGGGCCATTTAAAGTCATCGGCAAGATCAATGAGGTCTCCTACAAGCTGCAGCTCCCGGCCACGATGAGGATACCCAACTCCTTCCACGTCTCCCTGCTCAAGCCGGTTGTCCTTGGTCCCTTCTCCGCTGCTGCCAGTTCTGCTCCTCCTCCTATTGCTGACGATGACATCTATGCGGTAAGGAATATCGTGGCCATGAAGACCATGCGGGGCCGACAGTTCTTCCTGGTGGACTGGGCTGGGTATGGTCCTGAGGATAGGTCCTGGGAATCCCGGGAGAATGTGGGTACTCCTCTGATACGTGCCTTCCTGTCCCGGTTGCGGGGAGGGGGACGTGGGGGGGGTACTGTCACGCTCTCCAGCTCCCGTGCCACGCTTCCCCGCTCCCGTGCCACTCTTCCCGGTCCCCCGCTCCACAGCCTCCATGCTCCCTCACCTGCGTCCTCCAGGCAACCCGGTCCCCGCTCCCGGCGCCCGTCTGCGATGCTGAGCCAGCCCGGCACTCCTGCCTCCTGTACACCGCTTCCTGCTCTGGCTTCTGGCACCCGGGCCTCGCGCATGCGCATTAGGGCGCGCGCGGTCATTGACCCTCTCTTAAAGGGCCAGCGTCCTCCAAAAGGATATTGAAGAATCAGGTACAGGGTATATAGGGAGATCCTTTCCAAGTGGGCGGGGCCTGTTCTTCGTGTTGGCTAAGCTAGGAGTCAGGTCTCCCTGTGCCTTGTCCCGTACTCACCTATCTCTCTTGTAGAGTCGCTCCTGTCTCACCAACCGGTCCTGACGGTTCCAGAACCCCGAATGGTGCCTGTCCGCCATCTCGTCAGTCCCTACCATCTCCGATCCCTGGATCCGTGTGGTGACCGACCTCCTCGCTCAGCTGGTTCCGGACTCTGCCTGACATCATCTCGGCCTCCGAACTTGAGCTCCGTCACCCGGACTATTTTCAGAGACTCCGTGGTCCCAGGGACTTCTTCACTCCACTCCTCTGAACGGACTGTCCTGCTACCCGTAGTGCTCCGGCTACCGGGCACCTTGCCCTCGGTGGGGTGCTCAGTCCACTGGATCGACCTCCTGGGCCTACCCGTCCTCCTGGTCCTAACACTAGAGTTCACAACCTCCAGATGTCCCAGCAGCTGAGAACACCAGGAATGTTAAATTCTTCTTTTATGGCTTCCTTAAATTTATTGGTTTGACAGCTGCCAGGAGACCAGGTGGCTGTAAGCTCTGATAACCTAAAAGGTTACCAGAGCTCACAGCCACCAGGTCTCCCAGAAGCTGTGAGGCCTGGAAACCTTAAAGAAGCCTTTTAAGTGAGCCTTTAAGTTTCTATAAGTTCCTTTTGAGACACCTGGAGGATGTGAAACTCACACTTAACACTTGCAGTACAGAATGGATCCCAGGATCCATTTCTACACACAGAAAAGCAGGGCGGCATGTTGCCTGTGCTACTGTAAGCAACCTTAAAGGGAATTTCAATGTTTGGGGTAGAAGTCTGCAGTCATTCTATGTGACTGACGACTTGTGAATCCTCCCTGTGAGCGCTGTAAGGACTCACCGGTCTTGGGACTGGGTGGTCATGTAACCTTAAGTATGTAATTTGTATAGTTCCGGCCACATCGTGACTACTTTTACCTAGTCGGCTCCCATTGCCTGTATTAGAGAACAATGACAGCAAATAATGTGACTGCAGACTTGTGCCACAAGCCTGGACAATCCCTTTAAAGGCCTAAATGTGCTCCCATGATTGTAGAATCTACAGACTTGTCTCCCAATGAAAACATCTGGGATGTCATTGGTCAGTAACTACACAGGAACTGCCAGCAGTGGATTTTGATGATTTGCACAAGTACACTCAGCAACAGAACATTCCTCAGATGACCATGAATAACCTCACTGCCAGCATCCATGCAAGCATGTAGGTTTGGGCATTTCTGCAAGTGGCTCATACTTGATACTGAATAAATCGAGATGTTTTGAAAATGTTATTTCCTTTTCTTTCTTATTTAGTTATTAACATGTCTATGACGGGCCCCCGGGTCTTGGGAATACTCGTCAATGGGCAGGTGAGGGTCCGGGGATGTCACGAGTGGCCCTGCCCTGTTTCATGGCCTCGTCGGTGTCAATAAAAAGGATGGATGATGGGATGATGGTAGAGATGTTGGGAGTAGTTGTCTCATGACGCCACATGTGGTGTGCTGCCAGGGATTAGCCACCGATGCAGATGCTGTCCTCTGGGTCGAATGGTGTTGCAGCTCTGATGGTTCGGCTCCCCACAGGTAGAGCCAGGCCCTAGGGGAGGATGATGGTGGTGTTAGTAGACGTTGGTCCCAAAACCCAGGGCGACAGCGACGGCAAGGACGAGCTGACACAGTGGTTGCGGTTCAAGGTTGTTACTCACTGTATGATAGCCATGCATGGAGTGCCGGCTTCTGCCGAGATGGGCCCCAGCCGATCCCGGATCCTTCGGAGGTCAGAACCAGTGCGGTAGTCTGTGGGTCCTTTCTCCTTGCGCTGTGTGTGTGGGTCCCCACGGCATGAAGCTACACAGAGTCCCCTGTAGTTGTAATTTAGTTACCGTCCTGTTTACAGGCAGCACGAGTCCTTTTTGAGGCCTGACCGTGATCGTGACTCTGTGCTCTATTTGCCGCTGTGCTCTGGGATCTCGTGGTGGCCAGAGGGACGTGAAATCCCACTGTCCTGCAGATTCTGGTGGCGCAACCTTAAGTGTACGCCACCTTAGGGCTCTGCACCCTAACTGCGCCTGTTCTGAGGGAGCAATTAAGCTCTCCCCTCAGCAACCGTATTTTCTCCTATGTCCCACAGGAGCTACCAGTAGAACAGTTCCTCTCCTGTCCACCTGTCCAAGTATTCTCTGCGTGTATATGCTCCTCCCTCCCCCTTTGATGGTCGCTCCTCCCCTTAGTCCCTGTCTCTAGTGGGTGCAAGCCCCAGTGTTTGGATGGCAACATTAAGACCTGACCCTAGCCCGGTCCCCAGTGGGGAGGGCAACCTACTGTATGTATGAAATGAATGGATGTGGAACTGACACCGACCTCCTCCGGACCCGGGATGAGTACCACACCTTAAGTGAGGTGCAGTACCTTGTGACGACCGAAGCCTCAGGGGCGCCACATCTACCCATCTTGTGATTTTCATAATTCTATGACTTTTCATCTTTGTGTTGCAATTTCAATGTTGAGGAGTGTATGTAATGTGGAGTTGTGCGTGTGAATAATGTTCATTGTGTGAAATCCGCACTGTATACACATCCACACTATAATCTGTAATATGCTATGGAAGAAGAGGAAAGTTTTAACAGCACATCTATCCAAATAATACACCAAATAAACAATACTATTTTTATTTGGATGGATGTACTGGTAAGATTTTCCCCATTTTTCATGTATTTTGGATGTGCGATGTCAGCTGGATACGTCACCCTCCGAAGGATATATGCAATGAACTTTTCTAGCAGACACGGTAAGCTTCATATTTCTCTATTTTTCATTTTATATTATGCCATACACTGTACATCACCTTATGGACTTTCATTCTACAAAAAAAGAGAAAGTAGACAGTAGGTTGGGGGGGTTTCGGCAGCTCCAACAGTGAGGAAGAGACGGCAGGGTCATTGCAGGTTGTAAGCGTGCTTGAAGAGATGGGTTTTCAAGTTCTGCCTGAAAGTTTGAATGTGACAGAATTGGATGTGTTGTGGCAAAGAATTCAAGAGTATGGGAGTTACTAGGCAGAAGTCTTGGGGGCTATTGTGTGAAGAATGAATAGGTATGGAGGAGAGGAGGTCTTGAGAGGACTTTAGATTATGCCTTCAAAGATACCGCAAGATTAGTTCTGAATTGCGTGGAGGAGAAAGATTATAGACAGCTTTGTAGGTCAGTGTTAGTAGTTTGAACTGGATATAATGGGGATTGGGAGCCAAGGAAGGGCTTTGCTGAGGGGAAGCAGAAGAGTAGAGAGGAGAGGGGTAGATTAGTCAGGCAGCAAAGTGGACTGGAAAGGTGCAAGATTGTTAGAGGAAGGACACGGAGAAGGATGTTGCAGTAGGCATTATGGGAGATTATGAAGGTGTGCACTAGCATTTTAGTAGATTCAGTATTGAGAAAATAATTTACTTCTAAGTAGAGATGAGTGGACCTGTGATTGTTCAGGTTTGGCGGGTTCAGCCAGACTCTAAAAATAGGTTCAGTTTGGGAAAAAGACTTGACCCGAACTTGACCCCAAACAAGTCAATGAATAGCCGAAAGGGCAGATCAATTAATTGTACCACGTTAATGTGCCGCCCCCGCGTCAGCAGCTGGTCTGCTTGCATCCGGATATGTGGTGGCTCAAGGGGCATCCGGACCCGGCGGTTGTGCGGCCACTCAAATGAATGGGGTATTTACAGGGGATTGTATATTTAAAGTTTGTGATGCCACCCGTGGTGCGTGCTAAGATGGAGTACCACCGCTGCAGCTGGGAGTACCTGGGAGCGATGGAGTGGGCAGCTAGGTGTTTAACCCCTCCACGGGCAGGGGGAATGCCCCTGGACTCGGTGATGGTGTTGGGGAGTGCCGTTGGGGGTAAAAGGGTCAATTGCGTACTCACTCAGTCCATAAAGCTGACACCAACAACTTGGTAAACCAAAGTTCTGGCAACACCTGCCGCTGAGGGGAGCTTGTTTGGGTCCCGTCCCCGACTGTGTTGCCTGATGATCTGTGACCTTTTCCCTGGCACCTAGTTCACTTCTTGGTTGGCCCCGGTAGCATGAAACTAGTCGGGTCCCGCTCCCCAGTTTGGCTAACTGTGGGAGCTTGCTCTCAGGGTTCACGCTTGGGATTTTCAGGACCGTTTTTGTCGAAAGTCCTATCCCCCTCGTTGCGCTAGTACCCCGATTTTGGAGCGGTTGGAGAGCAGATCTTGAAGGCTCCATCCTCGTATGGTAAATTGTCAGGTTGCCTGAAGCTACTCCCTGACCTAGGGTCCACGTACCCCATCGTGCCCTGGTCCCAGCGTGGTGATGGTACAAGGCCACCGGCTGTCCTCCTCGACAGTTTTGTGTCGCTTGTCATGATCCCCTGCGACAGGGGGTCCAGCTCCTACTAGGCCCAGGCCACCGTCCGTCACCTAGTTACTTCCAAGAAGCCCGGCTCCTGACCTCCTCTTTCCTTCACTTCCTCTACTTCACTGACCTACTCCTGACACTCCTGACCCCCCCTTAACCAACTTCCCAAGTGGGCGACCCTATTCCACTCAGGCCGTCCACTGGTGTGTCTGGTGGGTGTGGTGCAGAGTGTTCCTAGGATTTTGATTGACTGCTGATGGCATCATCATAGTTGGGGACCCATAACCAAGGAGGAGGTGGATATTGCACAGAAGGGCAGATTGCACAATATCCTGTGACGACCTGATAGGCCAGGGCGTCACATTAACACACCAGTCAGACTTTTTTCTGACTACATCTTAAACTACATGAATATTCACTGCTTCCCTGCTCACCCTATATGCCAGCATCTGGGATTAGTTGCAATCAGACTGCTATACATGTCCCCCCTGCCGTCTGTTCCAGTGTCTACGATTGGTTGCAGTCAGTTTGCTGTATTGTAATGTAAAATAAATAAATATATAATTTCTAAATATTACATGGGGTCCACTGTATTTTGAAAACCAGCCAGATAAAAAAGCAGCTGCAGTCTGATCTCAGGATGGCAAGGGCACAATATCCATGGTTCTACCCACCCTGATGATAGCAGCCCTCAGCTGTCAGCTTTACCTTGGTGTTATAAAAAAAACTGAGGTATCGCACATCTTAAATAAATAAATAATTGAAAAAAAAAACTGCATGGGGTGCCCCTATTTTTGAAAAACAGCCAAGGTAAAGCAGACAGCAGGGGGTTGCTACTATTATGGTGGAAAGAGCCATGGTTATTTTGTCCTTTCTTGGCAAGAAATACCAGTCCAAAGCTGCCCCAGAAGTGGAGCAACTATTAAATATGTCAATTCTGATGCTTTACTTGAATCTTCTCGATTGCCATGGTGCGGTGGCAATCGGTTAATATATGGGGTTGAGGATAGATGTGAGTTTGCAAAAATCACAGCTGCCATCAAGCCCTAGGCTAGTAATGTAGAGGTGTCTATGAGACACCCCCATTACTAACTAACCCTATCAGTAAAATTCCATTATCTGAAATAAAAAAACGATACCCTCTTTCACCCATTTATAAACCCCAAAAACACTCCCACAGGTCCGACGTAGTCCACAACGATGTCCTATGATGATCCTCTGCTTTACTACATCCAGGAGCTGCTGTGAGCAGTGACATTACATATTGTAACCGCCCACTGCAGCATCCAGAACACACTGATGGCAGTGGGAGAGCCACCAGCTGTGAGAAGCAGGGATGTATGTCAGGTCACCAAAGTTCACAGATAGCAGTTCCCATTGTACCATCCTTGTGAGCCACCAACTGTAACCGCAGGTGAAATCACTGCTGGACTGCCAGACTGTCGAACTGTGTGACACGACGACATTGCAGTCTGGCAGTGAGTTTAAATATGGTCAGCTGGCGGCTCACACAGAGGGTACTATGGAAACTGCAAGCTATAACCTAAGGCTTGATGACAGCTGTGATTTTTGACAAATCACAGCCATCATCATCCCCATATATTACCCCAATTGCCACTGCATCAAGTCAAATAGAATGAGCTGGGTAAAGTGGCAGAATTGGTACATCTAATGTGATGCGCCAATTCTGGCAAGGCTGCGGGCTGCTATTTTAGGCTTGGAGGAGCCAATAACCATGGCATTTCTCACCCTTATAATTCCAGCCCCAGAAGTCTGCTGTACCTTTGCTGATCATCAAAAATGAGAAGGGAACCGCAAGCAATTTTTTAAAAATTATTTGTTTAAACAATTTAAGAAAATGCCATGGGCTCCCCTCTATTTGTGATAACCAGTCAAGGTAAAAGCAAATCGCTGGGAGTTACAGCCCATAGTTGTCTGCTTTACCCGTGCTTGTTATTATAATAATGGTTGGAGCCCAAGTCCTTTTTTATTTTTAATTTTTCTTTTTTTAAATGGTGCGCTGGCCAATAACAGCCATGCCAATACTTAACATGGTTGTGATGGAGGCAGAAGTGCCCACACTGATAAAGCTTACTGACTGGTTGGTCTGCAGCCTTTCAACAAGCATTTATACGAATAACAAACCAGAAGTTCTTGGTCGGGTCCAAGACCTGAACCACCATTGTTTGATACAGACCCCAAACTTTACAATTTGAGTTTGCTCATCCCTACTTCTAAGGTAATTCTGTTATTTGTTAGCCAAAGTTGTTTACATCAGTACTGTACCTAGAGCAATCATACGTGAACATATGTAAAATAAAGCTGGCTTAGCTGAACAGTCATGTTAAAGTTACTGACAATTAAATTACTGGATTCTTATTACTATGCAGCGCAGACATAAGAATCCAAATATACAAGCAGAGAACAGTATTTATAATCAGAGCACAAGTACTAAAATGGAGATAAGATATGACTAATGTAATTGCTTTTACTTAAGTGTAGTGCCTTTACATATTTCTAATCAGCATCCTTGCATCAAGACATTATCTTGCTAAACAACATAATTCTATGTGTGATTGCCTCAACAGAGAAGAGGGTAATAAGTAAAGCATGCTGAAATAGGAACTTTAGAATTCATTTTTATTATATGTAATGTATAATATAGTCATGGTGTGAAAAGATTAAGATTCCACTGCATATCCAGAGACAAAGAGCAAATTAACCAGATTCATTTTAAGTTAATAATCGCGCGTGCCCACAAGCCTTTTCTTTTGTGCACAAACTTTTGTTTGCCGGTTTCTCTAAGTAATAAAAACATGAAAATTGAATTTAATGGGTTATTCTCAAGTTTGGAACATATCCCCCAAGCCATAGGATAGTGTATAACATCCTGTTCACTGGAGGTGAAACCCACCGATCTCAAGAACTGGGTTTGAAGAGTTGGTTGTGGTGGTGGTCTATCATGCACGCTGCCACTCAATATTTATGCAAGTCCTGAAGACAAGTCAAAAATAACACTTGGCTAGCTCTGGCAGTGCCATTAAAAATGAATACAGTACAGCAGCAATGCCCCCGATTGACTAACACTCTATTTACAAAGATCCCAATTTTTTGTGATTGAAGGTAGTTCCAGCGGTTAGAACTCCAGTGATTGGGAAGTTATCTCTTAACCCAAAAGTGCGGCAAAACATCCATCTTGAGAGTACCCCTTTAAATGGACTACAGTAAAACAAGTGAAACAAGCTTAAAGAAAATACATATGTAATAAATATGTAAAGACACCTGTGGGGGAATTTTTTGGTAACTGTATTTATTTTAAGTTAAAATATGTTTTTTTGGGGGATTTATTAAAAATGTGCAATATTTGCCTTGTAGAACTCTGTTGTACTGTGTATTACTGTTTGAAGAATGAGTAACTGAGAATTTGTCAGTGAGATGTCACGATGTTACTTTGGGATAGTGAGGGACAGGGGTTCCTATGCTGTCCCTTATGCTAGGCCCTAGGCTATTCCTTACCTCCGCATTACTCCTCATGGTGTTGATACCAGAGTCCTGTGCCTTTCTATACTCCTGAGAAATACTAATACTCTAATATCCCCCTCTCCACAGAAAGAGATGGGGCAGGAGCAAGATGGTAAATAGATAAGTTGAGACAAGGGAAAACCAAAAGTTTGACATACTGCACACATATTGAAATGACAAAGAGAGACACAGAAAAAACAAGAGTGATAGGATAGCAACAAAAAGACAACAATGGTAAACTCCACAACCGCACACAGCAACAGGTATCGCACCAGAGCCTCAGGATCACCACACCTCCCCAGACCATGTAAGATAATCTATAACTGGCATAGGTGTAAGGATCCAGACAGTATATATGGGAGGAGAGACGATCTGATTGGCTCCCCCATAGCAGGTGATTAAAGTGAATCTGTCATCATATTTGACTTATACAAAATACTAATATGGGCATACAGGTTATAGAATGATGAAAAAAGCCATACTTGTATGCCTCATAAAACGTTTTGTGGATATATTAATGTTTATCACTTTATGTAAATGAGCTCTTCCAGGTTATGGGGAGGATGCTGCCTGGAAGATAACTCTGCCTCCAGAGCTTAGTTTAAAAAAAAGGGGCGATACCAGTGTGATGTGTGATGGCCACTCTCTGCGCTCACTGCAGAGCTGTGTGTGATTATAACTGACATCTGCAGGTGCCTCTTCGCTTCAGCCTCCATCTCACAGTCAGACAGTGTTGGAGATCAGGAGAAAACTGTGGAAGAAACAAGCGCAGAAATAGGGTCTTATCTGATAGATAAGGGGATACACTAGTAGAGACAGGTACTCACCTGTTTCAGTTGTGACAGGCACAACTCCTATGCAAGCATATAGGTAGATCATGCAGCAGTGGTCAGCAGCAGCCCCGAAGCAGGAATAGCAGATAACAGGATGGCTGGGAGAAAACCGGGTTAAATGCTGCGCTAGAAAACCACGATTCCGATGGATAAAATAAATCCTTTCCTTTATTGGCACAAGTCAACGCGTTTCGAAGGCATATCCGCCTTCTTCATCAGGACAAGACAGTACAAGAAAAGAACAGCATTAACAGCGTTGCTGTTCTTTTCTTGTACTGTCTTGTCCTGATGAAGAAGGCGGATATGCCTTCGAAACGCGTTGACTTGTGCCAATAAAGGAAAGGATTTATTTTATCCATCGGAATCGTGGTTTTCTAGCGCAGCATTTAACCTGGTTTTCTCCCAGCCATCCTGTTATCAGTCAGACAGTGTTGCAACATTGTTGTAATGAAGCAGAGCTCAGGGCACTGCAAAAATGTTTTTCCAAGAAGACAAATTTAACTTCTCCTGTTCTGTGTTCATTACTTGTCTCACACTTGTAACAGCCCTTGTATTTAAAAAATCTCTCTGGAGGCGGAGTTATCTTCCAGGCAGCATGTGCCCCATAGCCTGGAAGAACTCACTTACATAAAGTGCTAAAAGATTATTTAGCCACACTAAGGTTTCTGATATGAGACAGATAGGTATAACATTCTCCAACAATCTTTAACCTGTATGCCCATATTAATACATTAGATAGGTCAAATGTAGAGAAAGATTCCATTTAAAGGAGACTAACAAACAGACTAGCAACATTAACTCCTGCTGGCCTGTCTCTCAATTAGCAATTAGCAGGTCAACACCCAAGTCTGCCTACGTAGATCACAACACCAAAGGAATTATCAGGTTGAGTGTCAGAATCTGTAATCTGAACAGAACCTGATGCCACTATAACAGTCAGCAAAGTTAGTGAAAATCTCCGTGTCACCTTAGCTCATTCTGACCTTAACGTTTATAATTCGCACTGTATGTTTGATCTTGGGAGCTCCTCTCAGCTAATTTATCACCACATGAAAGTTAACTAAACTCGCTTACCAAACATCAGGTGAGAGGCGGTCAGATGATAGAAGATAAGAGTTCGGGCTCGGTTCCACTTGCGTTTTGTACGGATGAGTGCAATCTGATAAGACATCGGATTGCTCTAACTTTAGTGAAAAACTATGGAGCAGTGTCCATCTGTGATTAATTTCTCATGTCTTGTCGACCTGAGAAATGAATCACAGCATGCTGCATTTGGCAGTGAGTCTTTGCTCACACGCACCCATACAAGTGTGAAACATCGCACTGCACTCACATGTCATCCGAGTGCAGTGCGATATATGTAGAGACAAGCCGGGGAGGAGATGTGGAGAAAGTATTCCCTCCCTCTTCTCCACAGCTGGGACCCGATCGCAAGATCGGATCACAGTCACATAACCCTCGGCTGACACCAGCAGCAGAAGATCATTAGCATATCGCTTTCGGTGCTCTCACATCAGAAGCTATGCACAAGTGGAACCGATGTTTTATAAAATCTCTCCTCAGAGGAATCTCACTGATATAATTTGTGAAGGTATTCTATAGTCAGAAAAAGATGAACAGCATTAATGAAATTCATTAACCCATTAGCAAAAAGATTTGTCAAAAATAAATGCATTAAAGTAACAAAAGGCCCATGTTGAGAAAGTTTAATCTCTGGTTGCGAGAGGACAGAAAAGCCTAAGGTGATAATTTTGGGAAGTAAGAAAAATATTTGGCAAATTTAAACTATATATGAGAGCTACCACGCTTCCTAAAAGGGCTAATGCAGAACTCTTAAATTAGAGACCGGTATACTGTATATATGTGTAGAAATCACAATGGGTTTAACTTGCAATTGAGCCCTAAGATAGCTAAAAGTATACAAGGTTTAGGGTTTTACTAGATAAACAGAATGACCCCTATAGAATGAGTAGAAAAATAAATATCTTTACTTTATTGTTTAAAACATAGAGATGGCAGTTAATTGGATAATACTTCTGCAAGTAGGCGTTTATCCTTCAGTTATATCAATATAGATGGTGCAAAGGTTGGCTATAAGGGTATGTCCACAAGCTACAGATTTCGAGCAATTTCTGCATTATTTCTGCACCTTGTGGCAGAAAAATGCACCAAAACCCACCTATGGTGGTGCATTTTTTGTGCTTTTTTTAATGCATTTTTGCAGCGTTTTTGAAGGGGTGTTCTTTTGCTTGCAACAAGGAGAAGATTGTCAATAAAGCTAGGTCAATAAAAAAGAAAAATAAGCTTTCTTGCTTGAACCGTTCTTCTGTTTAATTTTACGCTGTCCTGCTCCTGATGACGCAAAATGTATTATATTTGAATATTGCATGATCCTGATGTGCGCCTCTATTATGTGTACTGTTTTCTCCTTTTTGCTTGCATCATTGTTTTACACATAGGCTGCACTCAACCGTGTTGATTTTGTGCTGTGCATCCCTAATTTCCTATTTACTACTGCTCCTGATGACATCACATCCTGCTTTAGCCATGTGTTTTTTGTGTTAAAAAACACGGCACAACTGCTCCAAACACTCAATGCGGATTTGCAGCATTTTTTCATCACAAGATTGAAGTCAATGAGTGAAAAAACGCTGCAAATCCCGACCAATAATTGACATGTGCCCTAAATCTGCAAAGAAAAAAAACGCAGCATGCGAACAGCACTTCAGAGATCTCATCTCAAAAATGCTGAAAAAAATGCAGCGTGTGTACAAGGCCTCACTTGGTAAATGTTAAAAACATTGGTCATGCAGTTGATATGCCAATAATAGGAGTGCTTTGCTAAAAAAAACATAATACCATGTATTATTATCTGGAATTAGGTTTTAAATAGGGCTAATACTATATATTCATAAAACAAACACTGTCCTGAGCAATATATTAGTGGTGCAGTGGCTGCTGACACTGCTGAAGGACAGTGAGCCCTTTGAAACATATTGGATGTGTGTATCTAGCAGAACCAAGCAGCTGACAAGGGCAAGCGAACACCTTCTTTCTCCTATTGCGTGATGTCACACTCTACCTAGTTCACAGTTTTGTGGTTTCCAAGGACGCCTTCAGCTAAGAACATGGGAAAACCTGCATACTACTGAAGGCTCAGCTCTCCAGCAAGACTCCAGTGGACTCAGATGCCGCACACCAGGACTAGCGCTCTGTAACAGCTAACGCACAGACAGAACAACGTCTCTCTGCCTCCTTCACTAAATGTGAGTCCAAATTGCAATATGATAGGAATGATCTTCCAGCAGTGTCAGCATCCACTGCACCACAAGCTCAGGGCAGTGCTTGTTTTATGAATATATACTATTAGCCCTATTTAAAAGCTAATTCCAGGTACTAATACATCGTATTATCTTTACACAAAATCACTCATATTATTTGTGTGACGCCCCTGGACTATCAGGTCGTCACAGGGTACTGCACAAGCTGCCCTCCTGTGCAGTATTCAGCCTTCCTCTTGGTTCTGGGTCCCTACTTATTTGGTGCTGCCTCCAACAGCAAGTCAAATCCTAGAGATACCCTGCACCACACCCACCAGACACACCCAGTGGACGGCTTGAGTGGAATAGAGTCGCCCAGCTGGGGGGTCAGGGAGGGGAGGGGAGGGGAGGAGTGTAGTCAGTGTGGAGTAGAGTCTGTGAGTGGAAGGAGGTTGGGAAGTAGCCCTTGAGCTGAGAGGAGCTCAGAGGAAGTCGGGAGTGGTGACTTTTGAAGGAACTGCCTAGGTTGCAGATGGTGGTCTGGGCCTAGAGGGTGGCGTCACAAATTATACATCAACTTCCTTGTAAATACCTCTTTTATTCGAGTGGCCGCATGACCCCCGGGTCCGGAGACCCTCGAGCCACAGCAAACCTGGATCCGAGCAGTTCGGTTGCTTCCACGGGGGTGGCACATTTGCATATCAGCTGCTTCACCAATGCTTTTTACATTTACCAAGTGATAACTAACATTTGCGCCATAAATGTTGATATAACTGAAGGATAAGCGCCTTCTTGCAGAAATATTATACAATCCTATTGATTGGGACTTTTATGTTTTACACAATAATGTAAAGATATTTCTTCTATTCATTCTATAGGGGTCATTCTGTTTATTTGATAAAATCCTAAACCTGGGTATACTTATACCTATCTTAGAGCTCACTTAGAACTTAGACCCATCTTGCATTCTGCACATACAGGTGCATCTCAATAAATTAGAATATCATCAAAAAGTGAATTTATTTCAGTAATTCAATACAAAAAGGATACGCATATTATATAGAGTAATTACAAACAGAGTAATCTATTTCAAGTGTTTATTTCTGTTAATGTTGATGATTATGGCTTACAGCCAATAAAAACCCAAAAGTCATTATCTCAGAAAATTAGATTAATTACCAAAAAACACCTGCAAAGGCTTCCTAAGCATTTAAAATGGTCCCTTAAGGTACCGTCACACTAAGCAACATCGCTAGCAACATCGCTGCTGAGGCACAACTTGCTAGCGATGTTGCTGTGTGTGACATCCAGCAACAACCTGGCCCCTGCTGTGAGGTCGTTGGTTGTTGCTGAATGTCCTGGACCATTATTTAGTTGTTGCTCTCCCGCTGTGAAGCATACATCGCTGTGTGTGACAGCGACAGAGCAACAACTAAATGTGCAGTGAGCAGGAAGCCGACTTCTGCAGACGCTGGTAACCAATGTAAATATCGGGTAACCAAGAAGCCCTTTCCTTGGTTACCCGATATTTACCTTGCTTACCAGCGTCCGCCGCTCAAACGCTGTCAGTGCCGGCTCTCTGCACACATAGCCAGACTACACATCAGGTAATTAACCCGATGTGTACTCTGGCTAGGAGTGCAGGGAGCCAGCGCTAAGTGGTGTGCGCTGGTAACCAAGGTAAATATCGGGTTGGTTACCAGATATTTACCTTAGTTACCAAGCGCAGCATCGCTTCCACGCGTCGCTGCTGGCTGAGGGCTTGTTACTGGTTGCTGGTGAGATCTGCCTGTGTGACAGCTCACCAGCAACCCCTGTAGCGACGCTCCAGCGATCCCTGCCAGGTCAGGTTGCTGGTGGGATCGCTGGAGTGTCGCTTAGTGTGACGGTACCTTTAGTCTGGTTCAGTGGGCTACTCAACCATGGGACTCCATCGGCAGCGTCATGACGTAATCATTGTGAGCTGATAGTTGCCATGGTAGTACAGGGTCATGTGATGACTAGAGTTGAGCGCGGTTCTAGGTTCGTGGTTCTCCAGTTCGCGGCTCGAGTGATTTTGGGGGCTGTTCTAGATCGAACTAGAACTCGAGCTTTTTTGCAAAAGCTCAATAGTTCTAGATACGTTCGAAAACGGTTCTAGCAGCAAAAAGCAGGGCTTTTTACAGCTACAGTGTGCAGGAGCCATCGCTGGCAGCCTGCCACAAGCTGGTAACCAAGATAAACATCGGGTATTCAAGCAAAGCGCTTTGGTTAGTAACCCGATGTTTATCCTAGTTACGTGCAGGAAGCCCACACTTCCCCGCTCAGCTCGCTCCACCCCCTCCTGCCCGCAGCATGTACACATACATACACACACACACACACACACACACACTCTGCACACATGGTCCCGCTCGGCTTACCTGCGGTGATGAAGTCCCGCCATCCCGACCTCAGCGCTGTCACTGTCCTCCATGGCCGCCGCTTGTCACATCACCTCTCGCTTCCGACCCGAGACTGACTAGCGGTGACGTCACGGGCCTCTCGCGATACTTGGCTGTGAAGGTCATTGAACTCAGTGACAGGTGCTGTCAGTGTGCTGGAGATCAGCGCAGGTAATGTACCTCGCTGACAGCAGCACTTGTCATCCCTTGCAGTGACCTGGGCTGACCCATTGATGTTAGCTCAGGTCACTGCATTGCTCTCCCAGCCAATGGGGAACATTCTGCTCTTCATTGACTGGGACAGTGTGGATCGTCATGGCAACCCCTTGGATTACACCAGACCTGGATTTGTTTTTCTTTCTAATAAATTGGTTAAAGAGGGAATGTTTTGGGGAGTGTTTTTTCAAATAAAAATGTGTTTGTCGTCTATTTTTTTTTATTACTGACTGGGTTGGTGATGTCGGGTATCTGATAGACGCCTGACCTCACCAACCCCAGGGCTTGATGCCAGGTGACATTACACATCTGGTATTAACCCCATATATTACCCCGTTTGCCACCGCACCAGGGCGCGGGATGAGCTGGGGCGAAGCACCAGGATTGGCGCATCTAATGGATGCGCCACTTCTGGGGCGGCTGCGGCCTGCTATTTTTAGACTGGGGAGAGTCCAATAACCATGGACCTCCCTAGTCTGAGAATATCAGACCCCAACTGTCTGCTTTACCTTGGCTGGTGATCCAATTTTGGGGGGACCCCTACGTGTTTTTTTTTTAATTATTTATTTAATTTAAAATAACAGCGTAGGGTGCCCTCAGTTTTGGATTACCAGCCAAGTTGAGGTTGCCAGCTGTGGTCTGCAGGCTGCAGCCGTCTGCTTTACCCCCTAGCTGGCTACAAAACTAAGGGGAACCCTACGTCATTTTTTTTTTCATTTTTTTGGCTAAATACAAAGCTAAGCACCCCTTAGTGCCACATGAAAGGCACCAAAGGGTGCAAAATTACAAAATGCAGGAGAGTGGGACATTATGTGTCTTTCTGCCATTATAATGACAGAAAAGACTGATATGAAGTGCACAAGCACAAGAAAATCACCAGAGCGCTCTACGCTGTGAAAAGCAGTAGAAAATGGCACTGGAGTTAACATTTGACCGCCTCATGTAGGATGAAGCTATGGATCCTGGGTAAATTTATGCATTTACCCTCCTTCAGTTTTTTTGCAGTACACAAAAAAAACGGAAGGCACACCGATGACAAACAGATGACATACGGACCGTCTACGGAATGGAAACGGATGCCGCACGGATGCACCCGTGAAAAAAAACGGACTGTTTTTTGCAGACCGCAAAAATGGATCAGTCGTGTTAATGTAGCCTTATTCTGATCTGCCGTTTATAAACAGCAGGCAGAAATAAGTGAATAACGCCCCCCGGCGTCAGAAAATCTCCGGGGTTTCAGGGCTAGCTGAGACCCTGGAGATCATGATTCAGGATGGTTTTTCTGGTCCCCGCTCATGTGATCACAGGTATACACCGTACACCGATGATCACAGTTACAGTAAATGACAGCGCCGGTAAAAAATTATTTATCTCCCATCTGGCATGAACAAACACTTCTTCTCTACTTCTTCTCCACTTCTTCTCCACCTTTTCTCCACTTTTTCTCCACTCTTTCTCCACTCTTTCTTCACTTTTTCTCCACTTTTTCTCCACTTTTTCTCCACCTTTTCTCCACCTTTTCTCCACCTTTTCTCCACTTTTTCTCCACTTTTTCTCCACTTTTTCTCCACCTTTTCTCCACCTTTTCTCCACCTTTTCTCCACTTTTTCTCCACCTTTTCTCCACCTTTTCTCCACTTTTTCTCCACTTTTTCTCCACTTTTTCTCCACTTTTTCTCCGTTCTTTTTCTATGGTCGGTCTACCCATTAGCTCTGCCATGCATAGTGTAGCTCTACACCTACTGCACATGTTACTTTATGATTGACATCTCTTTCGTACCAGAGCTGTCTAAGCCTACTCTGACCCCATATTTGTCATTACTATATTGTCCTTGTACTGTATTATGACATTTGTATCATGTGTTTCATTTCTTGCTGTGTTGCAATTTTTTGCTGCATCCCAATTGTACCTCTACATTGTTCGAGTTTATGTTATTGTTCTCTCACTCTTATGTGATACTGATTATTGTCATTTTTCATGATTACATGCAGATAAGTCCAATCTGACGAAGCCTCAGGCCGAAACGTCATTTGTAACTTGTTTTGGACAAAAACATATATGCTTATGAAAATTTTTTTTTTCTTAATACGCACCAATAAAGAGTGATTTTGCATTACTATCCGTTGTGACTTACTGACTTAGTCTGGGAGATTTAGAGTGCCGAGGTTACTCACTAATTTTATCTATTATTACCTCTGAGCACCTATATACCAGTGAGCACAGCTTCCTCTACAGTAGTTCTCCTGATTAGGCATGCCCTTACCTCATGAGCAGGGCATTGCAGCTTTAGTAGCAACCATTACGATATGGACTCTGCTGCTATGGACCCGGGGAGAGTGAGTGCAGATTCATTGCACCCACACTCCTCACATGAAGGGTCCGCACTCCTAGAAAATGGGGGATACGTTCACTGAGTGTCTCCCCCCCATATTCTAGACGGTCCAGAGTCATCGTGGGACCCCTTTATTTTTTTTCTTACAATAAATTGGTGAAAGAGGAAATGTTTTGGGGACTGTTTTTTCAAATAAATTTCTTTTGTCGATTTTTTTTTTTTTTTGTTAGTACTGACAGTTTATGATGTTGGGTATCTAATAGACGCCATGACATCACAAACTGCTGGGCTTGATCTCAGGTGACTTTACAGCTAGTATCAACCCGATTTATTACCCCGTTTGCCACTGCACCAGGGCACGGGATGAGCTGGGGTGAAGCGCCAGGATTGGCGCATCTAGTGGATGCGCAACGTCTGGGGTGCCTGCGGCCTGTGATTTTTAGGCTGTGAAGGCCCAATAACTATGGACCTTCCCACCCTGAGAATACCAGACCACAGCTGTCCGCTTTACCTTGGCTGGTGATCCAATTTGAGGGGGACCCTACTTTTTTTGTGTAATTATTAATATTTATAAAATAATTATAAAAAAAGAGCCTGGGGGGACCTCCACATTGGATCCCCAACCACGGTAAAGCTGCCAGCTGTGGTTTTCAGGCTACAGCCGTCTGCTTTACCCTAGCTGGCTATCAAAAATGGGGGGACCCAACGTCATTTTTTTTTTTCACTATTTTTTAAATAGAAAAAATTAATGGGCTTCCCTGTATTTTGATTGCCAACCAATGTAACGGCAGGCAGATGGGGGTGGCAACCCATAGCTGTCTTCTTTATCTGCGCTGACAATCAAAAATACCGCGGAGCGCTACGTCATTTTTTTTAAAGATTTATTTTTACAGCACTGTGATGTCCAGCAATCAAAATACAGGGAAGCCCATTTTGTTTTTAGTTCTTTAAATAAATAATGAAAAAAATATATATGGGCTCCCGCTGCATTTTTTGTATTGCTAGCTAAGGGTAATCCAAGCAGCTACTGGCTGCTAACCCCCACTGCTTGGTGTTACCTTCACTGGCAATGGAAAATCCAGGGAAGCATTTTTTATTTTTTTTGCCAAAAAGCTACAAAAAAAGGATGTGAGCTTCGCCATATTTTTGTATGCTAGCCAGGTATAGCAGGCAGGTGCTGGAAGAGTTGGATACAGCGCCAGAAGATGGCGCTTCTATGAAAATGCCATTTTCTGAGGCGGCTGCAGACTGCAATTCGCAGCAGTGGGGCCCAGAAAGCTCAAGCCAACCTGTGCTGCGGATTCCAATCCCCAGCTGCCTAGTTGTACCTGGCTTGACACAAAAATGGGGCAAAGCCTACGTCATTTGTTTTCTAATTATTTCATGAAATTCATGAAATAATAAAAAAAGGGCTTCCCTTTATTTTTGGTTCCCAGCCGGGTACAAATAGGCAACTGGGGGTTGGGGGCAGCCGTACC
Source organism: Anomaloglossus baeobatrachus (assembly GCF_048569485.1). Lineage (NCBI taxonomy): Eukaryota > Metazoa > Chordata > Amphibia > Anura > Aromobatidae > Anomaloglossus > Anomaloglossus baeobatrachus. The sequence continues at coordinate 490,203,845 of NC_134355.1, forward strand.
TGCCTGCTGTACCTGGCTAGCATACAAAAATATGGCGAAGCCCACATAATTTTTTCAGGGGGCAAAAAACTTCTGCATACAGTCCTGGATGGAGTATGCTGAGCCTTGTAGTTCTGCAGCTGCTGTCTGTCTGTATGGAGAAGAGCAGACAGCAGCTGCAGAACTACAAGGCTCAGCATACTCCATCCAGGACTGTATGCAGAAGTTTTTTGCCCACCAAAAAAATGACGTGGGCTTCGCCATATTTTTGTATGCTATCCAGGTACAGCAGGCAGCCATGGGCTGCCTCCAACCCCCAGTTGCCTATTTGTACCCGGCTGGGAACCAAAAATATAGGGAAACCCTTTTTTTTAATTATTTCACTTATTTCATGAAATAATTAAAAAACAAATGACGTGGGCTTCGCCCCATTATTGTGTCCAGCCAGGTACAACTAGGCAGCTGGGGATTGGAATCCGCAGCACAGGTTAGCCCGAGGTTTGTGGGCGCCTCTGCTGCGAATTTCAGTCCGCAGCCGTCCCTGAAAATGGCGCCCTCATAGAAGCGCCATCATCTGGCGCTGTATCCAACTCTTCCAACAGCCCTGGAGCCGGGTGGCTTGTTGTATAATCATGAGTTAATACTGGCTTTGTTTTACTAGCCAGTATTAAGCCAGAGATTCTTAATGTCAGGCACGTTTGACCCGGCCATTAAGAATCTCCAATAAAGGGTTAAAAAAAAGACACCACACAGAAAAAAAATACTTTAATAGAAATAAATACACAGACACATTAGAGACTCCATCTTTATTACTCCCTGTCAGCCCAATAAATCCCCAATAAACCAGCGCTGATAAGAGGTTTTTAATAGAGGCTTAAATTATAAGCAGCAATTTCAGTGTTCCAAGTGCCTTTAAATGAATTTGAAGAAACTGCACTTCAGGATTGTAGTGAGGATTGTAGTGAGGATGAGGTGCCCCAGCCCATCACTTGATGGGCTGGGGCACCTCATCCTCACTACAATCCTCACTAGTGTAGTAGTAGTGACGATTGTAGTGAGGATGAGGTGCCCCAGGCCATCACTTGATGAGCTGGGGCACCTCATCCTCACTACAATCCTCACTAGTGTAGTAGTAGTGACGATTGTAGTGAGGATGAGGTGCCCCAGCCCATCACTTGATGAGCTGGGGCACCTCATCCTCACTACAATCCTCACTAGTGTAGTAGTAGTGACGATTGTAGTGAGGATGAGGTGCCCCAGCCCATCACTTGATGGGCTGGGGCACCTCATCCTCACTACAATCCTCACTACAATCGGGAAGCAGCGTGCAGCCTTCACTCTGTGAGTGATCAGTGCTGCTAGCGGTAACAGCGGTAACGCTGACAGACGCGTTACCATAGCAACGGTGCTCCTGGAGCCGCGGTTAGCGGTGACGTCACCGCTAACTGCATTGCTATGGCAACGGTGATCTCCGTTAATGACCGGCTGTGTCAGCCGGTCCCTAACGGAATGGGGAGTCGACCGTGTGCTAGAGCATATCGCCGGTACACGGTGATACACAAATGTGCACCGTGTACCGGAGAGATGCACTCGCAGGTCCTACATGACGCGTCATAGTCATGTGACCAGTCTGTAGCCAATGAGATAATAGCCACGTGACTGGTCACATGGCTATTTTGACGTCACGATAGGTCCTGCTTCTCTGCTGGCAGTGCCGGTCACCGGGAGGATTCAGCGATCATCGGATGGAATAGCGGCTGGAGACAGAGTGCAGGAGGGATCGCGGGGACCGGTAAGTGTTATGGCAATGTTTATTTACTGTATGTGCACATTTATAATTCATTTTTATGTGTTTGTGATTGCCTCCCATTATAGCCTATTGGTTCGAGTTCGGTTCGTCAAACGTTCGACGAACCGAACTCGAACGGGAGCTCCGTTCGGCGAACCGACCTCGAGCCGAACCGCGACCGGTTCGCTCATCTCTAGTGATGACTTCTATAGCTCACATGAGTCACTTCCGGTTTCAGCCACCCAAGTGCTGCCTGTTACAAGACATGAGCATTTCAGGTGATTTCAGCTATGTAGCTGTGATCAACAGAAATAAATGAGCGATCAGACTACTGATCCTTATAGTCCACCAGGGGGACTAGTAAAAGAATTTTTTTAAAAAAAAAAAAAAAAGTTAAAAAAAATTAAAAAATCCTGAACGTTGAAATCACCCCCCTTTCGCCCCATTGAAAATTAAATGGTTAAAAAATATAAACCATACACACATATGGTATCGCTGCGTTCAGAAATGCACAATCAAAATATAAAATCAATTAATCTCATCGGTAAACACTGTAATAGCAAAAAATTCCAAATGTCAAAATTACGTTTTTTGGTTGCCGCAAATTTTGCGCAAAATGCAATATCAGGAAATCAAAATGTAGTATCTGTGCAAAAATAGTACCGTTAAAAATGTTAGCTTGAGATGGAAAAAATAAGCTATCACTGAGCCATAGATCACAAAAAATGAGAACGCTACGGGTCACGGAAAATGGTGAAAAAAGTGTACCACTTTTTGTGGACAAACTCCTGATTTTTCTCAACTCCTTAGATAAAAGTAAACCTATACAATCTTGGTTAAAATGATTGTAAAGAATTTGCATAGTATTAAAAAATTATAATAAGAAGAATGATGTTGTTTGATTACTTTTGAGCCAGTGAGTGATATTTTAGGGACAATGAAAAACATGTCTAATTCCTAAATGGTTAATTCAACATGTTTACTAAACCCATTAAAGTAGAACTGAAAGACGACATATTAGAGTAGAGTCACACTGGCGTCTGACTCGCACTAGTGCAGTGAGAAAATCTCTGATTGCACTTGGCTCCATTTAAGACAATGCTGCAGTTCACATTTGTGAGTTTTTCTTTAGCCATAACCGGACTGAGTAAAATTTTGGCAGCATGCAGCAATTGTCTGCAAGTCTCGGATTACTGGCACCGCACCCATACAAGTCTATGGTTGCGAGTGAAACATTGGACTACACTCGGATGTTATGCAAGTGCAGTGCAATATACACAAAGGCTGACAATGGAGGAGATAGGGAAATTACTGTCTCATTCTCCTCCGCAGCTGTGATATGATCGAAAGATCGGATCACAGTCTGCATGACACTCAGCTCACGCTCGCATCAGATGCCTTGCTCTAATATGGCTCCAAAAAACATTAGAAGAAAGTGCCCGGTACTAATCAGTATCAGAGAGAGATCATCCTAGTTGTATAACATGGCTGAAAATACAATTGTATCTTCGTAATTATTTGTTAAAATTCAATTATTGGGGGCGGAGCCGGACATGGATGAGTGAGGACACTGTTTTCCTGAGCTCCTCTCTACACTCTCACATAAAGCCGATTTTAACTTCAAAATGGGCAAATCCTCCACTAAAAAGAAGAAACCCTGCACCCCAGGGCGCCCACCTACCTCCCAAAGCAACATCGCAGCATATCTTACCTGCTCCCGGGAGCACGGGGCCGTTTCACTACCAGGGCAGGAATTGAGGCCTGCAGACCCTGCAGCCCAGCTGGGACTGGAGAACCAGCATAACTCACCTGCGACCGGCGCTGGTGGAATCCAGGAGGTGGGGACCGGCCAACGCGAGGTACACGTGGGCCTGGGCTCAGGCGATGACTTACCGCTGCAGCAGCGGGCGCTGAGGAACGAGCTGCTGCGCAATGAAGCTGATCAGCAGGAACCTCCATCATCACCTCAATCATCATCAAACACAGGTGCTGTGGCTGGGGGAGAGGAGGGTATAATGATTAACCCTGAGGGACTGCCTGGCTGTATCACCCAGAAGCAGGGACAGCAGGGGGTCCTGATGGACAGGGCTCAGTCTGGGGGCAACAGTAATAACCCCAGCCATACCTTCTATATGGAGGCCCCACAGCCTTCGGGGGGAGCTGGAGAAGGAGGGAGGCCACAGGAGCCCCTGGTGGATGCTGGTGAATCGTGGGGACTCCCTCAGAGAAAGGTATCCCCCACACCCTCAGGGAGCTGGTCCACGGGATCCTCCTGGGCTGAGCCCCTGTCAGGCCTTGATAGGGATCTAGAGAGGGGCACACTGATGCCCGTGAACAGGGAATCCAGGATGCTGGGGTCTCCCTCAATCCATCTTGCGGCAGACCCACGGGCGTGGGATGACATAATCAACCCTCATGACACGCAAAACATGATATATGGTCCAACTCCACAGGACTCTTTTGGTGCATACCCCAACATATCTCATACAGCCGCCGTGATGGGCAAGGACCGCCCGGCATCCCTGGAAGACCTGCGGTCATTGCTACAAGCGATTCCCACCAAGAATGATATTGCTGCACTGGCCAGCCAAGTGGTAGCGGAATGTAAACAAGAATTCACCCAATTACGGTCTGAACTTTCCATACTTACCCACAGGGTAGACGCCCTTGATGAGCAGCAATCAAATTCTCAGGTCTCTATGCAATCTATCCAAGAGACAGTAAAAAAACAGTCCAAGCAATTATTTGCCCTCCAACAGCACGTAGATGATTTAGAGAACAGAAACAGAAGGAACAATCTATGTGTTAGGGGCTTTCCTGAGTCCATTGCTGCCCCCGATATCCCAGCAGTCCTTTGTTCACTTTTTAACGGCTTGCTAAAGAGACCACCAGGTGCCCCCCTTGAACTTGACAGAGCTCACAGGTCCCTACGTCCTCCTGACCCAGCAGACTCTCGCCCGAGGGATGTTGTGTGCAGGGTGTACTCTTTTGCCATCAAAGAGGCCATCTTGCAAGCTGCTAGGAGGAAACAGACCTTATCATACAAAGGCTCCGCCATCCACCGTATAATTCCGGATCTCTCAACGCACACCCTGGCCCAGCGTGCCAATCTTAAGCCCCTCCTGGATGTATTAAAGGAGAAGGGTTTACCATTCCGATGGGGATTCCCCTTCTCCCTATTGGTGCAGAAGGACTCGCGGTGGTGGGTCCTACGTTCCCCAGAGGACTTTACGGCCTTCATCTCGAGCCTGGGTCTACCCGCAGTCTCCATTTCAGCATGGCCCACCACCCTGCTTCAGCCGTGGGTCCCCGGGGGGAGAACGAACGCTCCCAAGTCAAACCCACCTGCAGAATCCAGCAGGGGGCTACCCCCGAGAGGAGAAAGGGGTCGCAGAGGGGGCCGCCTTCGGCAGACGACATAGAAAAGCCCGGAGGCTACGCACGCCTTTACGACTCATATTACTTACAGTCATTTATGCTAATTAACCTTCATATGTCGCCCTTCAAAACTTACTTATTGCCCGTATAGCTTAAACATTTGTTACCTTTGCCGTGTTTATTGTTATCTTTAATGTTCTAAGTATAGATTGAGCTCTGCTCAGTTATGTCTGACATCTTCTTTCCCCAAATAGGTTGGGATCCCCTGTCCTGCTTAGTTGAAGCGGATATGTTCCCTATGAACGGTTGTTCGGACTTAGATTACTGTGTAAGGTCTTTATACCTGCTGTTCTTGTTGTTTTTTTCCCTGATACACTCTACCCTTCCAAAGTCTTTCTCTCCTCTACTCTTCCGCGGCCGATCTGATCGTGTTCGATCCCCTGTTTCATATATCTCTAATGTCTCATTCCCTTACAGATGGCGGACCTAACCATCGCTTCTTTCATTGCCAAGGGCCTCAATGTTCCGGAGAAACGGACACAGGTACTTTACCACCTTCACAAACGAAGGTGGGAATAGTGTGTTGCCAGGAGACCCACTTCAAGCTAGGACATGTCCCCATTATTAAAAATAAGTATTACCAGACAAGGGTATTCTCTGACAACCCAGATTCCCGTTCTAAAGGAGTGGTGATTGCCATCCATAAATCCCTCCTGCATCAATTCTTAAAATGCTCGACTGATAGTTTTGGCAGATACATCATCCTCTCTCTGAGAGTGGGGGACCAAACTCTCACAATAATCAATGCCTATGCCCCAAACCAAAAGCAGGACAGCTTTATTACCCGCTTGGTCAACGAGGCGATCCCACTGATACAGGGCACGGCAATTCTGTGTGGCGACCTCAATGTCACCCTGGACCCCACATTGGACAATTCCAGGGGGAAATCCAGCATTTCATACACTACCATTAAACGCATCAAAAAAGCTTTATTGCGTATTCAACTGTTTGACACATGGAGACTGAAACACCCGTCGGACAGAGACTATAGTTCTACTCCCATACACAAGACTCATACAGTCGTATAGACTATATACTACTACAGCACAATGCTCTTCCATGGATCCAACATTCTAGGATGGATAACATTTTGTGGTCAGACCACGCGCCGGTCTATTGTACGATTGCAATTCCCTCTCTCTCAGCCCCTTCAGGGTCGTTGCTGCTGGATGAGCTCTGAGTTACAGACGTTCAGACCTCTATCACAAGGTTCATGGAGGACCACTCAGCGGATGACACAGCCCCCACTTACAAGTGGGAAGCATTGAAGTGTGTCCTACGAGGTATTTTTATCAAGCATGGGTCCCGAATTAAAAAAGAAAGGGCCCAAGACATAGTAAACGCTCTCCATAGGGTCTCTGAACTGAAGCTCATCCATAAACAATCCTTATCGGCCACAAATTTACAAGCTCTTTTGCAAGCCAGGATTGACGTTAAAAAACTGTTAGATTCCTCTTACAAGCGCCTACTACAGGTGGGAAAAGGGAAGTTTTACGAGTTTGGGGACAAGCCAGGAAGATTGTTGGCTAATGCGTTGAGAGAAGGGAGAGCCCGTACCCTCATTCCTTGCATCAAAAACTCACGCAACAAACTACTCTATGCTACCCCCAACATTTCAAACACCATTCATGACTTTTATTCCAAGTTATCTAACCTACCTGTCGAGCCCCCGGAGCCGAGGGTAGGCAGTCCTTTCATGCCCTCACCTTTACAACGTCTTAATAGCTCTATAATTGAAAACTTTGAAAGCCCATTTTCACTGGAGGAATGGTTGGCGGTGATTAGCGACTCACCTGGTAATAAGAGTCCTGGACCAGACGGGTTCCCTGCCAAATTCTACAAATCCTTTTCTGAACAATTGGCTCCCCTAATGCTTCTCTTACTTCAATTGAATTTCTGACTCTGTCCCTCTCCCACCCCATTCCACTACGGCCCACATCTCCTTGCTCCGCAAGGCTGGAAAATACCCCACAGCAGTTTTAGACCGATCTCACTCCTTAATGTCGATTTAAAATTTGATGCCAAGCTTTTGGTAAATAGACTTGGCCCTTTACTCCCTGACCTGATACATCTGGACCAGGTCGGATTTGTCCCGGGTAGGGAGGCGGGGGACAATACAATAAAGACCTTGGACCTGATCCAACATGCACACACAAAAAAACTCTCTTTGATGTTGCTATCTCTAGACGCTGAGAAGGCCTTCGACAGAGTCTCCTGGCAGTCGCTTTCACAAACACTGGACCATATGGGCCTGGGGCCAGTTTTTTTGTCCAGGATTATGGCCTTATATCATTCTCCGACTGCACACCTTAAAATTAATGGCACTCTGTCGAGGCCCTTCTCCATCCATAACGGGACCAGGCAGGGGTGTCCCTTGTCACCTCTGCTATATATCCTGGTCATGGAGCACTTGTTGTCGGCCATTAGGACCAACCCAGATATACAGGGAATTAGGATCGCCAATCGGGAACATAAATGCGCCGCCTTTGTCGACGATCTTCTTATTTACCTCTGTAACCTCCTCACATCACTCCCACCCCTAATGCTAGAACTAAACCGCTTTAGTAAATGGTCCAACTTTAAAATTAATTTTGATAAATCAGAGGCCCTAAATATCAATTTGCCACAAATGACAATAAATACAATAAAACCTAACTTCCCCTTCAGATGGCCACCCCACGGCAGTATTGGATACTTGGGCATCAATATACCATCCGATTTGATGAGACTTTTTCAACTAAACTATCAAAGCTTCCTGTCAAAGCTTAAGGGAGACCTGACCTTGTGGCAGAGAGGTACTCTTTCATGGTTCAGCAGGATTGGCGCCCTTAGAATGACAGCTCTGCCTAGATTGGTGTACTTGATACAGACGGTCCCGGTTTACGTTCCGGCAACCTATTGGGCCAGGATACAGTGCTTATTTAATCAATTTGTTTGGTCAAAGAAGCGCACTCGTCTCAGGAGCAGCATTCTAACTAGGACCAAGAACGCAGGAGGTGTGGGGCTGCCCGACTGCAGGCGTTATTACATGGCGGCCGCCCATGCCAGAGTTTTGGACCTCTTGCATAATGAGAATCCAGACGGTGCTCGCTGGAAGAAGGAGGCTGAAGGCAATCATTAGAGGGTGGATCCTGGCACAAAAATGTCCATTTCAGAAGTATAATATAAAATTTCACATTTATTGGGAAAATAAAAACAGCATAACAGATCATGACTAAGGACGATCGAGTCTGAAACGCGTTGATCGGAGGAATTTATTTTATGCTGTTTTTATTTTCCACTAAATGTGAAGTTTTATATTATACTTCTGAAACGGACGTTTTTGTGCTGGGATCCACCCTCTATTGTCTGTCTGTTTATCTGTCTGTCTCTGTCTGTGTGTTTCTGTCTCTGTGTGTCTGTGTCTGTGTCTTTTCTGTCTGTCTCTTTCTGTCTGTGTCTGTATGTCTGTCTCTGTCCATCTGTCTGTCTGTTTGTCAGTCTCTGTCCATCGGTCTCTGTCTGTCTGTCTCTGTCTGTCTCTGTGTGTCTCTGTCTCTGTGTGTCTGTCTCTGTGTGTCTGTTTCTCTCTGTCTCCTTCTGTCTGTGTGTCTTTCTCTCTGTCTGTCTCTGTGTGCCTGTCCCTTTCCCTGTGTGTCTGTCTCTATCCATGTATGTTTCTCTCTATCCATGACTGTCTGTTTGTCTGTGTCTATCTCTCTGTCTGTCTCTGTATCAGTCTCTCTGTCTGTCCCTCTCTATCTCTGTGTCTGCGTCTCTCTATCTCTGTGTCTGTCTGTCTCTCTATATCTCTGTCTCTTTCCCCTTCTGTCTTTTCTCCGTCGATCTCTTTCCTTGTCTGTCTCTTTCCTCATCTGTCTCTTTCCTCATCTGTCTCTTTCCTTATCTGTCTCTTTCCTTATCTGTCTCTTTCCTCGTGTGTCTCTTTCCTCATTTATCTCTTTCCTTGTCTGTCTCTTTCCCTATCTTTTTCCTTGTCTTTGTCTCTTTCCCTGTTTTTGTCTCTTTCCCTGTATCTTTCCCTGTCTGTCTGTCTCTTTCCCCATCTGTCTTTTTTCCCGTCTGTCTCTTTCCCTGTCTGTTTCTGTCTCTTTTGCTGTCTCTGTCTCTTTCCCTGTCTTTTTCCTTGTCTCTTTCCTTGTCGCTTTCCTTGTCTCTGTCTCTTTCCCTGTCTGTCTGTCTCTTTCCCTTTCTGTGTGTCTTTCTGTTTGTCTCTTTTCCTCTTTGCCTGTCTCTTTCCCTGTCTGTCTCTGTCTCTCTTTCCCTGTCTCCCTCTGTCTCTGTCTGTCTGTCTGTCTCTGTCTCTTTTTGTCTCTATCTGTCTCCCCACCGACATCTTATTACCTCACACATAAGCTTCTTATACTAAAAATTTATTTTGTTCCTATAGCAACCACTCACAGCTGCTATTAATAGCCTGTAGCTGGTTAATAGAAATGATGAAAGGGCACCACCCGTTGGGATCTCCTGATATATAGCAACAACAACTAGCACAACAAGAGAAAAGATATATCAAGAATGGGATCACCAACACGTTATAAATATTGTAGAAAAATATATATTTTTATTATAATTAGTGCATTACTGAAAACATACTGTGTGGACAGGTCATGGCCCCAGGAAGGAAGGGCACACAGACAATCAAATTAAAAACATTTAAAAAGCCAATATTACAGAGCATAATACCACAATAGATATGTAATGATGAATTCTAACAGTGACCCTGGATACAAACCACAGGGTCAATAATAACTGCTTTGGAAGATGCAGATCCTGATAGTCAAAATACCACCAAGCTTAAATCATACTCACACCCTACACAGCATTGTATTCCCCAGGGGAGGGGGGAGGGAGAGTGAGGTAAAGTGGAGGAGGCAAGAGGCGTGCGACCCCAAAGCAGTTATTATTGACCCTGTGGTTTGTATCCAGGGTCACTGTTAGAATTCATCATTACATATCTATTGTGGTATTATGCTCTGTAATATGATCTAGATATCAGTGAACACCTAATACTACCCTGGGTGTGACACTCAAGGCACCTGATAGTGCATTATATAGATCTTATCCTATATGCGGATTTTTACCCTGATTGAACATTTCATGTACCCCGAGCAGTGGTGATTGCCCCTAGGGCAAGTGCATTTGTGTTACATATTGCTCTAACACTTTACCTACATACTGGTAGGTCTGTGTGCACAATGTCCATTATAAAGGGTTAATCTCCATTTGAGGTATCGTGGATAAACTGTATTTTTGTATTTCTGTAACTACATTGTATACATGTACGGGAGGTTGGCGTGCTGGGGAACCATGCCATTATTGGCTTTTTAAATGTTTTTAATTTGATTGTCTGTGTGCCCTTCCTTCCTGGGGCCATGACCTGTCCACACAGTATGTTTTCAGTAATGCACTAATTATAATAAAAATATATATTTTTCTACAATATTTATAACGTGTTGGTGATCCCATTCTTGATATATCTTTTCTCTTGTTGTGCTAGTAATAGCCTGTAGCTCCCACCTCCATTCAGTTTAATGGTGGCAGGTTTATTGGAGAGTAACTGTAAAGCGCGGGGCTAAATTTTCCGGTCAAAACATAGTCTATGATGTTCCCTAAGTCACATGGGATGTCTGTGCAAAATTTTGAGATTGTAAATTCGACGGTGCGGATTCATTTAGCGGATATACATACATACATACAGTACACACACACACATACACACACACACACACTCAGCTTTATATATTAAACATACACTCACATGCAATTCTACAATGACATCTCCTACACATAATGACCTTATAATATTTGGCATCAATTACCCATACTGCAGTACTCCAGGTAGGGCACCCAATACATATATATCTCAGAATAAGCTCTTTTTGCTGTTTACCCAATAGAGGAAGTGTACATATTCTTGGCTCCTATCCAACTGACTTTTATAAATGTACTAGCTGTAGAACCCTGCATTGCCCGGGATAGTAACTTTCTCTCTGTTTCTCTCCCAGCCTCTGTCCCCCTCTCTCTCTGTCTGTCTCTCTCTCTTTGTCTGTCTGTCTCTTTCCCTGTCTGTCTCTTTCCCTGTCTATCTTTTTTCCTGTATGTCTCTCTCTCTGTCTGTATCTGTCTGTCTCTTTCCATGTCCATCTCTGTCTGTCTGTCTCTTTTCCTGTCTGTCTCTTAACATGTCTGTCTGTCTGTTTGTCTCTCCCTGTCTCTCTATATCTTTCCCTGTTTGTCTCTGTCTGTCTCTTTCCCTGTTTGTCTTTGTCTGTCTTTTTCGCTGTCTGTCTCTTTGTGTATGTCTCTTTGTCTCTGTCTGTGTCTGTCTGTATCTTTGTATGTCTCTTTTTCTGTCTGTCTGTCTCTGCCTTTCTGTATTTTTCCTGTTTTTATCTTTCCCTGTCTGTCTCTGTCTGTCTCTTTCCCTGTGTCTCTTTTCCTGTCTGTCTCTCAACATGTCTGTCTGTCTGTCTCTGTCTGTCTCTTGATCGCTTTCCCTGTCTGTCTCTCTATCTCTTTCCTTGTTTGTCTCTGTCTGTCTCTTTCCCTGTTTGTCTCGGTCTGTATCTTTCCCTGTCTGTCTATCTCTTTGTCTGTCTCTTTGGCTGTTTCTGTCTGTCTGTGACTGTCTTTCTCTTTCCCTGGCTACATTGTGACACGCCAACATTCCATTTAAGGGCGTGCCTGCGCATTCTTCTGAAGTTCTGACTGCACTGTGGCTCCCAGCTCCATTGACTTTAATGGAGGCAGGTTTTTTGGTGAATAACTGTAAAGTGCAGGGTTAAAATTTCCCCTCAAAACATAGTCTGTGGCGTTCCCTGAGTCAAAGGGAGTGTCTGTGTTCAAACGTTTGTGATTGTACATGCGACGGTGCGGATTCCTTTAGCGGACACACACACACACATATACACACATACACTCAGCTTTATTTATTAGAATAGCTGTAGTACCCGGCGATAGTAACTGTCTCTCTGTCTCTCTCCCAGCCTCCGTCTGTGTCTCTCTCTGTATCTCTCTCTATCTCCCTCTCTCTCTGTCTGTCTCTCTGTCTGTCTCTGTTTGTCTGTCTCTCTTTTTGTCTGTCTATCTCTCTCTATCTCTTTGTCTGTATGTCTATCTCTTTTCCTGTCTCTGTGTGTCTCTTTGTCTGTCTGTCTCTGTCTGTCCCTTTCCCTGTCTGTCTGTCTTTCTGTCTCTTTGTCTGTGTCTGTCTGTCTCTGCCTGCCTCTTTCCCTGTCTGTCTCTTTCCCTGTCTGTCTCTTTCCCTGTCTGTCCCTGTCTTTCTCTATATATCTTTCCCTGTCTGTCTCTTTGCCTGTGTCTGTCTCTTTGTCTGCCTGTCTCTTTGACTGTCTGTCTCTGCCTGTCACTTTCCCTGTCTGTGTATTTCTGTCTCTTTGTCTGTCTGTGTCTGTTTATGTCTGTCTGTCTCTGCCTGTCTCTTTCCCTGTCTGTCTCTTTCCCTGTCTGTCTCTCTATCTCTTTCCCTGTCTCTTTTCCCTTCTCTGTCTCTTTGCATGTGTCTGTCTCTTTCCCTGTCTGTCTCTTTCCCTGTATGTCTGTCTCTTTCCAAGTCTGTCTCTTCCTCTGTCTGTCTCTTTCTCTGTCTGTCTATCTCCCCATCTCTTTCCCTGTCTCATAGTCTGTCTGTCTCTGTCTGTCTCTTTCTCTACCTGCATTGTGACATGCCAACATTTCATTTAAGGGTGTGACTGCGCATTCTTCTGAAGTTCTGACTGCATTGTGGCTCCCAGATCCATTTACTTTAATGGAGGCAGGTTTTTTGGTGAATAATTGTAAAGCGCGGGGTTAAAATTTCCCCTCAAAACATAGTCTATGACGTTTCCTGAGTAAAATGGAGTGTCTGTGCAAACTTTCGTGATTGTACATGCATAGTTACATACCTACATAGTTATATAGGTTGAAAAAAGAACTAGGTCCATCTATTTCAACCTTCCTCGACCAATTGTGCATTTGGTCCCTAAGTCACTTATGGCCAACAATGTTGTGTGTACTGAGGAAATCATTCAACCCTTTTTTAAAAGCTGTTATAGTATCTGCCATTACTACCTCTTGTAGGGCATTCCACAATCTTACTGCTCTAACTGTAAAGAACCCTTTCCTATTTAGCTGCCGGAATTGCTTTTCTTCCACTTGCAGTGAATGCCCTCTGGTCCTTAATACTGTCTTTGGAAGAAATAAGACATGTGTCAGTCCTTTATATTGACCACACATGTATTAATACATATAAATGAGATCTCCTCTGAGATGCCTTTTTTCTAAGCTAAACATATCTAACTATTTCAACCTCTCATCATATGGGAGGCCTTCCATTCCTTGTAGTAGTCTAGTTAGCTGCCTTTGAACTGATTCTAACTTCTGTATGTCCTTTTTAAAATGTGGAGCCCAAAACTGGATCCCATATTCTAGATGTGGCCTAAAGGCTACTTTACACACTGCGATATCGGTCCCGATATCGCTAGTGTGGGTACCCGCCCCCATCTGTTGCGCGACACGGGCAAATCGCTGCCCGTGCCGCACAACATCGCCCAGAGCCATCACACATACTTACCTGTCCGGCGACGTCGCTGTGACCGGCGAACCGCCTCCTTTCTAAGGGGGCGGTCCGTGCGGCGTCACAGCGACGTCACTGAAGCGTCACTGAACCGCCGCCCAATAGCAGCGGAGGGGCGGAGATGAGCGGGACGTAACATTCCGCCCACCTCCTTCCTTCTGCATAGCAGCAGGGAGGCAGGTAAGGGGAGCTTCCTCGTTCCTGCGGCGTCACATGCAGCGATGTGTGCTGCCGCAGGAACGAGGAACAACTTCGTTACTGCTGCAGTAACGATTTTTAAGAATGGACCCCCATGTCGCCGATTAGCGATTTTGCACGTTTTTGCAACGATGCAAAATCGCTTATCGGTGTCACACGCAACGGCATCGCTAATGCGGCCGGATGTGCGTCACAAATTCCGTGACCCCAACGACTCCGCATTAGCGATGTCGCAGCGTGTAAAGCCCCCTTTACAAGTGATTTATAGAGGGGTAACAAAAAGTTGGGATCCCGGCTCTAATCTCTCTTTTTATACACCCTAAAATCTTGTTTGCATTTGCAGTTGCTGCCTGACATTGAGAGCTGCTGCTCAGCTTATTTGTAATGAGAATACCCAAGTCCTTCTCCTGTTCTGTAATCCCTAGTTTATTTCATTTAATGTACACTGTGTGCAGAATTATTAGGCAAATGAGTATTTTGATCACATGATAATTTTTATACATGTCCTACTCCAAGCTGTATAGGCTTGAGAGCCAACTACCAATTAAGTAAATCAGGTGATGTGCATCTCTGTAATCACCCAGGTTTGCTTAATTATTAGGCAACTTCCTTTCCTTTGGCAAAATGAGTCAGAAGAGAGATTTGACGGGCTCTGAAAAGTCCAAAATTGTGAGATCTCTTGCAGAGGGATGCAGCAGTCTTGAAATTGCCAAACTTTTGAAGCGTGATCACCAATCAATCAAGCGTTTCATGGCAAATAGCCAACGGGGTCGCAAGAAGCGTGTTGGGCAAAAAAGGCACAAAATAACTGCCCATGAATTGAGGAAAATCAAGTGTGAAGCTGCCAAGATGCCATTTGTCACTAGTTTGGCCCTATTTCAGAGCTGCAATGTTACTGGAGTATCAAAATGTACAAGGTGTGCCATATTCAGGGACATGGCCAAGGTAAGGAAGACTGAAAAACGACCACCTTTGAACAAGAAACATAAGATAAAACGTCAAGACTGGGCCAAGAAATATCTTAAGACTGATTTTTCAAAGGTTTTATGGACTGATGAAATGAGAGTGACGCTTGATGGGCCAGATAGATGGGCCAGAGGCTGGATTAGTAAAGTGCAGAGAGCTCCACTTCGACTCATACGCCAGCAAGGTAGAGGTGGGGTACTGGTATGGGCTGGTATCATCAAAGATGAACTTGTGGGACCTTTTTGGGTTGAGGATGGAGTGAATCTCAACTCCCAGACCTACTGCCAGTTTCTTCAAGCAGTGGTACAGGAAGAAGTTGGTATCGTTCAAGAAAAACATGATTTTCATGCAGCACAATGCTCCATCACATGCATCCAACTACTCCACAGTGTGGCTGGCCAGTAAAGATCTAAAAGATGAAAAAATAATGACATGGCCCCCATGTTCACCTGATCTGAACCTCATAGAGAACTTGTGGTCCCCCATAAAATATAAGATCTACAGGGAAGCAAAATAGTACACCTCTCGAAACAGTGTCTGGGAGGCTGTGGTGGCTGCTGCATGCAATGTTGATTGTAAACAGATCAAGCAACGGCCAGAATCTATGGATGGTAGGCTTTTGAGTGTCATCATAAAGAAAGGTGGCTATATTGGTTACTAATTTTTTGGGGGTTTGTTTTTGCATGTCAGAAATGTTTATTTCTAAATGTTGTGCAGTTATATTGGTTTAGCTGGTGAAAATAAACAAGTGAGATGGAAATATATTTGGTTTTATTAATTTGCCTAATAATTCTGCACAGTAATAATTACCTGCACATACAGATATCCTACTAAGATAGCCAAATCTGAAAAAAAAACCACTCCAACTTCCAAAAATATTAAGCTTTGATATTTATGAGTCTTTAGGGTTGATTGAGAACATAGTTGTTGATCAATAATAAATAAATCCTCTAAAATACAACTTGCCTGATAATTCTGCACACGATGTATGTACTTGTTTATAGGCATACAAACATATTGCGGTGTGCTGCCCTTGTTTATTTGCAGCCCTGGAGTGCTGCCATTTGCTATGGAGGAATGTGGTGCCCCTGAGGCATCAGTTGCCACAGAGTATTGCACCTGAATTAAGGTTTAATGCTGCACCCAGATCCTGAGGAGGTTGGTACCAGTTTCACCACTTACACATTCAAATACAAACTAGTTTTCCCTCCCCAATGGGGACCAGACAAGGGTAGGGTCTTAAGGTTGCCTTAAAACATGGGGGGCACCACCCACTAGTGACAGGGACCCAGGGGAGGAGCAGCCACTTAGGGAGAGTTAGGAGCCCAGACAACAGTTTCAGTGAGTTCTCCAGCAGGAGAAGAAAGGAGCAGACGTGTCTCCTAGGTGCTCTGGTGGGATGCAGGAGTTCACGCGATTGCTGAGGGGAGAACTTCATTGCTCCCTCGGAAAAGGTGCCACACCCTGGGTGCAGGACCCTAGGGAAGATCATTCTCCAAGTTCGTTTTCCAGAATCTGCCAGGACAGGGAGGTTTCAAGCTTCCCTGGCCACAAAGAGCCCAAAACCACAGTGCCAGATAGGATCCGGGGCCTTGGACTGCACCAAGCCCCACTGCGGAGCTGCGGTAACTCAAATAGGGACAAGAGTACTACTTGAGATGAACTGGGGTCCCCAAGTAGCTTCAAGTCACGAGGATCACACACGGCGCTAGGAGGAAGGGACTCACTGAGCACCACACCGGTCTGAATTCTGGAGGGATTCAGGTTTGACCGAGGCCATCACAGCGGGTGACCACTACTATCCAGGCAAGCAGCACAATCAGTGAGTAAAGACACCTGGAACTGCATCAATTGACTCTGACTCTGGATTACCGGAACCAAACACCATCACTACTCCCCTCATCATCCTCCCTGGGGCCCGCTCCCCATGTGGGGAGTGATACCATCTCTGGCTGCTACTACCATCCACACCGAAGGACAGCGACAGCAGCAGTGACTAAATCCCTGGCCTCATACAACAGGTGGCGTCACAACATTCAACTTACTTCTACCCCCATCATCTTCCCTCCTTATTGGTGTAGACCTTGGTGCACAAAGCCGGACAGGCAACAGTGACATCCCAGATCATGAACACTAGCCCAGTGATGAGTAACTCATGTACGAGACACCCCATGCGTGACAACCCCCTGAACCCTGGGTGCTACACATGTGTGTATGAATTATGTCAGCTAGATGCAAGATTCAAGCGACCTGCCTAAGGCAGCTAAACGCAGATTCAAGCGCCTATTAACATGAATATGTGTGAAGCTAGGTGCAATACAGGCACAGACTAGGACCAGGATGCCACACCAGTGACCAGCCAACACAAACACACCTCTCACTCACACATGAAGAAGACTGAGCGCCGACGGGCATTAGCGGCGTCATTATGTAAACTAAGCTCCACCTCAAATGAAGCTCACAGCCAACCAGCGCAAGCATCATCCAACGACGAGTCCAGAGACGCCAAGTCCCAAGTCATCAGGGCAGCAGTCCAGCGGAAAATCAGAAACTGACACGTCAACAGGACAGCTGACAACAGACAGCCATTCAAAACATGCCACGTCATGCGCATGCCCAGTGGAGCCCTTAAGGGACTTAGACTCAGATAGAGAGGAAACTGCCCGCACATGCTCAGTGGCCGGTTCCCCACACTTAGCCTCTGGCAGAGAGGATTCTGCCCGAGCATGCTCAGTAGCCTGATCTCTGGGCTTAGGGGTAATTTACACGTTGCGACATCGCTAGCATCGGCTAGCAATGTCCAGCATGATAGTGCCTGCCCCCGTCGCACATGCGATATCTTATGATTGCTGCCGTAGCGAACATTATCTTATCGCTACGGCAGCATCACATGCACATACCTGGTCGGTGACGTCGCGGTGACCGCCGAACAATCCCTCCTTCAAGGGGGAGGCGCGTTCGGCGTCACCGCGACGTCACGGCGACATCACTAAGCGGTTGGCCAATAGAAACGGAGGGATGGAGATGAGCACGAAGTAACATCCCACCCACCTTCTTCCTTCCGCATTGACGGTGGACGCAGGTAAGGAGATGTTTGTCATCCCAGCGGCTTCACACATAGCGATGTGTGGTGCTGCAGGAACAGCAAACAACCTCGTACCTGCAGCTGGAGTGACATTATGAAAATGAACGACGTGACACACCGCAACGATTTTTGATTGTTTTGCGTTCGTTCATCGTCGCTCCTAGGATTTACACATTGCAATGTCGCTACCAGAGCCGGATGTGCGTCACAACAATCGTGACCACGACGATATTTCGGTAGCGATGTCGCAACGTGTAATGTACCCCTTAGGCTCTGAAAGAGCACCATCAGCCTGAGCTTGCTCAGTAGCTCGATCTTTGGACTTGGAGGCTGAGGACAGTGCAGCCAGCTGGATAACCCGAGGTAGAGCCAGAGGC
Organism: Anomaloglossus baeobatrachus; assembly: GCF_048569485.1. Lineage (NCBI taxonomy): Eukaryota > Metazoa > Chordata > Amphibia > Anura > Aromobatidae > Anomaloglossus > Anomaloglossus baeobatrachus. The sequence continues at coordinate 490,222,255 of NC_134355.1, forward strand.
CGGGACCCAGGCGGAGCAGAAGCCGGAAAGGGAACCACGGGCAAGGACGAGACAGAGAGCGCCCAGAGTCTGGCCCAAACATGATGCCGTCTCTAGCACCAGTGCGTAACATCAACTCTGTGTTTTCAGCAGGACACTGATTCTTACATTGTCTGTCTTAATAGTTCCAACACAGGAGGAAATTTTCTGCTCCAGTGGTGGATAGTTAAGTTGATGCATTTAAAAAGATCATAGTTGGCTACTGCCAGTCCCAGCTATTTACACTTGAAGCGTCTAACCTATGCTGCTCAGTGTCTATCCTGGGAATCCAAAGCATTTATTTATAAAAAAAAATTGTTTAAATCAGGCAGCTATGTCTGAATGTAAAAGCTTTGAATAAGGGAATTATACTCTTTCCATTTTTGGGTTTGGTGATAATGTGGCCACTAATAGATTACACTGCCTTTACGATGCTGTTTTTGGCCACTATGCAAAGCTGCACAATGAAATGCAGACTGAGGTTTCAGAGATATTTACATAACAAGGCACGCTGTACACGCACTTTTTTTTGGTAGATTGAGCTAATAGATTACGCCAATCTGTACACTGTCATTTTGTACCCGTACACAAAGCTGTGGGATGCAACGCAGTATAAGGTTTCAGAGATATTCATAAAGCTAGATACACTGGAAAAAACCTCTGTTTTTTGCTAGATTGAGCTAATAGATTACACTGCCTGTACATGTAATGTCACCACTAGGGTGAATCAGAACACAGTGTATGTAACGAGAACAACCACTAAAGGGAGCCAGAACACAAGGCATTCAACGTAACCAAGTGGTTGCCAAGAGGAGTCATGCTAGCCACATCAGAGCCGAGAGGGAGCGCAGTACAAGGGAGGAGGCGGAGTCAGGGTCAGGAAGAAGCGAGAAGTCAGTAACCGAAAGAGCAAGCCGAAGGAGGGGGCACAAGGAGGGGACAACAAACAGGGAGCAGGAGGGAAAAACGGAAGGTAAGACAAGACGGAGGGGATGGGAGACAGGGAGGTTGGCTAGAACAGATGTCATGGAGGTCGGGAAAGGTCAGGGGAGGTAGCGGACAGAATCTATAGCAATTACTGGGACCATGAGAGCATGCTGCAGAGCAGGACTATAACTGGCGCAATGATGAAGAAGAGAACTGCCTAATAATGCGGTGTGCTCCCGGGAATGAGGTATAGAAGGATAGGCTCCTCCCACCGGGAAACGCCAACCACAGAACTTGGTGACCGATACAACTCAGCGACAGCAGAGTGCAAACAGTATCATAACAGTACGCTGTTGTTTTGTTCCGCTACGCAAATCTGCAGGATGCAATGCACAAAAAGGTTTCAGAGATAATCATACAGCAAGACACGCTGGAAAAATCTCTGTTTTTTTGCTAGATTTTGCCAATTGATTACACTGAATAAAACAAACGAGTGAAAAAATTTTAGTAGCACTGAGGCAGAGCAAATCTGTGAAGTTTTTATTGTGCTCAAATCAGACTGAAGAAATCATTTCAGCATGCTGTGATTACATTTGTCAATACAAGTCATGGGGGGCAAGAAAAAATTGGATGCCACAAAAATATCCTGGTGGCGTCTGTATGTCATCCGTTTTTTTACTGATACATTATCATTTTGTAGCGTAGAACACTGTAAGTGGTCCTGTGAATGATTGTGATGCCCTGGCCAATCTGCCCTTCTGTGCAATATCCACCTCCTCCTTGGTTACGGGTCCCTAACCATTGGTGTTGCCAAAACCAGCTAATCAAAATCCTAGGAACATTCTGCACCACACCCACCAGACACACCAGTGGATGGCCTGAGTAGAATAGGGTCGCCCACTTAGGTGGTTGGTAAGGGGAGGTCAGGAGTGTCAGGAGTCAGTCAGAAGGAGAGAGAGTGTAGTGTTGGAAGTGAAAGAGACAGGAGGTCAGGAGCTGGGCTCCTTGGAAGTACTAGGTAGCAGACGTTGGTCTGGGCCTGGTAGGAGCTGGACCCCTGGTTGCAGGGGATCGTGACATGGGGCACGGCATTGTCGTGGAGGACAGCTGGTGATCTTGTACCATCACTAGGCAGGGACCATGACACGATGGGGTACGTGGACCCTAGGTCAGTGAGTAGCTTCAGGCAACCTGACAATTCACCCGACGAGGATGGAGCCTTCAAGATCCGCTCTCCACCCACTCCAAAATCAGGGTACTAGCGCAACGAGGGGGACAGGACTTTCCACTAAAACAATCCAGAAAATCCCAAGCGTGAACCCTGAGAGCAAGCTCCCTCAGTTTGCCATACTGGTTAGCGGGACCCGATTAGTTTCAGGTATAGGGACCAACTAGCAGAGAACAAGGTGCCACGGGAAAGGTCACAGATCAACAGGCAACACCAACAGTAACGGGACCCAAACGTGCTCCCCCTAAGAGGCAGCGGTGTCCAGAACGTTGGTTTACTAAGTTGTCGGTGTCAGCTTCATGAACTGAGTGAGTACGCAAGTGACCCTTACCTCCCCAATGGCACATCCCTGTCACCATCACCAAGTCTCGGGGCATTCCCCCGTACCCGTGGAAGGGTTAAACACCTGGCTGCCCACTACATCACCACCGGGTACTCCCAGCTGCAGCAGTGGTACTCCACCTTACCACACACCACGGGTGGCATCACGAACTCTCAATACACCCCCCCCTGTAAATAACCCCCTTCATTCGGGTGGCCGCGCGACCCCCGGGTCCAGACGCCCCTCGAGCCACGGCAGATCCGGATCCGAGTAGCCCGGCTGCTGACACAGGGATGGCACATGATTGTAGAATAATAGTTGAATAGAAAAAAACAGACTGCATACGGATGATAGGGGAGAAAAAAAGTCACACATTTGCATAGCACTCACATGACATATGGAATAACAAATGGACTTCCCCTGTCCAACTTTTCTGGATGAGAATGGGATCGATATTTTATATGTTTATACAATAATTGACATACATCACTAGTAAGCTTCATTGACAAAAGCTCCTACACCTGTATTCTAAAAATCATGGAAGAAAACCAAATATTCCACTAAATTGTCAGGACGTATTTTCAAAAACATAATGTTTACAGTTAATCAAAGATATTTAAAAATTATTTGATATGAAAAGGCATTTATAATATACTGCACAATCTGTTTCTTTTAGGGAATAGTAACCATGTGTGTAATTGGTTCTCAAAAGCAAAAATCAGATTTGTGTTACATTCAGTGGTTTAATGTAAGGTAATTTTGTAACAATGTAAATGTATGTTTCATACACAGTGCCTTACAGGATGAGCCCTCTAGTGGAGAAAAGGGGTTTTACTACACATGCAAAAATTATTTCTCCACACTATAAAATAAGTTTTCAAATATTGAAATAGAATTATTGTGGGGTAAAATACAGCTAGATTTTAAGAATTTTCATCTTTTATGTCATCTGAACTCGTATAGAGCGGCATATAAATTCAGGGATTTCACTGCAGACTATTGCTACAACAAACAACCTGCGGCGTACACCTGACAGCCAAATAAGTACTGAAGAAAAAACAAACAATATCACTTACCATGATATATTTTTTATGTTTCTTGGCAACGTTTTTAATTCAATCATTGTGAACATCTATATATATAATTGCCTTATTCTGTCTGTCTGTCTGTCTGTCTGTCTGTCTGTCTGTCTGTCTGTCTGTCTATCTGTCTGTCTGTCTGTCTGTCATGCTCCGAAATTGTGTCCTTACGGTGACACAAAGCTGATTGGCCGCTGGGCTCGCCATGGCCCCGCCCCCCCACACGGATTGGCCTCTCGCCCCGGCTCTCTGCAGGCCCCGCCCCCCTCATGCAATGCACGCTCGCTCTGGCCCAACTGACACGGAGCTCCGATTCCCAGGTGAGTACACACACACACACATCAGATACACTCACTCTCACACTCACTCTCACACACACCTCACACATCACAAAATCCTGGGATATCGCTTGCTTCTACACCGGCTCCGTCAGGATCCCAGCAGCGCCAGACATAACTTTGCGATGCTGGGATCTTGACGGAGGCCGTGAAAGCTGGTAACCATTATACACATCGGGTAACTAAGGTCCCTTAGTTACCCGATGTGTATCATACTTACCAGCGTACACCGGCTCACACTCACTCTCACACAGACATCACACACACATCACATCGCATCCACACATCAAGGTCCTGCAGCGGCGGAACATACACACACGCACACACACACATAACAGCACACACACACACATACACACATCAGATCACACTCACCCTCACACACACATCACATCGCATCCACATACTCACAACATCCTGGGATATCGCTTGCTTCTCGGCGGCGATACTGTGCTGTGAGCTTCCAGGACCTGACGGAGGATCACATGGCCAGAAGCATGTGATATCTCCGGATGTTGTGAGTATCAGCGCGTATGTGCAATTTCGTCAGTGTCTGTGTGTGTGAGTGTATGCGATCGGGTGTGTGTGAGTGTATGCGATCGGGTGTGTGTGAGTGTATGCGATCGGGTGTGTGTGAGTGTATGCGATCGGGTGTGTGTGAGTGTATGCGATCGGGTGTGTGTGAGTGTATGCGATCGGGTGTGGGTGACTGTATGCGATTGGGTGTGGGTGAGTGTATGCGATCGGTTGTGTGGGTGAGTGTATGCGATCGGTTGTGTGGGTGAGTGTATGCGATCGGTTGTGTGTGTGAGTGTATGCGATCGGGTGTGTGTGAGTGTCGGCAGAGGAGCACGGCGTGCTGGAGGAGGCTGGGAGCAGAGAGGCTGATCTTGGGGAAGGCTGGGAGGGGGAGGCTGATGCTAGGGGAGACTGGGAGGGGAAGGTTGATGCTGAAGGAGGCTGGGAGGAGAGAGGCTGATCCTGGGGAAGGCTGGGAAGGGGAGGCTGATGCTGAGGGAGGCTGGAAGGAGAGAGGCTGAGGCTGGGAGGAGAGAGGCTGATGCTGGGGAAGGCTGGAAGGAGAGAGGCTGAGGCTGGAAGGAGAGAGGCTGATGCTGGGGAAGGCTGATGCTGAGGGAGGCTGGGAGGGGAAAGCTGATGCTGGGGAAGGCTGGGAGGACGGAGGCTGGGAGGAGAGAGGCTGATCCTGGGGAAGGCTGGGAGAGGGAGGCTGATGCTGGGGGAGGCTGGAAGGAGAGAGGGTGATGCTGGGGGAGGCTGGAAGGAGAGAGGCTGATGCTGGGGGAGGCTGATGCTGGGGGAGGCTGGGAAGACGGAGGCTGGGAGGAGAGAGGCTGATCCTGGGGAAGGCTGGGAGAGGGAGGCTGATGCTGGAGGAGGCTGGAAGGAGAGAGGCTGATGCTGGGGGAGGCTAGAAGGAGAGAGGCTGATGCTGGGGAAGGCTGATGCTGGGGGAGGCTGGGAGGAGAGAGGCTGATGCTGGGGAAGGCTGGGAGGAGAGAGGCTGATGCTGGGGAAGGCTGGGAGGAGAGAGGCTGATGCTGGGGAAAGAGAGGAGAGGCTGATGCTGGGAGGAGAGAGGCTGATGCTGGGATGAGAGAGGCTGATCCTGGGGAAGGCTGGGAGGGGAAGGCTGAGAGAAGAGAGGCTGATGCTGAGGGAGGCTGAGGCTGGGGTAGGCTGGGAGGAGAGAGGCTGATGCTAGGGACAGAAAAGGCTGATGCTGTGAGGAGAGAGGCTGATGCTGGGAGGAGAGAGGCTGATGCTGTGTGCAGAGAGGCTGATGCTGCGGGCAGAGAGGCTAATGCTGCGGGCAGAGAGGCTGATGCTGGTGCAGCATGGGGAATGGAGCACGATGGGGGGTGCGCAGCATGGGGGATGGAGCACGATGGGGAGTGCGCAGCATGGGGGATGGAGCACGTTTGGGAGTGCGCAGCATGGCGGATGGACCACGTTTGGGAGTGCGCAGCATGGAGGATGGAGCACGTTTGGCAGTGCGCAGCATGGCGGATGGACCACGTTTGGGAGTGAGCAGCATGGCGGATGGAGCACGTTTGGGAGTGCGCAGCATGGCGGATGGAGTACGTTTGGGAGTGCGCAGCATGGCGGATGGAGCACGTTTGGGAGTGCGCAGCATGGCGGATGGACCACGTTTGGGAGTGCGCAGCATAGCGGATGGACCACGTTTGGGAGTGCGCAGCATGGCGGATGGACCACGTTTGGGAGTGCGCAGCATGGCGGATGGACCACGTTTGGGAGTGCGCAGCATGGCGGATGGAGCACGTTTGGGAGTGCGCAGCATGGCGGATGGAGCACGTTGGGGAGTGCGCAGCATGGGGGATGCAGCATGATGGGGAGTGCGGAGTATGGCGGATGGAGCACGTTTGGGAGTGTGCAGCATGGCGGATGGAGCACGTTTGGGAGTGCGCAGCATGCCGGATGGTCCACGATGGGGAGTGCGCAGTTAGGCGGATGGAGCACATTTAGGAGTGCGCAGTATGGCGGATGGAGCACGTTTGGGAGTGCGCAGCATGGCGGATGGAGCACGTTTGGGAGTGTGCAGCATGACGGATGGACAACGTTTGGGAGTGCGCAGCATGGCGGATGGAGCACGTTTGGGAGTGCGCAGCATGGCGGATGGAGCACGTTTGGGAGTGCGCAGCATGGCGGGTGGAGCACGTTTGGGAGTGCGCAGCATGGCGGATGGAGCATGATGGGGGGTGCGCAGCATGGCGGATGGAGCACGTTTGGGAGTGCGCAGCATGGCGGATGGAGCACGTTTGGGAGTGTGCAGCATGGCGGATAGAGCACGATGGGGAGTGCGCAGCATGGCGGATGGAGCACGTTTGGGAGTGCGCAGCATGGGGGATGCAGCACGATGGGGAGTGCGCAGTATGGCGGATGGAGCACGTTTGGGAGTACGCAGCATGGCGGATGGACCACGTTTGGGAGTGCGCAGCATGGCGGATGGAGCACGTTTGGGAATGCGCAGCATAGGAACAACAAACAACGCCCTACACAGACACCCACACCCACACACAACGCTGCACACACACAACACCCAACACACAAACACCGCAGCACACACAAATATACGCACATACCGCACAACACACACATTGCTCAAAACATACCTCCCCCAAAACACACCACACACACACAAACCGCACAACACACACACACACACACACACAACGCTACAGACACATAGCGCTCCACAAACAACGCAACACACGCAACACACATACAACACCGCTCTCACCCCCCGCCACACCCAGAACATGTACAGCGCCCTACACAAACACTTGGTAACTACACACAACAACATCTATATATATATATATAACAAAAATTATACATGAACTACACAATACGTAAATTCTAGAATACCCGATGCGTAGAATCGGGCCACCTTCTAGTAGAAATATAATGACCAACTTCCATTGTCACTCCATCTCCTATTGGTTCATGGACTCACATGTAATCACAGTTTTCATTACTGAACTTAATGTACATATAATTTTATGTCCATTTTTCAGCATTCTATTAAACATCAGTTCGGGATAATGCGGAAGAATGTCTCCCATTCCTGTACCAGGAACAAACACACGAGCATTTAAAGAAAAAAACAATACCACTTTTGTGGACCTATTTGTATTTGGAACTGAAATGTGTTATATTCCCTATTATTTGGTCTAAACAATATGTATATTTTTATGTTTGTTTGTTTTTTTACTGTGGCCACACACTGACTTCAGAACTACATTTAACACCTTTTTCGTGTTTAAAAGACTTATTCCCACTACTAACTCCATCATGAACCGAAGCGAAAATAAGTGTTTGATACACTGCTGATTTTGCAAGTATTCCCACCTACATAGAATGGAGAGGACTGTAATTTTTATAGTAGGTACACTCCGAGACACACAACCCCCCTCCCCAAAAAATCCCAAAATCATATTGCACGATTTTTAAATAATGAGTTTGCATTTTATTGCATGAAATAAGTATTTGATACAATAAAAAAACAGAACTTAAAGTGTGACCGATGTTTAAAATGTTATTTCTTAAATCAATAGTATCTAACAAAATAAGCAACTTTGTAATATATATCTTATCAGACAAATTTGCTTCTTTATCTGACAAAATTGATCAGTCATTATCAAAATTCTCAATTAGAGATAAAATCTGTATTCAGTGAAGACTTTCCCATTACTGAGATAGAAGATGGCAGTTGGTACTGATGAGATTCTATGTAAATAGAAGAGAACAAGAGGGGGGAGTTCTGCCTTTAGCTCCGCCCTCTGCCTCTAGCGCCTCCCTCTACCTCTAGCTCCTACCTCTTCAGGTTTACATAGAATTGTATCTATAACAACTTCCATCTTCTATCTCACTAATGGGAAAGTCTTCACTGAATACAGATTTTCCCTCTAAATTGAGAATTTTGATGATGACCAATTCTGGCAGAGAAAGAAGCAGATTTGTTTGTCATGATATTCATGTGCACTATTGATTTATGAAAAGAAAATTTAAACAACAGTTATGGTTTAATAATTATTACAGAAACCTTTGTTTGCAGTTACAAAGGTCAGACATTTCCTTTCTTGACCAAATTTGTACACACTGCAGCAGGGATTTTGGCCCATGACTCCATACAGATCTTCTCCAGATGTTTCATGTTTCGGGGATGTCACTGGGAAACATTGAGTTTCAGCTCCCTGCAAAAATATTCTATTGTGTTCAGGTATGGAGACTTGCTAAGCCACTCCAGAACCTTGAAATACTTCTTATGGAGCCACTCCTTAGTTGCCCTGGCTGTGTGTTTTAGGTCATTGTCATGCAGGAGGACCCAGCCACAACCAATCTTCAATGCTTTTACTGAGGGACCAGCAAAGGTAGAGCAGACAGCAGACAGATGGGGGCTGGAATTTTCAGGCTGGGAGGCCCAAGACTGTTTGTCCCCTTCCAGCCTAAAAAAAAACAGGCTGCAGCCACCCCAGAAGTAGCACATCCATTAGCAGTATCAATTCTGGCACTATGCTTAGCTCTTCCCAATTGCCCTGGTGCAGTGGCAATTTGATTAATACTCTTGGGGCTGTTGGGAATTGACAGCTGACATCAAGTCCAGGGGTTACTAATAGATTGCCATCTATCTGTCACCCCCATTACTAATCCAGTACGTATAAGGTTAAAAAAACACACACACAGGGGGAAAAAAAAGTTTATTTGAATAAACACTCACCAACACTGTCTTGTTCACCAATGTAGCTAAAATCTTTCTTCATTCAACATTATTATGCTCTCTGCAATTGTTGCACTTTCCATGTAAATGAATAGGTAACATTATTTGTGGATCGAGGAGGAAGACATGGTACCAGGATACCCAGTAGGAGACTAGCTGGCAGAAGCACAGGGAGGATGCTCTGACCAGTGATCTACTGGGAAACCCTGAGGGCTTCGAGTCATGTGGATGATTTTTTATGCAAATTACAGTCATGGCCAAAAGTTTTGAGAATGCTACAAATATTAATTTTTACAAAGTCTACTGCTTAAGTTTTTCTAATGGCAATTTGCATATACTCCAGAATGTCATAAAGAGTGATCAGCTTAATAGCAATTACTTGCAAAGTCAATATTGGCTAAGAAAATGAACTTTAACCCCCAAAACACATTTCAACATCATTGCATTCCTGCCTTAAAAGGAGCAGCTAACATTGTTTTAGTGATTGTTCCATTAACACAGGTGTGGGTGTTGATGAGGACAGGCCTGGCAATCAATCAGTCATGATTAAGTAAGAATGACACCACTGGACACTTTAAAAAGGAGGCTGGTGCTTGGTATCATTGTTTCTCTTCAGTTAACCATGGTTATCTCTAAAGAAACATGTGCAGCCATCATTGCTCTGCACAAAAATGGCCTAACAGGGAAGAGTATCGCAGCTACAAAGATTGCACCTCAGTTAACAATCTATCGCATCATCAAGAACTTCAAAGAGAGAGCTTCGGGTGCCCAAGAAGGACCAGCAAACGCCAGGACCGTATCTTAAAACTGTTTCAGCTGTGGGATCGGACTACCAGCAGTGCCGAGCTAGCTCAGCAATGGCAGCAGGCTGGTGTGAGTGCTTCTGCACGCACTGTAAGGCGGAGACTCTTTGAGCAAGGCCTGGTTTCAAGGAGGGCAGCAAAGAAGCCACTTCTCTCCAGAAAAAACATCAGGGACTGACTGATACTCTGCAAAAGGTACAGGGAGTTGACTGCTGAGGACTGGGGTAAAGTAATTTTCTCAGATGAATCCCCTTTTCGATTGTTTGGGACATCTGGAAAACAGCTTATTAGGAGAAGAAGAGGTGAGCGCTACCACCAGTCTTGTCTCATGCCAACTGTTAAGCATCCTGAAACGATTCATGTGTGGGGTTGCTTCTCAGCCAAGGGAATCGGCTCACAGTTTTGCCTAAAAACACAGCCATGAATAAAGAATGGTACCAGAATGTCCTCCAAGAGCAACTTCTCTCAACTGTCCAAGAGCAGTTTGGCGCCCAACAATGCCTTTTCCAGCATGATGGAGCACCTTGCCATAAAGCAAAGGTGATCACTAAATGGCTCATGGAACAAAACATAGAGATTTTGGGTCCATGGCCTGGAAACTCCCCAGATCTTAATCCCATAGAGAACTTGTGGGCAATCATCAAGAGACGGGTGGACAAACAAAGACCAACAAATTCTGGCAAAATGCAAGCATTGCTTATGCAAGAATGGACAGCTATCAGTCAGGATTTGGTCCAGAAGTTGATTGAGAGCATGCCAGGGAGAATTGCAGAGGACCTGAAGAAGAAGGGTCAACACTGCAAATATTGACTTGCTGCATTAACTCATTCTAACTGTCAATATAACCTTTTGGTGCTCATAATATGATTGGAATTATATTTCTGTATGTGATGTAAACATCAGACAAACACAATTAAAAACCAGAGGGCAACAGATCATGTGAAAATATAATTTTGGTGTCATTCTCAAAACTTTTGTCCATGACTGTACATGTTACCTGAACATTGTTGCAGACCAAGTAAACCTCTTTATAGCAATAGTATAATATGGCCTGACATACAGCATAAATGTCCAGGAAATGTTTTTCGAACATGAAAAATAGTTCAATGTGTTGCAATAGTCTCCAAATTTTCAAGATCTTAATGAGATTGATAAAAGATGGGATGTGCATTTGATCCATGGAGGCCTCACCTTATAGCTTATATTTTTTTTTCTCTTGAGTCTTGGGGCCATTTATCATAGAATACCTTCAGAAATATTTTGGAGCATATTAGTGATGAGTGATAACGCTCGTCATTGCTCGATACTCGATCAAGAATCGGCATGATCAGGAACACTCGATACTCGATTGAGTGTCCCTGGTGCTCAAAAGTCATGCTCAAGTCCCCACTCCATATGTTTTGCTTTTGTTTTTCAGCCGCAAAACAAGTGGGGATTGCCTGCCAATCACAGAAATGATGTAGCCATGTTGGCTACTGGCATTGTCAGGACTTATTTTTTGGGCTTTTTTGCCCTTTTCCAAAATCGCATCCCCTGCTTCATTGTTCTCCATGTTTTCTGTGTCCTCTTGCCTTTATAACTGCAGTCCAGCCTCCAGTCTTCTGCTTGACTATTCTGCCTCATTTCTTACTTCTACAGGCATCTCAAGTTACTCCAGCAAATCCTGTGTGAAACTCCTGTTGCTGCTCTTCAGAGGTTCTGCCACCTTTTGCTCACTTCCTGCCTCCAGCTGCTGATGCCTAGCTCTGCATGCAACTCCTGCCTGACCGGCCTTCCTGACACGTAATCTGGCTTACTTAATTAACTTCTCTGTTGCTTCCACCATTGAATTGATGCAGTAGCAGAGCACAGGACTGTTCTGGACACTAAAAACTGTTCTGCATTTGTTTTCTGAACATTGTATACTGCTCTACATCTTGCTTCGGACTTTTAGACACTTCCTTACGGAGCTTCAAAGACTGCATTGCTAAATCACATTATCCTGTGACGTTTTCAAGAGACTTTCCTTAAAGGTTTCATTTAATATTTTCACTGTGTCTTTACGGATTTGATTGTTTGTACTCTGCACTTGTTTGCTAATCACCGTGTGTTACATTACAAACTTTATGACCTATAAACTGGTTTCAGTTGTGTCTTTGCTCCACGCAAATAGACTCCTGAGTTATCCATTATAATTATTACATGTGATTGGCCAGACACACCACGTCATCGGGTCTATTTAAGAACCAGTGATACATTGCTCGGCTCACTCTACCTCAGAAGCAGTGTAGGGATAGCTGCTGGAGAAGGGAAAGTGTATTAGAGTGATTATAATCATTGCACTACTGTTCTTGCTGCTACAATGTAAAATATTGATTCTATTTTCTAATAATACTGCTGTTAGTGGAGTGCTAGCTGCTGGAGAAGGCATTTTGTATTAGAGGCAAATAAGTAGGGATTATTGCCTTATAGTCCTTACTGCTGCAATGTAAAAATTATATTCTATGCTCTAATACTACTGCTCATGTTCAGTATTTGGTCAGTTTTTTGTACCTCAGTATTTGTAAGCTAAAATCAGGAGTGGAGCTAACATAAGAAAAATATAATAGAAACATGTGCACCACTTCTGCATTTTTTACCCACTCCTGATTTTGGCTCACAAATACTGATGTAAAATAGTGATGAAATACATTACATGAATGTGGACTTAATATTATACTTTTCCTTATTCCACTCCTGGTTTTGGCTCACAAATACTGAGATAAAAAGTGACCAAACACTGACATGTGAACATGGTGTTAGCTGTATTTAGTGAAGGGCTAGCTACAGGAGAAGAGACAGTGTATTAGATTTGCATTAAAGGCATATAGACAGTTATTATTGCCCTACAGTCCTTGCTGCAACATAAAACCAAAAGTCCTTTTCATAGCTATATAGTTATAATAACGTGCTTTGTTGCCTTTAGTGTAGGGAGAGTTGCTGGAGAAGTGATATTGTATTATAGACATGTAGGCAGGGATTATTGCCTTACAGTCCATGCTGCTGCAAGTTAAAACTAAACTTTCTTTTCAGTGCTAGGTCTAATCTGTTCTATTCTCTAATAATTCCTTTCTTGAATGTATTTACTGTGAAGTTAGCTGCTGGAGAATGTATAGTGTATTAGAGGCATATAGGCAGGGATTATAGCCCTATTATAAGTCCTTGCTGCTGCAAAGTAAAAGCAAAAGTCATTTTCAGGGCCTAGTCTAATCTCTTTGATTCTTTAATAATACCACTCATAGATGCATTTAGTTTTGGGCTAGCTGCTGGAGAAGGGATGGTGTATTAGAGGCATCTAGGCAGGGATTACAGCCTTGCAGTCCATGTTGCTGTAATGTAAAACCAAAAGTCTTTTTCAGAGTTAAATCTAATCTTTTTTATTTTAATAATACTGCTCTTAGCTATATTTAGTGTAGGGAGATCTGTGGAAGAAGGAATAGTGTATTAGAGGCATCTAGGCAGGGATTATTGCCATACAGTCCATACTGCTGCAATGTAAAAAATGTATTGTATGCACTAATAATACCACTCTTAGCTGAGCTGCATGAAGTGTAAAGCTAGCTGCTGGAGAAGGGATAGTATATTAGATTTGCATTAAAGGCACATAGGCTGTGATTATTTCCTTACAGTCCTTGCTGTTACAATGTAAAACCAAAAGTCCTTTTCAGGACTAAGTCTAATCTATTATGTTCTCTAAACATACTGTTTCTAGCTTCATTTATTATAGGTAGAGCTGCTGGAAAAGGGATACTGTATTAGAGAAATCTAGGCAGGGATTATCACCTTAGAGTCCTTGCTGCTGCACCATAAAACCAAAAGTCATTTGCAGGACTTAGGCTATGTGCACACAGTGCGTTTTTTTGACGCTGCGTTTTTGTGCGTTTTTGGCCGCTAAAAACGCACAAAAATGCACCTGCGTCGAAAAAACGCGGCAAAAAACGCACGCGTTTTGCCGCGATTTGGTGCGTTTTTTTGCTGCGTTTTGCTGCGTTTTTGCTCACTGCGTCCTTATGCGCTTTTTATCAGTGAACAAAAAAAAAAAGGTCTGATGTCATTTCCTTCTTCAATGTGTTCTTCATTCTCCACTAGTGTATGCAGAAGAGCAGACAGCTGCAGAACTACAAGGCTCAGCATCCTCCATCCAATAGTGTATGCAGGAGAGCAGACAGCAGCTGTCGAACTACAAGGCTCAGCATCCTCCTTCCAGGACTGAATGCAGGATTTCTTTGCCCCCCCAAACAAAAAAAATGACGTGGGCTTCGCCATATTTTTGTATGCTAGCCAGGTACAGCAGGCAGGTACGGGCTGCCCCCAACCCCCAGCTGCCTATTTGTACCCGGCTGGGAACCAAAAATATAGGGAAGCCCTTTTTTTTTAAATTATTTCATGAATTTCATGAAATAATTTAAAAAAAGAAATGACGTGAGCTTCGCCCAATTTTTGAGTCCAGCCGGGTACAACTAGGCAGCTGGGGATTGGAATCCACAGTTCAGGGTGCCCAAGCTTTCTGGGCACCCCCGCTGTGAATTGCAGTCCCGCAGCCACCCCAGAAAATGGCGCTTTCATAGAAGCGCCATCTTCTGGCGCTGTATCCAACTCTTCTAGCTGCCCTGATGCCGGGTGGCTAGCTAGGTAATAATGGAGTTAGGGCTAGCTGTATATTATCAGCTAGCCCTAAGCCTGAAATTCATGGTGTCACGCCAATATTAGACATGGCCACCATGAATTTCTAGTAAAGATAAAAAAAAAACACAACACAGAAAAATATTTTTATTAGAAATAAAACAAAACTCAATTAGTGACTCCATCTTTATTGAAATAAAGAACCCCCCCTCCGCAGTAATCCTGGGTCAGGGTCCCGCGCCGTCCAATCCGGATCCAATATCATCTGATCGGTTTGCTGGAAGGCAAAGCGATCAGATGATGTGTCAGGATCAAGTGCCTGAATCCCATCACACATCAGCTGCTTGTATAAAAGCCGATTATACAATCAGCTGATGCATCGGTGCAAAAAAAAAAAAAAATAATACTCACTTATGTGCTGATTACCGGCAGCTCCTGGAGCGATGGGGCGGGAGTCTGATCCTGTCCGATCGCTGCAGCAGCTGCCGGTAATCAGGGATGAAGTCTCCTGACGCATCCGCTGATACCGGCCGGGCGCCCGCGTCACCGCGATACTTACGATCACCTGATGCGTCAGGTGACTGCATCAGGTGATCCATCGCCAGGTCCTGCATCCATCGGAGCTTTCCCGGCCGTCTGCACACAGCCGGAGCGGGGGCGGCGATACCGTGAGTGGAGCTGGGAGCGGGCATGGCACCGAGAGTCTGCAGACAGGTGAGTATAACTTTTTTTTTTTTTTTTTCTACTGTTAACTTTTGTTTTCGCAGCCGCTTCCACCTCCCGCCCAGACATGGCGCCGCACGGCAGCATACATGCACAGGACGGGAGATGGAAGCGACGGTGACGGTAACGGGAGGATTCACGCTTCTGTATATACCGACAGAAGGAATCCTCTTCCTGTACACGTCACTTTGCTACCCACCTCCTGCGTTTATAGCTGCGTTTTTGGTCTTAGAAACGCACCAAAACGCACCAAAACGCAGCTATTTGCGTTTCTCATTGCGTCTTTCAACATCCCATTGAACTCAATGGATGAAAAGCGCAGTGAAAAACGCGGGAATAATTGACATGCTGCGTTTTTGTGGTCACCACAAAAACGCAGCTGAAAAAAAACGCTGTGTGGGGACAGCAAAAATGAAAACTCATAGACTTTGCTGGGGAAGCAAAGTCATGCAGTTTTGAGGCCAAAAACGCACCCGAAAAACGCGCAAAAACGCCAAGAAAAACGCACTGTGTGCACATAGCCTAACCCTTGGCTGATCTATTTTCTACTAATTCAGCTGAGAGCTATGTTTAGTGTAGGGATAGTTTCAGGAGAAGGGCTTGGTTATTATTAGAGGCTTATAGGCAGGGATTATTGCCTTACAGTCCCTGTTGCTGTAATGTAAAACCAAAAGTACTATTCAGGCCTAAATCTATTTAATTCTATTCCCTATTATTATCACTCTTAGCTGCATACCTAAATTAAAATAAACAAGGTGTGCGGTAAGGGAGGGGGAAGTAGACATTTAGTTGATGGTAATGCATGCAGAGGACGTGGCTGAGGGCCGGTGCAAACTGTGCCTGCTGTAGGAGCACAACAAAGTTATCATCTACATTTAGCTTCCTGTTCCACTTTGCAGGGGGTATGGAACACCACTATTGAAGCCAGAGAAGTGCAAACAGATGGTGGGTTGGATTGCAGATACTTCTTCCAGTCTATGTCCCAGTACCACCCTGTCTTCTACATGATCCAGTCGTCCAGTCTCACTAGCCAATAGTCTGGATCACATAATCCACACCCTGACCCTCCTTCCTCCCAACATGAGTCTCACCAGCCAAGTGTTCCCACACTGGGACAATCCCAGGAGCTCTTTACGTTTAAATGCATTGATTTTGGCCTCTCACCCTGCAAGAGGGTGAGAGGCTGTGTGCTGTGATGTACAAATATTTGAGCAGCCACGATCAGAAGATGATTATGGGGAATGGCAGTTACTGTCTCAAGAGGTGAATGATGAGGAGACACATTTGCCAACAAGAGATGCTGATAAGTCAACAAGTCAGGAGGAAGACCAGAGTGCAGAAGTGGAAGACAAGGTGGGGCACAATGAAGTCACTGACCCAACTTTGGAAGGTGGCATGCAGAGAAGGACAGCAGTGCTGAGGGGGATGGATCTGTGGCGCCCTGGACTAGCCAGGTCGTCACAGGTACTACAACATACACCCCCACCCTGAGACAGGCACATCAGCCAGACACAAAATCCTTGTTGCCTCCCTCCAGGGGCTGATGTCCACACCAGGTGGGGTGGAGCCAGGCGGTTGGCCGCACCCACCAAGGAGTTCACAGTCCTGGAGGTGGAAAAAAGAAGGCAGTTCAGAAGGGAGTTCAGTTGGTGAAGTAGTAGTGGAGGAGCAGACTGACCGTGTCTGGGTGTGTGGCCCGGGCACCAAGAGCAAGGTTGGCAGACGGTGGTGGCCGTCTGCAGGAGAGGCAGATAAATGCGGAACCGTAGGATCGGGGACGGGCGGTGGCCCGCCGGTACCGAACCGGGGAGCGAAGTGAAGCCAGCACACACAGGCAGGGCCTACGGACCCCGACCAGGCTTGGAGTCGCCATTAGAGGTCACCGCTTGAGCCACCGAGCAGCCATCGCAGCAGCGCCGGACCCGAGCGTTAGTGAGCGCAGCGCAGCGGCGTCCTTCCCCGCCCGCGAGAACTTGGCATCACGAACAGGATCTTACCGTTCTGCCGGCTGGTAGAAGTGCACCTTGTGTCCCGCCGGCAATGTCCGGCCGAAAAATTTCAGAATCCACCATCTTGGGCGCGAAGATTTTCCCGCTCGAGCGTCTTCTCGAGTAGTGGAGGCGCGAAAGCCCAAGCCCCGCCCCTGAAGAGGAGGTGCCGAGAAAAGACCAAGGGGGGACAGATGGCGTCCGGCCGCATGTGAACCGAGGCCATAAAAGCAGGGACGCCAGGACTCCGCCGCCATTTGGTTCCTGGAAGATACCGCTGCCAGCATGTACCGTCCGTCCGGTAACCCCGCAGTCCCCGAGCCTGCGCCCGGCACCGCAGCGTGGGTGGAGGTCCGGACCGTCCAACTGAGCAGCCGCCTGCAGGTCCGAATGCAGCTCCTCCTGGAGGAGTGGGTTGCCAACATGGCGGATGTGGTGGCGGCGATACGGAGATGCGAGGTGGAGGAGGTCTTGGAGGAGCGGGTAAGCGATCCACGCCCCTGTGTTCCTGCAGGATCGGTCATCTCAGTTGAGGGGCCCGGTCTGTGCCCGCTCACCCTTCTGCCTCCCCCGCTACCCGTGTTGGCTGCTGCCGCCCCGCCACTAGGCCCGCTACCCGCACAACTGGTAGCGGAACCCTGCCCGTCTGCCCAAGCGGACCAGCCTGCAGCTGAAGCCCACAGACGCCCCAAGCCACTTCCCTGGAAGCTCCCGAAGGCATCATCCATCTGCGAAGACTTACCGCTGGCGCCGGAAGTGACCATGCCCAGTCCCGTCCCGACTCCGGTGATCCGTCCCATGCAGGAGGAGGCGGAGGTCAAGCGGGAGAGGACCCCTGTACCCGTTCCCCATGCCTCAGCTGAGGCTGCGCCGGGTCGTTGCTGCGAGGTGGCGCCCCAGGCCATGTCACCGCGGGATCTTCCACCGAGGGCACCAGTAGTGGGCAGTGTAATGGAAGTCCCGCAGGGCCCGACCCGCGCGCAGGGGCAAGCAGACGCCCCTTACTGGGACAGGGAACCAACCCCGCTGGGCCGAGAGATTGCGGAGAAGGAGAGGCGGAAGGCTGAGCTGATAGCCCGCACCATACAAGAGAAGGAGAACCTCCGCAGAGCCACCTTCCGGGTATGGGACTGTACCCGGCTCTTCCCGATTTACCCTAGTGCGTTGGCAAATCGGGGTAATAAGGAGTTAATGGCAGCCCATAGCTGCCAATAAGTCGTAGATTAATCATGTCAGGCGTCTCCCCGAGAAACCTTCCATGATTAATCTGTAAATTACAGTTAAAAAACACACACACCCGAAAAATCCTTTATTAGAAATAAAAAACAATAACAAAGTCCCTCATCACCAATTTATTAACCCCGACAAAGCCCTCCATGTCCGGCGTAATCCACGGACCTCCAGCGTCGCGTCCAGCTCTGCTGCATGCAGGTGACAGGAGCAGCAGAATACACCGCCGCTCCTGTCAGCTTCACACAGCAACTGAGGTGAGTAGCGCGATCAGCTGCTGTCAGTCAGGTAACTCACGGCCACCACTGGATCCAGCGGTGGCCGCGATTAACCTCAGTGACAGCTCAGCTGATCGCTATACTCACCTCAGTTGCTGCGTGGAGCTGACCGGAGCGGCGGTGAGTAGCGCGATCAGCTGAGCTGTCACTGAGGTTACCCGCGGCCACCGCTGCATCCACCGCTGGATCCAGGTAACCTCAGTGACAGCTCAGCTGATCGCGCGGCTGTCTTCAGTTGCTGTGTGAAGCTGACAGGAGCGGCGGTGTATTCTGCAGCTCCTGTCACCTTCATGCAGCACAGCTGGATGCGACGCTGGAGGACTGTGGATTACGCCGGACATGGAGGGTTTGTCGGGGTTAATAAATTGGTGATGAGGGACTTTGTTAGTGTTTTTTATTTCTAATAAAGGATTTTTTGGGTGTGTGTGTTTTTTAACTGTAATTTACAGATTAATCATGGAAGGAATCTCGGGGAGACGCCTGACATGATTAATCTAGGACTTATTGGCAGCTATGGGCTGCCATTAACTCCTTATTACCCTGATTTGCCAACGCACTAGAGTAAATCGGGAAGAGCCGGGTACTGTCCCAGAACTGTCGCATCTAATGTATGCGGCAATTCTGGGTGGCTGCTGACTGATATTGTTAGGCTGGGGGGCTCCCCATAACGTGGAGCTCCCCATCCTGAGAATACCAGCCTTCAGCCGTATGGCTTTATCTGGCTGGTATTAAAATTGGGGGGACCGCACGCCATTTTTTTAAATTATTTAATTATTTATTTCACTGCACAGTATAGACACGCCCACCGGCTGCTGTGATTGGGTGCAGTGAGACACCTGTCACTCAGCGTGGCGGCATGTCTCACTGCAACCAATCATAGGCGCCGAAAAGCAGGAAAGCAGGGAATACGGGATTGTTTAATGAGCGGCCGGCTTTTTCAAAAGAGGAAAAGCCGCCGGAGTTTAGTGAACAGCTGTGCAGCGCCGCGGCAGTGATCGGGGAACGGTAAGTATGAGAGAGGGGGGAGAATGACCGACAGACTGTGAAAGGGGGACAGACAAGACAGAGAGAGACAGTCAGAGCGAGACCGACCGACGGGAGATAGAATGAAAAAAAAAATGACCGACATCGCTAGTAAAAAGCACAAAACGTGCGTTTTGGACATCGGAGTGCCACACAAGGTTTTTACGTAAAATCTTTCATGTAATAATCTCAAAAAGTAACATACACCAGCTCTAGCTCACTATTGGGTATGTGCCTTTAACATTTCCGCCATGAAAATTTATTTTGGTGTCATTTTGGAAGGTTTTCTGGCGAGTCCGTAAAAATGGCGTAAAACTCGGACAAAATTGTTCACAGCTGTGACTTTTGAGTGATAAATGCTTCAAGGGGTCTTCCCCATGCTGTTGCCATGTCATTTGAGCACTCTTCTGAGACTTTTGTGACATTTTTAGGGTTTCTACATGCTGCCGGGGGTCATTTCAGAAAAATACTCGGGTCTCCCATAGGATAACATTGGGCTCGGTGCTCGGGCCGAGTACACGAGTATCTTGGGATGCTCGGCCCGAGCCTCGAGCACCCGAGCTTTTTGGTACTCGCTCATCACTACCTAATACGTTTGATGAATGCCTCAGTCCACAATCAGTGTCTGTGGGTGACACCATTGTCTCTTCCTCTGTGCTTTCAGGGTGTATTGCAATATTCCTTAAAAATTTTGCTTGGCCTTGTACTTAGTGAATAGGCTTTACCACAGTAGGAGTCCCACTCTTTTAAAAATTGACCAAACATTAATGCTTAACCCTTCTCTATGTGTTTTCCATTGTATATTGCAATCCCTCCTTTAAATAAATATGGTGAAAGACAGTGAAAGATGGACTGGCTATAAAGGCTATCCACAGGTTGCATTTTTGCTGCACTTTTTTTGAAGCATTTTTTCATTACTTTTATGCAAATTAAAAGCTGATTTTTACAGTACCAGAAAAAGATAGAAGACTTCATAGATCTAACGCACACAATTGTTTTTTTCCTGATTGAAATAGAAAACTACTGCATTTTTGAAAGAATAAGCTTATCAATTCTTTCAATGTTTTTAGAGTGTTTTTGCAGTGTTTCTTCAACATTGAAAGCAAAGAGAGTGCAAAAACGCAGCAAAATTGATACTTGTGAACATAGCCTATGGGGGAAAACATTTTATTTTTCTCTTTTAATTTGGCTTATATACACATCATTATACAGGAAAAAATATTTCTTAACATTTTTTCATGTAGAATCCATTTAATCTTCTGTTCTGAATGTTTTATTTTCACTCCGTAAAAGTGGCGTAATACTCTGACAACATTGTTTTTTGCAGTGACCTGGGAGTCAGAGATGCATCCAGGCATCTTCCTCCTCCTTTTCCTTCCATTTAAGTGCTGTTTCCATCCATTTCAGCGATTTCACTGCACCCCAGACCCCATGGAAGGGTCTGCCAGAAAAAAAACTTGAGTTTCCCAATGACTTCCATTATAGTCATTAACGACCTGCTCAACTTCAAGTAATGAGCACTCAAGCATTTTAGTGCTCACTCATCAGTAGAGCTAATGTCATAGTCAGAGGTTCATGGACAATGAGGAAGATCTCAAATTACGGTCATCAATGTGGTATAATGTTCTAGCTTCTTGGTGTATATGATATTGTATATTTGACTAATTTAATTGATTAGTGAACGAAAATACTAAAACACAATCTATGTTCACAAGTTAGTTTATACAGTAGCTTGAAGTGCATTGTACGTGTGTTAGGTATGATTAACCTGTAACTCTTGCACGTTTTATATCACTCTTAGGGGTACTTTGCACGCTGCGACATCACAAGCCGATGCTGCGATGTCGAGCGTGATAGTCCCCGCCCCCGTCGCAGCAGCGATATCTTGTGATTGCTGGCGTAGCGATCATTATTGCTACGCCAGCTTCACATGCACTCACCTGTCCTGCGACGTCGCTCTGGCCGGCAACCCGCCTCCTTCCTAAGGGGGCGGGTCGTGCGGCGTCATAGCGACGTCACATGGCAGGCGGCCAATAGCAGCGGAGGGGTGGAGATGAGCAGGATGTAAACATCCCGCCCACCTCCGTCCTTCCGGCATTGCAGCCAGGATGCAGGTAGGAGATGTTCCTCGCTCCTGCGGCTTCACACACAGTGTGTGTGTAAAAACATCGTACCTGTCGCTGCACCGGCATTATGGAAATGTCGGACCCTACACCGATGATACGATAACGACGCTTTTGAGCTTGTTAATCGTATCAAAAAGGATTTGCACACTACGATATCGACTGCGACGCCGGATGTGCATCACTTTCGATTTGACCCCACCGACATCGCAGCTGCGATGTCGTAGTGTGCAAAGCCCCCCTTAATGTGTAGAATATAAATTATTTCTGTGAAGCATCTTCCCTGCATATTAAAACAATACATTTGCTGAACTATTTTCCATTATAACCTTGAATTACTTTTATAGTTGGACTTAGTAATAGGTGAATTTTAAATTCTTGCAGAAATTGCATACATAAATACAAATGAGGACTCTTCCTTTAGGTGAGCCTGTGGCTCTTTGGGTATTTATGGCTACATTTCAAATTAACCTCTAACCATGTAGCACATAAAGGGAAATGTGTACTAATTTGTGTAAACTAAGCACAGTACCTGGCATTATGGAATTATTAGACACAACCTCTCGCATTGCATATGACGTATAGTAATATACTTCGATCTGATTTTAGCACAATGTTGCAATAAGGATACTATCAATGGCATTATATATTGACAAGTCACACTTCATAGAAGACAGGCATTCATAAATCAATGTTTAATACTGTGCAAAGTTTTATGCAAGTGTGGAAAAAATGTTGCAATGTCAGAATAGTTTTAAAGATAGGTAGGAGAGAACTCCGGCACTCTTAATTACCCCAGTAAGAGACTCAAACGTATATAATGATCAAAATGATTTTTTTATTCAGAGGCAAAAAAAGTCCATAAACAAAACGTTTCGACCTAATTCGGTCTTCTTCTGAGAGGACTTATCCTATGCACAGATGGAGATGCAAGATAAAACTATGATCCTCCTGTATGAGATCCTCCTATATGGATCCACTGTATCAAATAGACCTGTTATGCCGAAGAAACTCAATGAGGGTTTTATTAATTATTTCTATCGGACGTCTTAATGGCCTCGTAGGGAAATGACTTCACCAAGTCTTTAAGTCAATCAGCTCTTCGCCACGGTATCGTTATAGATATAAAGATCAATTGTCTATGAGATCATTCAGTGATATATATTCAGAATGCCGTCCTATAATTAGCCAAAACTGGATGCCTGAGGTGAGGTCGGATTAGACAGTATTAGACAAAAAGAGGAAATCCCTCACGGTTATATCGCAAGGTAGACATATGTGTGTAGGGAAACGCTCTACGTCCACCGGAAAAGAAGGAAGGAAGGAGGTGGGCGGGATATTCCGCCAGCTCATCTCCACTTCTATTGGACGGCTGCCATGTGACGTCGCTGTGACGCTGCACAAACCGCCCCCTTAGAAAGGAGGCGGTTCGCCGGCCACAGCGACAACGTAGGGAAGGTAAGTCCATGTGACAGGTGTAAGTGATGTTGTGCACCACGGGCAGCGATTTGCCCATGTCGCACAACCGACGGGAGCGGGTACGCTTGCTAGCAATATCCATAGCGATATTGCAGCGTGTAAAGTGCCCTTTTGAGTGTGAGACATAGCTGAGACTTGCAATCTGAAAGTCCAGCAGCGGCTTCAAAGTGAAAGGGAAGCCTGTCCGACAATCCGGCAGTTTCACTTTCATGCTGCTTCTGAAGTGTCAGATTGTTAGGCACTGCCGTATTCCGCAGTCCGACAACACTTTTACTTTGAAGCCGCTCCGGAACTGATGGATTGGAGGTCATCTCCTGGCAGAAAAGCGCGTTTTTTGCCAGATGATGCAGATTTGATGCTGAAATTTATACACCAAATTCTTGCACCAATTCTGCATCTTCTGGCAAAAAAACCCATCAAAATGCAACACAGTTTTGATGCTTTTTTTGCCAGCAGATTTTTTCTGTATTTGTGTTTTATCTCTTTGTCTTACAGGATTAGTAATCGGGGTGTCTCAATCATCTCCCATTACTAATCTACCTGGATCCGCAGGAAATTTGTTATTCTATTGATTATTTTATAGTTCTTTTATTCAGTTCAACACGTTTTAAGGCCCCTTTACACATTGAGACTTTCTAGCGATCCTACCAGCGATCCCAACCTGGCCGGGATCGCTACAAAGTCTCTGGTGAGTCGCTGGTGAGCTGTCAAACAGGTAGACCTGGCCAACGACGCAACAGCGATCCGGACCTGCAGAACGATCTAGCTAGTCATTGGGGACGTTGTAAAGCAGTTTTTGAAAGGGAAGTCGCTAACGAAGTCGCTGTAAAGTCCCCTTTACACACTGAGACTTTCTAGCGATCATGCTGCACAGCGGGAAACAAAGAACCAAAGAATGGTCCTGAACGATTTGTAGCGATCAGCAACTTCACAGCAGGGGCCAGGTCGCTGGTGTGTGTCACACACTGCAATGTCGCTGGGGAGGTCGCTATTACATCACAAAACCAGTGACGTTACTGCGATGTCGTTTGCGATATTGCAGTGTGTAAAGCCACCTTTAGAGAGCTCTGTCTGTTTCATCTGAACAATCAAGAAAAATCAACCTAGGTCAATCAAGGTTGATCTGTCTTGATTGTCCTGAAGAAGGAGACTGAGCTCTCTGAAACGCGTTGACCAGAATAAAAAGAACTTTAAAATAATCAACATCTGAACATTCTGGTCACAGCGCGGCATACACCCAGTTTATCTACTCTAGCACTGAATTTAGCATATCCAGGACTGCAGAAGCCCCCATTTCTTAATTGTATATAGGGGTTATGACTGGCACAACCCTAATAGGTGAATGTCTTTGCCTTGATTTTTTCACTTCATTTTCCTAGTAAGACCCTATCTGTGTTTTTATCCGTAGCTTCGCATAGAAGCACCAGAATTGGTGATGCACCAATTCTGGGGCAGCAACGGGCTGGTATTTTTAGGCTGAGAAGGGGCCAAAATCCATGGACCTTCCAAGACTGATAATATAAGCCCCAGCTGTCTGCTTTACCTTGGCTAGATATCAAAAATAAGGTGGACTCCACATCATTTTTTCATTCATTTATTTATTTTTTTTATTAACAAGTACCATAAACTATACATGCAATACACTAATTCTATAATTGACAGATATCAATGTGCCTCGCATGTATAAATAAAATAACATTTACCGTATTTTTCGGACCATAAGACGCACTTTTTTCCCCCCAAATGTTGGGGGAAAGTGGGGGATGCGTCTTATGGTCTGACTATAAGGCTGCGGGGAATGAGGGTGCCGCGGTGCAGCGGGTCATCGGCGGCATGAGCAGGCTGTAACAGCCTGCCGTGACCACGTGGGCCCGCTCATTACATATGCACGCCCATCCTCCCGCCCATCATCTCTCAGCGAAACCGGCGCCGACAGGTGGGCGGGGTGATGGGCGGGGGGGTGCGTGTGCATAATTAGCAACCGGCAGTGATCACCCCTGGCAACTACAGCCTGGAGTGATCATGTGCGGCTGTATTCACTGCCCCCCGTGCATCATTATCAGCGCGGGGTGCAGTGAATCAGTGTACTCACCCGTCACCGTGTGTGGAGCCGCCCCCCTGCAGCATCGCGTCTTCCTGTCTGTGCCGCCGGTCAGCTGATCTGGACACTAGCGGCGCGCACCGCGATGACGTCATCGCTGTGCGCGCCGCTAGTATCCACCGGAATCGATCAGCTTACCGCCGGCACAGACAGGAAGACGCGATGCTGCAGACACCAGTGACGGCTCCACACAGCGGCGCTGCAGCTGAGACAGATATAAAGAAATTGGTGTGCACTCTGCCCTAACGTAGAGAAGATTGAGGTGCACGTGAGAGGACCGAAGCCCGAGTAACAATATATAGGAATCACTGCACTCTCATTGATTATAAGAAAATATCAACAGATTCGTTTTTTGTGCCAGAAAAATTTTTTTTTTATTTATTCATAAATCTATTTCAGTTATTAGATAAACTAAGTGAAGATGGGACGTTCGGCCCAACACCGGGCCTTCTTCACGCCAAAATACACTAAAAAAATATAAAAAAAGGACAACAATCAATATATACATTATGGTACAATGTTAACATGAAAACAGTAGAGCATATGAAGAAGCATAAATAGAAATATTAGTATGTCGATATCTGAAAGAATGCAAAGTACAGTAATAAAATACATACTGGTAGTTTGTCATATAGAGAAGAAGAGAAAGAAAAAGAAGAGGAAGAAGAAGGGGAAGAAAGAACGAAGCAGGCAACATGATGGTCTCTGTGAATGGTATAACATACCTCAGTAGTTATGAGGTGATTATTTCAGGTTCATTGCATACAAAGGAGTTTTTGTAGGAGGAGTTATCTAGAAAGGAACACCGCTTTATTTTATTGACTCTTGTACTAGACGTTTTAGACAACAGATCCTAAGGAGAAGAAGTGCAAGTATGAATGAAGGAATATTAGATAAATATTCTATGTTAGTACGACATTGCTGTGGGAATCTTTTACCTTAATGGCATATACGAATACATACACCCAATGAATTATTAGATACTCTGGACACCGGGCCAGTAACCAATTGTGTTCACCTTGTGGACCCTTTAAGAGATCCAAGACATTCAGGATTAAAGATCAGAAGACTTGAATTGGTGTATGTGGAGCATGTGTCATAAATACCTTGTATCTTATAATACTTGATGTAGTTATGCTTGAAATGACAGGCAAAAATCTAGAGCACGTGGTCTATGAAAAAAGGAGAAATGAAACTGACTACCAGCGTCACCTATTAAAGCGGTACTTAGAAGGGTAACCTATAATATATAAACTACCTCAATACTGCTGCTATAGAGGCCTGTTTCGCTTTTGTGCTTGAACACTTGAGTAAATTTTCTTGTTTATACAACCTAGAGGATTCAGAAATATCTAATCAGGAGAATATATATGGATTCCAAACTAACCTCTATAACACACATTGCTATTACCTTCAAATCAAGGTGTATGTCAGAAGATGCATGATCTGAGGAGTTATTAGTAATGCCAAAGGTTTTCTGGTGAGCTGAAATAAGGGTAGTCACAATCAAGACAAGTTCAATCAATTCTAGAGGGAAAGCTCCTATCAGACCTTCTTAAGTTACCTGCACTTTCTTGATACAATAGGCAGAGGGTGGTGGGTTCCTCTATAATAAAGAGGAAAGAGCTGTTGTTATATACCTGCCGTTTTTGGTAAAAAGTATGTGCCCAGAGCGCCTGAAAACAACCTACCTCATTGCCGTCTTCCCAGACTGTGGCTGATTGCGCCCTGTGAACCGGCATGCAGTCTCATTTAACATCGCAAAACCGGAAGTGGCGTCAGACGCCGGCGCATGCGCGGTAGTGAGCCGCGTTTCTATTAGAATGTATGAGGTACCGTGTAGTGTATAAAGGAAGCGCCTGCGCATGCGCATTGAGTGTTTTTACGTACTCTGATACAAAACAGTACTGGGAAGATGTAAATGGGGATTGACATTTGT
This sequence comes from Anomaloglossus baeobatrachus, assembly GCF_048569485.1. NCBI lineage: Eukaryota > Metazoa > Chordata > Amphibia > Anura > Aromobatidae > Anomaloglossus > Anomaloglossus baeobatrachus. The sequence continues at coordinate 490,249,758 of NC_134355.1, forward strand.
TGCCTGCAAAGTTATATAGAAAAAATGGAACAGAGAAAGTCAGGCCAGGATTGAAGGTGTACAAGGACATAAAATTTCGTCATGACATATTAGTATGATGATATAACAATGTATGCAGATTACCCACATAATTACACGGAGGGATGGTATTCCCTGAATTGGGAGAGGAAAAAAGAGAGTCTTTCGGGTATTCTGAATACGAGCATTAAACAGTTCAATCATAAGAAATGCACATAAATAGTCCATCTTGATAATGTATATCGGATTCAACCTGGAGAAAAATTTTTTTTCTTTTTTTGTTTTTTTGTTTTTTAGGAGAACACAGTGAAGGTCCCAATGCGTTAGATGCAAACAAGGCTATATCAGAGAATTATATAGGGTGAAATTTATACTTTACCAGCTATCAGTGCGTGCACAATGGAAGAAGAAAATGTGACATTTCTTAGGTTTTCTAGAGGGAAAAAAAGGGGGAAGATAGTTAGAATGATACTAAAATTTAACTCTTAATATTCAGGAAGGTCTCTTATGAAATAGGCCAGTCAATTTCTCTATTCAGACCCTTTGGAGTTAGGGTCTGTAACCTGTATATCCAGAAACTCTCTCTTTTCTTCAAAAGTTCTATATGATTACCTCCTCGTCTGGGTCTGTGTACCCTATCAATAACTTGATAGCGTAATTGTGCAATATTGTGGTTTGCCTCGTGGAAGTGTTGTGGAATGGGGAGCCACAGTTTACCGCATCTAATTGTAGACTTGTGGCTAGCTATTCTGTCGCCTACGTGTTGGATAGTTTCGCCTACATAAAGCAGGCCACATGGACACTTTATGATATACACAACAAAGTTGCTTTCACACGTGAAGTATTCCTTGATTGGAAAACTGTTACCTGATCTCGGGTGCACAAAATGATCGCCTTTAATCACATTGGAACAGGATGCGCAACCTAGACAAGGGAATGTACCAGTGCGTCTTGGTGTTAGTAATGTTTGTGTGATGTTCTTCTCACTCCCTATGTCCGCCTTAATCAACGAATCCCTAATGTTCTGTGGTCTCCTCTTGCACATTAAAGGTGGGAGTAAAAATGATGTTATTTCCGGGTATGCTTTTCTCAGTAAGGGCCAATGGTGATTGATAATACTGTAAATCTTTAGCATGGATGGATGATGCGTATGTACGAAGGGTAGCCTATCTACTGTCTGACATTTTTCTGATGGGGTAGAGGACAACGCCTTTTCTCTCTCATTCCTTAATAGTGCTTCTGGATACTTACGTTCGAGAAACCTTTCTGTCATTTCATTTAATCTTTGGTTTTTAGTAGTTTCCTCAGAAACTATTCTCGTAACTCTCTTAAATTGTGATCTGGGCAAGCTGTCTTTAGTAGATTTTGGGTGGCAGCTAGTATATAACAACATACAGTTGCGGTCCGTGGGTTTCCGATATAGGTCTGAAGATAATTTTCCACTTTCATCTTTTCTTATACAAGTGTCGAGAAAATTAATCTCATCTTGGTGGTGGTTTAATGTAAACCTCAACTCCGGCCATATGCTGTTGATGTGTCTATCAAAGATCATGAGACTAGTGTTGTCCCCTTGCCAAATGCAGAAAATATCATCGATGAATCTGACCCAAATGAGGGTCAGTTCATCGAAAGAAGGATAAGAGTATACGTATCTATTTTCAAAAAAATCCATAAAAAGATTTGCATAGGCCGGGGCTACGTTCGAGCCCATCGCGGTCCCGTGTCGCTGTACATAGAAATCGTCCCTAAAGAGAAAGTAATTCTCTTCTAGGACTGTGCGCGCCGCTAGTATCCACCGGAATCGATCAGCTTACCGCCGGCACAGACAGGAAGACGCGATGCTGCAGACACCAGTGACGGCTCCACACAGCGGCGCTGCAGCTGAGACAGAGATCGGTGCTTCAGGGAGTGAGGAAGGGTAAGTATAAACGTTTATTTTTTTTTTCCTGTGCCACAGGATACACGCCATTTACCAGGATGGGGGCATTTCATGAGCAGATTGGATGGGGGCATTTCATGAGCAGGATGGATGGGGGCATTTCATGAGCAGGATGGATGGGGGCATTTCATGAGCAGGATGGATGAGGGCATTTCATGAGCAGGATGGATGGGGGCATTTCATGAGCAGGATGGATGGGGGCATTTCATGAGCAGGATGGATGGGGGCATTTCATGAGCAGGATGGATGGGGGCATTTCATGAGCAGGATGGATGGGGGCATATCATGAGCAGGATGGATGGGGGTATATCATGAGCAGGATGGATAGGGGTATATCAGGTAGCAGAATTAGGACACTATATGCACCACTTTGCTTCATCCAATCACTGGTTACAGCAGATACTCCTCATAGCTATTGATTGGCTGCAGTGGTCCCATGTTGGGGATGTTTTCACTAAATTTGGAAGTATAGACCCACAGAGGAAGTCGGAAACAGGGCAGTGGAGGATTGTAGTGTTGTGCACACTTTTTGTATTGTTGTCTAAATTACCACTTTTTTGATATATTTTCCACTTTTCTGCATAAAAAGAGGTAGTGGAAATATCTTTTTCAGGAGCCTCATCATATTCCTCTAACGTGGTGAATATAATCAAAAGTGTCCTACAGACTGCAATTTTAACTGTGACAGTAGCCTATCCTGATAAATAATGTAGCTGTATTTAGGAATATATGGCTAATTTGTGTGTTGCATGAGTAGAAGCAATGTAGAACCATTTAAAATCGAATTATATATAAAAAATTAAAGATTATAAATTAAGAAATTATCTTGTAGGAATACTTGCTCTATTTTTTAGAAAGGAGTCTTTCATTTAAAGCTAGAGTTGAGCGCGGTTCGTGGTTCGTGGTTCTCCAGTTCGCGGCTCGAGTGATTTTGGGGCATGTTCTAGATCGAACTAGAACTCGAGCTTTTTGCAAAAGCTCGATAGTTCTAGAAACGTTCGAGAACGGTTCTAGCAGCCAAAAAACAGCTAAATCCTAGCTTGGTTTCTGCTGTAATAGTGTAAGTCACTCTGTGAATCAAACTATTATCACATTTCAGTGTATAGTGTGCGTGAACAGCGCCTTCAGATCACTGCTGTTTCTATAATGGCCATTTTTTTTTTTTTTTTTCTTGTCTTCCTTCCCTAAGCGCGCGCGTCTTGTGGGGCGGGCCAGCATGTCAGCCAATCACAGACACACACACACCTAAGTGGACTTTGAGCCAGCGAAGCAACGGCATGTGTGATAGGATCTGCATGTCACATGTCCCTGCATTATAAAACCGGACATTTTCTTCACGAACGCCATTATCTGCCTTCTGCGTCTTTGGTGTCAGACATCAGTGTCGCAGCTCCGTCCTCCTGAGTCCTATAGCCGATACAGCTGTATGCGCTGCATACACAGCGTTAGACAGCTTAGGGAGAGCACATTCTAGCAGTCCTTTTAAGGGCTCAAAGCGGCAGGGTCAGAGAGCCATAAGTGACAGGTCCTGCAAACAGCAACAGCGTCTGTGTAGCCCAGGTCAGGGATTTCCTCCCTGCATTTCACCATTAGGAGGGAATAGAAAGGCAGGCTTCCATTCCTCTACCCAGAGCACCACAATCCTGCCACTGTACCCTCTTGTCCTCTGCACACTCCAACTCATTCTAAGTAAGCCATTATACTAGCAAACATTCAGTGTACCTAGTGGCATCCTATACGTGGCTATTGGACTTTGCTATAGTCCCACTAGTGCAAAGACATTTGCAGAGCACGTCTGCCTGCATTGCACACTACAACTTTTTTAAACTAAGCAATTTTACTAGCAAACACTCAGTGTACCTAGTGGCATCCTATACGTGGCTATTGGACTTTGCTATAGTCCCACTAGTGCCAAGACATTTGCAGAGCGCATCTGCCTGCGTTGCACACTCCAACGAATTATAACTAAGCCATTATACTAGCACACACTCAGTGTACCTAGTGGCATCCTATACGTGGCTATTGGACTTTGCTATAGTCCTACTAGTGCCAAGACATTTGCAGAGCGCATCTGCCTGCGTTGCACACTCCAACTAATTATAACTAAGCCATTATACTAGCACACACTCAGTGAACGTAGTGGCATCCTATACGTGGATATTGGACTTTGCTATAGTCCCACTAGTGCCAAGACATTTGCAGCACGTCTGCCTGCGTTGCACACTCCAACTAATTATAACTAAGCCATTATACTAGCACACACTCAGTGTACCTAGTGGCATCCTATACGTGGCTATTGGACTTTGCTATAGTCCCACTAGTGCCAAGACATTTGCAGCACGTCTGCCTGCGTTGCACACTCCAACTAATTATAACTAAGCCATTATACTAGCACACACTCAGTGTACCTAGTGGCATCCTATACGTGGCTATTGGACTTTGCTATAGTCCCACTAGTGCCAAGACATTTGCAGCACGTCTGCCTGCGTTGCACACTCCAACTAATTATAACTAAGCCATTATACTAGCACACACTCAGTGTACCTAGTGGCATCCTATACGTGGCTATTGGACGTTGCTATAGTCCCACTAGTGCCAAGACATTTGCAGCACGTCTGCCTGCGTTGCACACTCCAACTAATTATAACTAAGCCATTATACTAGCACACACTCAGTGTACCTAGTGGCATCCTATACGTGGCTATTGGACTTTGCTATAGTCCCACTAGTGCCAAGACATTTGCAGCACGTCTGCCTGCGTTGCACACTCCAACTAATTATAACTAAGCCATTATACTAGCACACACTCAGTGTACCTAGTGGCATCCTATACGTGGCTATTGGACTTTGCTATAGTCCCACTAGTGCAAAGACATTAGCAGAGCACATCTGCCTGCATTGCACACTCCAAGTTTTTTAAACTAAGCAATTTTACTAGCAAACACTCAGTGTACCTAGTGGCATCCTATACGTGGCTATTGGACTTTGCTATAGTCCCACTAGTGCCAAGACATTTGCAGAGCGCATCTGCCTGCGTTGCACACTCCAACTAATTATAACTAAGCCATTATACTTGCACACACTAAGTGTTTTTTAGTGGCATCCTATACGTGGCTATTGGACTTTGCTATAGTCCTACTAGTGCCAAGACATTTGCAGAGCGCATCTGCCTGCGTTGCACACTCCAACTAATTATAACTAAGCCATTATACTAGCACACACTCAGTGAACCTAGTGGCATCCTATACGTGGATATTGGACTTTGCTATAGTCCCACTAGTGCCAAGACATTTGCAGCACGTCTGCCTGCGTTGCACACTCCAACTAATTATAACTAAGCCATTATACTAGCACACACTCAGTGTACCTAGTGGCATCCTATACGTGGCTATTGGACTTTGCTATAGTCCCACTAGTGCCAAGACATTTGCAGCACGTCTGCCTGCGTTGCACACTCCAACTAATTATAACTAAGCCATTATACTAGCACACACTCAGTGTACCTAGTGGCATCCTATACGTGGCTATTGGACTTTGCTATAGTCCTACTAGTGCCAAGACATTTGCAGAGCGCATCTGCCTGCGTTGCACACTCCAACTAATTATAACTAAGCCATTATACTAGCACACACTCAGTGAACCTAGTGGCATCCTATACGTGGATATTGGACTTTGCTATAGTCCCACTAGTGCCAAGTCATTTGCAGCACGTCTGCCTGCGTTGCACACTCCAACTAATTATAACTAAGCCATTATACTAGCACACACTCAGTGTACCTAGTGGCATCCTATACGTGGCTATTGGACTTTGCTATAGTCCCACTAGTGCCAAGACATTTGCAGCACGTCTGCCTGCGTTGCACACTCCAACTAATTATAACTAAGCCATTATACTAGCACACACTCAGTGTACCTAGTGGCATCCTATACGTGGCTATTGGACTTTGCTATAGTCCCACTAGTGCCAAGACATTTGCAGCACGTCTGCCTGCGTTGCACACTCCAACTAATTATAACTAAGCCATTATACTAGCACACACTCAGTGTACCTAGTGGCATCCTATACGTGGCTATTGGACTTTGCTATAGTCCCACTAGTGCCAAGACATTTGCAGCACGTCTGCCTGCGTTGCACACTCCAACTAATTATAACTAAGCCATTATACTAGCACACACTCAGTGTACCTAGTGGCATCCTATACGTGGCTATTGGACTTTGCTATAGTCCCACTAGTTCCAAGACATTTGCAGCATGTCTGCCTGCGTTGCACACTCCAACTAATTATAACTAAGCCATTATACTAGCACACACTCAGTGTACCTAGTGGCATCCTATACGTGGCTATTGGACTTTGCTATAGTCCCACTAGTGCCAAGACATTTGCAGCACGTCTGCCTGCGTTGCACACTCCAACTAATTATAACTAAGCCATTATACTAGCACACACTCAGTGTACCTAGTGGCATCCTATACGTGGCTATTGGACTTTGCTATAGTCCCACTAGTGCCAAGACATTTGCAGCACGTCTGCCTGCGTTGCACACTCCAACTAATTATAACTAAGCCATTATACTAGCACACACTCAGTGTACCTAGTGGCATCCTATACGTGGCTATTGGACTTTGCTATAGTCCTACTAGTGCCAAGACATTTGCAGAGCGCATCTGCCTGCGTTGCACACTCCAACTAATTATAACTAAGCCATTATACTTGCACACACTAAGTGTTTTTTAGTGGCATCCTATACGTGGCTATTGGACTTTGCTATAGTCCTACTAGTGCCAAGACATTTGCAGAGCGCATCTGCCTGCGTTGCACACTCCAACTAATTATAACTAAGCCATTATACTAGCACACACTCAGTGAACCTAGTGGCATCCTATACGTGGATATTGGACTTTGCTATAGTCCCACTAGTGCCAAGACATTTGCAGCACGTCTGCCTGCGTTGCACACTCCAACTAATTATAACTAAGCCATTATACTAGCACACACTCAGTGTACCTAGTGGCATCCTATACGTGGCTATTGGACTTTGCTATAGTCCCACTAGTGCCAAGACATTTGCAGCACGTCTGCCTGCGTTGCACACTCCAACTAATTATAACTAAGCCATTATACTAGCACACACTCAGTGTACCTAGTGGCATCCTATACGTGGCTATTGGACTTTGCTATAGTCCCACTAGTGCCAAGACATTTGCAGCACGTCTGCCTGCGTTGCACACTCCAACTAATTATAACTAAGCCATTATACTAGCACACACTCAGTGTACCTAGTGGCATCCTATACGTGGCTATTGGACTTTGCTATAGTCCTACTAGTGCCAAGACATTTGCAGAGCGCATCTGCCTGCGTTGCACACTCCAACTAATTATAACTAAGCCATTATACTAGCACACACTCAGTGAACCTAGTGGCATCCTATACGTGGATATTGGACTTTGCTATAGTCCCACTAGTGCCAAGACATTTGCAGCACGTCTGCCTGCGTTGCACACTCCAACTAATTATAACTAAGCCATTATACTAGCACACACTCAGTGTACCTAGTGGCATCCTATACGTGGCTATTGGACTTTGCTATAGTCCCACTAGTGCCAAGACATTTGCAGCACGTCTGCCTGCGTTGCACACTCCAACTAATTATAACTATGCCATTATACTAGCACACACTCAGTGTACCTAGTGGCATCCTATACGTGGCTATTGGACTTTGCTATAGTCCCACTAGTGCCAAGACATTTGCAGCACGTCTGCCTGCGTTGCACACTCCAACTAATTATAACTAAGCCATTATACTAGCACACACTCAGTGTACCTAGTGGCATCCTATACGTGGCTATTGGACTTTGCTATAGTCCCACTAGTGCCAAGACATTTGCAGCACGTCTGCCTGCGTTGCACACTCCAACTAATTATAACTAAGCCATTATACTAGCACACACTCAGTGTACCTAGTGGCATCCTATACGTGGCTATTGGACTTTGCTATAGTCCCACTAGTGCCAAGACATTTGCAGCACGTCTGCCTGCGTTGCACACTCCAACTAATTATAACTAAGCCATTATACTAGCACACACTCAGTGTACCTAGTGGCATCCTATACGTGGCTATTGGACTTTGCTATAGTCCTACTAGTGCCAAGACATTTGCAGAGCGCATCTGCCTGCGTTGCACACTCCAACTAATTATAACTAAGCCATTGTACTAGCACACACTCAGTGAACCTAGTGGCATCCTATACGTGGATATTGGACTTTGCTATAGTCCCACTAGTGCCAAGACATTTGCAGCACGTCTGCCTGCGTTGCACACTCCAACTAATTATAACTAAGCCATTATACTAGCACACACTCAGTGTACCTAGTGGCATCCTATACGTGGCTATTGGACTTTGCTATAGTCCCACTAGTGCCAAGACATTTGCAGCACGTCTGCCTGCGTTGCACACTCCAACTAATTATAACTAAGCCATTATACTAGCACACACTCAGTGTACCTAGTGGCATCCTATACGTGGCTATTGGACTTTGCTATAGTCCCACTAGTGCCAAGACATTTGCAGCACGTCTGCCTGCGTTGCACACTCCAACTAATTATAACTAAGCCATTATACTAGCACACACTCAGTGTACCTAGTGGCATCCTATACGTGGCTATTGGACTTTGCTATAGTCCCACTAGTGCCAAGACATTTGCAGCACGTCTGCCTGCGTTGCACACTCCAACTAATTATAACTAAGCCATTATACTAGCACACACTCAGTGTACCTAGTGGCATCCTATACGTGGCTATTGGACTTTGCTATAGTCCCACTAGTGCCAAGACATTTGCAGCACGTCTGCCTGCGTTGCACACTCCAACTAATTATAACTAAGCCATTATACTAGCACACACTCAGTGTACCTAGTGGCATCCTATACGTGGCTATTGGACTTTGCTATAGTCCTACTAGTGCCAAGACATTTGCAGAGCGCATCTGCCTGCGTTGCACACTCCAACTAATTATAACTAAGCCATTATACTAGCACACACTCAGTGAACCTATTGGCATCCTATACGTGGATATTGGACTTTGCTATAGTCCCACTAGTGCCAAGACATTTGCAGCACGTCTGCCTGCGTTGCACACTCCAACTAATTATAACTAAGCCATTATACTAGCACACACTCAGTGTACCTAGTGGCATCCTATACGTGGCTATTGGACTTTGCTATAGTCCCACTAGTGCCAAGACATTTGCAGCACGTCTGCCTGCGTTGCACACTCCAACTAATTATAACTAAGCCATTATACTAGCACACACTCAGTGTACCTAGTGGCATCCTATACGTGGCTATTGGACTTTGCTATAGTCCCACTAGTGCCAAGACATTTGCAGCACGTCTGCCTGCGTTGCACACTCCAACTAATTATAACTAAGCCATTATACTAGCACACACTCAGTGTACCTAGTGGCATCCTATACGTGGCTATTGGACTTTGCTATAGTCCCACTAGTGCCAAGACATTTGCAGCACGTCTGCCTGCGTTGCACACTCCAACTAATTATAACTAAGCCATTATACTAGCACACACTCAGTGTACCTAGTGGCATCCTATACGTGGCTATTGGACTTTGCTATAGTCCCACTAGTGCCAAGACATTTGCAGCACGTCTGCCTGCGTTGCACACTCCAACGAATTATAACTAAGTTACATTGTCAGGGATATTTATTCTTTATTATTCTGCTGTTAATAAAGCTAGACCACCACTGCAATCTTCACCACCTCTCAATTTTTACTACCACATTTTCAGTCCACAATCTTGTCGCAATCAACATGAGTGGCAAAATGACAGATGCTGGTGGAAAGGGGAAGAGGCGTGGTGGAAAAGGCAAAAAAGGTTTTGTCAGTGGGGAAGGTGCCAAAGCTCCATTATCATCTGCTGAAGATAGACCATCTACTAGCAAAAGTAAGATGTCTACTACTTATTGTGGACAATCCGATGTGCTCCCTTTTTTACGGACACGAACAAGAGGAACAAAGGTAGATGATGGGCAAAAAAGGAAAATGCTTGAATGGATCTCAAGTGGTCCAACAAGTGCCCTCTCAGCCACTTCAAGTACCGCATCCAAAAAACACCATTCCTCTGAGTTGTCATCCCAATCACACTTGATTTCTCCCAGCTCTGAAGTCTCCATCAGCCCTGCACAGTATGGTGGAACTGAGATGGCTGAGTCTGCAGAGCTGTTCAGTCACACTATAGCCTGGGAATCAGAGGTCTGCTCCCAAGCTACAGTGAGTACAGAACAGGAAATGGTCTGCAGTGATGCCCAGAACCTTTGTGACTCAAATTCAGGCCGTGAGGACCAAGTTTCTGAGCATAATGTTGACCCTTTGTCACAAACTGTAACACCTGTGGTTATAGACAATGAGGAACATACTGATGAAGATGAGACGCAGATACCCGATTGGGATGACAACTTAAATATTCGGTCAGGGCAAGAAGAGGCTCGGTCTGAGGGGGAGGGGAGTGCGAACACAACAATTGATGATGACGTTCTAGATCCCACCTACTGTCAACCCCCAGTCAGGCACTCGAGGAGGTCAACAGAGGCGGTGGAGGAGGATGCAACCGACGACGAAGTTACCTTGCGCCTTCCTGGACAGAGTCAGAGCACTGGTAGCACGTCTACAACTGCATCCTCAGCCACCACTCTGCCTATGAGCATTATTCGGGGTGGATCAACAGGTCGCATGGCCTCTAAGCCTTGCCTAGCCTGGGCCTTTTTTCACATCGAAAAAGATCGCCCAACTCATGTGATATGTAACATTTGTCATGATTCTGTTAGTAGAGGTCAAAACCTCAGCAGTTTGACAACTTCTTCCATGAATCGTCACATGAATAAATATCATAAGTCCCGGTGGGAAGCTCACCGTGCTGCAATGCCGGCTAGCGGAGCGAACCATCCACCGCCCGCCCCTTCCAGTGCATCCGCGCGCTCTTCATCTTCTAGGACTGTGGGGACAGCTGTCACACCTGTTTTTCCACGCAAAACTTCCACCACTGTAACCGCAACAGGCAGTTTGCTTGTAAGGTCGTCAGTTGGTTTGGAAGGGGAAACAAGTGAGTGTGTACAGCTCTCTCAGACATCGATAGCACCAACGTTGGATGAAGGCAACATCATGTCTCCGCCTGCACTTTCCTCACAAACCTGCATTTTTCCAGGGACACCCTACTCAACACCGTCTACACACAGCAGCCAGATCTCTGTCCCTCAGATGTGGTCAAATAAAAGGCCACTTCCTCCGACCCATGACAAAGCTAAGAGGTTGACTCTATCCCTCTGTAAGCTGTTGGCTACCGAAATGCTGCCTTTCCGCCTAGTGGACACACAGGATTTTAGAGACCTTATGTCTGTCGCTGTGCCCCAGTACCAGATGCCTAGTCGCCACTACTTCTCTAAGAAAGGTGTGCCCGCGCTACACCAGCATGTCGCACACAACATCACCGCTTCCTTGAGAAACTCTGTGTGTGAACGGGTGCATTTCACCACCGATACTTGGACCAGTAAGCATGGACAGGGACGTTACATGTCGCTGACTGGGCACTGGGTAACTATGGTGATAGATGGTGAAGGGTCTGCTGCACAAGTCTTGCCGTCCCCACGACTTGTGTGTCAATCCTCTGTCTGTCCAAGTTCCGCCACAGCTTCTGCATCCTCCACCTCATCTGGGTCCTCCACCTCCGCCCCAAGCCTGCCTGGTCAGGCCACCAGCGTTCTCACTGCGCAGAAGGAATCACGCACGCCTCATTACTATGCTGGCAGCCGAGCGCAACGGCATCAGGCGGTCTTTAGCTTGACATGTCTTGGTAATAAGAGTCACACAGCTGAGGAGTTGTGGTCAGCTCTGCGGTCCGAGTTTAATAAATGGTTGTCTCCACTCAACCTGCAGCCTGGTAAGGCCGTGTGCGACAATGCTGCAAACCTGAGTGCGGCCCTTCGCCTGGGCAAGGTGACACACGTACCTTGTATGGCTCACGTGTTGAACCTTGTCGTGCAGCAATTTTTAACACACTATCCCGGCCTAGATGGCCTTCTGAACAGGGCACGAAAACTGTCTGCTCACTTCCGGCGTTCAAGCGCCGCAGCTGAGCGACTTGCATCGCTACAGAAGTCTTTCGGCCTGCCGGTTCATCGCCTGAAATGCGATGTGGCGACACGCTGGAATTCAACTCTCCACATGTTACAGCGACTGTGGCAGCACCGCAGAGCCCTGGTGCAATACGTCATGACGTATAGCCTGGGCCAACGAGATGCAGAGGTGGGGCAGATCACCCTGATGGAGTGGTCTCAGATCAAGGACCTATGCACCCTTCTGCACAGTTTCGACATGGCGACGAATATGTTTAGCTCTGACAATGCCATTATCAGCATGACGATTCCAGTCATTTACATGCTGGAGCACACGCTAAACACTATTCGGAGTCAGGGGGTGGGACAACATGAAGGGGAGGAACTACAGGAGGATTCATATGTGCAAGGGACAACAACATCACCAAGGTCCAGACGTTCATCATCACCAACGCAGCAGGCATGGGACCATGGGGAACAGGGATCGACAAGGGCGCATAGTAGCAGGCGAAATGTTGAGCAAGGTGCAGGAGAACATGAAGAAATGGAGGACGAACTGTCCATGGACATGGAAGACTCAGCGGATGAGGGAGACCTTGGTCAAATTTCAGTTGAAAGAGGTTGGGGGGAGATGTCAGAGGAAGAAAGAACGGGTAGCACCTCTATGCCACAAACACAGCGTGGACTTGGTCCGCATGGCTGCGCAAGACACATGAGTGCCTTTTTGTTGCACTACCTCCAACATGACAGTCGTATTGTCAAAATTTGAAGTGATGATGACTACTGGATTGCCACACTATTAGATCCCCGGTACAAGTCCAAATTTTGTGACATAATTCCAGCCATAGAAAGGGACGCACGTATGCAGGAGTATCAGCAGAAGCTGTTACTCGATCTTAGCTCGGCTTTTCCACCAAACAACCGTGCAGGTGCAGGGAGGGAATCTCCCAGTTGTAACTTGACAAACATGGGACGGTCTCGTCATCTTCACCAGTCTACCCGTACCAGTAGGACCGTATCTGGTGCCGGTAACAGCAATTTTATGGAATCTTTTCATAATTTTTTTAGACCCTCTTTTGCAAGGCCACCAGAGACAACAAGTCTGACACATACTCAACGGCTGGAGAGGATGATACAGGAGTATCTCCAAATGAACATCGATGCCATGACTGTGCAACTGGAGCCTTGCTCCTTTTGGGCTTCAAACATAGAAAAATGGCCAGAGCTCTCCAGTTACGCCTTGGAGATTTTGTCGTGTCCAGCTGCCAGCGTTGTCTCTGAACGTGTATTCAGTGCTGCTGGGTGTGTGCTGACAGATAAGCGCACGCGTCTGTCCAGTGACAATGTGGACAGACTGACGTTCATCAAAATGAACAAGTCATGGATCCAGAAGGAATTTACTACCCCTGTGTCATCCTGGGGAGAGTAAATGCTTGTGGATTTGGAATGTGCTTGATGCAAATCAAAACATCCTGTTTGCAACTAGGGCCCAAGTGCTGCCACTGATGGGGTGGGTGTCTGTGTGGCCCAATTTTTGGAAAAAAGGGAGACTCCGCTTGGAGTAACCCTTTGCTTACATTGTTTTTAAAAGAAGCCAAGATGAACAAGTCATGGGTCAGCAAAGACTTTGCTACCTACCCCGGTGTCATCCTGGGGACGGTTAATTATGGGGTATTTTTGAATGTGATTGATGCAAATGTAGCTGTCAAGTGTACAACTAGGGCCCAAGTGCTGCCACTGATGGGGTGGGTGTCTGTGTGGCCCAATTTTTGTAAAAAAAGGGAGACTCCGCTTGGAGTAACCCTTGCTTGATGTGTTTTTAAAAGAAGCCAAGATGAACAGAGCTGGGATCAGGAAATACTTTGCTACCTACCCCGGTGTCATCCTGGGGACGGATAAGAATGGCGTATTTTTGAATGTGCTTGATGCAAATCAAAACATCCTGTTTGCAACTAGGGCCCAAGTGCTGCCACTGATGGGGTGGGTGTCTGTGTGGCCCAATTTTTGGAAAAAAAGGGAGACTCCGCTTGGAGTAACCCTTGCTTGATGTGTTTTTAAAAGAAGCCAAGATGAACAGAGCTGGGATCAGCAAAGACTTTGCTACCTACCCCGGTGTCATCCTGGGGACGGATAAGAATGGCGTATTTTTGAATGTGCTTGATGCAAATCAAAACATCCTGTTTGCAACTAGGGCCCAAGTGCTGCCACTGATGGGGTGGGTGTCTGTGTGGCCCAATTTTTGGAAAAAAAGGGAGACTCCGCTTGGAGTAACCCTTGCTTGATGTGTTTTTAAAAGAAGCCAAGATGAACAGAGCTGGGATCAGCAAAGACTTTGCTACCTACCCCGGTGTCATCCTGGGGACGGATAAGAATGGCGTATTTTTGAATGTGCTTGATGCAAATCAAAACCTCCTGTTTGCAACTAGGGCCCAAGTGCTGCCACTGATGGGGTGGGTGTCTGTGTGGCCCAATTTTTGGAAAAAAAGGGAGACTCCGCTTGGAGTAACCCTTGCTTGATGTGTTTTTAAAAGAAGCCAAGATGAACAGAGCTGGGATCAGGAAAGACTTTGCTACCTACCCCGGTGTCATCCTGGGGACGGATAAGAATGGCGTATTTTTGAATGTGCTTGATGCAAATCAAAACATCCTGTTTGCAACTAGGGCCCAAGTGCTGCCACTGATGGGGTGGGTGTCTGTGTGGCCCAATTTTTGGAAAAAAGGGAGACTCCGCTTGGAGTAACCCTTGCTTGATGTGTTTTTAAAAGAAGCCAAGATGAACAGAGCTGGGATCAGGAAATACTTTGCTACCTACCCCGGTGTCATCCTGGGGACGGATAAGAATGGCGTATTTTTGAATGTGCTTGATGCAAATCAAAACATCCTGTTTGCAACTAGGGCCCAAGTGCTGCCACTGATGGGGTGGGTGTCTGTGTGGCCCAATTTTTGGAAAAAAAGGGAGACTCCGCTTGGAGTAACCCTTGCTTGATGTGTTTTTAAAAGAAGCCAAGATGAACAGAGCTGGGATCAGGAAAGACTTTGCTACCTACCCCGGTGTCATCCTGGGGACGGATAAGAATGGCGTATTTTTGAATGTGCTTGATGCAAATCAAAACATCCTGTTTGCAACTAGGGCCCAAGTGCTGCCACTGATGGGGTGGGTGTCTGTGTGGCCCAATTTTTGGAAAAAAAGGGAGACTCCGCTTGGAGTAACCCTTGCTTGATGTGTTTTTAAAAGAAGCCAAGATGAACAGAGCTGGGATAAGGAAAGACTTTGCTACCTACCCCGGTGTCATCCTGGGGACGGATAAGAATGGCGTATTTTTGAATGTGCTTGATGCAAATCAAAACATCCTGTTTGCAACTAGGGCCCAAGTGCTGCCACTGATGGGGTGGGTGTCTGTGTGGCCCAATTTTTGGAAAAAAAGGGAGACTCCGCTTGGAGTAACCCTTGCTTGATGTGTTTTTAAAAGAAGCCAAGATGAACAGAGCTGGGATCAGGAAAGACTTTGCTACCTACCCCGGTGTCATCCTGGGGACGGATAAGAATGGCGTATTTTTGAATGTGCTTGATGCAAATCAAAACATCCTGTTTGCAACTAGGGCCCAAGTGCTGCCACTGATGGGGTGGGTGTCTGTGTGGCCCAATTTTTGGAAAAAAAGGGAGACTCCGCTTGGAGTAACCCTTGCTTGATGTGTTTTTAAAAGAAGCCAAGATGAACAGAGCTGGGATCAGGAAAGACTTTGCTACCTACCCCGGTGTCATCCTGGGGACGGATAAGAATGGCGTATTTTTGAATGTGCTTGATGCAAATCAAAACCTCCTGTTTGCAACTAGGGCCCAAGTGCTACCACTGATGGGGTGGGTGTCTGTGTGGCCCAATTTTTGGAAAAAAGGGAGACTCCGCTTGGAGTAACCCTTGCTTGATGTGTTTTTAAAAGAAGCCAAGATGAACAGAGCTGGGATCAGCAAAGACTTTGCTACCTACCCCGGTGTCATCCTGGGGACGGATAAGAATGGCGTATTTTTGAATGTGCTTGATGCAAATCAAAACATCCTGTTTGCAACTAGGGCCCAAGTGCTGCCACTGATGGGGTGGGTGTCTGTGTGGCCCAATTTTTGGAAAAAAGGGAGACTCCGCTTGGAGTAACCCTTGCTTGATGTGTTTTTAAAAGAAGCCAAGATGAACAGAGCTGGGATCAGGAAAGACTTTGCTACCTACCCCGGTGTCATCCTGGGGACGGATAAGAATGGCGTATTTTTGAATGTGCTTGATGCAAATCAAAACATCCTGTTTGCAACTAGGGCCCAAGTGCTGCCACTGATGGGGTGGGTGTCTGTGTGGCCCAATTTTTGGAAAAAAGGGAGACTCCGCTTGGAGTAACCCTTGCTTGATGTGTTTTTAAAAGAAGCCAAGATGAACAGAGCTGGGATCAGGAAATACTTTGCTACCTACCCCGGTGTCATCCTGGGGACGGATAAGAATGGCGTATTTTTGAATGTGCTTGATGCAAATCAAAACATCCTGTTTGCAACTAGGGCCCAAGTGCTGCCACTGATGGGGTGGGTGTCTGTGTGGCCCAATTTTTGGAAAAAAAAGGGAGACTCCGCTTGGAGTAACCCTTGCTTGATGTGTTTTTAAAAGAAGCCAAGATGAACAGAGCTGGGATCAGCAAAGACTTTGCTACCTACCCCGGTGTCATCCTGGGGACGGATAAGAATGGCGTATTTTTGAATGTGCTTGATGCAAATCAAAACATCCTGTTTGCAACTAGGGCCCAAGTGCTGCCACTGATGGGGTGGGTGTCTGTGTGGCCCAATTTTTGGAAAAAAAGGGAGACTCCGCTTGGAGTAACCCTTGCTTGATGTGTTTTTAAAAAAAGCCAAGATGAACAGAGCTGGGATCAGCAAAGACTTTGCTACCTACCCCGGTGTCATCCTGGGGACGGATAAGAATGGCGTATTTTTGAATGTGCTTGATGCAAATCAAAACATCCTGTTTGCAACTAGGGCCCAAGTGCTGCCACTGATGGGGTGGGTGTCTGTGTGGCCCAATTTTTGGAAAAAAAGGGAGACTCCGCTTGGAGTAACCCTTGCTTGATGTGTTTTTAAAAGAAGCCAAGATGAACAGAGCTGGGATCAGCAAAGACTTTGCTACCTACCCCGGTGTCATCCTGGGGACGGATAAGAATGGCGTATTTTTGAATGTGCTTGATGCAAATCAAAACATCCTGTTTGCAACTAGGGCCCAAGTGCTGCCACTGATGGGGTGGGTGTCTGTGTGGCCCAATTTTTGGAAAAAAGGGAGACTCCGCTTGGAGTAACCCTTGCTTGATGTGTTTTTAAAAGAAGCCAAGATGAACAGAGCTGGGATCAGGAAATACTTTGCTACCTACCCCGGTGTCATCCTGGGGACGGATAAGAATGGCGTATTTTTGAATGTGCTTGATGCAAATCAAAACATCCTGTTTGCAACTAGGGCCCAAGTGCTGCCACTGATGGGGTGGGTGTCTGTGTGGCCCAATTTTTGGAAAAAAAGGGAGACTCCGCTTGGAGTAACCCTTGCTTGATGTGTTTTTAAAAGAAGCCAAGATGAACAGAGCTGGGATCAGCAAAGACTTTGCTACCTACCCCGGTGTCATCCTGGGGACGGATAAGAATGGCGTATTTTTGAATGTGCTTGATGCAAATCAAAACATCCTGTTTGCAACTAGGGCCCAAGTGCTGCCACTGATGGGGTGGGTGTCTGTGTGGCCCAATTTTTGGAAAAAAAGGGAGACTCCGCTTGGAGTAACCCTTGCTTGATGTGTTTTTAAAAGAAGCCAAGATGAACAGAGCTGGGATCAGGAAAGACTTTGCTACCTACCCCGGTGTCATCCTGGGGACGGATAAGAATGGCGTATTTTTGAATGTGCTTGATGCAAATCAAAACATCCTGTTTGCAACTAGGGCCCAAGTGCTGCCACTGATGGGGTGGGTGTCTGTGTGGCCCAATTTTTGGAAAAAAGGGAGACTCCGCTTGGAGTAACCCTTGCTTACATTGTTTTTAAAAGAAGCCAAGATGAACAAGTCATGGGTCAGCAAAGACTTTGCTACCTACCCCGGTGTCATCCTGGGGATGGATAAGAATGGCGTATTTTTGAATGTGCTTGATGCAAATGTAGCTGTGAAGTGTACAACTGGGGCACAACTGCTGCCACTGAAGGGGTGGGTGTGTGTGTGGCCCAATTTTTGGAAAAAATGGAGACTCCGCTTGGAGTCACCTTGCGGTGTTTTACATGATTTTAGAAGGGCGTGCCATGCCTATATCTGTGTGTCCTCCTCTTTTTCCTTGTCCAGCTGTTTTGTTTTCGCATGAGTATATGTCCTTGTCACTTTCCAATGTGTTTGAGTTGTTTGTCACCTTTAGGACACCTTTGAGGGTGTTTTCTAGGTGTTTTTCTGTGTTTGTGATTGCCTGCCATTGTTTCCTATGCAGTTCGAGTTCGGTTCGTCGAACGTTCGACGAACCGAACTCGAACGGGAGGTCCGTTCGGCGAACCAACCTCGAGCCGAACCGCGACCGGTTCGCTCATCTCTATTTAAAGCCATTGGTGAGTGACATTATAACTGGAAGGGAACTGGATGAAGACATTTATACCAGGAAGGGTCCCAGTATGGGGGACATTATTACTGGCGGGGCCCCTTAAATAGTAACTATATCTGGAAAGGGACAAGGATGGGGAACATAAATTATTGGAAGCAGCCAGGATGGGCACATTACACCAGGATGGGGGCCAATATATCAGGAAGGGGCCCAGGATGGGTGACTTATAATACTGAAAGGGGCCAGGAATGGCACATTACCAAACAATATTTTATTAGGAAGGGACCTACGATGAGTGACATTACACCAGGATGGGGACATTATTACTAGTTGCCAAGGATGAGTAACATATTACTGGAAGATGCACAGGATGAAGGACATTATTACTGGAAGAAGCACAGTATGGGGGACATAATTTCCGGAAGTGGCTCAGGATAGGTAACATTAGTACAGGATGCAGGACATTATTACATTAAGGGGGCATCATATATGTCTTTATAGGATTTAGAAGGCTACAAGGGCCCATACATCTGAGCAACATGCAAGAGGGAGCCCAAGTCAAAGTTTCCATCAAGGCCCGCCCATCAAATTCTAGATACACCTTTGAAACTAATCCTTCACGTCACATATGTGGTACGCCACTGCATCAGTCACACAGTTGCTGCAGAATATATGTACAAACACATTGCATAGAAAACAACATGTCACAACATTAACATAGCATTAGCACATTCCTGGGCAGTTTAACAGGGGCTTTACATAGCAAAAGTATGTGATATTTGGAAGTGACCGTAATGGGGCTGTCTGCTGTTGTTACAATATTCCCAACTTATCTAAAAGCTTGAGACAAGTAAATTTTATTAATAAAATATTATTATTTGACAGCTTGTTATTCCCACATGTCCCTGTGGGTCATGTCGTATACAGTTTGCATACATTGATTTCTTCTTGTGCCTTTCCTACTAATCATCCCTTAGTCCTAGGCTCTGGATTTGGATGGAAGTCAAAGATTCCTGAGGGACCTGTGCTGCATCCTGCTGATAAATTGTGGTCTGAGCATGCTCACCACAGACATGATTTGTCTGCTTTATAAATACCCAGACCACGATGTATCAAGAGGATGACACACTGCTCCCTCAGGAGCTGAGTTTTTCCCTGGCTTTCAAAGTTTGATCAGGATCCAAAACTCAACAAAGAAGCAGAACAGAATGAATGGCAACGGAAGAAAAATGTGGCAACAAACACTTGTCCTGAAGCGAGATGCTAGTATAGCAGCATCTCAGACAATAATACCATATTAAAAAAGTGTTTGTCTCTTAGTGCTAGGGAGGAAAGAGACAAACTCTAGCGCCACCTATTGGAAGTAGCAATCCTACAAGTCAAAAGTGGCCTTTTAAGAAGCCTTTTTATATGACTTAGGATTTATACCAGATCAGAACCCCAATTTGCAGACAAGGTGTTTCGGGGTGATTGCCCCTCATCAGGGCAAAGTATGGGATCTGATCTGGCTTTTGAGAAGCTATAGAGGAGACTACGGGGAAGACTATTCACCATGTGGAGACTTGACAAACCAGTCTGGCTGCCAGTGAGGCGACTTATAGCTGCAATGCCCCTCTGGGAAATATTTAAATTGTCTCTCCAGGGAGAGAGAGGCATTGCACATGACATGGAGTCCGCTATTATTCTAAACAACTCTGAGCTCTAAAATTCAAATGGCCATCCCTACCTTCCAAGCCCTGCCATGTGCTCAAAAGGTCGATTTCCACTACACATGGGGTATAAGCGTAGTCAGGAGAAATAGCACAAAAACATTATGGTGCACTTTCTCTTGTTACTCTTGTAAAAATGTAAAATTTGGGCCTATATGACATTTTGTGAGAAAAAAGTTAAATTTTCATTTTTTTCCTTCCACCTTGGTTTAGTTTCTGTAAAGTAACTAGAGGGTTAATAAACTTCTTGGATGAGGTTTTGAGCAGTTTGAGGGGTGCAGTTTTTTGAATGGTGTCACTTTTGATTATTTTCTGTCACATAGCCCTTCAATATCACTTTAAATGTGTTTTGGTCCCTAAAAGGATGATGGATGATTTTGTAAATTTTAATGGAAATTGAGAAATTGCTGATGACTTTTGATCCCTTCTAACTTTCTAAAAAAAAAAAAAATGATATTTTAAAAATTGTGATATTGTAATTGTATGTAGACATGTGGGAAATTATATTTATTAACTATTTTGTGTGACATAACTCACTGGTTTAAGAGCATAAATATTCAAAGTTTGAACATTTTCGCTAAATTTCCATTATTTTCATAAAAAAACACAAAAAAAATTGTCTTAAATTTACCACTATCATGAATTACAATACATCACAAAAAATATTCTCAGAATCACTGGGATCCGTTGAAGTGTTCCAGAGTTATAACCTGTCAAACTGACACTGGTCAGAATTAAAAAATATGTTCATAAAAGTGAAAACCAGGCTTCACGCGTCCCTGAAAAACACGCACATTCTTCACGGACGTGTCAGAGGTGCGTTTTGCACTCGGTGTGCCGTGTGTATGGCACACGTGTGTTCTCCGTGTGTTATCCATGATAACACACGGAGAACGGGAACTTTCTACTCACCTGTCCCTGGCGTCGCTGTCCATGGTGCTGATCTTTGGTCTCCCTCCGGTCCTGCTGACTCCCCGCTGCTGCTGCTTCCGGCTGCAGAGAAATGAATATTCAATGAGCATAATGAGCGGCAGTCTGCAGCAAGTGACAGCAGCGGCAGAGACAGCAGGGCTAGAGAAGGTGAGTAAAGTTTTTTTTTCTCACAGACACGTCTTTTCTCCGGTGCGTGTCACACGGAACACATCCGTGTGGTCCGTTAGCATTACGTTGACACGTTTGCATTCCGTGTGACACCCGTGATGCCGGAGAAAAACGGACATGTCGGTGTGAGAAACACACGGACACACGTAAGTACGGAACGGACACACGTTCCGTGCGAAAATACTTACGTGTGTCCAAAACCATAGGAATCAATAGGTCTACGTGTGTACGTGTCTCCGGTACGTGAGAAAACTGCCAAACACGTACCGGAGGCACATACGTGTGAAAGAGGCCATGGGGGTAAAAGGGATAATGTATCAGGGCCTCTATGTCTACTGATTTCTGGTATGTAAATCTTGTTCTACAATGTGCTGTATATTTGTAGGAAATATTAACAGTGAATTCCCATAGTCCAGATTTTATATTACAATGTCTGTGACTAAAAAAGGCTTACATTCATCTGATTGAAGTTGTTCTTCATAAAATGGACAGTTGCAGTGTTTTTGCAATCAAATGTGAGTGTTTAAATTGACTTATTAATTTTAATCAACATTATAGTATACAGTATGTTCTTCATTCATATTACACTGGGTAAGTATGCAAATCATTACAAAATAAAAGGGTTTTTATATATATATATATATATATATATATATATATATATAAAAAAAATCTATTAATTAATGTTATATTGCCGTGCACATATAAAATCCAACCCATATATATCCACATATAAAACCCCATAGCACAATCCCGCTCCCATTTTTCAAAATATTCACCAATTAACGATATACATGAAAAAAATACAACTATACTGCACACATAGTTGTCATTCACAATGAAAAGATAATATTAAGAATGTGAGAAACATTTACATTACTTATGTTAAAGTACTTTAATTTTAACAAGAAAAAAAATCTACTATAAATATATATCCAGCACATTATGATAAGAACATTCTATATTTGTATTCTCAGTTGTGAAACCTATAAAATATCGGTGACACAAAAATATTATGCAGTAAATAAGCCTTATACGGTAATACAAAATATTGCCACGAGAGGGAGCCAAAGTCATACCAGAATTTTAATACAGCAAGTTTAGCGCAGAAAATTCATCATATGACAAGTCTAAACCATTATTTGATTTAAATAAATTGTAGCTGAAATTATACAACACTCCAGAGCACAAAAACTGACATTGAAGACAATGTAATGCAAATAGCATGTATTGGAAAGCTTGCTCCAGTGAAAGTAATCTAATATGTGAAAAATTGTCTACATGAACCACATTATTAATAAATAGAAAAGAGTTAATTTCAGAACTGGCATGGTATTTTGTATTTCATAAAAATGGACAAATGTAGCATTTCTGAACCAACAGTATCAGGCCTGATAATAAATATCTTTTACACTGACCCATAAACTCTGACCAGCTTTCCTAACCCAGCTGAAAAAGAGCATCCCCACAGATTGATTCTGCCAACACCATGCTTGTTGGTATTTTCATTGTAACATGGCGTAGGGCGGTAGCTGTGGTCAAGGAAGTCATCTCTTACATACCAGCTTGTTAGGGATCCTGGCTGGATGCGCGGAGTTGTACTATGGGGGACTTATACCCTTGCAGGTGACACGCCCGCACCGGGGCCTGGGGTGAATCGTTACCAGGCCGTGGTTCTGCTCCTGGGATGCCGAGGTGGCGGGGTCCGGCTCCATGACCCCGGTGGTGTTGTTTAGTAACTTGGAAGGGGATGATGACAGTTTATTTGTGACGCCACCTGTGGTATGCGGCAAGTTAGGTGCCGCCGCTGCGGGATGGGGACCTCTCAGGCAGATGGTGACGCAGCTTGGTTGGTGTAGCTCTCAGGTAGAGCTGGGCCCCAGGACGGATAGGGGTAGTAGTAGTCAATGGTGGGGGTTGCAGGGCGGGAGGCGCAGGTAAATAACGGAGCGACACAGAGATGCAGTCTCAAGGTTTTTACTCACCGTAGCAGGTTCCAAGGTAACACCACATGCCAGTGACCGCCTTTGGAGTGCTAGGGTTTCACTGTGATGGGCTCTAGCCGATCCCGGGTAGTTCAGAGGTGGAGTCCGCTGCACCTTTCTTATGTGTATCTTCCCTGGTCGTCTTTCTGTGCTTGCTTTTCCCTCTTGTCTTGTGCACTCACAAACAGAGCCCTGAGCCGGTGCCCACGGACCCTTTTGGGTGGCGTGAAGCTCTATCCTTTGGTCCTTTGGGGTCACATACCAGCGAATTTGTGTGCGGATGTGGCCTCGGTGCTTGCAGTCACCTCAGCCAGTGGTTTTACTAGCGGAGTACGTAGGTTATTCTCCTCTAGCCTAGGGACCAGTCCCTGATTTGAAGCCAAGTCCTCCCTCCCGTAGATTGTATGTGGAACAAGGCCACGGGAGGATGTTGCACTATCCCGTGGTCTCTAGAACCCCTTCGGTCTTGTGCATTGGTCGAGCCGCACCAGCCCCAGACCACAGGTCTTTCCCCCTTTACTGCTCCTTCCAACTTTCCTACTTTCTCCACACTCCACTACAGTATGTACCCACTCCTCAGACTCCACCCTCAACGGCCTGGCTTCGGGTTTAACATGCCCTTGCCATATCTGATGACTGGGTGTTGCTGAGTGAGAGTGTTGTGTTTTCTGTAAACAGGTGGTGACCTCCTCCATACCCAGGATGGAATACCACACCTCTGGATGAGGTGCAGTACCTCTGTGGTGACTGAAGCCTCAGGGGTGCCACACAGGCAACATTATGCCAATGGCGTCGGCTGGCCAGAACCAGATGTTGTCCAACTCAGTGAGGGAGACCCCTCAAGTTCTATAAAAACAGTGTTTTACTAAACAGCCAGTTGACATCAACTAAGTACAGTCGGTAGCAGATGCATAACTTTTTGCACGGTTCCTCTTCCACACAGAGCATTTCTATACACAGCCTTTTTTCTTCTCAACTTCACTTAGCCTTCCTCTTGTGTTAGCTTTCTGTTACTCTTTCTTATGTTAACGGGTCGGTTTAGACCCGTGTCTTAAATCACCCCTAGGATACCCTAAAAACAGTTATTTATGATCCAATTTGTTTCTAACCTCTCAGTTACCTTGTTAGGGTTTCTCATCCATGGAAGGATTGATTTTAATATTTTTGTTGTGGCCCCCTGGGCCTTTCATTTGAGAGCATATCCTTCATTTTCAATATAAAAATATTGTCAAATGAACCTCAAGAGAATAATATAAACTTAAAAAAGTTTGTTATATCTGACTATTACTGAAGGGTTTTAGAACACATTTCTTAAATGTAAAAAAAATATACAGTACTAGTGATGAGCGAGTACTAAAAAGCTCGGGTGCTCGAAGCTCGGGCCGAGCCTCCCAAGATACTCGTGTACTCGGGCCGAGCAACGAGCCCAATGTTATCCTATGGGAGACCCGAGTATTTTTGTGAAATGACCCCCCGGCAGCATGGAGAAACCCTAAAAATGTCACAAAAGTCTCAGAAGAGTGCTCAAATGACATGGCAACAGCATGGGGAAGACCCCTTGAAGCATTTATCACTGAAAAGTCACAGCTGTGAACAATTTTGTCCGCGTTTTACGCCATTTTTACGGACTCACCAGAAAACCTTCCAAAATGACCCCAAAATGATTTTTCATGGCGGAAATGTTAAGGGCACATACCCAATAGTGAGATAGAGCTGGTGTATGTTACTTTTTGAGATTAATACATGAAAGATTTTACGTGAAAACATTGTGTGGCACTCCGATGTCCCTGAGAAGAGATGTACATGAAGGCCTCTTGAGTCTAATGTGCCCATTTTGAGGAAGTGAGTCTTTGTAGTATTTTCCTTTGCCAGGGCAGTCCAAAATTGTGAGGTTCACCAATGCCCCTGCATACAGACGTGCATGAGGGCCTGTAAACCTGAAGTGCCCATTGGAAGGAAGTGGGTCTATTGTAGTATAGCCCTTAGGCAGGGCAGCCAAAAATTGGGAGGCTCCACGTTGTCCCTGGGTAGAGACGTGCATGAGGGCCTTTAAACCTGAAGTGCCCATTGTAAGGAAGTGGGTCTATTTCAGTATAGCCCTTTGCCAGGGCAGCCAAAAATTGGGAGGCTCCACATTGTCCCTGGATAGAGACGTGCATGATGGCCTTTAAACCTGAAGTGCCCATTGTAAGGAAGTGGGTCTATTTCAGTATAGCCCTTTGCCAGGGCAGCCAAAAATTGGGAGGCTCCACGTTGTCCCTGGGTAGAGACGTGCATGATGGCCTGTAAACCTGAAGTGCCCATTGTAAGGAAGTGGGTCTATTTCAGTATAGCCCTTTGCCAGGGCAGCCAAAAATTGGGAGGCTCCACATTGTCCCTGGGTAGAGACGTGCATGAGGGCCTCAAAACATTAAGTGTCCATTTTAAGGAAGTGGGTGTATTATAGTATAGCCCTTAGGCAGGGCAGCCAAAAATTGGGAGGCTCCACGTTGTCCCTGGGTAGAGACGTGCATGAGGGCCTCAAAACATTAAGTGTCCATTTTAAGGAAGTGGGTGTATTATAGTATAGCCCTTAGGCAGGGCAGCCAAAAATTGGGAGGCTCCACGTTGTCCCTGGGTAGAGACGTGCATGAGGGCCTCAAAACCTTAAGTGTCCATTTTAAGGAAGTGGGTGTATTATAGTATAGCCCTTAGGCAGGGCAGCCAAAAATTGGGAGGCTCCACGTTGTCCCTGGGTAGAGACGTGCATGAGGGCCTCAAAACATTGTTCCCATTGCAAAGGAGCGGGTCTCCTGTCGTTGTAATGTCCATTCTGCAAAGAATGGGCGAAAAAATTTACCACTGGGGGTATACCTGAAACAAAGGCCTAAGTATTGCAATTTGTAACGGTCATCATCATGGTGGCGCATGAGGAGAAGGAGGAGGAGTCCAGCGATTATCCAAAGTCCAGAAGTGTGTACCCATGGGTGAGTGGAGGTACATGGCAAACTTTAAATTCCGCTCTCATTTGCTGGTGGTGTGGTGAAGTCTGGCCCAATCCAACCCTTGTTCATCTTGATCAGAGTCAGCCTGTCAGCATTTTCAGTTGACAGGCGGGTGCGTTTATCTGTAATGATTCCACCTGCGGCACTAAAAACACGCTCTGACAAAACGCTAGCAGCAGGGCAGGCCAGGACTTCCAAGGCGTAGAGAGCCAATTCATGCCACGTGTCCAGCTTGGATACCCAATAATTGTAAGGCACAGAGGAATGTCGGAGTACTGTTGTTCGATCTGCAAGGTACTCCTTCAGCATCTGGGCAAACTTAGGATTTCTTGTGGCACTACCCCGCACCTCAGGGGCTGTGGTACGTGAGGGGCTGAGAAAACTGTCCCACATCTTAAAGACTGTTCCCCTACCTCTGGCGGATTGGACTTGTGCCTCTCTCGGCTGTACGCCTCGGTTGTCCACTGATTCATGACCTATGCCGCTAGCGTTTTGTGAGGGGAATGCTTTGCCTACTTCCGTGAGTATGGCCTTCCGAAACTGCTGCATTTTGGTTGACCTCTCCTCCACGGGAATAAGAGACAAAAAGTTCTCCTTGTAGCGTGGGTCTAACAGTGTTACCAACCAGTAATGATTGTCGGCCAAGATGTTCTTAACGCGAGGGTCACGAGACAGGCAGCTTACCATAAAGTCAGCCATGTGCGCCAGACTCTTAACAGCCAGGACTTCAGTAGCCTGACCAACAAGATGACTGAACATGCTGTCCTCCTCCTCCTCCTCCTCCTCCTCCTCCTCCTCATCTACCCTGTCCTCTGGCCAGCCACGCTGAACCGAGGATATGACTGGTGTGCATGTCATATCCTCAATTTGGCCGGAGAGTTGCTCCATGTCTTCATCCTCCTCCTCGTCATAGTCCTCCACTGCACGTTGTGATGAGACGAGGCTGGGCTGTGTGTTATCACCCACACCCACTACTGTTTCTTGCTGCAACTCATCGCGCTCCGCCTGCAATGCATCATGTTTGTTTTTCAGCAGAGACCGTTTTAGAAGGCAGAGTAGCGGTATGGTGACGCTAATATTGGCGTCATCACCACTCACCATCTTGGTGGAGTCCTCAAAGTTTTGGAGGATGGTACATAGGTCTGACATCCATCTCCACTCCTCAGGTGTTATGTGTGGAGTTTGACCCATTTCCCGACGGCTTAGGTGATGCAGGTACTCAACAACTGCCCTCTTCTGCTCACATATCCTGACCAACATGTGCAGAGTTGAATTCCAACGCGTGGGGACATCACACACCAGTCTGTGAGCCGGAAGATGCAAACGGCGCTGAAAGCCGGCAAGGCCGGCTGAAGCAGTAGGTGACTTTCGAAAATGTGCAGACAGGCGGCGAACTTTTACCAGTAGATCAGACAGCTCTGGGTATGACTTTATAAACCGCTGAACCACGAGGTTGAGCACATGGGCCACGCATGGAACATGTGTCAGCTGGCCTCGCCTCAAAGCCGCCACCAGGTTCCGGCCATTGTCACACACGACCTTTCCTGGCTTTAGGTTCAGAGGTGTGAGCCAGTGATCTGCCTGCTGTTTCAGAGCTGTCCACA
Organism: Anomaloglossus baeobatrachus; assembly: GCF_048569485.1. Taxonomy (NCBI): domain Eukaryota; kingdom Metazoa; phylum Chordata; class Amphibia; order Anura; family Aromobatidae; genus Anomaloglossus; species Anomaloglossus baeobatrachus. The sequence goes on from NC_134355.1 coordinate 490,277,809, forward strand.
GCTCTTCTGCATTGTGGGGTTTGTCACCTATGCAGATTAGCTTCAGCACAGCCTGTTGCCGCTTCGCCGAGGCAGTGCTGCAGTGCTTCCAGCTTGTGACTGGTGTGGAGGGCACAGTGGATGAGGATGCGCAGGAGGAGGAGGAGGCTGAAGAGCATGACATTCCGGAGCTGTAGAGTGTGGGTGAAACACTGACTGAGGTAGGGCCTGCAAACCTTGGTGTGGGAAGGACGTGTTCCGTCCCTCGCTCAGACTGGGTCCCAGCTTCCACAATATTAACCCAGTGTGCCGTCAACGAGATGTAGCGGCCTTGCCCACAAGCACTTGTCCACGTGTCTGTGGTTAGGTGGACCTTGGGTGAAACAGCGTTGTTCAGGGCACGTGTGATGTTTTGTGACACGTGGTTATGCAACGCGGGGACGGCACACCGGGAGAAATAGTGGCGGCTGGGGACCGAGTAACGTGGGACAGCTGCCGCCATCAGGTCACGGAATGCTTCAGTCTCCACCAGCCTAAAAGGCAACATTTCCAGCGCAAGCAGTCGCGAAATGTTAGCATTTAGAACTGTGGCATGTGGGGTGTTGGCAGTGTATTTGCGCCTGCGTTCAAAGGTTTGCTGAATGGATAACTGAACGCTGCGCTGGGACAAGGACGTGCTTGATGATGGTGTTCTTTCTGCGTAGGCAACTGCAGGTGCAGGAGTGGAGGAGGCTTGTTCGCAGGCAGCATGGACAGAGGATTGGCTCACATGCACAACCAGCGAAGACGTAGCATTGACATCAGCAAGCACTGCTCCTCGACTCTGTTGTACTTCCCACAAAGTCGGGTGCTTGGCTGACATGTGCCTGATCATGCTGGTGGTGGTCAGGCTGCTAGTTTTGGTACCCCTGCTGATGCTGGCACGGCAGGTGTTGCAAATGGCCTTTTTTGAATCATCTGGATCCAACTTAAAAAACTGCCAGACTCGGGAAGACCTAACATTTGTACAGGCACCTTGTGTCGTCGTGTTGTTCCGGGGAACGGTTGCCTGACTTCTGCCTGGGGCCACCACCCTGCTTCTTACTGCCTGTTGTGATGCTACGCCTCCCTCCTCCTGTGCACTGCTGTCCTCGCTCTGCATATCCTCCTGCCAGGTTGGGTCAGTTACTGGATCATCCACCACGTCGTCTTCCTCTTCCGCACCCTGCTCCTCCTCCTGACTTGCTGACAATTGTGTCTCATCATCGTCCACCACTTGTTGAGACACGTTGCCAACTTCGTGAGAACGTGGCTGCTCAAATATTTGGCCATCTGTACAGACGATCTCCTCATGACCCACTTCAATATGAGCTGGCGAGAGGCCAGAATGTGTGAATGGAAACGTGAACAGCTCTTCCGAGTGTCCAAGTGTGGGATCATTAATGTCCGAGGAGGACGTGTACTCAGCCTGGTGGTAGGAAGGAGGATCAGGTTCAGAAATGTGCGGTGCAGTATCACGGCTACTGACACTTGACCGTGTGGAAGACAGAGTGTTTGTGGTGGTGCCAATCTGACTGGAAGCATTATCTGCTATCCAACTAACAACCTGTTGACACTGGTCTTGGTTCAAGAGCGGTGTACTGCTGCGGTCCCCAAGAATTTGGGACAGGACGTGCGAGCGACTAGATGTGGCCCTTTGTTGTGGCGAAATTAGAGCTTGCCCACGACCTCGGCCTCTGCCTGCACCACCATCACGTCCACTTCCTTGTTCCTTGCCAATGCCCTTGCGCATTTTGCAATGCTGTGCACTGCTGACGTGTATATTCACTACTTGTGCGTTATATCAAAGTGTGTGGAAATTGCACACAAGTGCACCTGTACGCTGCCACCAACAGGCACACACGTGCGGTTTTAAAAACCAAGCACGGACGCAATAATAACCTAACAGGTTTTTTTGGGGAGCGACAATTACAGACAAGTCAGACACTATCTGGACTGTTTTACACTGTGTACACCAGCCCCAGATATGATGAAGGCTGGTATACGGTCACCACTACCCTGCCTGCCTGCCTGCCTGTATACTGGTACAATAGTCCTGACAAGGACTCTTTTGGTCACTAGCCTGTATTCAGACCTGGCTATACCCTGCCTGTATATAGCAACAATAGTCCTGAGAAGGACTCTGCTACTGTACTCCGACCTGGCTATACCCTGCCTGCCTGTATACAACTAGAATAGTCCTGAGAAGGACTTTTGGTCACACTGTTTGCAGCCCTGCAACTGAAAAAGCTATAAAGGGCCGCAAAGCTTTCCCTGAATCAGCGACACTCTCCCTACACTGACTGTCTGAATAGCTGTGAGCAGAGCACAGCGCGCCGGCCGATATAAAGGCTCGGTCACGCTGTGCAGGCCGGCCAATCACTGCAATTCCACAACTAACAGGGCTGTGGCATTGCAGTGGTCTGCCAGCCAATCCCTGCATGAGGGCTGGCTCTCAAAAGAGCGCCAACATGCAGAAATGAAGACCACGAGTACAGCACGAGTATCGCGAGATTACTCGGTCCCCGCCGAGCAGCCCGAGTACAGCGATACTCGTGCAAGTACCGAGTAGTGACAAGCATGCTCGCTCATCACTATACAGTACATATATATTTTAAATTATTAACTTTAGTAACATCTATGGTGTTACGGGTCAATTTTGACCCATATCTAACTACTTTATGAAAAAGGCAAAAAACAGATTCATTTTTTTATAGAACTTTAATACAAATAAAAGATGAAAATTATATTAATATTAATAGCAATAATAATAAAAAGTAGCTTTTCTAGGTCAAACAAACAAACAACAATCAATCAAGCAAATCAGATCAACAGAAATCAAGTACTAGTTTTTAGATGTATTAGTATTTAGATGCATGTGTGGCAAAAAGTGACACTTTGTGTGTACTTTGCAGAGGTATTTTTTGCAGGCAAAGCACAATGTGTTTGTCTTTCTGTCCTTATTGCTAGGGCAGACCTGACACCTCTTTCTTTTAGAATCAGGTGGTCTCACTGGGGTTGTGGCTGTTGTGGTTGATGTTGAGGCAGGGCTGGTTGAGGAGGATGCTGGTGATGATGCTCTTTGTGTTGCTGTGGGTGTGGGCGAAGCACTTGTTGAGCTCTGGAGTTGTCGGACCAAGGCTGCAGCGGCTGGGTCTCGGGGCACTCGTTCCCTTTGTTCAATGTGCACCTTGACAAGGGATCTTCCTAGTTCCTCAAGAAACATCCTCTGCTTTTTTTTTTTCTTTGAATTCCATCCTTGGTGAATGTGGGTCCACAACACAAATGTATTGTATGCTGACACATCAAGGATGTTTGAAAATACAACCATTGGCCATCTCCTAGTCATTCGCTGGCAAGTGTAGGTGGCAGTCAGCTTGTCCAGGTTGTCCACTCCTCCTTTGTTTTTGTTATAGTCCAGGATGATTCTGGGCTTTTTGTCACTTCCTGATGACACAGCTGCATAATTGTGAAGTGTGGACATCAGTACCGCATTCTGTCGTTTTTTGGGGCAGTATGAAACAGCAGTGGTGGTGTCTGTAAAAACAAACTTTGAGGAAAGTGGAGCCCTGTCCTTCATCTGCAACAATTCAGTGGGCAGCTCATGTTTGTTTTTTTCACTGTGCCCACCATGGTGATTTTCCTCCTGGGAAGTTCTTGTCCAAGGTCATAGCTGGTAAAAAAAATTGTCAAAAGCAATGTTGTGACCCTGCAGTCCAGTAGTCATATTGAGGACTACATGTTTTCCTTGTTTTTTTTCAGGGATGCCGCTTGCAGACTTGCCTGAGTAAATCTGTAGATTCCATGCATAGCTAGTTTTTGCATCACAGGCTGCCCAGATTTTTATGCCGTATTTGGCTGGCTTACTTGGCATGTATTGCCGGAAGGGGCATTTTCCGCGGAAAGGGAGAAAACGTTTGTCTACTGTCACCTCTGGCCGTGGGTTGAGCATCAGTGGCAGGAGCTGCACCCATTTCTCCCAAACATCCCTGATGGGAGCAAGTTTGTCAGATTTTGTTCTGTTGTCAAATCTGAGGACTCTTGATATCATTTGAAACTTTTGAAGTGACATTGTTGCCTGGAAAATATTCCTGCCTGTTGATGCATCCCAGAGACTATCGGTGGCCTCATTGCAGGATTTGTACACTCCAGCAAGGAGAAGAACACCAATTTAGGCATCCAGGTCATCATCATGAAGGTCATTCCACATGTTGCCGTGGACTTTTTTTCCTTCAAGGTTTGTCATAGCAATAATGACTTTTTTTTATTGACAATGGCATAAACAGATCAAAACATGTCTTGATGTCACTTACTCTTGTCACATCAAACCTTGTGATCCCAGGTGTCATTTTTATGACATTTTGCAGCATCTGCCCTGCCATGTACTTCTGGAGGTACTGAGCTCCAACTGATCTTGCCACTTTTGGATTTGAATCTTTCAGCGGCAGCAGCTTCAGCACTGGTGACCTCCTCATCAGACTGATCAGAACTGTCTGTGTCTTCCGGTTGATACTCCATATCATCTTCCTCCTCAGAAACCTGTTCATCTGTATCAGTTTGCTGCTGTGTGTCCTCTGATTCATTATCATCCAAGATATAATCCAGAATTTGGCTTGTATCTAATCTTCTCCTCATTGTTGCATGGTGTAAACTGAAGATGTATACTCTGCAAAGTACCAACTGTAAGCTGATTTGGCCATACATGCCTGGACATGTCCCTAACTCAAGTTGTTGGAGGTAGAGCTGGCTGTGGGCTGTTGGCTTATATTGTGTTTATGAGTTCAGTTTTGGGACTTATTATTGTTTTTTTACTCTTATATTAGACCTGGGTCGAAATTGACCCCAACAACACAAATGTTATAATTTTAATAAGAGCATTTTACAATTTAGTAAAATAGTTTTATTTTATTGTATTTTGTTTAAAAATAAGTTCCAGAAAAAGTCAACAAGTCTTGATGCAATAAACAAATGTATGTAGAATTTGTATGCATTTAAAACCTAAAACGGGTCGGTCACGACCCTAACACTAGAGGAAGGTTAGTCCCGCTTTAACCAGTCTCACTTCATTCACCACTGGACATAAGAAGATCAGATATGATACTCAGCACATTATGAAAAAATACACTAACAAAAGTCAAAATGTATTAAGGTGAAAAAACACACACATTCACAAACAATTGAAAACAATTAAGAACAAGCTTTGTGCCTGTGAAATAACATACCAAACAACAATGCAGTCATGTGCATAGAAAGGCCAGGGACGTTCTAAGCATCACAATAAATATGGGTGACAGTGAATGGATTCAATATGAATGTTAAGGGGGTATAGATAATGTCTGATGAAATACTTAATTAACTTTGAAGCGTAGGGGATTGTGGGAGATGACTGATGAAATGCACTATTTACTGTTCAGATGTATGCTCGTGACACAGATCTAAGATGGCTGCTGCATCCTGCTGACTACACCCTACCCTGGTATGCAAGGAATGCCCAGGTGTAAGAAGATAACCGTATAAGAAAAAGACCCTGGATCAACCAACCATCAGAGGACACATCTACTCATGCTTGCTGAGAGCTGACCACACCTCCCTTTGCTGCCTATATAAATTAATGCTTTGTTAAATAAAGTAGTAGGAGTTGCGCCTTTCTCTGATCAACGAGAGGTTTACATCCGACTCTGTCTGGTGTTATTCTTTCACGCATGCACTTGATCCATATCAATTAGGCCAAGAGTAGGCAACTCAGGGACACCTGTAGTGTCCACTCCAACATGAAAAGATATATATCAGAATAAACAAAGTATGCAAGACATACAAGAATCAATAGCAATATAATGTTGCAATAAAGAATCAATCGAAAGCAAAATGGAAACAATCGAAAGCAAAAAAAACTAGCAATACTTTACCCTGCAGAATCACTGAATATTTGTGAAACCCATGTATGATGCCTAAATAATAGGACAATATAGATCACATAAACTGACGCGTATTGCCGCTCCCAGGCTGCTTCATCAGAGTAGACATGAGACCCAGAGCAGAAATTGCATACTTTTAAAAATATACATGATTAATGAATTAATTACACATACCGGTAAAGGACGCCTGCCGGGGTCCAGTGTTATCCACAGTACAGATGGGCAAACCTGTTCAGTAAAGCTTCACCAATTTCAAGTTCGGTATGAGCCTTAGCATGTTCGTCCGGGCTCAATAGCTCCAAGAACTTTCCCCAAAAGTTGGTAAGGTTCATTTTTGTTTGTTTTATGCCCCCGAATGCTGCATTTCCAAAAATACTTTTGTAATAGAATTTTCTGCTTTTGTATAGGATTGTGGTGCTGTCTGTATAAATGAGTGGAGGAGCTGGGAACTCTGGACTAGGAGAACCCTTTTGGCATGCAGTGCCATTTTACTTTTCTTAACTTTATTTGTGGATGATGCTGCAACCAATCACGATGCAGCAAACATTCACAAGGTTTAGACAGAAGGGCTTCTGGGATTAGCTGCCTAAGTCACATGTCCATGTGCATATAAATTGTGGACATGTTGCATCGGCGCCATTTTGTGAATGTGAAACACTAGGAAAGCTGCTGCCGCCGATGCTTTGGCCAGTACAGCTATACAGTTAGCTTAGCTGGGGGTTTAATTCTAGGTACTTGAGATAGATAGGAAAATGATAGTTTAAAATAGGAACATGTAGGGTAGGGAAAGGTGTGTCCCACAAATCGACACATTTCCTGATAGAAAAAGGAATTGGTACTTATAGTGCCTGCTAAAGTGTTGCCAGTAAATCATGTAAATAGGTATTGCTATGTATTACTGCCTCTTCAAAAATATATAGGTATTGCTAATTAACAGTGCCTGGTCTAAAAAGTTGCTAAGGAAGTATGTAAAAAAAAAAATTCTTCCAAGTATAATTGCCTGCTGAAAATTGCACATTTAAAGGTATTACTAGTTAGCCATGCGTGACCTAAAAAGTTGTTAAGGCTGCTTTCACACTTTCGTTGAACAGCATCCGTTGCTATCCACCGCCTTGAGGAATTACGGTAACCATTGCAGGAAACCGTTTTATTCTTCATAGACTTCTATTAGCTACATATAGCAACAGATGGCCTTGCGTTGCATCCGTCAGCCGACGCTACGTTGCATCTGGCGTTTTGGATCTGATATGCATAATGTCTGTTTGTAATTGTTTGGTGTTATTTTGACCTATGCAGAGTCTTATAGGGTCATTCACGGTCTTCTGTCGGTGAATGGGGGTGTTACAACCCTAGGGCATCATACCCTCCATTGCTAGGTAGGGAGAGCTTGACTAGGGCGATATAGGATTAGTTTTATCCCTTCTCCCTCCTAGCTTTTGTTACTATAACATACCCTACATTATTTTACTGTGTGTTTGTTATTGTGGTTTTTGACCTTTTAATGATATTAAAATTAAAAGTTATTTTTTAATGGGGAATATATTTATGTTTTTTTTCTGACTTCCAGTACTACAATATTGGCTGCGGCCTGGTTTAATGTATTTATTGGTATGGCTAAATTCCTTTCTGTCTGCCTGTGGCATTCCTAAAGAACAATTTCTGAGGTTGTGGAGAAATTGTTCCTCTCTCTCTGATTTTGATAGGCAGGCCTCAAATTTGAAGATGAGGTTTGCCTATAGAGGTTATCCTAAGGATATTATTGATCAGGCTTTTCAGCATGCTAGGAGAGAGAAGAGAGCTTCTCTCCTTGTTGCTAAACAGGGTTTGACCCAGATCCGGTTACCCGCCTCATAGGTACTTTTGACAATCAAAATGACCAAGTCATGAGGATACTCCGGAGACACTGGGGTGTCCTTAGGGCCGACACAGACATTGCTACATTTATTACACAACGACCATCAGTGACCTTTAGATGGGGGAGGTCCATAAAGGATTTGGTGGTACGGAGTCATCTAACTAAACCTCGAGTCTCTACCTGGCTGGAGAATTTGACCAATGGTACTTTTACGTGTGGCAAATGTAGCTCTTGTGGGTGGATTACACCTTCCAAATCTTTTTCAAGTAGTGCCACCCACCAAGTTTTCCAAAATAGACATTTTGCCAATTGCCGCACAGTGGGAGTGGTGTATGTGTGTATGTGCCTGTGTCCCCTTAACTATGTCGGTAAGACTAAACGCCAATTGCGGGTTCGTATCAGTGAACATCTGGGGGACATCAGGCATAAACGCGATACCCCACTAGCACGGCACATCAACCAGGTCCATGGAGGAGATCTGGATGCCTTGACCTATAGAGCAATCAAAACTGTCCCTCAGTCACCTAGGCAAGGCAACTGGAACAAAAAGATCCTCCAATGAGAGACTAGGTGGATATATCTTATGGATTCACAGTCCCCAGCGGGTATAAACGAATGTCTAAGCTTAGCCAGCCTATGTGTTGCTTGGACCGTACCACCCTGCTCTTTTAGGGCCCTATGGAGAGGGTGGCAATTGATGCTACTCTACTGCTGTCTGCCTGAAAGCTTTTTAAATGCTGAGACTCCAAGATGGGTCTCAAAGCTGTGTATTGGGGGTACTGCCAGTCTTCTGCGAGAAAGAGGCCTACGTCGGTCACTCTAGCATATTTTCATTTTTAAAATTGAAATTACGGGCCACAGCCTGTGTGTTCCATGGAAAATACCGCCCTGCTCTTTTAAAGCCCCATGGGGATGGGGGCAATTAAGGGCACTGTACTGGTGTCTGCCTGAAAGTATTTTGAATGTCGAGACTACAAGATAGGTCTCAAAGGTGTGTCTTATGGGTAGTGCCAGTCTTCTGGGAGCAAGAGACCTACACTGGTCACTCTTGCATCTTTTCCTTTTTAAAATTGAAATGGTGGGCTATAGCCTGTGTGTTGCATGGACCGTACCTCACTGCTCTTTTAATGCCCTATAGGAGCTGGGGCAATTGATGCTACTGTGTTGCTGTCTGCCTAAATAGTTTTTAAACATTTCTGTTTAGTTTTAAAATTTAAATGCCATGTAAAATCCTATGAGTAAGTCAACACAATTAGGCGGTGCTTTAATTAATATGCATCAGAGAACGCAGTCAGTTGTGGAACCCTATACATACTGAGTTTGATAAATGGTTGTCTCCACTGAACCTGGAGCCAGGGAAGGCCATGTGCGATTACAGTGCAAACCTAGTGGTGGCACTACGCCTGGGCGACATCACATATGCACTGCATGGATTAACCTGGTTGTACAAAAATTTCTAGGGCACTATTATGTCCTGGATGCGCTGCTGCAGAAAGCATGGTCGCTATATGTTCACTTTTTAAAATTGAAGTGCCGGGTTTTTGAATGTCCAGACTCCAAGACAGGGCTCAAAGTTGTGTCTTGTGGGTAGAACAAGTCTTCTGGAAGCAAGAGGCCTACACCGGTCTCACTTCCTGGCCTCTTTCTGTCTTGTAGGTTTCTTTTAAAAGGGGCATCTTGCTATAAAAAGGAGAAAAGTTGTAACTTCCTGGCCTCTTCATGTCTTGTAGGTTCCTTCTGGGAGAAAAAGGGCTACATCGGTCACTCTAGCATGTCTTCATTTTTAATACTGAAATGCCTGGCCACAGACTGTGTTGCATTGACCGTACCTACCTGCTCTTTTATGGCCCTATGGGGAGGAGGGGCAATGAATGCTACTGTACTGCTGTCTGCCTGAAAAGATTTTGAATATCGAGACTACAAGATAAGTCTTAAAGTTGTGTCTTGTGGGTAGTGCCAGTCTTCTGGGAGCAAGAAGCTACAGCGGTTACTAGCATTTCTTCATTTTTCAAATTGAAATGCCAGGCCACAGCCTTTGTGTTGCATGAACTGTACGTTCTATATAGGGAGAGGGTTAATGGATGCTACTGTACTGCTGTCTGCCTGAAAAGATTTTAAGTGTCGAGGCTACAAGATAGATCTCAAAGGCATGTCTTGTGGGTAGTGCCAGTCTTCTGGACGCAAGAGGCCTACACTGATCACTCTTGCATCTCTTCATTTTTAAAATTGAAATGGCGGACAAAAGCCTGTGTGTTGCATGGACTGTACCTTTCTGCTCTTTTAACCCTTCAAGACCTGGCCATTTTTTACGATTCTGACCAGTGTCACTTTGACAGGTTATAACTCTGGAACGCTGCAATAGATCCTGGTGATTCTGACATTGTTTTTTCATGACATTTTACTCCATGATAGTGGAAAATTTAGGCTATTGTTTGTGTTTATTTGTGAAAATTTTGGAAATTTGGCTAACATTTTACAATTTTCAAACTTTTAAATTTTATGCCCATAACCCAGAGAGCTATGTCACACAAAGTAGTTACAAAGTAATATTTCCCACATGTCTATTTTACAGCACAATTTTGGAAATTATTTTTCTCTTAGGAAGTTAGAAGGGGTCAAAGTTCATCAGTAATTTCTCATTTTTCAAGCAAATAATACAAAACCATGTTTTTTAGTGACCACATCACATTTGAAGTGACTTTGAGAGGCCTAGGTGACAGAAAATACCCAAAAGTGACACCATTCTAAAAACTACAAACCTCAAACTGCTCAAAACCCCATCCACGAATTGTATTAACCCTTTATGTTCTTCACAGAAACCAAAGCGATGAAGGAAAAAAATGAAAATTTTACTTTTTTACACAAAAATGTGACTTCAGCCATAAAATTTTGCATTTTCAAAAGGGTATCAGGAAAAAAATGCACCATAAAATTTGTTGTGCAATTTGTCCTGAGTATGTTGATACCTCATGTGTGGTGGAACTCAATTGTTTGGGCACATGGTAGAGCTTGAAATGAAAGGAGCACCATTTGAATTTTGAGAGCAAAATGAAGTGCAATCATTAGCGGATGCCATGTCGCATTTGGAGACTACCAGAGAAGCCTAAACAATAGAACTCCCCCACAAATAACCCTATTTTGGAAACTAGACCCCTCAAGGAGTTTATCTACATGTTTAGTGAGACCCTTGAAACCCCAGGGGCTTCACAGAAGTTTATAATATTGAGTCAAGAAAATAAAAAAAAAAATTACCACAAAATTGTTGCTTCAACCAGGTAGCTTTTTTCACAAGGATATCAGGAGAAATGCACCATAAAATTGATTGTGCAATTTCTCTTGAGTACTCCAATACCTCATATGTTGTGGAAATCAATTGTTTGGGCACATGGCAGTGCTTGAAAAGGAAGGCGCACCATTTAAATTTGTGAAAGCAAAATTAGCTGGAATCATTAGCGGATGCCATGTTGCATTTGGAGACCCCCTGAATTCCTAAACAGTGGAGCTCCCCCATAAGTGACCCCATTTTAGAAACTAGACCCCTCATGGAATTTATCTAGCTGTTTGGTGAGCATCTGGAACCCCAGGGGGCTTCACATTATTTTTATAACGTTGAGCTGTGAAAATGAAAAAATGAATTTTAAACCACAAAAATGTTGCGTTAACACAAAATTTTTGAAATTCACTAGAGTAACAGGAGATAATAAATCACAAAATTATCTGTGCAATTTCTCCTCAGTATGCCATTACCCCATATGTGGTTGAAAAATACGTTTGAAGCACAGAACAAAATGAAGAAGGGATGGAGTGCCATATTGGAGTGCAGATTTAATTGGAATGGTATAGGCGTGCCATGTCACATTGGCAGAGCTCCTGAGGTGCCAAAACAGCAGAAACTCTCCACAAGTTACCCTATTTTAAAAAACTGCACCCCTCAATGAATTCATCCAGGGGTGCAGGGAGCATATTGACACTACAGGTGTGACACAAAATTTTATACTATTATGGGCAGTGAACAAAAAATAATTACCGGTACTTTTTTACCAATGTTTTAACCCCAGATTTCGAATTTTCACAAATGGAATAGGTAAAGAAAAGGCCCCATAATGTCTTACACATTCACCTGAATGTTGGGAATACCCCACATGTGACCATACAGTACTGTTTGGCTGCACCAGAGGGCTTGGGAGAAGGAACACCATTTGATATTTGGAGCACAGATTCTTCTAGAATAGTTTGCGGACTCAATTTGCAGAGCCCATAACCGCCAGAACAGAAGAAATCCCCCTCAAATGACCAAATTTTGGAAATTACAACCTTCTGAGAATTCATCTACTAGTGTACTAATTATTTAGTCTCTGGAAAACACCTATGGTGTCAAACCCAGCAAATGTGGCAGAATTAAAAATTGCAAATAAGCCCTTGTGCCCAGTATATGTCACGCTCCCCGGGTCTCCTGCTTCGCTCCCCGGCTCCCCTGCCACGCTCTCCGGCTCCCCTGCCTCGCTCCCCGGCTCCTCTGCCACGCTCCCCGGGTCTCCTGCCTCGCTCCCCGGCTCCTCTGTCAGGCGTCCCTCGCTCCACAGCCTCCAGGCCCCATCACCTGCGATCCCCAGGCGGCCCAGTCCCCGCTCCCGGCGCCCGTCGGCAGCTCCGCTCCAGCCCGGCTCTCCTGCCTCCTGTTCACCGCTCCCTGCCCTGGCTTCTGGCACCCGGGCCTCGCGCATGCGTATTAGGGCGCGCGCGCGGTCATTGACCCTTTCTTAAAGGGCCAGTGTCCTCCAACAGGATATTGAAGGATCAGGTACTGGGTATATAGGGGGATCCTTTCCAAGTGGGCGGGGCCTGTTCTTCGTGTTTTGCTAATCTAGGAGTCAGGTCTCCTTGTGTCTTCTGGTATACTTACCTATCTCTCTCCTAGAGCCGCTCCTGCCTCGCCATCCGGTCCTGACGATTCCCGAACCCCGAACGGTGACTGTCCGCCATCCCGTCAGTCCATACCATCTCTGATCCCTGTGGTGACCCGTCTTCTCGCTCCGTCGGTTCCGGACTCTGCCTGACAACATCTCGGCCTCCGAACCTGAGCTCCGTCACCCGGACTACCTTCGGTGACTCCGTGGTCCCAGGGACTTCTACACTCCACTCCTTGAACGGACTGTCCTGCTACCTGTAGTGCTCCGGCTACCGGACCCCTTGCCTTCAGTGAGGTGTTCGGCCCAGTGGATCCACCTCCTGGGTCTGCCCGTCCACCCGGCCCTAACAGTAAGAACAGGCCATGGATCCCGCCGAAGCACTAGCGGCCCAGCTGGGCACCCTGCAGCAGGAACTCGGACGTCAGCGCGAGACTCAGTCCCGCATGCTGGCCTTCATGACCTCGGTGGACACCCGCCTTCACACGTTGCAAGCAACTGCCACATCCCTGGCATCTCAGGTTACCACTGCACAGTCCACGGTCACGGCTCCCGTGGCGGCTACCTCGGAAGCATCTAAACTTCGCTTGGCTTCTCCACCCCGATATGCCGGAGATCCCAAGACCTGCAGAGGATTCTTAAACCAGTGCTCCCTCCATTTCAAGCTGATTCCGCACCTGTTTGCCTCCGACCAAGCCAAGGTGGCGTTTGTGATGTCCCATCTAGAGGGTGAGGCACTGGCCTGGATGAATCCCTTGTGGGAAAAGGAGGACCCTGTAACCACTAACATCCAGGACTTCCTGCAGGCATTTAGAACCACCTTCGATGAACCCGGCCGTGCCGCCGCATCCGCCTCATCACTCCTCAGGCTACGTCAGGGGACCATGACGGTGGGGCAGTATGCCATCCGCTTCCGCACTTTGGCCTCAGAATTGGGCTGGAACAATGAAGCCCTCACCGCCGCCTTCTGGGAAGGACTCTCCAGTCGTATTAAGGACGAGTTGGCAGGCCGCGATGTTCCTTCCACCCTGGATGCCCTGATCGCACTAGCCACCCGCGTGGACCTTAGATTCCAGGAACGATCCAAAGAGGTGTCCCGTGAGAGACGTCCAATACGGCAATCCTCTCCTCCGCAGAAGCCCGCTGTACTTCAGTCAACGTCGTCTGGTGTCTCTGTCCACGAGCCCATGCAGATTGACCGTTTGCGGCAGTCCGAACAACGCCGAGCAGAACGGCTCGCCAATGGTGTCTGCTTCTACTGTGGAGAGGGCACACACCTTCTACGCTCCTGTCCAGAGAGGCCGGGAAAACTCCAAAGCCTAGGGCTGGTAGGAGAGGCCACCCTAGGTGCTGGGACTCTCTCAGACCCGGTTACGTGGACTGTTCAAGTGACAACGGAAGAGACGCGGTTCACGGCCGAGGCGTACCTCGATTCCGGGGCAGCAGGCAATTTCATCCAGCAGGCCACGGTGGACAAGTACCAGGTGCCTGTTACTCAACTCGACAAACCCCTCGTGATTGCCTCTGTAGATGGGAGACCCCTCTCTGACACCATCTCGTGGATCACCAAGCCGGTGGAACTACGTATCGGTGCCCTGCACACCGAGAACATCGCTCTCTATGTCCTCCCACACATGTCTCATCAAATCCTGCTGGGACTCCCCTGGTTACGGACACACGAACCGTCAGTCAGTTGGGGTACTGGTGAAATCACCCGATGGGGCTCCTCTTGCCACGAGAACTGTCTGAAGACTATACAGCCCATCTGACGACCTCCGGTTCCGGAGTCCCTACCGGGACTGCCCTCGGCCTATTGGTCCTTCGCGGACGTCTTTGATAAAAAGGAGTCAGAGGTACTGCCGCCACATCGTCCTTACGACTGTGCCATCGACCTACTCCCGGGAACTACACCACCTCGAGGACGGATATATCCGCTGTCTCCTGCTGAAACAAGGGCCATGTCTACCTACATCACAGAGAACCTGGCAAGGGGATTCATTCGGAGATCCTCCTCTCCTGCTGGAGCAGGTTTCTTCTTCGTTAAGAAGAAAGAGGGCAACCTACGCCCATGCATTGACTACCGGGGATTGAACCAAATCACCGTGAAAAATAAATACCCCCTGCCGCTCATCCCAGAATTGTTTGATCGGCTTAGAGGAGCTCGTGTGTTTACCAAGTTGGATCTTCGGGGTGCCTACAACCTGGTCCGCATCCGCTCTGGGGACGAATGGAAGACCGCATTCAATACTCGCGATGGGCACTATGAATACTGTGTGATGCCCTTCGGCCTGTGTAACGCACCAGCAGTCTTTCAGGAATTGGTGAACGACGTGTTCCGGGACCTTCTCTACGTCTGTGTGGTGGTGTATCTGGATGACATCCTGGTCTTCTCTCCGGACCTCCAGACCCACAGAGAGAACGTGCAGCTGGTACTATAAAGACTGAGGGAGAATCGTCTGTACGCCAAGTACGAGAAGTGCGTCTTTGAGCAGTCTTCTCTTCCCTTCCTGGGTTACGTAATCTCCGATACCGGTCTGCAGATGGACCCGGAAAAGGTCTCTTTCATTCTCAACTGGCCCCCTCCTTCCGGACTGAAGGCAATCCAACGCTTTCTGGGATTCGCAAACTATTACCGTCAGTTCATCCCTCACTTCTCTGCTCTGACTGCACCTCTCTCCGCCTTGACCAAGAAGGGGGCTAATCCAAAGGACTGGTCACCTGCGGCCGACGCCGCGTTTGGCTCCCTAAAACAGGCATTTGCTTCCTCCCCTGTGCTCTACCGTCCTGAGTTAAACCGACAGTTCACCTTGGAGGTGGATGCCTCCTCCTTGGGAGCTGGAGCAGTGCTCATGCAGAAGTCCTCCTCCGGGAAGATGGTTACTTGCGGTTTCTACTCCAAGAGCTTCTCAGCGCCTGAACGCAACTACACCATCGGTGACCGAGATCTATTAGCAGTCAAACTGGCTCTGGAGGAATGGCGCTACCTTCTGGAGGGAGCAGTGTACCCCGTGATCATTTACACGGACCACAAGAACCTGGAATACCTGTGGTCCGCTCAGCGACTGAACCCACGGCAAGCCAGGTGGTCCTTGTTCTTTGCCAGGTTCGATTTTCAGCTCCATTTTCGACCCGCGGACTAGAATGTACGAGCAGATGCCTTGTCCAGGTCATTCATGCCCATGGAGCAGGAGGAGGAGACATCCCAGCCCATCATCTGCCCTAGTAAAATCATTCCGGTGGCCCCTGTCACCCTGGCCCAGATACCACCCGGGAAGACCTATGTCTCTGAGACTGACAGGCAAAAAGTGTTGCACTGGGGCCATGCCTCGAAAATAGCTGGCCATGCTGGTCAGAAGAAAACATGGAGTACAATTGTACGTCACTACTGGTGGCCATCCCTTCGCACGGACGTCGCTTCTTTTGTCTCAGCCTGCTCCTCTTGTGCCAGGAACAAGACGCCCAAACACCTGCCATATGGACGTCTTCTGCCTCTGCCTATACCCTCCATTCCGTGGCAACACATTGCAATGGACTTTATTACGGACTTGCCCCTGTCCTCCGGACACACAGTCATATGGGTCGTGGTGGATCGGTTCTCCAAAATGGCTCATTTCGTCCCTATGGCTGGACTGCCCTCTGCCCAGGAACTCGCTGACGCCTATGTACAACACATCTTCCGGTTGCATGGCTTTCCATCACACATTGTGTCCGACAGAGGAACTCAGTTCACCTCCCGCTTCTGGAGGGCCCTCTGCAAACATCTGGGAGTTACTCTGGACTTTTCTTCAGCCTACCATCCTCAGTCGAATGGCCAAGTGGAACGAGTCAATCAGATCTTGACCTCCTTCTTACGTCACTACGTCAACGCCCATCATGACGACTGGTCCACGCTTCTTCCTTGGGCTGAATTCTCCCATAACCACCATGTCAGTGAGTCCTCCTCCAGCTCTCCCTTCCATGTCGTTTACGGACTTCAGCCTTCCGTCCCATTACCTGTATCCTCTTCCTCGGATGTCCCTGCTGCTGATACTGTAGTCCGTGACTTTGCAACCATTTGGGACTCTGTCAAAACGTCCCTTGGACGCGCTTCCCTGCGGATGAAGAGACACGCAGACAAGAGGCGTCTGCATCCTCCGTGTTTCTCTTCAGAAGATCTGGTCTGGCTTGCTTCCAAGTACATCCGATTGAAGCTACCATCATACAAGCTGGGCCCTCGCTACATCGGGCCATTTAAAGTCCTCAGCAAAATAAATGAGGTCTCCTACAAGCTGCAGCTCCCGGCCACGATGAGAATACCCAACTCCTTCCACTTCTCCCTGCTCAAGCCGGTTGTCCTTGGTCCCTTCTCCGCTGCTGCCAGTTCGGCTCCTCCTCCTATTGCTGATGATGACATCTATGCGGTAAGGGATATCGTGGCCATGAAAATCGTACGGGGCCGACAGTTCTTCCTGGTGGACTGGGCAGGGTATGGTCCTGAGGATAGGTCCTGGGAACCCCGGGAGAATGTGGGCACTCCCCTGATACGTGCCTTCCTGTCCCGGTTGCGGGGAGGGGGGCGTGGGGGAGGGTGTACTGTCACGCTCCCCGGGTCTCCTGCCTCGCTCCCCGGCTCCCCTGCCACGCTCTCCGGCTCCCCTGCTTCGCTCCCCAGCTCCTCTGCCACGCTCCCTGGGTCTCCTGCCTCGCTCCCCGGCTCCTCTGTCAGGCGTCCCTCGCTCCACAGCCTCCAGGCCCCATCACCTGCGATCCCCAGGCGGCCCGGTCCCCGCTCCTGCCGCCCGTCGGCAGCTCCGCTCCAGCCCGGCTCTCCTGCCTCCTGTTCACCGCTCCCTGCCCTGGCTTCTGGCACCCGGGCCTCGCGCATGCGTATTATGGCGCGCGCGCGGTCATTGACCCTTTCTTAAAGGGCCAGTGTCCTCCAACAGGATATTGAAGGATCAGGTACTGGGTATATAGGGGGATCCTTTCCAAGTGGGCGGGGCCTGTTCTTCGTGTTTTGCTAAGCTAGGAGTCAGGTCTCCTTGTGTCTTCTGGTATACTTACCTATCTCTCTCCTAGAGCCGCTCCTGCCTCGCCATCCGGTCCTGACGATTCCCGAACCCCGAACGGTGACTGTCCGCCATCCCGTCAGTCCATACCATCTCTGATCCCTGTGGTGACCCGTCTTCTCGCTCCGTCGGTTCCGGACTCTGCCTGACAACATCTCGGCCTCCGAACCTGAGCTCCGTCACCCGGACTACCTTCGGTGACTCCGTGGTCCCAGGGACTTCTACACTCCACTCCTTGAACGAACTGTCCTGCTACCTGTAGTGCTTCGGCTACCGGACCCCTTGCCTTCAGTGAGGTGTTCGGCCCAGTGGATCCACCTCCTGGGTCTGCCCGTCCACCCGGCCCTAACAGTATATTGTAGTGCCCGTACATTGTGTCTAGCTTTTGCTTTTGTAAACCTTCACCCCGTACATTTAAGTGGGCTCTCCTCACTACAACAATGGCAAATATGTGGACTCCAATTGTGGTTTAGGCACATTGCAGGGGTCAGAAGAGAGGGGATAATTTTGTTTGGAAGCACAGATTTTGATTGATTTCTTTTTTGAGGGGGGGACCATGGTGTTTTTCGACAGCTTTTGTGCTACCAGTAATGTGGAAGCCACCTATATTTCTATTAGCCAATGATGTACCTGAGTGGGGACTTGTGTTTTTGTGGCTTGAGTTGAATGCTATTTGGTGACAATTTTGTTACAGAACATTTTCGTTTAGTTTACATTTATCGTGTGCTCTATGCTGACCACTTACATAAGGGTTTCTATCTACATCTCTGAAATAAGTGATTATAGTGCAAAACTGTATTTACAGATAACCTTATCAAAATTGTTAATCATCACTGCAATAATTTTTGCACCTTTATAGGGTATTATTTAGGCTAAGCCAGGGTAAGCCGAAGTGGAATGAGGGGCCCAGTTAAGTTAGGGAGCCATACCCTCCGTTGTTAGGTAGGAGCCAGACCTAGAGATTTAATAGGGCCCCGTTAGTCCATAGCCCGTTGATGTCTGTGGCAATTTATTGGCTTTTACGTTTTTTTACCCTGTGCCTGCTCAAGCCCTGTTTCATTCTGTGCCCTCCACAGTTGTGTTGTTTTTGTGTCTGTGGTGTTTTTTCCCCTTCGGTTGTGTTTTTTAATTTAATAAATAATTTAATAAATGTTAAATTTTAAATTGATTATGTTACCACTTGATAGGTTAATGTACCTTTCCCCTTTAAAACAGATGTTTCACAACCCTGTGCCCACACCTGTCAGACACTTGACACAAAAGATAAATTATATTTCCTGCCTGAGTTGGCAATATTGTGAAGGCACTAAAAAGTACCAATAACTAGAAATGTGGTTCACTGCGTAATATGGAGCAGACACTGAAAAGTGCCAAGAAGACCTTTTCAGCTAGTTCACAAGCAAATTTACAGCAGGCAGTACTAAATACCTAGAAATGTGATTGACTGCATAATTTTGAGCAGGCAATAAAAAAGTGCCAAGACCTTTTTAGCTAGTTCCCTGACAAATTTAGAGCAGGCAGTACTAACTAACAATATCTAGAAATGTGTTTCACTGGCTAATTTGGAGCAGGCAGTAATAAGTAACAATACCTATTTAGATCCTTCACTGGCAACTCTTTAGCATACACTCACAAGTAGAAATACCTATTTATATCATTAAATGCCAATTTGTGGCACACACACCTTTCCCTACACTGCATGTCCCTATTCCACACTATCGCTCTCCTATCTAGCCCAACTAGCTATCATTAAAACCTTAGCTACACTAACTGTCTAGCAGCCCTGGTGGCTGCATCGGTGGCAGCACCTTACCTAATGTTTCCCATTCACAAAATGGCGCTGACGCCGCATGTCCGCATTTTATATGTGACTTAGGTAGCCAATGACGCATGTCATTGTGTCTGAACCTTGTGGATGTTTGCTGTGCCATGATTGGCTGCAGGAACCTACGCAAACAAAGTTAAGAAAAAAAATGGCACTACACGCCTCTGGCTTCTCCCAAGACCCCATCTTCTCTACTCATTAAACACTTCCTCCCATTCATCATACAGCACCACAATTCTATCCAAAAGCATAGCATGTTATGAGAAAAGCATTTTTTAAATAGCAATCAGTGATCAAACAAAACCGAACATTGTTGACTTATGGGGAAAGTGCTCGGCTTACCAAGCTCGAGCCAAACAGGCTAAAGCGGGCTTTACACGCTACGATATATCTAACCAGATGTCGGTGGGGTTACGTCGTAAGTGACGCACATCCAGCATCGTTAGTGATATCGTAGCGTGTGACAGCTATAAACGAGAAGAAATACTCACCTTCTCGTTCATCGTTGACACGTCGCTCATTTTCAAAAAAATCGAACGTCCAATTGTTCATTGTTCCTGAGGCAGCACACATCGCTCCCTGTGACATCCCGGTAACGATGAACTGCAGCTTACCTGCGGCCGTCGCCAATGCAGAAGGAAGGAGGTGGGCGGGATGTTTACGTCCTGCTCATCCCGCCCCTCCGCTTCTTTTGGCCGGCCGCTGTGTGACGTCGCTGTGACGCCGAACCTCCCTCCCCCTTCAGGAAGTGGATGTTCGCCGCCCACAGCGAGGTCATTTGGAAGGTAAGTGCATGTGACGGGGGATTACAGCATTGTGCGACACTGGCAAGAAATTGCCAGTGCCGCACAAATGATGGGGGCGGGTGTGATTGCAAAAGCAATCGAACGAGAAATCGACACATCTAAAGCAGCCTTTAGGCTCGTACCAAATTTAAAACTGGCAAACCTTTATTGAACAGGTTCACTCACCTCTAATTATGGGTTGAAGGCACATGTGACATGACTCTTTTATTCAAGTCCAGTTTTTTACTAAAGTGTTTTAGTATGAAAGGAAATATCTGTGAACTTGAAGTGATGATTTACATCCTGGAGTGTTGTTGTATATTCCAGGATGTAATAGGAAACAGAGAATACACATAGGAGAATATAATCCTAAACCATTTCTGCACATTTCAAAGAATACATTAGTTGTTAACCAAAATTGTTAATTATTGGAGTGAGAGGGCATTAAATGAAGGGGCAGTGCGGAATTAGTCTATAGAGAGATATCTAATTTTTTATGTAATACTATTACAATACTGCTGCCTTGAGGAAGAACACACAAATTTAATGTTAATGTGTATTCTATTGGGCATCATTTTGCAATCTCCTGCAAACGGCCAGCAGGGTAAACAATGGATGTCTTTATTCTTGCAAACATAAGTTCCAAGTAAATATTTTCACCATAATTGTGGTAATTTTACTTTTATGTGATCTAAAAATAGTCTAGAAGAATATGAGAATATGTACTAAAGCTTAGAGACATATAATTGTTGTTATAAGTATCTAGCCATAATGCACCAATTTAGAGGTGGCTATTAGAAATGAGCAAGTAGTAAAATGCTCGGGTGCTCGACCCGAGCACTGAGCCCAATGTTAGCCTGTGGGAAACTCAACCATTTTTCCAGCGCCACCTCTGGCGGTCTGCAGAAACCCTAAAAATATCACAAATGTATAACAACAGTGCTCAAATGACATGGGAGCAGCATGGGGAAGACCCCTGTAAGCATTTCTGACTCCCGTGTCACTTCTGTGAGCAATGTTGTCTGAGTATTAGGGGGAGGAAGAATCCTGCGTTCCTCCTCCCGTGTGACATGCACTTTCTCTTACTAGCGTATTTGCATCAGCTTCTCTTTGCCTGTACATTCACTGCTAAGTGACATCAAAAGTGAACAGTAGAAGAAAAATAGCATATTCACCTGTCTGCAGACTCCAGGGGCACGTATGATCGCTCCATGATCTGCCGGTAATTAGCTGATGTGGTCACCTGATGGCATCAGCTGATCATTTAGGTCCAGCAGTGAACAGCCGGATTTTAACCACCCAGCCAGTTTAAATGATCAGCTGATGCAGTCAGGTGACCGCATCAGCTGATTACCGGTAAGTCCTGGAGCGATCGGACGGGAATCTGCACAGAAGTGTATAGTTTTTTTTTCTACTGATGCATCAGCTGATTGTTTAAAAGCCGTTTATACAATCAGTTGATGTGTCATGTGATTCAGGTCCTTGAACCTGACACATCATCTAATTTGTTTACTTTCCGGCAAACCGATCAGATGATATTGGATCCGGATTGGACATAGCGGGACCCTCGACCCAGGACTACGGTGGAGGGGGGGGGGGTTCTTTAGTTTAATAAAGATGGAGTACTAATTGTGTTGTGTTTTATTTCTAATAAAAATATTTTTTTGTGTTGTGTTTTTTTTTATCTTTACTAGAAATTCATGGTGGCCATGTCTAATATTGGTGTGACACCATGAATTTTGGGCTTAGAGCCAGCTGTTAATACCCACCTGACCATAACCCCATTATTACCCAGCATGCCACATGGCACCAGGGCCGCTGGTGGAGTTGGATAAATCACCAGAAGATGGCGCGTCTATGAATGCACCATTTTCTGGGGTGGCTGTGGACTGCAATTCGCAGCGGGGGGCCCAGAAAGCTTGGGCCAGCCTGTACTGCGGATTCCAGTCCCCAGCTGCCTAGTTGTACCTGGCTGGGCACAAAAATTGGGCAAAGCCCACATCATATTTTTTTTTATTATTTCATGAAATTTATTAAATATGATGTGTGCTTTGCCATATTTTAATATGCTAGCCAGGTACAACAGACTGGTACGGGCTGCCCCTAACCCCCAGCTGCTTATTTGTACCAAGCTGTGAAGCAAAAATATAGGGAAGCCCTTTTTTTAATTGTTTTTTAATTATTTCATGTATTTCATGAAATAATTTTTTAAAAAATGACGTGGGTTTAACCCAATTGTTGTGTCCAGCCAGGTACAACTAGGTAGCTGGGGATTAGAATCCGAAGCACAGAGTGGCCCAAGCTTTCCGCCGCCCCCGCAGCTGCCCTAGAAAATGCCACCCCATTCTTCCAGAGGCCCTGGTGGTATGCTGGGTAATAAGGGGTTAATACGAGCTTTTTTTTACCAGCTGGTATTAAGCCCAATATTATTAATGTCAGGCCAAGTTTTTATTCATTAAGAATAAAAAAAAGACATCACACAAAGAAAAAATACTTTATTAGGAAAAAAGACACACTTAGGGACTCGATCTTTATTACTCTCTTTCACCCCTCCACGATCCTAGTCTTATGTCTTATTTAACCGATGCAGCTCTACTATATCACAAAACATGGGGGGAGGAAGAACACTTCTGCTCCCTGTGTTGTGTAATCACTCAATGAGTGAGCACAGACTGCGGGTTGGTGTGCCACCGTTGCCATAGTAACCAAACGAGCGGGTTACTATAGCAACAGTGATCTCCGATCACCTGATTCCCGGTGCTGCTATTCAACGGATACTATAGCATCTGCAATAGCATCAGCACGAGCATCTCGCAGGTACTCGAACCTTGCTGAGTATCCTGAGTACTGAGATGGTCGGGCAAGCACCGAGTAGTGGCGAGCATGCTCACCCATCCCTAGTGGCTATTATAAAGTGCTTTCTATAAAATGTCGAGTACAATATGTGACGCCCCTGGACTATCAGGTCATCATAGGGTACTGCACAAACTGCCCTTCTGTGCCGTATTCCACCTCCCTCTTGGTTCTGGGTCCATATCTTAGTGGTGTTGCCTCCAACAGCAAATCAAATCCTAGATACACCCTGCACCACACCCACCAGACACACCAGTGGACGGCTTGAGTGGAATAGAGTCGCCCACCTGGAGGGGTTGGGAAGGGGAGGTGAGGAGTGTAGTCAGTAGGAGTAGTGAGTAGTAGTTGGAGTAGTAGAGGAGAGAGAGAGAGTCCGGTGCAGTTGCTGCTGGAGAAGTTATCTAGGTTGCAGACGGTGGTCTTGGCCTAGAGGAGTCGGACGCCGGGTCGCAGGGGATTGTGGCAAGGTGTCTGGACCTGTCGAGGAGGACAGCCGGCAGCCTAGCACTGTCACCGGTCCAGGACCGAAGGCACAACAGGGTACACGGACCCTAGGTCAGGGAGTCGCTTCAGAGAACCCGACAATTCACCTGAGGAGAATGGAGCCTTTATAATCTGTTCCCACCTGCTCCAGAATCGGGACGCTAGCGCAGCAAGGGGGATAAGACTTTCCAACCCAAAACGGTCCAGAAAATCCCAAGTGTGAGCCCTGAGAGCAAGCTCCCACACTTAGCCACAGTAGGGAGCGAGGCCCGGCAAGTTCCATACTACCGGGCCATCGAGTTGAAGTTAAACTTAGTGCCAGGAGGTAGGTCACGGATCACCAGACAACACCACAGGGGACGGGACCTGGACGAGCTCCCCTCAGCGGCAGCGGTGCTTATAGAATTGGTTTA
Source organism: Anomaloglossus baeobatrachus (assembly GCF_048569485.1). NCBI lineage: Eukaryota > Metazoa > Chordata > Amphibia > Anura > Aromobatidae > Anomaloglossus > Anomaloglossus baeobatrachus. Next base: position 490,301,890 of record NC_134355.1, read on the forward strand.
CCCGGTTGTCAGCGTCTACTTATGAACTGAGTGAGTACAAGAGTGACCCCTGCATCCCACGGCACCATCACCACCCCATACCGAGTCCCGGGGCATTCCCCCTACCCGTGGAGGGCTACGACACCTTGCTGCCCCATTTCATCACCCCGGGTACTGTCAGGGCCAGGTGGACGGGCAGACCCAGGAGGTGGATCCACTGGGCCGAACTCCTAGATGTTGGTAAGGGGTCCGGTAGCTGGAGCACTATAGACAGCAGAACAGTCCGTGCACACGAGGATAACGGAGAAGTCCCTGGGACCACGGAGTCACTGGTGGTAGTCCGGGTGACGCAGCTCAGGTTCGGAAGCCGAGATGATGTCAAGCGGGGTCCGGAACCTTTGGAGCGAGATGACGGGTCACCGCAGGGATCCGAGATGGTACGGACTGTCAGGATGGCAGATGGACAGCGTTCGGGGTTCGGGATTCGGTCAGGACCGGATGGCGAGGCAGGCACGGCTCTACAAGAGAGATAGGTGAGTATATCACAAAAACACCAGGAGACCTGACTCCTAGCTTAGGAAACACGAAGATCAGGCCCCGCCCCCTTGGACAATAAACCCCTTTATACCCTTACCTGTTTTGCATCATTTCCTGTTAATGGACGCTGGCCCTTTAAGAAAGGGTCAGTGACCGCGCGCGCGCCCTAATGCGCATGCGCGCGGCCCGGGTGCCAGAAGCCAGGGAAGGAAGCTGAGAGGAGGACGCAGGGGAGCCGGCCAGGACCTGGGAAGCCGTCGGGCGCCGGGATCGGAGACCAGGGGGCCTGGGAAGGACGGGCACCGGAGGCTGGAGAGCGGGGAGCGTGGCAGGTGAGCCGGGAAGCGGAGCTGAGGACCCGGGGAGCGGAGCAGAGGACCCGGGGAGGGGAGCCGAGGACCCGGGGAGCGTGACAGTACCCCCCCCCACGTCCCCCTCCCCGCAAACGGGACATGAAGGCACGGATCAGAGGAGTGCCCACGTTCTCCCTGGGCTCCCAGGACCTATCCTCAGGACCATACCCCTCCCAGTCCACCAGGAAGAACTGTCGACCCCGTACGGTCTTCATGGCCACGATATCCCTTACCGCATAGATGTCGTCATCGGCAATAGGTGGAGGAGCCGGACTGGCAGCAGCGGAGAAGGGACCAAGGACAACCGGCTTGAGCAGGGAGACGTGGAATGAGTTGGGTATCCTCATCGTGGCCGGGAGCTGTAGCTTGTAGGAGACCTCATTGATCTTGTTGAGGACTTTAAACGGCCCGATGTAGCGAGGACCCAGCTTGTATGATGGTATCTTCAAGCGGACGTACTTGGAAGCAAGCCAGACGAGATCTCCAGGAGAGAAACACGGAGGGTCCAGACGTCTCTTGTCTGCGTGTCGTTTCATCCGTAGGGAAGCACGCCCAAGGGACGCCTTGACAGAGTCCCAAATGGTTGCAAAGTCACGGGCTACAGTATCAGCAGCAGGGACATCCGAAGAAGGGGATACCGGCAATGGGATGGAGGGCTGGAGTCCGTAAACGACATGGAAGGGAGAGCTGGAGGACGACTCACTGATGTGGTGGTTATGGGAGAATTCAGCCCAAGGAAGAAGCGTGGACCAGTCGTCGTGATGGGCGTTGACATAGTGACGTAAAAAAGAGGTCAAGATTTGATTGACCCTCTCCACTTGGCCATTAGACTGAGGATGTATGCAGATGAAAAGTCCAGAGTCACTCCCAGATGTTTGCAGAGAGCCCTCCAGAAGCGGGAGGTGAACTGAGTTCCTCTGTCGGATACGATGTGTAATGGAAAGCCATGCAAGCGGAAGATGTGATGTATATAGGCATCCGCGAGTTCTTGAGCAGAGGGCAGTCCTGCCATAGGGACGAAATGAGCCATTTTAGAGAACCGATCCACCACGACCCATATGACTGTGTGCCCGGAGGACAATGGCAAGTCCGTAATAAAGTCCATCGCTATGTGTTGCCACGGAACTGAGGGTATCGGCAGAGGCAGAAGACGGCCATATGGCAGGTGTTTGGGCGTCTTGTTCCTGGCACAAGAGGAGCAGGCAGAGACAAAAGCAGCGACGTCCGTGCGAAGGGATGGCCACCAGTAGTGACGTACAATCGCACTCCAAGTTCTCTTCTGACCAGCATGACCGGCTGTTTTCGAGGCATGACCCCAGTGTAACACTTTTTGCCTGTCTGTCTCAGAGACATAGGTCTTCCCGGGCGGTATCTGGGCCAGGGTGACAGGGGCCACTGGAATGATTTTGCTAGGACAGATGATGGGTTGGGTAGTCTCTTCCTCCTGCTCCATGGGCATGAAAGACCTGGACAAGGCATCAGCGCATACATTCTTGTCCGCGGGTCGGAAATGGAGCTGGAAATCAAACCTGGCAAAGAATAAGGACCACCTGGCTTGCCGTGGGTTCAGTCGCTGAGCAGACCGCAGGTATTCCAGGTTCTTGTGGTCCGTGTAAATGATCACGGGGTACACTGCTCCCTCTAGAAGGTAGCGCCATTCCTCCAGAGCCAGTTTGACTGCCAAGAGCTCTCGGTCACCGATGGTGTAGTTGCGTTCAGGCGCTGAGAAGCTCTTGGAGAAGAATCCACAAGTCACCATCTTCCCGGAGGAGGACTTCTGCATGAGCACTGCTCCGGCTCCTGAGGAGGAGGCATCCACCTCCAGGGTGAACTGGCGGTTTAACTCCGGACGGTAGAGTACAGGAGAGGAGGCAAATGCCCGCTTCAGAGAGCCAAACGTGGCGTCGGCCGCCGGGGACCAGTCCTTTGGATTAGCCTCTTTCCTGGTCAAAGCGGAGAGAGGAGCAGTCAGAGCAGAGAAGTGAGGGATGAACTGGCGGTAGTAGTTGGCGAATCCCAGGAAGCGTTGGATTGCCTTCAGTCAAGAAGGAAGAGGCCAGTTGAGAATGGAGGAGACCTTCTTTGGATCCATCTGCAGTCCAGTATCAGAGATGATGTACCCCAGGAAGGGGAGAGAAGACTGCTCAAAGACACACTTCTCGTACTTGGCGTACAGGCGATTCTCTCTCAGTCTTTGTAGAACCAGTTGTACGTTCTCTCTGTGGGTCTGGAGGTCCGGTGAGAAGACAAGGATGTCATCCAGATACACTACTACACAGACGTAAAGAAGGTCCCGGAAAACGTCGTTCACCAGTTCTTGAAAGACGGCTGGGGCGTTACACATGCCGAAGGGCATCACGCAGTATTCATAGTGCCCATCGCGCGTATTGAACGCGGTCTTCCATTCGTCCCCAGAGCGGATGCGTACCAGATTGTAAGCACCCCGAAGATCCAGCTTGGTGAACACACGAGCTCCTCTAAGCCGGTCAAACAATTCGGGGATGAGCGGCAGAGGGTACTTGTTTTTTACGGTGATTTGATTCAAACCCCGGTAGTCTATGCATGGGCGTAAGTCGCCCTCTTTCTTCTTGACGAAGAAGAAACCTGCTCCAGCAGGAGAGGAGGATCTCCGAATGAATCCCCTTGCCAGGCTCTCTGTGATGTAAGTAGACATGGCCCTTGTTTCGGCTGGAGACAATGGATATATCCGTCCTCGAGGTGGTGTTGTTCCAGGGAGCAGGTCGATGGCACAATTGTAAGGACGATGTGGCGGAAGTACCTCGGATTCCTTTTTATCAAAGACGTCTGCAAAGGACCAATAGGCCGAGGGCAGCCCCGGTAGGTTCTCTGGAACCGGAGGTCGTCGGATGGGTAGTATAGTCTTCAGGCACTTCTCATGGCACGAAGAGCCCCATCGGGTGATTTCGCCAGTGCCCCAGCTGACTGACGGTTCGTGTGTCCGTAACCAGGGAAGTCCCAGCAGGATCTGATGGGACATGTGTGGGAGGACGTAGAAAGCGATGTTCTCGGTGTGCAGGGCACCGATACGCAGTTCCACCGGCTTGGTGATCCAGGAGATGGTGTCAGAGAGGGGTCTCCCATCCACAGAGGCAATCACGAGGGGCTTGTCGAGTGGAGTAACAGGCACCTGGTACTTGTCTACCGTGGCCTGCTGGATGAAATTGCCTGCTGCCCCGGAATCGAGGTATGCCTCAGCCGTGAACTGCGTCTCTCCCGTTGTCACTTGCACAGTCCACGTAACCGGGTCTGAGAGAGTCCCAGCACCTAGGGTGGCCTCTCCTACCAACCCTAGGCTTTGGAGTTTCCCGGCCTCTCTGGACAGGAGCGTCGCAGGTGTGTGTCCTCTCCGCAGTAAAAGCAGAGGCCCTTGGCGAGCCGCTCAGCTCGACGTAGTTCAGACTGCCGCACTCTGTCGATCTGCATGGGTTCATGAATGGGAAGCCCAGCTGTCGATGACTGAAGTACGGCGGGCTTCTGCGGAGGAGAGGAATGCCGTACCGGATGTCTCTCACGGGACACTTCCTTGGATCGCTCCTGAAAACGAATGTCCACTCGAGTCGCTAGGGCGATCAGGGCATCCAGGGTGGTCGGTACGTCACGACCCGCCAGCTCGTCTTTAATTCGCCCCGAGAGTCCTTCCCAGAAGGCGGCGGTTAGGGCCTCGTTGTTCCACCCGAGTTCCGAAGCCAAGGTGCGAAACCGGATGGCGTATTGGCCCACCGTCAGAGTCCCCTGACGTAACCGGAGAAGAGACGAAGCGGACGCGGAGGCGCGTCCGGGCTCATCAAAGGTGCCACGGAATGCCTGCAGGAACTCCTGGATGTTCGTGGTCACAGGATCCCCCTTCTCCCACAAGGAGTTCATCCACGCCAGTGCCTCACCCTCTAGATGGGACATGATGAAGGCGACCTTGGCTTGGCACCCTCAGCGGCAGCGGTGCTTATAGAATTGGTTTACCCAGTTGTCAGCGTCTACTTATGAACTGAGTGAGTACAAGAGTGACCCCTGCATCCCACGGCACCATCACCACCCCATACCGAGTCCCGGGGCATTCCCCCTACCCGTGGAGGGCTACGACACCTTGCTGCCCCATTTCATCACCCCGGGTACTGTCAGGGCCAGGTGGACGGGCAGACCCAGGAGGTGGATCCACTGGGCCGAACTCCTAGATGTTGGTAAGGGGTCCGGTAGCTGGAGCACTATAGACAGCAGAACAGTCCGTGCACACGAGGATAACGGAGAAGTCCCTGGGACCACGGAGTCACTGGTGGTAGTCCGGGTGACGCAGCTCAGGTTCGGAAGCCGAGATGATGTCAAGCGGGGTCCGGAACCTTTGGAGCGAGATGATGGGTCACCGCAGGGATCCGAGATGGTACGGACTGTCAGGATGGCAGATGGACAGCGTTCGGGGTTCGGGATTCGGTCAGGACCGGATGGCGAGGCAGGCACGGCTCTACAAGAGAGATAGGTGAGTATATCACAAAAACACCAGGAGACCTGACTCCTAGCTTAGGAAACACGAAGATCAGGCCCCGCCCCCTTGGACAATAAACCCCTTTATACCCTGTACCTGTTTTGCATCATTTCCTGTTAATGGACGCTGGCCCTTTAAGAAAGGGTCAGTGACTGCGCGCGCGCCCTAATGCGCATGCGCGCGGCCCGGGTGCCAGAAGCCAGGGAAGGAAGCTGAGAGGAGGACGCAGGGGAGCCGGCCAGGACCTGGGAAGCCGTCGGGCGCCGGGATCGGAGACCAGGGGGCCTGGGAAGGACGGGCACCGGAGGCTGGAGAGCGGGGAGCGTGGCAGGTGAGCCGGGGAGCGGAGCTGAGGACCCGGGGAGCGGAGCAGAGGACCCGGGGAGGGGAGCCGAGGACCCGGGGAGCGTGACAGGTACTCCCAACGGCAGTGGCGGTACTCCAAAATTACTGTACACCACGGGTGGCGTCACGAACTATACATTAAGTCCCCTGTAAATACCCCCTTTCATTTGAGTGGCCGCACGACCCCGGGTCCGGAGACCCTCGAGCCACAGCTAACCCGCATCCGAGCAGCTCGGCTGCTCCCACAGGGACGGCACAAATATTTCTGGTACACGCAGTGAGGGCCAGGACAAGGGATAAGAGGAGAGAAGCAACTGCTTAAAATGAATCAGGTTTTTGCTCCCCATCTGAGAGGGGCATGATGTAGAAAGAGAGACCCTGATTCCAGCAATGTGTCACTGAGCTGTTTGTTGTCATTTTGATAAAATCAATTTTATTTCTGCTGCAGATCTACTAGTTATACAGTGCTCATGAATATGCTGGACTACGTGGCTGAACACCAAGTAATGATAATCTACTCTGACGCTCTGGCAAAACCAGGTAGTCACAGATGACTGTACCCCCCACCAAGGGTACAGGAATCGCCTCCTCCTTGGGAATTAACAGCACACATCCCACACACAGGAACACCAGCCATAAATCCTAGTCGCTCCCACATGACAGCCAGCACACACCAGTGGGCGGAACCAGGCGGGTGGGAGCGCCCACATAGGGGTCTTGAGGTGACAAGGGGCGGGAACCAGTGCAGTGTGTGGCAGTTGGAGTTTGAGTTTCAGTGAGGAGAGTTGGGAGTGAAGTCGATGAGGAGCTGAAGTGCAGCGTGATCAGGGTTGGAGCCCTTGGACCACGGGAGGACTGACTAGGTAGCAGACAGCTTTGTAAGGCCACAGGCAACAGAGATTCGGTAATGGGAGTCCTGAAGTGGACCAGGGCAGGGTTGTAGCCCGCCGGTACCGACAACGGGAATCCGGTCTGGAGGCCGTGCACAGGCAGGGTATCTGGACCCTAGATCGAGGCAAGCTTCAAGCCTCTTGTTAATTAACCAGCGGGACAAGGTACCAAGCTTTGTTCCTGAGGAAAGGTGCCCAGATAGAGCAGATCGGCCGCCCAACGTGAGGGACAGGGTGTCCGCCAAGAACCCACTGAAGTCCCACGGGTCAGCACCTGCAGGCAATGGCTCCGTCTGCGTCCAAAACTGCAGGGGAGCGGATTTCTCCCGTTCCACGTGGGGTTAATCCGCACACCACAGAACATGAGAACAGGAGGAAGGGCCCCTACATTGCCGACCCGTGTGCGGGACCAGCACACCCCTCCAGAGGCAACCGGCATCCGTCTTGGTTTACAATACGGACTTGGTGTGATTTCTTCCTAATTGTGAGTACACCGGTGTCACCGGTCCAACCTGCCAACAGCGCCTCAGCCCTGCTTCTTACCTACACCTGGGTCCCGGGACTACACCATTCCCCTACCCGTGGAGGAGATACCACCTTGCTGCCTCCACGTCATCGGACCCGGACGCCGGCCCTGAGAGGCAGCGGCGGTGCCATGATCCCAACGGGTGGTGTCACAGACAATCTCCCCTGTAAATACCTCCCTTTTTCACTGTGTGCGAGGACGGGGTGGTTGCACGAGCCCTGGGTCCGCTCACCACTCAAGCCCATGACACGATCCCGGATCCGAGCGCCAGTCGAGCAGCCTCGGTTGCCGCAGCGGAGTCGGCACTAGAGTTGAGCACGGTTCGAGGTTCTCCAGTTCTAGGCTCGAGTGATTTGGGGGGCTGTTCGAGATCGAACCAGAACTCAAGCTTTTTGCAAAAGCTCGATAGTTCTAGATATGTTCGAGAACGGTTCTAGCAGCAAAAAGCAGGGCTTTTTACAGCTACAGTGTGCAGGAGCCATCGCTGGCAGCCTGCCAGAAGCTGGTAACCAAGATAAACATCGGGTATCCAAGCAAAGCGCTTTGGTTAGTAACCCGATGTTTATCTTAGTTACGTGCAGGAAGCCCACACTTCCCCGCTCAGCTCGCTCCGCCCCCTCCTGCCCGCAGCATGTACACATACACACACACACACACACACACACATGGTCCCGCTCGGCTTACCTGCGGTGATGAAGTCCCGCCATCCCGACCTCAGCGCTGTCACTGTTCTCCATGGCCGCCGCTTGTCACATCACCTCTCGCTTCCGACCCGAGACTGACTGGCGGTGACGTCACGGGCCTCTCGCGATACTTGGTGTGAAGGCGGCGGTCATTGAACTCAGTGACAGGGGCTGTCAGTGTGCTGGAGATCAGCGCAGGTAATGTACCTCGCTGACAGCAGCACTTGTCACCCCCCTGCAGTGACCTGGGCTGACCCATTGATGTTAGCTCATGTCACTGCACTGCTCTCCCAGCCAATGGGGAACATCCTGCTCTTCATTGACTGGGACAGGGTGGATCGTCATGGCAACCCCTTGGATTACACCAGACCTGGATTTGTTTTTCTTTCTAATAAATTGGTTAAAGAGGGAATGTTTTGGGGAGTGTTTTTTCAAATAAAAATGTGTTTGTTGTCTATTTTTTTTTTATTACTGACTGGGTTGGTGATGTCGGGTATCTGATAGACGCCTGACCTCACCAACCCCAGGGCTTGATGCCAGGTGACATTACACATCTGGTATTAACCCCATATATTACCCCGTTTGCCACCGCACCAGGGCGCGGGATGAGCTGGGGCGAAGCACCAGGATTGGCGCATCTAATGGATGCGCCACTTCTGGGGCGGCTGCGGCCTGCTATTTTTAGGCTGGGGAGAGTCCAATAACCATGGACCTCCCTAGTCTGAGAATATCAGGCCCCAGCTGTCTGCTTTACCTTGGCTGGTGATCCAATTTTGGGGGACCCCTACGTGTTTTTTTTTTTAATTATTTATTTAATTTAAAATAACAGCGTGGGGTGCCCTCAGTTTTGGATTACCAGCTAAGGTGAGGTTGCCAGCTGTGGTCTGAAGGCTGCAGCCGTCTGCTTTACCCTAGCTGGCTACAAAACTAGGGGGAACCCTACGTCATTTTTTTTTTCATTTTTTTGGCTAAATACAAAGCTGAGCACCCCTTAGGGCCACATGATAGGCACCAAAGGGTGCTCCACTTTTTATCCATTTTTTCTCTACTTTTTGTACATTTTTTCTCCACTTTTTCTCCATTTTTTTCTCCACTTTTTCTCCACTTTTTCTCCACTTTTTCTCCACTTTTTCTCCATTTTTTTTCTCCACTTTTTCTCCACTTTTTCTCCCCTTTTTCTCCATTTTTTTCTCCATTTTTTCTCTGTTCTTTTTCTATGGTCGGTCTACCCATTAGCTCTGCCATGCATACTGTAGCTCTACACCTACTGCACATGTTACTTTATGATTGACATCTCTTTCATACCAGAGCTGTCTAAGCCTACTCTGACCCCATATTTGTCATTACTATATTGTCCTTGTACTGTATTATGACATTTGTATCATGTGTTTCATTTCTTGCTGTGTTGCAATTTTTTTGCTGCATCCCAATTGTACCTCCACATTGTTCGAGTTTATGTTATTGTTCTCTCACTCTTATGTGATACTGATTATTGTCATTTTTCATGATTACATGCAGATAAGTCCAATCTGACGAAGGCTCAGGCCGAAACGTCATTTGTAACTTGTTTTGGACAAAAACATATATGCTTATGAAAAATTTTTTTTTCTTAATACGGACCAATAAAGAGTGATTTTGCATTACTATCCGTTGTGACTTACTGACTTAGTCTGGGAGATTTAGAGTGCCGAGGTTACTCACTAATTTTATCTATTATTACCTCTGAGCACCTATATACCAGTGAGCAGAGCTTCTTCTACAGTAGTTCTCCTGATTAGGCATGCCCTTACCTCATGAGCAGGGCATTGCAGCTTTGGTAGCAACCATTACGACATGGACTCTGCTGCTGTGGACCCGAGAAGAGTGAGTGCAGATTCATTGCACCCACACTCCTCACATGAAGGGTCCGCACTCCTAGAAAATGGGGGATACGTTCCCTGAGTGTCTCCCCCCCATATTCTAGACGGTCCAGAGTCGTCGTGGGACCCCTTTATTTTTTTTCTTACAATAAATTGGTGAAAGAGGAAATGTTTTGGGGACTGTGTTTTCAAATAAATTTCTTTTGTCGATTTTTTTTTTTTTTGTTAGTACTGACAGTTTATGATGTTGTGTATCTAATAGACGCCATGACATCACAAACTGCTGGGCTTGATCTCAGGTTACTTTACAGCTAGTATCAACCCGATTTATTACCCCGTTTGCCACTGCACCAGGGCACGGCATGAGCTGGGGTGAAGCGCCAGGATTGGCGCATCTAGTGGATGCGCCACGTCTGGGGTGCCTGCGGCCTGCTATTTTTAGGCTGTGAAGGCCCAATAACTATGGACCTTCCCACCCTGAGAATACCAGACCACAGCTGTCTGCTTTACCTTGGCTGGTGATCCAATTTGGGGGGGACCCTACTTTTATTGTGTAATTATTAATATTTATAAAATAATTATAAAAAAGAGCCTGAGGGGACCTCCACATTGGATCCCCAACCATGGTAAAGCTGCCAGCTGTGGTTTTCAGGCTACAGCCGTCTGCTTTACCCTAGCTGGCTATCAAAAATGGGGGGACCCAACGTCATTTTTTTTTTAACTATTTTTTAAATAGAAAAAATTAATGGGCTTCCCTGTATTTTGATTGCCAACCAAGTTAACGGCAGGCAGATGGGGGTGGCAACCCATAGCTGTCTGCTTTATCTGCGCTGAGAATCAAAAATACCGCGGAGCGCTACGTCATTTTTTTAAAGATGTATTTTTACAGCACTGTGATGTCCAGCAATCAAAATACAGGGAAGCCCATTTTATTTTTAGTTATTTAAATAAATAATTAAAAAAAATATATATGGGCTCCCGCTGCATTTTTTGTATTGCTAGCTAAGGGTAATCCAAGCAGCTACTGGCTGCTAAACCCCACTGCTTGGTGTTACCTTCACTGGCAATGCAAAATCCAGGGAAGCATTTTTTATTTTTTTTGCTAAAAAACTACAAAAAAAGGACGTGAGCTTCGCTATATTTTTGTATGCTAGCCAGGTATAGCAGGCAGGTGCTGGAAGAGTTGGATACAGCGCCAGAAGATGGCGCTTCTATGAAAATGCCATTTTCTGAGGCGGCTGCAGACTGCAATTCGCAGCAGTGGGGCCTAGAAAGCTCAGGCCAACCTGTGCTGCGGATTCCAATCCCCAGCTGCCTAGTCTTACCTGGCTGGACACAAAAATGGGGCGAAGCCTACGTCATTTGTTTTCTAATTATTTCATGAAATTCATGAAATAATAAAAAAGGGCTTCCCTTTATTTTTGGTTCCCAGCCGGGTACAAATAGGCAACTGGGGGTTAGGGGCAGCCGTACCTGCCTAGCATACAAAAATATGGCGAAGCCCACATAATTTTTTCAGGGGGCAAAAAACTTCTGCATACAGTCCTGGATGGAGTATGCTGAGCCTTGTAATTCTGCAGCTGCTGTCTGTCTGTATGGAGAAGAGCAGACAGCAGCTGCAGAACTACAAGGCTCAGCATACTCCATCCAGGACTGTATGCAGAATTTTTTTGCCCACCAAAAAAATGACGTGGGCTTCGCCATATTTTTGTATGCTAGCCAGGTACAGCAGGCAGCCACGGGCTGCCTCCAACCCCCAGTTGCCTATTTGTACCCGGCTGGGAACCAAAAATATAGGGAAGCCCGTTTTTTTTTAATTATTTCACTTATTTCATGAAATAATTAAAAAACAAATGACGTGGCTTCGCCCCATTTTTGTGTCCAGCCGGGTACAACTAGGCAGCTGGGGATTGGGATCCGCAGCACAGGTTAGCCCGAGGTTTCTGGGCGCCACTGCTGCGGATTTCAGTCCGCAGCCGTCCCAGAAAATGGCGCTCTCATAGAAGCGCCATCATCTGGCGCTGTATCCAACTCTTCCAACAGCCCTGGAGCCGGGTGGCTTGTTGGGTAATCATGAGTTAATACTGGCTTTGTTTTACTAGCAAGTATTAAGCCAGAGATTCTTAATGTCAGGCACGTTTGACCCGGCCATTAAGAATCTCCAATAAAGGGTTAAAAAAAACACCACACAGAGAAAAAATACTTTAATAGAAATAAATACACAGACACATTAGAGACTCCATCTTTATTACCCCCTGTCAGCCCTCCACGATCCTGCTCTTCTGTCTTCTTTCTTTCTAGTGTAGTAGTAGTGACGATTGTAGTGAGGATGAGGTGCACCAGCCCATCATGGGCTGGGGCATCTCATCCTCACTACAATCCTCACTAGTGTAGTAGTAGTGACGATTGTAGTGAGGATGAGGTGCACCAGCCCATCATGGGCTGGGGAACCTCATCCTCACTACAATCCTCACTACAATCGGGAAGCAGCGTGCAGCCTTCACTCCGTGAGTGATCAGTGCTGGCTGTCAGCGGTAACAGCGGTAACGCTGACAGACGCGTTACCATAGCAACGGTGCTCTCGGAGCCGCGGTTAGCGGTGACGTCACAGCTAACTGCGTTGCTATGGCAACGGTGATCTCCGTTAATGACCGGCTGTGTCAGCCGGTCCCTAACGGAACGGGGAGTCGACCGTGTGCTAGAGCATGTCGCCGGTACACGGCGATACACATATGTGCACCGTGTACCGGAGAGATGCACTCGCAGGTCCTACATGACGCGTCATAGTCATGTGACCAGTCTGTAGCCAATGAGATAATAGCCACGTGACTGGTCACATGGCTATTTTGACGTCACGATAGGTCCTGCATCTCTGCTGTCAGTGCCGTCACCAGGAGGATTCAGCGATCATTGGATGGAATAGCGGCAGGAGACAGAGTGCAGAAGGGATCACGAGGACCGGTAAGTGTTATGGCAATGTTTATTAACTGTTTGTGTACATTTATAATGCATTTTTATGTGTTTGTGATTGCCTCCCATTATAGCCTATTGGTTCGAATTCGGTTCGTCGAACGTTCGACGAACCGAACTCGAACGGGACCCCCGTTCGGCGAGCCGACCTCGAGCCGAACCGGGACCGGTTCGCTCATCTCTACTGTAGAGCACACAGTGACTCTGTCAACCATTAAAGTCAGTGGCCCCATCAGCGCATATGTCTGAAACCTGTTTTGCCTTGGAGGTTTTGGCGGAAACCCTGACAGGACCACTGAATTGAGAGAGGAATGAGGAAAAAACTGGTGACAGATTCCCTTTATGGCACTAACTCATTCCATCTTGTGGGCATACCTCATCTATATATATAACTGCCTTATTCTGTCTGTCTGTCTTGCTCCAAAATTGTGTCACGTGACAGTGTCATCGTAAGTGTCATAAAAGTGACAACTGACGGATTGGCCGCTGGGCTCGGCCTGGCCCCGCCCCCCCACGGATTGGCCGCTCACCTCAGCCTGGCCCCTCCCCCCGCATGGATTAGCCGCTCTGGGCTCGGCTTGGCTCCGCCCCCCACGGATTGGCCGCTCGTCTCGGCCTGGCCCCGCCCCCCACATGGATTAGCCGCTCGCCCGGCATACGCTGCGGTCAATAATGAAGTGTCATGCAGCGGTGAAAGAGTAGGCAGCGGGCACCCCCAGAAGAGAGAAGACAGAAGAAAAAAGACCCCCCAGTCATACTCACCAGACGCCGACCGGGAGCAGGTGAGCGCATCAAGGTCCTGTAGCGGCGGAACACACACACAAACACGCACACACACACATAAGAACAGACACACACACATCAGATCACACTCACTCACTCTCACACACACCTCACACTCATCAGATCGCATCCACACACAACAACATCCAGTGATATCGCTTACTTCTCGGCGGCGATACTGTGCGTGCAGTGACGTCCAGGACCTGCCGGAGGATCACATGGCCGGAAGCATGTGGTATCTCCGGATGTTGTGAGTGTGTGAGCGCGTATGTGCGATATCATCAGTATGTGTGTGTATGCGATCGGGTGTGTGCGTGTATGCGATCGGGTGTGTGCGTGTGTTCTGATGTGTGAGTGTATGCGATCGGATCTGTGAGTGTCGGCAGAGGAGCACGGCGTGCAGCACAGCTGCTGGGACCGCCCACCGGAGGGCACAGGGAGAAGTGGGATGTGAGTGTATGCGATCAGATGTGTGCGTGTATACTGTCTGATGTGTGACTGTGGAGCACGATGGGGGGTGCGCAGCATGGGGGATGGAGCACGATGGGGGGTGCGCAGCATGGGGGATGGAGCACGATGGGGGGTGCGCAGCATGGGGGATGGAGCACGATGGGGGGTGCGCAGCATGGGGGATGGAGCACGATGAGGAGTGCGCAGCATGGGGGATGGAGCACGATGGGGAGTGCGCAGCATGGGGGATGGAGCACGATGGGGAGTGCGCAGCATGGGGGATGGAGCGCGATGGGGAGTGCGCAGCATGGGGGATGGAGCACGATGGGAGTGCGCAGCATGGGGGATGGAGCACGATGGGGAGTGCGCAGCATGGGGGATGGAGCACAATGGGGAGTGCGCAGCATGGGGGATGGAGCACGATGGGGAGTGCGCAGCATGGGGGATGGAGCACGATGGGGGATGGAGCACGCTGGGGGTGCGCAGAATGGGGGATGGAGCATGATGGGGATGCGCAGCATGGGGAATGGAGCACAATAGGGGTGCGCAGCATGGGGTATGGAGCACGATGGGGGTGCGCAGCATGGGGGATGGAGCACGATGGGGGTGCACACCTCTCAAAACACACACACAGCGCCACACGCGCACCGCACAACACACACACACTGGGAACCACAAACACCGCCCTACACAGACAACGCCGCACACACACAACACCCAACACACAAACACTGCGGCATACACAAATATACGCACATACCGCGCAACACACACACTGCACAAAACATACCTCCCCCAAAACACACACACACGCACTCCACACCCACACAAACCATGCAACACACACAGCACCACACACACAGAACGCTGTAGACACACAGCGCTCCACAAACAACGCAACACACACACAACGCAACACACATACAACACCGCTCTCACACACACACAACACCGCTCTCATACCTCCCCACCCAGACAACACCCAGAACATTTACAGCGCCCTACACAAACACTGGCAACTACACACAACAACATCTATATAACAAAAAACATACATTAACTACACAATAAATTCTAGAACACCCGATGCATTGGAATCAGGCCACCTTCTAGTAGCTTTTATAAAACAGTAAGAGGGACAAATCATGTAGTTACCACAGCAAATTTTGGCCACTTCAATAGCCACATTTCCATTTCTTTGTATCCTGGCAGGAAGAGCTGTCAGACGGAGCATGGTGGCAGTGACGGATGTTCCAAAGGCTGCACGACTTCAGGATGTAGCCCAAATTTGGGATTGTCCTGCTGTATATCTGATGCTTGAGACTTCTGGTTTTTTTTGTTTCTTGTTTATTCATTCACAGTTCTAAAATCCATAACTTTTTTATTTTTCCGTAAGTATTATTATATGAGGTCTTGTTTTTTGCATCTGTAAAGCCATTTTCACACGTAGTATAAATGCTGAATTTCTTTTTTTGATGCTTTTTATTTACACGTGTTTTGCAGGTATCTACAGGAAACTATCCAATAAAAATTTTTTCTAGTTATTGCATTTTTGTTACATTTTTTCCCCTATTTGGTGCAAATTTTAAGCATTTTCAATGTATTTTTTAATAGCACAGAAAGGCTTTGATTCTGAATTTAAAAAAGCAAATGTGCTTTATTTTTTTAACCTCTGTATAGAAATCTGTAGAAAAGCTAAAAATAACACCAAAACTACACAGTTTAACATTTTTAGACACACAGTAGGCAGGAGTTATCATTAAATCACATTCATTTCGCTTGGAGAGTTAAGAGCAGCAGAATTTCTGTGCAAAGAAACGCAACAGAAAAACGCATTTACCCAATGTGTGTGACTCACCCACCCCAGGGCTTTGGGTGACCCGGTTTCAGGCCGGACTAGTCCCGGTTAGTCAGCGGTGGCGGGGCCCGACTCCGTGACCCTGGCGGGGTCAATTAATATGGCGGCTGTGGGGGTGATGATCAATAATAAAGTTTGTGGAAATATATATTCGTGATGCCACCTGTGGATTGCGGCTATGGAGCCGCCGCTGCTGTATGGGGTCTCCGAGGTTGATGTAATGGCAGCTATGGTGGTTCTGCTCCCCACAGGTGGAGCGGTACCCCGGTGCAACCGTTGGTGCTTGTAAGAGTCTATGGTGGTTTTGTGAATGATGCGGTGCAGGGCCGACAGGGCAGTGAAAGGAACAGACACAAACAGCAGTCTCTTTACCTTCTTTTACTCTGCGACAAACGGTGCAGTCCTGGAAGACCATTACAGTGGTAATGGCGATCTGGTCGGCCTGGAAGCAGTTGGGGTTATCTCCTTAGCCAGATGAGTATTGAGGCCTTCTCTTTACCCTTTCTTCTTTTTTTACAGGACCCTGCAATATTGGTTTAGCGTGAGCCCTCTCTCTGCTGGGACTTGTGGTACGTCCCGTTCCCATAGTCTGCGCAGGCCCTCTCTGATGCTTCTTTGCTGGAGTCCACACCGGGTCCCGGTAATGCAGCTGTACCTTTGGGTTGTTTTGGGGGCCAGGAGACCTACAGTCCTCCTGCCCTTCGGATTCGGTTACTGGGGAATCTAACACCCTGGCAACCACAGACTCCGATGTCTAATTTTCAGTGGATTCTTCTGAGGCAAACCGGTTCCAACCTGTTCTCCCCTAGAATCTTCTCTCTGTGCCTCTCTGCAGATCCTGCTTTTCTGGGCTGAGCTATCTTAGCTCCAGGCCCCAGCTTGCAAGCCTGAACTACTCAAACTCCTCTCTCCTTGAACTCTCCTCACAGACTACCTAACTCCTCCCCCAGGTCAGGGCTTAAGGGATCCTCCCTGGAACTCCAGGTTTAGAGCTCCCCCTGCTGGCCTGGGAGAGGAACGGTGTTGGATGCTGGTACTTACTGGCCAATAGATTTCCCCAACTACCTCCAGGCTCAGCATTAACCCTTTGGAGGAGGGCAACGCTGTTGTGGCAACCAGATGCTGGGGCGCCACATGTGAACATGGTCTAACTGTTCAATCAAGGAGCATGAGAAAAATCCTGCCCACTATGCATCTAAACAATAGGATAAAGAGTTGCACACAGGTCACAATTAGAGTTGAGCGCGGTTCGTGGTTCGAGGTTCTCCAGTTCTAGGCTCGAGTGATTTTGGGGCCTGTTCTAGATCGAACTAGAACTCGAGCTTTTTGCAAAAGCTCGATAGTTCTAGAAACGTTCGAGAACGGTTCTAGCAGCAAAAAAACAGCTAATTCCTAGCTTGGTTTCCGCTGTAATAGTGTAAGTCACTCTGTGAATCACACTATTATGACATTTCAGTGTATAGTGTGCGGGAACAGCGCCTTCAGATCACTGCTGTTTCTATAATGGCGATCGCCATTTTTTTTTTTTTTTTCCTTGTCTTCCTTCCCTAAGCGCGCGCGTGTAGTGGGGCGGGCCAGCATGTCAGCCAATCCCAGACACACACACAGCTAAGTGGACTTTTAGCCAGAGAAGCAACGGCATGTGTGATAGGATGTCCATGTCACATGTCCCTGCATTATAAAACCGGACATTTTCCCTCCAGGACGCCATTATCTCTTCTGCGTCTTTGGTGTCAGACATCACTGTCGCAGCTCCGTCCTCCTGAGTCCTATCGCCGACAGCTGTATGCGCTCCATACACAGCGCTGGTCAGCTTAGGGAGAGCACTTTCTAGCAGTCCTTTTAAGGGCTTAAACCGTTAGGGTCAGAGCCATAGGTGACAGGTCCTGAAAACAGCGACAGCGTCTGTGTAGCCAAGGTCAGGGATTTCCTCCCTGCATTTCCCTATTAGGAGGGAATAGAAAGGCAGGCTTCCATTCCTCTACCCAGAGCCCCACAATCCTGCCACTGTACCCTCCTGTCCTCTGCACACTCCAACTCATTATAACTAAGCCATTATACTAGCAAACACTCAGTGTACCTAGTGGCATCCTAAACGTGGCTATTTGACTTTGCTATAGTCACACTAGTGCAAAGACATTTGCAGAGCACGTCTGCCTGCATTGCACACTCCAACTCATTATAACTAAGCCATTATACTAGCAAACACTCAGTGTACCTAGTGGCATCCTAAACGTGGCTATTGGACTTTGCTATAGTCACACTAGTGCAAAGACATTTGCAGAGCACGTCTGCCTGCATTGCACACTCCAACTCATTATAACTAAGCCATTATACTAGCAAACACTCAGTGTACCTAGTGGCATCCTAAAAGTGGCTATTGGACTTTGCTATAGTCACACTAGTGCAAAGACATTTGCAGAGCACCTCTGCCTGCATTGCACACTCCAACTCATTATAACTAAGCCATTATACTAGCAAACACTCAGTGTACCTAGTGGCATCCTAAACGTGGCTATTGGACTTTGCTATAGTCACACTAGTGCAAAGACATTTGCAGAGCACGTCTGCCTGCATTGCACACTCCAACTCATTATAACTAAGCCATTATACTAGCAAACACTCAGTGTACCTAGTGGCATCCTAAACGTGGCTATTGGACTTTGCAATAGTCACACTAGTGCAAAGACATTTGCAGAGCACGTCTGCCTGCATTGCACACTCCAACTCATTATAACTAAGCCATTATACTAGCAAACACTCAGTGTACCTAGTGGCATCCTAAACGTGGCTATTGGACTTTGCTATAGTCACACTAGTGCAAAGACATTTGCAGAGCACCTCTGCCTGCATTGCACACTCCAACTCATTATAACTAAGCCATTATACTAGCAAACACTCAGTGTACCTAGTGGCATCCTAAACGTGGCTATTGGACTTTGCTATAGTCACACTAGTGCAAAGACATTTGCAGAGCACGTCTGCCTGCATTGCACACTCCAACTCATTATAACTAAGCCATTATACTAGCAAACACTCAGTGTACCTAGTGGCATCCTAAACGTGGCTATTGGACTTTGCTATAGTCACACTAGTGCAAAGACATTTGCAGAGCACGTCTGCCTGCATTGCACACTCCAACTCATTATAACTAAGCCATTATACTAGCAAACACTCAGTGTACCTAGTGGCATCCTAAACGTGGCTATTGGACTTTGCTATAGTCACACTAGTGCAAAGACATTTGCAGAGCACGTCTGCCTGCATTGCACACTCCAACTCATTATAACTAAGCCATTATACTAGCAATTTTTGCTGCCAGTTTAAGGGCCGTAGTTGCATTGTCAGGGATATTTATTCTTTATTATTCTGCTGTTAATAAAGCTAGACCACCACTGCAATCTACACCACCTCTCAATTTTTACTACCACATTTTCAGTCCACAATCTTGTCGCAATCAACATGAGTGGCAAAATGACAGATGCTGGTGGAAAGGGGAAGAGGCGTGGTGGAAAAGGCAAAAAAGGTTTTGTCCGTGGGGAAGGTGGCAAAGCTCCATTATCATCTGCTGAAGATAGACCATCTACCAGCAAAAGTAAGATGTCTACTACTTACCGTGGACAATCCGATGTGCTCCCTTTTTTACGGACACGAACAACAGGAACAAAGGTAGATGATGGGCAAAAAAGGAAAATGCTTGAATGGATCTCAAGTGGTCCAACAAGTGCCCTCTCAGCCACTTCAAGTACCGCATCCACAAAACACCAGTCCTCTGAGTTGTCATCCCAATCAAACTTGATTTCTCCCAGCTCTGAAGTCTCCATCAGCCCTGCACAGTATGGTGGAACTGAGATGGCTGAGTCTGCAGAGCTGTTCAGTCACACTATAGCCTGGGAATCAGAGGTCTGCTCCTAAGCTACAGTGAGTACAGAACAGGAAATGGTCTGCAGTGATGCCCAGAACCTTTGTGACTCTGATTCAGGCCGTGAGGACAAAGTTTCGGAGCATAATGTTGACCCTTTGTCACAAACTGTAACACCTGTGGTTATAGACAATGAGGAACATACTGATGAAGATGAGACGCAGATACCCGATTGGGATGACAACTTAAATATTCGGTCAGGGCAAGAAGAGGCTCGGTCAGAGGGGGAGGGGAGTGCAAACACAACAATTGATGATGAAGTTCTAGATCCCACCTACTGTCAACCCACAGTCAGGCACTCGAGGAGGTCAACAGAGGTGGTGGAGGAGGATGCAACTGATGACGAAGTTACCTTGCGCCTTCCTGGACAGAGTCAGAGTACTGGTAGCACGTCTACAACTGCATCCTCAGCCACCACTCTGCCTCTGAGCCTTATTCGGGGTGAATCATCAGGTCGCATGGCCTCTAAGCCTTGCCTAGCCTGGTCCTTTTTTGACATAGAAAAAGATCGCCCAAATTATGTGATCTGTAAAATTTGTCATGGTTCTCTTAGTAGAGGTCAAAACCTCAGCAGTTTGACAACTTCTTCCATGAATCGTCACATGAATAAATATCATATGGCCCAGTGGGAAGCTCACCGTGCTGCAATGCGGCCTAGCGGAGCGAACCATCCACCGCCTGCCCCTTCCAGTGCATCCATGCGCTCGTCGTCTTCTAGGACTGTGGGGACAGCTGTCACACCTGTTTTTCCACCCACAACTTCCACCACTGTAACCGCAACAGGCAGTTTGCTTGGTAGGTCGTCAGTTGTTTTGGAAGGGGAAACAAGTGAGTGTGTACAGCTGTCTCAGACATCGATAGCACCAACTTTGGATGAAGGCAACATCATGTCTCCGCCTGCACTTTCCTCACAAACCTGCATTTTTCCAGGGACACCCTACTCAACACCGTCTACACACAGCAGCCAGATCTCTGTCCCTCAGATGTGGACAAATAAAAGGCCATTTCCTGCGACCCATGACAAAGCTAAGAGGTTGACTCTATCCCTCTGTAAGCTGTTGGCTACAGAAATGCTGCCTTTCCGCCTAGTGGACACACAGGATTTTAGAGACCTTATGTCTGTCGCTGTGCCCCAGTGCCAGATGCCTAGTCGCCACTACTTCTCTAAGAAAGGTGTGCCCGCGCTACACCAGCATGTCGCACACAACATCACCGCTTCCTTGAGAAACTCTGTGTGTGAACGGGTGCATTTCACCACCGATACTTGGACCAGTAAGCATGGACAGGGACGTTACATGTCGCTGACTGGGCACTGGATAACTATGGTGATAGATGGTGAAGGGTCTGCTGCACAAGTCTTGCCGTCCCCACGACTTGTGTGTCAATCCTCTGTCTGTCCAAGTTCCGCCACTGCTTCTGCATCCTCCACCTCATCTGGGTCCTCCACCTCCGCCCCAAGCCTGCCTGGTCAGGCCACCAGCGTTCTCACTGCGCAGAAGGAATCACGCACCCCTCATTACTATGCTGGCAGCCGAGCGCAACGGCATCAGGCGGTCTTTTTTTTTTTTTTTTGCGCAAGACACAACAACATCACCAAGGTCCAGACGTTCATCATCACCAAGGCGCCAGGCATGGGAGCATGGGGGACAGGGATCAACAAGGGCGCATGGTAGCAGGCGAGATGTTGAGGAAGGTGCAGGAGGACATGAAGAAATGGAGGACGAACTGTCCATGGACATGGAAGACTCAGCAGATGAGGGAGACCTTGGTCAAATTTCAGTTGAAAGAGGTTGGGGGGAGATGTCAGAGGAAGAAAGAACGGTTAGCACCTCTATGCCACAAACACAGCGTGGACTTGGTCCGCATGGCTGCGCAAGACACATGAGTGCCTTCTTGTTGCACTACCTCCAATATGACCCTCGTATTGTCAAAATTAGAAGTGATGATGACTACTGGCTTGCCACACTATTAGATCCCCGGTACAAGTCCAAATTTTGTGACATAATTCCAGCCATAGAAAGGGACGCACATATGCAGGAGTATCAGCAGAAGCTGTTACTCGATCTTAGATCTGCTTTTCCACCAAACAACCGTGCAGGTGCAGGGAGTGAATCTCCCAGTTGTAACTTGACAAACATGGGACGGTCTCGTCATCTTCAACAGTCTACACGTACCAGTAGGACCGTATCTGGTGCTGGTAACAGCAATTTTATGGAATCTTTTCATAATTTTTTTAGACCCTCCTTTGCAAGGCCACCAGAGACAACAAGTCTGACACATAGTCAACGGCTGGAGAGGATGATACAGGAGTATCTCCAAATGAACATCGATGCCATGACTGTGCAACTGGAGCTTTGCTCCTTTTGGGCTTCAAACCTAGAAAAATGGCCAGAGCTCTCAACTTACGCCTTGGAGATTTTGTCGTGTCCAGCTGCCAGCGTTGTCTCTGAACGTGTCTTCAGTGCTGCTGGGTGTGTGCTGACAGATAAGCGCACGCGTCTGTCCAGTGACAATGTGGACAGACTGACGTTCATCAAAATGAACAAGTCATGGATCCAGAAGGAATTTACTACCCCTGTGTCATCCTGGGGAGAGTAAATGCTTGTGTATTTGGAATGTGCTTGATGCAAATCAAAACATCCTGTTTGCAACTAGGGCACAAGTGCTGCCACTGAATGGGTGGGTGTGTGTGGGGCACAATTTTTGGAAAAAAAGGGAGACTCCGCTTGGAGTAACCCTTGCTTACATTGTTTTTAAAAGAAGCCAAGATGAACAAGTCATGGTTCAGCAAAGACTTTATCTACCTACCCCGGTGTCATGCTGGGGACGGTTAATTATGGCGTATTTTTGAATGTGCTTGATGCAAATCTAGCTGTGAAGTGTACAACTAGGGCACAAGTGCTGCCACTGAATGGGTGGGTGTGTGTGGGGCACAATTTTTGGAAAAAAAGGGAGACTCCGCTTGGAGTAACCCTTGCTTACATTGTTTTTAAAAGAAGCCAAGAAGAACAAGTCATGGTTCAGCAAAGACTTTATCTACCTACCCCGGTGTCATGCTGGGGACGGTTAATTATGGCGTATTTTTGAATGTGCTTGATGCAAATCAAAACATCCTGTTTGCAACTAGGGCCCAAGTGCTGCCACTGAATGGGTGGGTGTGTGTGGGGCACAATTTTTGGAAAAAAAGGGAGACTCCGCTTGGAGTAACCCTTGCTTACATTGTTTTTAAAAGAAGCCAAGATGAACAGAGCTGGGATCAGGAAAGACTTTGCTACCTACCCCGGTGTCATCCTGGGGACGGATAAGAATGGCGTATTTTTGAATGTGCTTGATGCAAATCTGGCTGTGAAGTGTACAACTGGGGCACAACTGCTGCCACTGAAGGGGTGGGTGTGTGTGGGGCCCAATTTTTGGAAAAAAGGGAGACTCCGCTTGGAGTAACCCTTGCTTGCTGTGTTTTTAAAAGAAGCCAAGATGAACAGAGCTGGGATCAGGAAAGACTTTGCTACCTACCCTGGTGTCATCCTGGGGACGGTTAATTATGGCGTATTTTGGAATGTGCTTGATGCAAATCTAGCTGTGAAGTGTACAACTAGGGCACAACTGCTGCCACTGAAGGGGTGGGTGTGTGTGGGGCACAATTTTTGGAAAAAAAGGGAGACTCCGCTTGGAGTAACCCTTGCTTACATTGTTTTTAAAAGAAGCCAAGAAGAACAAGTCATGGTTTAGCAAAGACTTTATCTACCTACCCCGGTGTCATGCTGGGGACGGTTAATTATGGCGTATTTTTGAATGTGCTTGATGCAAATCAAAACATCCTGTTTGCAACTAGGGCCCAAGTGCTGCCACTGAATGGGTGGGTGTGTGTGGGGCACAATTTTTGGAAAAAAAGGGAGACTCCGCTTGGAGTAACCCTTGCTTACATTGTTTTTAAAAGAAGCCAAGATGAACAAGTCATGGTTCAGCAAAGACTTTATCTACCTACCCCGGTGTCATGCTGGGGACGGTTAATTATGGCGTATTTTTGAATGTGCTTGATGCAAATCAAAACATCCTGTTTGCAACTAGGGCCCAAGTGCTGCCACTGAATGGGTGGGTGTGTGTGGGGCACAATTTTTGGAAAAAAAGGGAGACTCCGCTTGGAGTAACCCTTGCTTACATTGTTTTTAAAAGAAGCCAAGATGAACAGAGCTGGGATCAGGAAAGACTTTGCTACCTACCCTGGTGTCATCCTGGGGACGGTTAATTATGGCGTATTTTGGAATGTGCTTGATGCAAATCTAGCTGTGAAGTGTACAACTAGGGCCCAAGTGCTGCCACTGAATGGGTGGGTGTGTGTGGGGCACACGTTTTGGAAAAAAAGGGAGACTCCGCTTGGAGTAAGCCTTGCTTACATTGTTTTTAAAAGAAGCCAAGATGAACAGAGCTGGGATCAGGAAAGACTTTGCTACCTACCTCGGTGTCATCCTGGGGACGGATAAGAATGGCGTATTTTTGAATGTGCTTGATGCAAATCTGGCTGTGAAGTGTACAACTGGGGCACAACTGCTGCCACTGAAGGGGTGGGTGTGTGTGGGGCCCAATTTTTGGAAAAAAGGGAGACTCCGCTTGGAGTAACCCTTGCTTGCTGTGTTTTTAAAAGAAGCCAAGATGAACAGAGCTGGGATCAGGAAAGACTTTGCTACCTACCCTGGTGTCATCCTGGGGACGGTTAATTATGGCGTATTTTGGAATGTGCTTGATGCAAATCTAGCTGTGAAGTGTACAACTAGGGCACAAGTGCTGCCACTGAATGGGTGGGTGTGTGTGGGGCACAATTTTTGGAAAAAAAGGGAGACTCCGCTTGGAGTAACCCTTGCTTACATTGTTTTTAAAAGAAGCCAAGATGAACAGAGCTGGGATCAGGAAAGACTTTGCTACCTACCCCGGTGTCATCCTGGGGACGGATAAGAATGGCGTATTTTTGAATGTGCTTGATGCAAATCTAGCTGTGAATTGTACAACTGGGGCACAACTGCTGCCACTGAATGGGTGGGTGTGTGTGGGGCCCAATTTTTGGAAAAAAAGGGAGACTACGCTTGGAGTCACCTTGCGGTGTTTTACATGATTTTAGAAGGGCGTGCCATGCCTATATCTGTGTGTCCTCCTCTTTTTCCTTGTCCAGCTGTTTTGTTTTCGCATGAGTATATGTCCTTGTCACTTTCCCATGTGTTTGAGTTGTTTGTCACCTTTTGGACACCTTTGAGGGTGTTTTCTAGTTGTTTTTCTGTGTTTGTGATTGCCTGCCATTGTTTACTATGCAGTTCGAGTTCGGTTCGTCGAACGTTCGACGAGCCGAACTCGAACGGGACCTCCGTTCGGCGAACCGACCTCGAGCCGAACCGGGACCGGTTCGCTCATCTCTAGTCACAATACATATGGGAATGATGAAAAGCAAAACTGCTATGGGAAAACTAGACTAAAAAATACAATTAACTATCTGAAAAAGTGAACAACATGAAAATGGAATATGTATAACTGCTATGAATAATAGGAATATAAGAGATGTTTAGCCATTGTATTGATCAATGCAAAAGAGCCCCAAAACCAATGTAATCTCTTTTTTTGGGGTCCCTAGCATATGTGTAACCTCACCTGCAGTTAAAAACCGTGCTCTGTAAGGGAAGCAAAGGACCAAGCTATATATGTGAAGTGAAACAAATGGCTGTGGGTGAGTCAGGGTTCTCAGACAAAAAGTGCATACTAACTAAAGAACGTATGTCTGGAACACCGATTGGTGTTCAAGACATACATTCTTTAGTCACTTTGCATCTAAAGACGCTGTTGAATTTTGCAGTGATGATGCATTATTTTCTCTATGAGCTTCTATGTGGACTCTAAAAAAGCATGTAAAAACACATGCCTTTAAATTGTAGAATCAAAGCTTTTGTGTACTACAAAAAAAAGATAAAAAATGCTGCTTTAAATCTGCACCATATACACATCAAATTAGAGGAAAAAACTTCACTGCTGGCAACAGTATAAATTGCCCAAAGATATCAAATAGGGATTTAATATAAATTAAATAGGGGACTCTAAAGTAGATAAAACATAACTTTTCTTAATCTTCTAAAAAAAAAAAAAAAAAAAAAGCTTAACTAGAAGGATAATACATGAAAAAGGCAATGTATTAAATAAAAACAATTGGGACAGTGGAATGTCAGTTATTGTGGATATACAGTCATGGCCGAAAGTGATGGCACCCTTAAAATTGTTCCAGAAAATGAAGTATTTCTCCCAGAAAATTATTGACATTGCACATTTTTCTATACACATGTTTTATAACAACAAAAAAAGCAAATTGGACATTATGTCATACAAAACTAGAAAAATGGGTCTGACAAAATTGTTGACACCCAGAACTTAAAATTTGGTTGCACACCCTTTGTAGTAAATATCTGTAATCAATGTCTTCCTATAACCATCTACAAACTTCTTCCACCTCTGAACTGGAAATTTGGACCACTCTTCTTTAGCAAAGTCCTTCAGGTCTCTCATATATGAAGGTTGTTTTCTCCCAACAGCAATTCTAAGATCTCCCTTCAGGTGTTCAATGGGATTTAGATCTGGACTCATTGCTGTCCCTTCAGAACTCTCCAGCACTTTGTTTACACTTATTTCTGGGGGCTTCTTGAAGCATGTTTGGGGTCATTGTCCTGTTGAAAAAGGCATGACTGAGGAAGCAAACCCAGCTTTTTGACACTGAAATCGGTGGAATTTCCTGATGAAGAAGTGAGGACACACTTCGAAACACGTAGAATAAAACCAATAATTCTTCAGTATTTATGGATTTGTGTCATTCCAACAGCAACGCAGAAATAGTTTCACCTTTATTCAGTTCCTAATCTATACCAGCTGAGGGGTTGTAATGATTGTCATGACAGCCAAGGGTCATCTGATAATCACTTTCATGACGTAGTTTCTATGAACGCCGTCGTTCACTGGAGATCAGCATTTCTGCTGTTTAAAGCAATCAGACTGTATAAGCTTCAAATCCCCTAAGGAGACTAGTAAAAACAAGAAAACAAAACAAGAAAGAGTTTAAATAAAATTTAAAAAAAAAATGAAATAAATAAAAAAACACAAATTTTCAAATCATCTCCCTTTACCCCGTTAAAAATAAAACAATCAAAGAAATAAAAAATACAGATATTTGGCATCACTGTGTTCAGAAATGCTGATCTATTAAAATGTAAAATAAACTAATCTGATCAGTAAAGGGTATAATAAAAAAAAAACATCAAAACTCCACAATCTCTTTATTTTGGTCACTGCAACAATGCAATAAAATCCAATAAGAAAGAAAAATAACATTTCATCTACCCAAAGATAGAATAGTTCAAAATGTCAACTCAGGGCACAAAAAATAAGCCGTCACACACAGCAGATCCTAAAAAATCACAACGTTACAGGTCTTGGAAAATGGAAACGAAAGCACAATTCTTTTTCTTTGACAAATATCAGAATTTTTTTTCACCACTTAAATAAAAATAAAACTATACATGTTTGGAATATACAAACTCGTACTGACTTGGAGAATCATATTGTCAGGTCAGATTTACCATATAGTGAATACGGTAACTAAAACCCTAAAAAAAATAAATATTTTTTTACAATTTCACTGCACATGGATTTCTTTTCTCATTTTCCAGATATGTGGAAGAATAAATGGTGTTATTAAAAACTACAATTCATCCCTCAATAAACAAAGCCTCATATAAATATATTGAAAGAAAAGTATCAAAGTTATGGCTCTTGGAAGAAAGGTATGAAAGAAAATCGTCGGGTGGTGAAGGGGTTAAACACTCCATATGCCACCCCTCCCTTGTAAAACCCATTCTCCTGTAGCTGGTAAAACCTCAACTAGAAGGCTCATATCATTAGACCAATAACAGTATTGTGCATTTTTGACTGTTAACGTCCTTTGACAAGAAAGACCTCTGTGTAAAAATATTGCGTTATACTATGTCATCTTTAGGGTATATGCTCATATCATGTTTTTGCTTAAATGTTTTTGTTGTGCACTTTTTTCTATGAAATAAACAATCTTCTAGGCCACAAGAACACGTTGCATATTTGGTGAGTTTTTTACCTCAGTATTTGTAAGGCAATACCAGAAGTGGGTATAAAATGCATAAGTGGTGCACTTGTTTCTATTATATTTTTCCTCTGACTGTTCCACTCGTGGTTTTAATTTAGGCCACTTTCACACTGCATTTCTCTCCCTGTTCAGTGGTCTAGTCGGGGCTTTTGTCCGAAGCCCCCCACAAAATAGGTTTCGGACGTATGAGCAGACAGGGCCACTGACTATAAAGGTGGAGACAGAGTTACGGTGTGCTCTGTTGTTCACCATTTTTGGAATTATATACTTAGGGCTGTTTCACACATCCGGCTTTTTGCCGGATTGGTGGATCCGTCACACTCCAGTACAGAGTGATACAGTACAATGACAGCGTGGCAACTTCCGGGTCACATGCTCCGGTCACATGACAGCATGTGACCGTAGCTTGTCTCGCTGCCATTGTACTGTATACAGTGTACTGGAGTGCACCGGATCCGCCAATCTGGCAAAATCCTGGATGTGTGAAACAGCCCTTACTGGAGGTGGACATCTAGACTCAGTCTACTACATCTGGGTGTCTGCCTCAAATAGGCATATAGTCCCAAAAATGGTGCACTGTAGAGCACACAGTGACTCTGTCAACCATTAAAGTCAGTGGCCCCATCAGCGCATATGTCTGAAACCTGTTTTGCCTTGGAGGTTCTGGCGGAAACCCTGACAGGACCACTGAATTGAGAGAGGAATGCAGTGTGAAAGTGGTCTTACAAATACCGAGGTACAAAAATCACCAAATACTCAACGTGTGCTCATGGTCTTAATGTTCCAATAAAGCGAATGAGATTTCTACAATCTCATGCTCACATTGCTCTTTTTTTTAGTTGCAGATTTGAAGCAGTTCCATACTTGTAACATGCCCATTCTTTCAGCATTTGGGAATTGATTTTCCCTCATTCTAATAATAGGGGGAAAACACATCAAAAATGCACCCAAACAGCAGTGGTTTTCCTATCAATAGACAGGTTTTTGATGTAGGAATGTATGCAGGGAATACTCAATGTGTGCACATACCTTTTTAGTGGAACGTTTTGTTTAGTTGTACATTGGCCTAATATCGGGATGCACTGTACCATTAGGAAGTCATTGTGATGGACACTTCTATGAAAGATTATACAAAGGTGGTAACTTGGTTGTCAGATATGAGAATCAAATGAGATTTTCCTGTCTCTTGTCCACAGAAAACAAAATGTGATATCAACTGTTGTACAAAAAATGAAACAATTTCTGCTGCATCTCTCCATAGTTTTATAGCACACTTCAAGTTTATTTCACACCGAGCACATATCAGGATGACCGTTGTCCAACCTAGAGATGCCATAATGTGCTTTTAGGCACCATTTTTTGCAATTGGCGGTTGCAGTAACACATTTGGATGTACGTACTTTAGAGCTGGACAGCACAGAACAGACACCAGTGTTGTGCCGGGTGATTCTCATTTACATGTGAGTTGTACTTGGCACATTGCATCTACTGTGAGAAGCGCAATTCTTGGAACATCTCGCCAGTCACCCATTGATCACAGCTGAATGTTCCTAATTTCTTCTCTCTTTTAGTGAAGCGCAATGACCTCACTGTCATTCTCCTTATATCAGTAAGAAACCGATTCTGAATAGCTGAGAGAAAAGCCCACCTGGATGAGCAGGTGCATTTAACAATATAATGGTAACAGTTGGATTTTTCTATTACATATATAGTGCAGCTGACAGTTTTTAGCAATGAAAGCATTGAGGCATGCTAAGAGCATACAAATGGCTTCTGTTATCATTGCTTTATGAAACCTATTCTGGAAGCTACAGCAGATTTCTATGTCACTATACTTGTTTTGTTGAAATGATTGTGACTAAGCATGGGAAATAAAGCAAAATTGTAAGTGAAAGACCATCCTGTGTGACAAAAAGGATTACTCCGTCACTTGCAACGTATTTAAAGATTCATATGACTAAAAGCGCTGCCACTGCCATTAACTCCTGTAAGGCCAAGCAAAGACTATTGGCCACTAAACAGCAGGGGGAAGTTGCATCTGATAACATTCATACTTAATTACTAATGTAATGGAATGTACTGTATATGATTTGGATGTTTCTAGTGCACAGACAATGCATCCCCAAAAAGTGATAATAAACTGTACAAGATGCTCTGTTCAGTTTATCATTTCATGTCTTTATACAGTTAGGTCCAGAAATATTTGGACAGTGACACAAGTTTTGTTATTTTAGCTGTTTACAAAAACATGTTCAGAAATACAATTATATATATAATATGGGCTGAAAGTGCACACTCCCAGCTGCAATATGAGAGTTTTCACATCCAAATCATAGAAAGAGTTTAGGAATCATAGCTCTGTAATGCATAGCCTCCTCTTTTTCAAGGGACCAAAAGTAATTGGACAAGGGACTCTAAGAGCTGCAATTAACTCTGAAGGCATCTCCCTCGTTAACCTGTAATCAATGAAGTAGTTAAAAGGTCTGGGGTTGATTACAGGTGTGTGGTTTTGCATTTGGAAGTTGTTGCTGTGACCAGACAACATGCGGTCTAAGGAACTCTCAATTGAGGTGAAGCAGAACATCCTGAGGCTGAAAAAAAAAAAAATCCATCAGAGAGCTAGCAGACATGCTTGGAGTAGCAAAATCAACAGTCGGGTACATTCTGAGAAAAAAGGAATTGACTGGTGAGCTTGGGAACTCAAAAAGGCCTGGGCGTCCACGGATGACAACAGTGGTGGATGATCGCCACATACTTTCTTTGGTGAAGAAGAACCCGTTCACAACATCAACTGAAGTCCAGAATACTCTCAGTGAAGTAGGTGTATCTGTCTCTAAGTCAACAGTAAAGAGAAGACTCCATGAAAGTAAATACAAAGGGTTCACATCTAGATGCAAACCATTCATCAATTCCAAAAATAGACAGGCCAGAGTTAAATTTGCTGAAAAACACCTCATGAAGCCAGCTCAGTTCTGGAAAAGTATTCTATGGACAGATGAGACAAAGATCAACCTGTACCAGAATGATGGGAAGAAAAAAGTTTGGAGAAGAAAGGGAACGGCACATGATCCAAGGCACACCACATCCTCTGTAAAACATGGTGGAGGCAACGTGATGGCATGGGCATGCATGGCTTTCAATGGCACTGGGTCACTTGGGTTTATTGATGACATAACAGCAGACAAGAGTAGCCGGATGAATTCTGAAGTGTACCGGGATATACTTTCAGCCCAAATTCAGCCAAATGCCGCAAAGTTGATCGGACGGCGCTTCATAGTACAGATGGACAATGACCCCAAGCATACAGCCAAAGCTACCCAGGAGTTCATGAGTGCAAGAAAGTGAAACATTCTGCAATGGCCAAGTCAATCACCAGATCTTAACCCAATTGAGCATGCATTTCACTTGCTCAAATCCAGACTTAAGACGGAAAGACCCACAAAGAAGCAAGACCTGAAGGCTGCGGCTGTAAAGGCCTTGCAAAGCATTAAGAAGGAGGAAACCCAGCGTTTTGTGATGTCCATGGGTTCCAGACTTAAGGCAGTGATTGCCTCCAAAGGATTCGCAACAAAATATTGAAAATAAAAATATTTTGTTTGGGTTTGGTTTATTTGTCCAATTACTTTTGACCTCCTAAAATGTGGAGTGTTTGTAAAGAAATGTGCACAATTCCTACAATTTCTATCAGATATTTTTGTTCAAATCTTGAAATTAAACGTTACAATCTGCACTTGAATTCTGTTGTAGAGATTTCATTTCAAATACAATGTGGTGGCATGCAGAGCCCAACTCGCGAAAATTGTGTCACTGTCCAAATATTTCTGGACCTAACTGTATATATCAGTCTTGTCTACTTTCTTTCTAAATATATATTAACATCAGAAATGGGTGATTCATGCTTGTGCGTATGACTTAAGATACAGTCATATGAAAATGTTTGGGCACCCCTATTAATGTTAACCATTTTTCTTTATAACAATTTGGGTTTTTGCAACAGCTATTTCAGTTTCATATATCTAATAACTGATGGACTGAGTAATATTTCTGGATTGAAATGAGGTTTATTGTACTAACAGAAAATGTGCAATCCGCATTTAAACAAAATTTGACTAATGCAAAAGTATGGGCACCTCAACATAAAAGTGACATTAATATTTTGGAGATCCTCCTTTTGCAAAAATAACAGTCTCTAGTCGCTTCCTGTAGCTTTTAATGAATTCCTGGATCCTGGATGAAGGTATATTTGATCATTTTGGTTTACAAAACAATTCCAGTTCAGTTAAGTTTGATGGTCGCTGAGCATGGCCAGAACGCTTCAAATAATCCCACAGATGTTCAATGATATTCAGGTCTGGGGACTGGGATGGCCATTCCAAAACATTGTAATTGTTCCTCTGCATGAATGCCTGAGTAGATTTGGAGCAGTGTTTTGAATAATTGTCTTGCTGAAATGTCCATCCCCTGCATAACTTCAACTACGTCACTGATTCTTGCACATTATTGTCAAGAATCTGCTGATACTGAGTTGAATCCATGTGACCCTCAACTTTAACAAGATTCCCGGTGCCGGCATTGGCCACACAGCCCCAAAGCACATTTTACTGTGGGTAGCAAGTGCTTTTCTTGGAATGCCGTGGTTTTTTTTGCCTCTATGCATAACGCCTTTTTTTATGACCAAACAACTCAATCTTTGTTTCATCAGTCCACAGGACCTTCTTCCAAAATGTAACTGGCTTGTCCAAATGTGCTTTTGCATACCTCAGGCGACTCTGTTTGTGGCGTGCTTGCAGAAATGGCTTCTTTCGCATCACTCTCCCATACAGCTTCTCCTTGTGCAATGTTTGCTGTATTGTTGACCGATGCACATTGACACCATCTGCAGCAAGATGATGCTGCAGGTCTTTGGAGGTGGTCTGTGGATTGTCCTTGACTGTTCTCACCATTCTTCGTCTCTGCCTTTCAGATATTTTTCTTGGCCTGCCTCTTCTGGGCTTAACAAGAACTGTACCTGTGTTCTTCCATTTCCTTACTATGTTCCTCCCAGTGGAAGCTCCCAGTTTAAATCTCTGAGACAACTTTTTGTATCCTTCCCCTGAACAACTATGTTGAATAAGCTTTGTTTTTAGATCATTTGAGAGTTGTTTTGAGGAGCCCATGATGCCACTCTTCATAGGAGATTCAAATAGGAGAACAACTTGCAAGTGGCCACCTTAAATACTTTTTCTCATGATTGGATACACCTGCCTATGAAGTTCAAAGCTCAATGAGGTTACAAAACCAATTTAGTGGTTTAGTAAGTCAGTAAAAAGTAGTTAGGAGTGTTTAAATCAAGAAATTGATAAGGGTGCCCATACTTTTGCACCGGTCAAATTTTGTTTAAATGCAGATTGCATATTTTTTGTTAGTACAATAAACCTCATTTCAATTCAGAAATATTACTCAGTCCATCAGTTATTAGATATATGAAACTGAAATAGCTGTTGCAAAAACCCAAATTGTTATGAAGAAAAAAGGTTAACATTAATAGGGGTGCCCAAACTTTTTCATATGACTGTATTCAGCAAAG
Source organism: Anomaloglossus baeobatrachus (assembly GCF_048569485.1). Taxonomy (NCBI): domain Eukaryota; kingdom Metazoa; phylum Chordata; class Amphibia; order Anura; family Aromobatidae; genus Anomaloglossus; species Anomaloglossus baeobatrachus. The sequence continues at coordinate 490,335,246 of NC_134355.1, forward strand.
CAAATGTCTTCTCCAAAAACAAAAGGGTAGACTTCTATTTGCACACAGCTGTTGGAGGCTGTTGTCCCTCTATAGCAGGGGTTGGGAACCTTTTTGGCTGAGAAAACCATGACCTCCACATATTTTAAAATATAATTCCGTGAGAGCCATACAATATGTTTAAAACTAAATATAAGTAAATGTGTGCATTTTATGTAAGACCAAAACCTTTAAAGTAAAATAAGTCTCTGAATTCTTTTTAATAACGTTGTTATGCTGTTGCTGACCAATGATGAATAAAGTACTTCTGGCCATTAATGTGCCTCTTATATTAATTCACCAGGGGGGAGCGGCGGTGGTGGAGCGGCTCAGAAGGTCCCAGGAGGCAAGGTAGGTGATGCTGTGGGCACGGAGGAAGGGGTGTCAATGAGTCTCAACAGTATCATTGTGAGGAGGGTCAGTGATACTGCTGCGTGGCTCAATGTGCAGCAGCGGTGGGTCGGTGATACTGTGGGCTTGTGGGGTGTCATGGGACCATTGATCTGCCAGCGGGCTGCTTTGAATCTCCTGCAGTTGACGAGTTCGACTTCAACAAAATGGCCATGGCGCCTGTGCAGATCGATGCAATGGACTTCTAGAAAATGGCCGCAGAGTCCTATCTGCACATGCGCTGCCTCCGTGGCCATTTTCTTGAAGTCAATCTCATCAATTGCAGGACATTCAAACCAGCCTGCAATCCACCAGCAGGTCAATGGCGCCGCCGCTGCGACACCCCACGAGCCTGCAGTATCACCAAACCTGCGCTACTACTGCCATCCCAGTAAGCCATATGTGTTTTGTAAGATGCACCCCCATTTCCCCCCAGTTTTGTGCGAAAAAAAGTGCATCTTAAAAATCGGAAAGAACGGTATTTCTTCTATTAAAGATTTGTCTGCGAGCCAGATGCAGCCATCAAGAGAGCCACATCTCGCTCATGAGCTATAGGTTCCCAACCCTACTCTATAGGATACTGGTTGGAAGAGTGAGAGACCTTTGACAGACAGCATGGAGCTAAACTATAGTATAAATCCTTTAGATATTTATTTGCTCAAGAAAGTAGTATAGTAGAGGGGATCAAGAAGAGAAGGAATGTAATTTAGGTAATCATGGAGGTTTAAAATAATATTGTAGCTCTGCAATACTTTATGGGTTTTTTTTGAGCTTGGCGAGCAGGTAGTGTATAGGGACAAAAGGGAAGACCCGTATGGAAAATACTACACATGAGCGAATCATTTCAAATTCAAACTCACCAGCTTTACTAAAATTGGCAACGAGATTTGGATTTTCTGAATGGAGAATAAATTCACTTGGTATCTTAATAATTTCTCAGAAAATATGTGCATAACACTCTGTGGTCTTTGAACTGAATCCCTTTTACAGTTTTTAAAGTACCATTCCAGCATTTTTTTGCTATTATTATTTCAGCATCAATTAGGTATCAGTGAATGCTTATTGGTTGCTGTCTTCTACTGTTTATATTGATGCTACTCTTGTGCCGCCCCTGCAGTGGATCGAACCGCTCGGATCCGGGAGCGATGAGTATTCGTGGCTCGAGGGTCTCCAGACCCGAGGGCTAGGGGCCACACTTAAATGTAGAAGGGGGTTATTTACAGGGGATAGGTATTGTTCGTGATGCCACCCGTGGTGTGCGGTAATTGGGAGTACCGCCGCTGCTGTTGGGAGTACCTGGGGTGATGGACAGTAGCAAGATGACGTTACCCTCCATGTGTAGGGGTAGGCCCCAATACTCTGGATGGTGATGCGTGCAGGGGTCAATTGGGTACTCACTCGGCAATGAGGCAGACGCTGACACCAAGGTAAACCAAGTCTCTGGTTGCCGTTGCCTCTCGAGGGGAACTCGTCCGGGTCCCGTCACCTGCAGCACTGCCTGGTGGTCCATGACCTGCCTCCTGGCACAAATTTAGAGTGTCCTTTTTGGCCCGTTAGCTTGGAGCTTTCAGGGCCCTGCTCCACACTGTGGCTAAGTGAAGGAGCCTACCCTCAGGAGCTCACGCTTGAGATTTCAGTGGGCCGCTTGCTAAGAAAGCCTGATCCCCCTCATTGCGCTAGTGCCCTCGATCTCTGAGCTTCGTGGGAACAGTTCAGAAAGGCCCTGTCCTCCGCAGGTTAATTGCCGGGTTGCCTGAAGCTTCTCCCCGACCTAGGGTCCGTGTAGCCCGTTGTGCCTTCGGTCCTGGACCGGTGATAGGACCAGGCTGCTGACCGTCCTCCTTGATGGGTTCCAGGCACCTAGCCCCAATCCCCTGTGACCGGGGGTCCGACTCCTCTAGGTCCAGACCACCATCTGCGATCTAGTCTGTTTCTCCCCTGGGAGCTAGAACTCCCAGCTTCCTCAGAGCTCCTCATAGGTCGAAGGTCCTTACTCGATTCTCTTTAACACCTCCCTGTCTGACCCCTAGGTGGGCAGCCCTATTCCTGCTTAAGCAGCCCACTGGTGTGCCTGACAAGTGTGGTGCAAAGTGTATCTAGGATTTGTGAATGCTGGTGGGGGCAGTACTGCAGCTTAAGTTCCCAGAACCATGGGGGTTTGGGTCCTGCACAAGAAGGGCAGATTGTGCAGACCCTGTGACGACCCAAATAGTCCAGGCCGTCACATTCCCCCTTGGTTAAACGTAGCTCGTCCCGGAGCTACAGGACACCCAGAGATTTATTTTGTAACTGAAAAGGTAAAAGAAATAAGAATTATTAGCATTTTTGTTTTTCATCCCTCACAGGCGAGGCATATTACTTAAACATTTCATTAAACTCTTAAGCGGGCTTTACATGCTGCAATCTCGCTAGCGAGATTGCAAGCGATCGTACCCGCCCCCATCGGTTGTGCGACACGGGCGCACAACCTCGCTTAACCCCGTCACACGCACTTACCTGCCCTGCGACGTCGCTCTGGTCGACAAACTGCCTCCTTACTAAGGGGGCGGTTCGTGCGGCGTCACAGCGATGTCACACGGCAGGCGTCCAATAGAAGCGGAAGGGCGTAGATGAGCGTGACGCAACATCCCGTCCACCTCCTTCCTTCTGCATTGCCGGTGGAGGCAGGTAAGGAGATGTTCGTTACTCCTGCGGTGTCACACACAGCGATGTGTGGTGCCACAGGAACGACGAACTACATCGCTAATAAGCAGAAAACGATTTTTTGTTTCAGGACAACCTCTCCGCGGCAAACGATTTTGACCGCTTTTGCGATCGTTTAAGATTGCTCATAAGTGTCACACACTTGCGATATCGTTAATGATGCCGGATGTGCGTCACAAACACCGTGACTCCGATGATAAATCATTAATGATATTGTAGCGTGTAAAGCCCGCTTTAGAGTTCATCTTTTACAAAAACTGTGGAACGCTACTGGTTATATTGATAGCGGGGGCTCAGCCTGCTCCGTTCCTTCCTATGACAGTCCAGTTCCAACGTCCCGGATCCCATTAACCCGCCACCCAAGCAAACCTGACCCTACTAGAATGACTCTGGTAGGCACAGGAGGTGCAACTTATTTACAATAGCACAAATTCGTGCTGGCCGCATCCAGTCCCCCAGCCATGGTCCATTTTTACTATTAAATATGGGGAAAAAGGAAAACGGAGTACATACACCAAGTGCAAACACTATGTAACTTCTCCAATCAGGTGAGGTACTCAGTTGATTAAAACCCGGTAATCATTATTTTTCACATAAACATTTAGAATTTTTGAAGAAAAATAACAAACTATGAAAAACAATAAAAGAAAACAGATGCAACATGAATGCTAGATAGCCTGGTACCGCTACCATTAAGGCTACTTTACATGTTACATTTTCTCGTACGATCGCATTTGCGATCGCACCCGCCCCCTTCGCTTGTGCGGCACGGGCAATTTCTCTCAATTCTAGACTCTCCTCTTCCCCCTGTGCTGTGGCAATGGTTTCTATAGATTCCTTGCCCTCAGTGGCAGGTGTGGCTGGTAGGACTCTACATGTGTGTGGTAAAGGTACAGGTACTACTCTAGGTGCGGGAGAGGGTGCAGTATCAGTGAGCCTTTCCTGTTCTAGTTCTTCCACAGGTTGTGGGAATGTTAATACAGGGACTGTCACTGCTCCATTCTGCATGGGCCAATCTTCTGGAAAGTCATCTAGAATGGTATGGATCATCCTCTTCTTTCTTTCCACTACTTGAGTTTGGGGCTGAGGTTCATCTACAACTCTTTTGGGCTCTGGACACTTCTTCAAGTGGTCTCGGGAGACAGTAGACGTGGTTCTTCCCTGATCCTTGCTGATGAGGCAAGTCTTCTGGTTGTCCAAGTTAGATGATTGCACCACATAAGGTTCCTTCTCCCATTGGTCAACCAATTTGTGCAACTTTCTCTTCCTCTTCTGTACCATCTCACCTGGTGAGAAAGAGGTAGCTTTTGCCTGTTTATTGAAGTTTCTTTCTTGCTTCTCTTTACTCTGATTCAGATTCTCTTCCACATACTCTTGAATCTGGATCTGGCGACGTGAGTCCCAATCCGCTTCAGACAAGTAAGCATCAGGCAGTTCAACCTCCATCTCTAAGTCCACTGGGAGTCTCCCAGGTCTGGCTCTCCTCAGGTAAGCGGGTGCACATTTGTTGGATCCCACAGGGATGTTATTTGAGATGTCAACAAGATCTGACAATTTTTCAGGCCACTGGTTCCGCTCCTCAAGGGGTAGAATCTTCAGTAGGTTGATCACCAAGTGGTTCATCACATCCCATTTGTCTGAGCATGGTAGGGTGTAGTGCGTATCTTTTTACACCAATACAGACTACAGAATTCCTGGAAGATTTCAGCTTCAAACACTGGACCTTGATCGATGAGGACTTGATGAGGATACCCATGTGGCCTGCAAAAGTGCGCTTGGAATGCCTTCGCTGCTGTGCTGGCAGTTAAATATTTCACAGGTACCACCACCAGGAATCGAGAATAGTGGTCCATCATCATCAGGGCATAGGTGTAACCACTCTTGCTTGGGGTGAGCTTAACGTGATCCAAAGCTACAATCTCCAGGGGTTGCTTGGTGACTATTGGTTGGAGTGGTGCTCGCTGACTGGTGCCATCTTGCCTCCTCAAGGTTGCAAGACCGCAGTTCCTGCACCAGGCTTCTATGGTATCTTGAATCCTAATCCAATAAAAGCGACTCCTCAGCAACATCTACAACTTCTTCCATCCAAAGTGCCCCGTTCTGTCATGGTACACTTCCAGGACCACTGGGACATATGCTTTAGGTATCACTATCTGGCAGATTCTTTCGTGCATCTTGGGATTGGTGAGACTTCTGCATAGCTTGCCTTGATGGAGATACAGGCGACTCCTGTCCTGCCACAGCTTCTTAGTTTCTTCCGGAGCAACTGGTTCAAGACGGGAGCCAGCTTGGGCTAACAGTGCTTTGATTAGCCTGATTGCAGGATCACCATCCTGGGCTTCTTGCCATCCATGATGGGGTAATGCGCTGAAGGTTGCCTCCTGTTGACTGCTATGGGACCGGGGTTGTTCCAGGATAGCAGGCCGATGGAAGGCAGGCAATTCAATCTCTTCCAAGTCATCTTCGTCCCTCCCATCATCGGGTAAATGGGGCATTCTGGATAGTGCATCTGCATTGGTGTTTTTACGGCCAGCCCTATATTTTATGGTGAAATCATAGTTCGTTAATCTTGCAACGCAACGCTGTTCTAGCGCTCCAAGCTTCACCGTGTCCAGGTGGGTCAACGGGTTATTATCCATGTACACGGTGAATTTTGTGGAAGCCAGGTGGTGCTTAAATCTCTCAGTTACGGCCCATACGAGTGCCAAGAACTCCAACTTGAAAGAACTATAGTTCTCAGGGTTTCTCTCTGTAGGCCTCAGCTTCCTGCTGGCATAAGCAATGACCTTCTCTTTGTCCTTCTGAACCTTGGACAGGACCGCTCCTAATCCTACGTTGCTGGCATCCGTATACCGTACAAATGAGAGACTGCAGTCGGGATATGCAAGAATCTCATCCCCCGTCAGAGCTGACTTCATCTGCTCAAAGGAATCTTCTTGTTCCTTACACCACTTGAACGGAGGGGCAGAGGGCTCGCCATGCTTTGGTTGCCCAACCAGGAGATCTTGTAAGGGAGCCGCCATCTTGGTGTAGCCTTTTACGAACCTACAGTAGTACCCCATCAGGCCCAGGAACTGCCGCACTTCTCTGACAGTATTGGGCCTTGGCCAGTTCTGGATGGCCATGATCTTCTCAGGATCTGGTGCCACGCCCTCGGCGCTTACCACATGTCCGAATTACTGGACCTTAGGTTTCAGCAGGTGACACTTAGATGGTTTTAGTTTCATCCCATACCTGGATAGGGCTTCGAATACTTCCGCTAGGTGTTCCAGATGCGCTTCATATGTCTAAAGGCCCTGTCACACACAAAGATAAATCTGCGGCAGATCTGTGGTTGCAGTGAAATTGTGGACAATCAGTGCCAGGTTTGTGGCTGTGTACAAATGGAACAATATGTCCATGATTTCACTGCAACCACAGATCTGCCAAAGATTTATCTCTGTGTGTGATGGGGCCTTTAGAGTATACGATGACGTCATCTGAATAGAGAAGGACAGTTTCGAAGTTGCAGTGACCCAAGCAGCACACAATGAGTCTCTGGAATGTTCCCGGTGCATTACACAGCCCGAATAGCATACTATAGAATTCACATAATCCAATCGGGGAAGCAAAGGCAGTCTTCTCGCAGTCTTCTTCAGCAACAGCCACTTGCCAGTATCCACTACTAAGATCAAGAGTAGAGAAATAAGTGGCAGACTTCAAGGCAGCTAATGATTCCTTGATTCGGGGTAGGGGGTAGGCATCTGTGCCGCCCCCGTGCAAGCAGCCGGCGCTGCTCGGATCCGGGCCTTCTGGGGTGGTGGCTCGAGGGTGTCTGGACCCGGGGGTCTCGCAGACACGCCGAATAAAAAGGGAGGACGTAGATGTACGGGCTAGGCCGTATTAAGTTCGTGACGCCGCCCACGGTGCGTGGTGAATTGGGACACCACCGCTGCAGTTATGGGGCGCCCAGGGGGAGATGTTGTTCAGCAAGTTGTTAACCCCTCCATGGGCAGGGATGGTGGCCCCGGGGCTCGGTGGCTCGGTGCGGGGGATAGCGACCGCAGGGGGTACTGGTGTACTCACTGTTAGTAAAACACACGAGTCACTGGTAAACCAAGGTGATGGTGGCCGGTGCTGCGGCCGGTTGCATTCAGGGTCCCCCACCCGGCTGGTGGTCTCTATCTCTGTCCTCTGCACTGTTTTAAGTAGAAATGACTTCCCAGTTTGAAACATAGGAGTCCGCTCCCAGCTGGATGTGGGCTAAGGAGCCGTGCCCGCAGACGCTGGCCCGTGGGATCTATGGGCCCTGGCGGTGACCTCTTATCCCTAATCGGTGGGCTGTTGTCTTCTATCAGGGAGTTTGGGTGGGACAGGACCTATAGTCCTGGCCTCAATCGGTTAATTAACCAGTCTGCCTGGTTCTGGTTTCTGGCTTAAGGGTCCGAGTACCCCCCTTGTTCTACGGTTTCCGGGTCGCTTCCCCGTGTTGGATATTGGCGGGCTACAATCCTGTCCCGGTCCACCTCGGTTCCACCGAGCCGTCTTCCCATCTCCTGCTGATGGAGACCACCGTCTGCCACCTAGACAGTGGCACCAGGGCTCCTACCCTGGTACCGTTCAATCTGGTCAACAGGGTGAGATGAAAAATGACTGCAAAACAGCTGCTATACCGGATGTTCTTTATTCATTCTTTGTGCAGGATAAAAATCGCGGCGGGAGGAGACCTGGATACCGGCCCCTCACAGAGGACGACGGCCGTTTCGCCTGTAAATAGGCTTCTACGGGTGGACCTGTAGAAGCCTATTTACAGGCGAAACGGCCGTCGTCCTCTGTGAGGGGCCGGTATCCAGGTCTCCTCCCGCCGCGATTTTTATCCTGCACAAAGAATGAATAAAGAACATACGGTATAGCAGCTGTTTTGCGGTCATTTTTCATCTCACCCTGTTGATTGGATCGTATCTTCATACTTGACCAGCACGCTGTGTCCGGAGTAATTCTTATACTGGTGCTGAAAGCTCCTGCAAGTGAAAGTTCATCATCTGGGCAATGGAGACGCTTGAGTGGTGCAGGACTCAGCTTCTTATTGCACGTACCGTTCAATCTGGACCTCTCCTGCTGGAGCTACACCTAGCTACACCCACGCTCCTCTCCAACTTGAACTCTAAAACTTATCTACTTGCTTTCCCGCCCCGGACTTTCTAGACCCCTGAGTGGGCGCGTTCCAACCGCCTGGTCACGCCCACTGGTGTGTCTATCTTTCCCTAAGGGGGTGACTAGGCTTTCAGGTCGGCTGTGTGTTTCCTAATGAGGGAAGGTGTTATGCAGGGGCCTAACTGTGACTACCTGGTTTTGCCAGGGCGTCACATTCCCCCTTGGTTGAATACAGACTGTCTGTGGGCTGAACTAGAAAAAGGAGATAAAACGGGTAAAACATCTTACAATTATAATAACATATTTACATAGAAGTATATTTTAACTCTTCCTTTATAGGAGGCATTTTGCTTAAACGTTGCACATATAAACAACTGGGACGAGACGGACCAGGTCCTTCTCACCTCACCCACCCAAAACAACCTAACCCTGATGCCACCTCTAAAACACAGGTTTGCACCCCTTGCCCAAGTCCAGGTTAGGTTCCTTACCCGGCAGTCCTTTACAGGGACCCCACGTCCAGGGGACCCCTGACCCGGAGGATAGTCACCGATCTTAATGGTGACTGGGCCTCGGCCGACTCTACCACAGGCCCTTCCTCCAATCAGCCTCTCCGGAGACTGCTGCATGGTGAGAAGGTAGGTCTGGGGCTATTTACAAGACCCAAAAGTTTATGGGTTGGCTCGCAAGTTCTAAGCCATTGTCTTTAGAAATGGGGGTTTAACTGTAAACCAGGATTAACAGACGGTCCCAACGGGGACTTTGAAGGGGAGGTAGCCGGGAACCGCTACCTATTCCATTCTCCACCACGGGTCTCCAGTACCACCTCCACATGGTTCACCGCTGCGGACTTCGATGGTAGCTTGCTGCAGGTGATCTTTCTCCATATAGATGCGGGCATGCACATCCACTTTAACCTTTTCTCGTGCAACGATCTCCTTACGCAGTTGCTGTTGCTGCCGCTCCCAGCCTGGGGCACGGTTTCTGTGCTTTCCTTCCCGCTCAGGAGCCAGACTTCATGGGGAACCCTCGGCACTGGCTATGACCGGCCTCACACACTGCCATGGGACCCCATGCTCAACAGCGTGCACCTCCCTTCCGCGAGCACCTTGCCGCTGGTCTTCAGCCAGGACAAGGTATCTGGGAGCAGCGGGTGCTGCCTCCGTTGCGGCCGGGCAGATTGCCGGAGTTGTCGTCATCACCGCTGTGGCCGGGCGGACTGCCGGAGCCGACGTCATCACTGGTGTGGCCAGACTGGGGGTCAGATGGGATGTCGTCAGAGGTGCCAGAGCGATGGTGGTGGCAAGGCCTGAGGGCCCAGCAGCTGGGTCCTCCCCTGTAGATGGTACGGGCTGCGCTGCCACGGACTGGGGCAGCGGGTCGGTCGGAGCGTTGGCTGCGGACACGGGCAACGAGGGAGATGGTGTGGCGGACGGGAGCAGTCCAGGTCCCTCAGCCGGGACGGCCGGTTCCTGGGGAACATAGGGGCGTGGGTCACTGCTTACCCACTCCTCCGAGATCATCTCCACTTCGCGCGCCCGGACAGCTGCAGCCAGGCCCTTCATCTCCGACGTCCACTTCGCCAGCATGAAGTGGGCTTGGGCCTGGATCTTCCGACACATCCTGCCGCGCTGGTGACCAGGAATGGGTTTCTGCAGAGTCCTGGCGTCCCGGGGTTCTCGCAGACATGCCGAATAAAAAGGGGGACGTAGATGTTTGGGGTAGGCCGTATTAAGTTCGTGACGCCACCCACGGTGCGTGGTGAATTGGGACACCACCGCTGCAGTTATGGGGCGCCCAGGGGGAGATGTTGTGCAGCAAGTTGTTAACCCTTCCATGAGCAGGGATGGTGGCCCCGGGGCCCAAGGTGGCTCGGTGCGGGGGATAGCGACCGCAGGGGGTACTTGGGTACTCACTGTTAGTAAAACACACGAGTCTCTGGTAAACCAAGATGATGGTGGTCTCTATCTCTATCCTCTGCACTGTTTTAAGTAGAAATGACTTCCCAGTTTGAAACGTAGGAGTCCGCTCCCGGCTGGATGTGGCCTAATAAACCGTGCCCGCAGACGCTGGCCCGTGGGATCTATGGGCCCTGGCGGTAACCTCTTATCCCTAATCAGTGGGCTGTTGTCTTTTATGAGGGACTTTCAGTGGGACAGGACCTCTAGTCATGGCCTCAATCAGTTAATTAACCAGTCCGCTTGGTTCCGGTTTCTGGCTTCAGGGTCCGAGTAACCTCCTTGTGCTACAGTTTCCGGGTCGGTTCCCTGTGCGGCTTCAGGGTCCGAGTAACCTCCTTGTGCTACAGTTTCCGGGTCGGTTCCCAGGCTACAACCCTGTCCCAGTCCACCTCGGTTCCACTGAGCCGTCTTCCCGTCTCCTGCTGATGGAGATCACCAACTGCCACCTAGCCAGTGGCACCAGGGCTCCTACCCTGGCACCGTTCAATCTGGACCTCTCCTGCTGGAGCTACACCTAGCTCCAGCCCACGCTCCTCTCCAACTTGAACTCTAAAACTTATCTACTTGCTTTCCCGCCTCGGGCTGTCTAGACCCCTAGGTGGGCGTCTTCCAACCACCTGGTCACACCCACTGGTGTGTCTATCTTTCCCTAAGGGAAGGGGGGTGACTAGGGTTTAAGGTCAGCTGTGTGTTTCCTAATGAGGGAAGGTGTTATGCAGGGGCCTAACTGTGACTACCCGGTTTTGCCAGGGCGTCACACATCTTTATGTGTGATCTTGTTAATTTGTCTGTAATCCACGCACATCCTCATAGTGCAGTCTTTCTTTTTCACTAATACTAGGGGAGCTGCCCAGGGGCTGCAACTATCACGGATGACCCCAGTCTCCTTCATTTTTCTGAGCATGTCCCTTGCGCACTGGTAATGGGCAGGTGGTATGGGCCTATACGTCTCCTTGATGGGTGGGTGAGCGCCTGTGGGTATGTGGTGTTGTTCCCCTTTTATCCACCCAAAATCAAGTTGATGCTTGTTAAAGATCTGCTCATACTCTTGCACAACCCTGTAGACCCCTTGTTTGTGATGTGAAGGTATAGAGCCGGTGCCCACATGTAGCTCTTGGCACCACTTCTCTAACTGTCCCTGGGGTCGGTCACTGGGGAACTGATCTGGTGTGTTTGGGGAACTCACTGAATGGATGGAACCTGTGTTCACTATAAACAGCTTGGCAATTGTGGCATACCTGGGCAATGTAACCTCCTCTCCCCCGCAAATCAACACTCCCATGGGCCGTTAACAGGTGTTCAGGTTTGGCAGGTCCACCAGTCTTAAAAAAAAATAAATGCCTGGCTAGGATCAGATTTGAATCAGAACATGAGCACGGATGCTGAACCCCATATAAGTCGATGGGGACCCGATCTTGTGTGCTGTAAAAGGGTGCTAGTAAAGGCTAGGGGGCTGCAAAGCAGGAGAATTATACTTAACAAGTCTAGGCTGTCACACTGCTTTCGGGTCCGCTTATTTGCTCTCATGCATATTCACTGCTTTCCCCGCCCACCCACTCTGACAGCATCTGTGATTGGTTGCAGTCAGACTGCTTACATGTCATCATCTGTGATTGGCTGTGGAGTGTAAAAATAAATAATTGTAAAAAATGTAGTAGGGTCCCCTATATTTTGATACCCAGCATGGATGACTACTGGTTGCAGCACGTGCGCGTTATCTTGTCTGTGTATCAAAATATGAGGAACCCTATGCAGCTTTTTAAAAAAATTTCAATAAATTAACAAAACAGCGCGAGGTCCCCCCAGTTTTGATACTCAGCCAAGATAAAATGAAAAGCTGGGGCTGGTATTCTCAGGTAGGGGAATCCCATGGTTATTGGGCCCCCCAGCCTAAAATTATCAGCCTGCAGCCACCCCGGAATTGTCACATCCATTATATGTGCCAATTATGGCACTTTACATGGTTTATTCTGATTTTCCTAGTGCGGTGGCAATCAGGTTATTATAAGTGGCTAAGGACAGCTGTGATTTGTCAAAAAGCCGAGAGAAAGTAATGGGGAGGGGTCTAAGGTGGGCTTTGCACACTACGACATCGCTGGTGCGATGTTGGTGGGGTCATGTCGAAAATTACGCACTTCCTGCGTCGCTCTCGACATCGTAGTGTGTAAATCCTAGATGATACGATTAACGATCGCAAAAGCGTAGTAATCGTATCATCGGTGTAGTGTCGGCGAATTCCATAATTACGCTGACGTGATGGTCCAATGTTGTTCCTCGCTCCTGCGGCAGAACATATCGCTGTGTGTGAAGTCGCAGGAGCAAGGAACATCTCCTACCTGCGTCACCGCGGCTCCCGTCGGCTATGCGGAAGGACAGAGGTGGGCGGGATGTTTACATACCGCTCATCTCCGCCCCACCGCTCCTATTTCCGCCTGCCGTGTGACGTCGCAGTGACGCCGCACGACCTGCCCCCTTAATAAGGAGGCGGTTCGCCGGCCAGAGCGATGTCGCACGGCAAGTGAGTGCATGTGAAGCTGCCGTAGTGATAATATTCGCTACGGCAGCTATCACAAAGATATCGCAGCTGCGACGGGGGCGGGGACTATCGCGCTCGGCATCGCAGCATCGGCTTGCGATGTCGTAGTGTGCAAAGTCCGCCTAAGAGTCCCCTCCTTACCAACCCTGTAAGTAAAAGAAATAAGCTCAAAACACACAGAAAAATCCGTTATTTGAAAACCCTTTTTTTCCAATTTATTAACCCCAAAACACCCAGGTCCAATATAATCCACATGAGGTCCCACGACCTGCTACATTTGGGGTCTCAGTGCGAGTCACATTAGAAAATGTCAATGGCAGCCTTGTTCTATATTTACTATAATGTTTTTTTTCAACCAGGTGACTAAAAATAGTTTTACTTTATTGCTTACAAGATATAGCGACTTGTCCAGTACAACACATCTCAGATACAAATTCACTGTATTTTTTAACAGATTTCCTTCATTACATGAAACAATTCTCCTACGTACGAGAATTAAATGGGTGACATGAAGAACTAGGCAAGGGAGCAAGGATGCACTCCCTGAGTGCCCATGACTGACAGAGAAATTATCCTTAAGCCCCTTTCAGACATCCGTGTTTCAGGTACATGTGACCTGCGTTTTTAACATGTAGAACACATGTGTCTATGAAATAAAATGTTTTTCTATACTCACCTGTTTCCAGCATTGCTGTCTTCAATGCTGCTGTCTCTTGCATCCAGGCTCGCTCATTATGCTCATGCATATTCCCTGCACCGTGGACAATGAAGCAGCAGAATTGCCAGGGACAGCGTGGCTGGAGACAGGTGAGTATCCAGAAAGCAGTCTGTGTGTAGTGACGTCTAGGAGGTAATCGGAGTGGCCAATAAACCTTTGTCTCCAGCAATGCTGTCCCCGGTGACGCTGCTCCTTCCAGGTCCGCGGTGCAGTGAATATGCATGAGCACAATGAGCGGGCCTGGAAGCAGGAGACAAGCAGCACCGATGACAGCAGCGCTGAAGACAGGTGAGTATAAAAATAATTTTATTTTAAAAGCACATGTTTTCTCCGTGTCACACTTATGCAAACATGGATGTCACACGTATGATCATACTGATGCATATAGCTTGTACATGTTTAAACACGGACATCTGAAAGGGGCTTTATAGGAGCTATTATGACTGACAACAGTGCAAGTGTGTCACGCCCAATGATATCGGTACTCGGTCCCAGGCAGTGATTATCTGGGGAATGTCACTTTGGTGGCCGTTGCCCGATTCCATGCCCTGGGCCTTTTTGTAAGTGGGAGTATTTACAGGGGATTATGATAATGCTCACACGTGATGCCACTTGCAGTGTTGCGGCTATGTAGATGGAGCCGCCGCTGCACAATGTCCACTACTGGGGCTGGTGTTATTGGCAGCCTGGATGTTGGGCCCTCCGCAAGCAGGGCCAGGCCCCAGAGGGTAGGTGTAATGATGGGTGCTGGAAGAAAGTAGTCCACACAAGGGTTCAGTACAACTGGGATTTTACTCACTTTTGCTGGTAATAACTGGTCACCCAAGCCGGCTGGTTTCACCTTCAAGTCCCCTTTGTCCCAGTGTCAGTGTAGTAATCTGGTACCTTCTTCCCCTGCAGCTGTCTCTGGTTAGTGGCATAGAGCAACTGGGGGTCCCCGTCCAGTGGTGTTTCTTTCAACTGCTGTCTGTAAGACGGTAACGTGAACTCTGTGGGGTTGGAGTCTCTGGTTCTGTCCCCGGCTCTCTCTTTGCTACTGAGTCTCTGATTTTTAGGGTCATCGATCTCCATGATTGTCCCCTTGCTGTGCAGGTGTTAACAGGCGTGCTTGGAGCTTCTGCCTGTCCTAGTGTCCTGTACCCCGTCGGTGCGTAGTTCCGGGAATACTCCATCGGCAACTAACTTCTTGAGTACCAGATTACTGTCAACTCCTTGGCAGCATGTCTCCTCACGTCCACCTTAACTCCTCTCTCTCCTCTGACCAACTACTGACTGTCTGTCCCTGTCTGCCCCTCCCACCTGGTCAACTAGTGGACTGGACTGGCTCCACCACTAGGCGGCCATCCATTTGTCTGACTCTAGCCTTGCACCATTGTATGGGGGATTGTTGGGGAAAACTGGGATCACCTGGAGTTTTTGTGTGTGACCGGCACTGGTCTTCCGGGGCCCTAGGGGGTAGGCCCTGCATCCTGATGGGGATGCAGAACCTTGTAGCTAACTGATGGCTTCAGGGGCAGTACGAGGGCATCTCAATAAATTAGAATATCATCAAAAAGTTAATTTATTTCAGTAATTCAATACAAAAAGGGAAACACATACACTGTGTGCAGAATTATTAGGCAAGTTGTATTTTAGAGGAATTTTTTTTATTATTGATCAACAACTATGTTCTCAATCAACCCAAAAGACTCCTAAATATCAAAGCTTTATATTTTTGGAAGTTGGAGTGCTTTTTTTTAGAGTTGGCTATCTTAGGAGGATATCTATTTTTGCAGGTAACGATTGCTTTGCAGAATTATTAGGCAACTTAATAAAAACCAAATATATTCCCATCTCACTTGTTTATTTTCACCAGGTAAACCAATATAACTGCACAAAATTTAGAAATAATCATTTCTGACATTCAAAAACAAAACCCGAAAAATTAGTGACCAATGTAGCTACCTTTCTTTATGTTGACACTCAACAGCCTACCATCCATAAATTCTGTCAGTTGCTTGATCTGTTTACGATCAACATTGCGTGCAGCAGCCACCACAGCCTCCCAGACACTGTTCCGAGAGGTGTACTGTTTTCCCTCCCTGTAGATCTCACTTTTTATGAGGGACCACAGGTTCTCTATAGGGTTTAGATCAGGTGAACAAGGGGGCCATATCATTATTTTTTCATCTTTTAGACCTTTACTGGCCAGCCACGGTGTAGAGTAGTTAGATACATATGATGGAGCATTGTCCTGCATGAAAATCATGTTTTTCTTTAACGATTCCGACTTCTTCCTGTACCACTGCTTGAAGCAGTTGTCTTCCAGAAACTGGCAGTAGGTTTGTGAGTTGAGCTTCACTCCATCCTCAACCCAAAAAGGTCCCACAAGTTCATCTTTGATGATACCAGCCCATACCAGTACCCCACCTCCACCTGGCTGGCGTCTGAGTCGGAGTGGAGCTCTCTGCTCTTTACTGATCCAGCCTCTGGCCCATCCATTTGGCCCATCAAGAGTCACTCTCATTTCATCAGTCCATAAAACCTTTGAAAAATCAGTCTTAGGTTATGTGCGCACTGGGAAATGAAATTTCCTTGCGTAAATTCCGCATGCGCTCAAAGATTACCGCACCCGCGGTAAAAAAGCGCGGGAAACCGCACCCAAAAACCGCATGCGGTTTGCCGCGGTTTGCTGCGGTTTTACCGCGGTATTGTTCGCGGTATTGCCGCGGTTTTGCCGCGTGCGGGTTGGGATGTGCTTTATTGCATTCAATGCAATAAAGCACATTGAAGAAAAAAAAAAAAAAATACATTTAATTCTGATAGTAGATAGACAGAAGAATAGATAGAGGGATAGATAGATAGACAGACAGATAGATAGAGGGATAGATAGAGGGATAGATAGATGACAGATCGCTGCATTTCCCATGGTCGGCAGTGAGTTCACATTACCGGCCGTGGGAAATGACCGGTAATTACCTCTGCTGTCTGCTGCTTTCATTCAGCGCTGTGTCTGTGACAGTCGCGGCTGGATGGAAGCAGCGCAGGAGCTGTGGATTACGCCGGAGCTTTGGTGCGGGGGGGTTAATAAAATGGTGAACGAGGCTTGTTTGTTTTATTTAAAATAAAGGATGTTTCGGTGTCTGTGTTTTTTTCACTTTACTTACGGGTTGATCATGTCAGCTGTCACATAGACGCTGCCATGATCAAGCCTGGAGTTAATGGCGGTGGTCCCCCACCACCATTAACCCCTTGTATTACCTTGCTGCCACTGCTACACGGTGGCAAGAAGAGCCGAGGACACTCCGGTATTGCCGCATAATGCATGCGACAGTGCCGGGGCAGCTGCGGCTGATATTCTCGGCTGCCGGAGGGGGAGTGAGGCAGGGGACATTATCCCTGCCCCTCTCCCTCCCCAGCCTGAGAATACCGGGCCGCCGCTATGTGCTTACCTCGGCTGGACGGTGAATATGCAGCGGAGCCCACGTTCTTTTTTTTCTATATTTCCGTTTTCTTTCTATGTGTGTTCTATGTGTCTGTGTCTATGTGTTCTATGTCTGTGATGTGTCTGTGTCTGTGATCTGTGTTTGTGTTTACTCTCTGCTCTGCTTCCTCTTCCTGTAATGACATCACTTCCCTGCAAAACCGCAGACAAGCGATGCACATTACCGAAGGTAAACCGCGAAATACCGCAGGGAATAACGCAGGAAAACGCAGTGAACCGCACAGAATTTGCTGCCTGCGTTATTCCCTGCGGGATTTCATGATTAACATTGGAGTCAATGGAGTGAAATCCCGCAGCGATGTGCGGAAAAGAAGGGACATGCACTTGTTTTTGCTGCGGGATTCCCGCAGCAAAACATGCAGCTGTCAAATTCCGCCTAGTGCGCACAGGATTTTTTTTCTCCATAGGATTTGCTGGTGATTCACTGCAGAGATGTTATGAACATTTTCTGCAGCGAAACATGCAGCAAATCCGCGGAAAATCCGCGGCAAAATCCGGTAAGTGCGCACATAGCCTTAAGATATTTCTTGGCCTAGTTTTATGTTATGTTTCTTGTTCAAAGGTGGTCATTTTTCAGCCGTCCTTACCTTGGCCATGTATGGCACACCTTATGCTTTTTGATACTCCAGTAATGTTGCAGCTCTGAAATATGGCAAAGCTGGTGGCAAATGGCATCTTGGCAGCTTCACACTTGATTTTCCTTAATTCATGGGCAGTTATTTTGCGCCTTTTTTGCCCAACACGCTTCTTGCGACCCTATTGACTTTTTGTCATGAAACGCTTAATTGTTCTGTGATCATGCTTCAAAAGTTTGGCAATTTCAAGACTACTGCATCCCTCTGCAAGACATCTCACAATTTTAGACTTTGCAGAGCCCGTCAAGTCTCTGTTCTGACCCATTTTGCCAAAGGAAAGGAAGTTGCCTAATAATTAAGCACCCCTGATATAGGGTGTTGATGTCATTACACCACACCCCTCCTCATTACAGAGATGCACATCACCTGATTTACTTAATTGGTAGTTGGCTTTCAAGCCTATACAGCTTGGAGTAAAACAACATATCTAAAAATCATCATGTGATCAAAATACTCATTTGCCTAATAATTCTGCACACAGTGTATATTACATAGAGTCATTACAGACAGAGTGATCTATTTCAAGCAGTGGCATAGCTAAAGGTTCAGCTCAGGGGGGAGAAACATCTGAGTGGGCCCCTAACCAGGTAACCATGATAACTACGGTGGCGCAGACTAATAATGGGTTTAGTGGAACTTCAGTAGATAACACTAATATTACTGCTATATGGTGACTATACTGTATAGTGGAAGATATCAGTCCTGCAGCACATACAAGAGATTACAGTACAGTTATTCACGGTGACTTACAGCTGCCGTTCTTTCGGATGGAATTGTTAAAATTTCCGTCTTTTCGATGTGGCCCAGGCCGACATGACAACTTCAAGCCATAACTCATCTAAAGAGATTACAACAAAGACACATTTGACATCACATTTCTGGCACCGTCCCCATCTATTCACAACCTGCACAATCTCCTCATCCTACCATCACCCCAATACTGAGCCGCTACTGTTGCATGTGTCCCTATTACTGCACTTGCTATGTGGCACAAAAACCGTGCTCCTCTTACTGACCCACACAGTAGTGCCTCCACTGTGCCCCCACATGTTAATAATGCCACCACTGTGCCCCCCCACATACTAATGCCACCACTGTGCCCTCAACATACTATTGTCCCCACTGTGCCCCCACATAATTATGCTACCACTGTGCCCCCCACCTATTAATGCCACCATTGTGCCCTTTACATGGTAAAATTCCTCCTCTGTGCCCTCTCGTACAATTTCCCCTAGAAAATATTAATGCCCTGTATAAGTGCCCTAGAAAAGTGCCCACATTTTACTCCTAGAAAGTAATAATGCCCCCAGTGTGCCTGTGACAGTCACAACACCCTGAGTGCCCCTATTACAATAATGGTTCTTAAGTGTCCATATAACAGTTAATAATGTTCCCCCATATACAGCTCGTCTACACACAGTTTGAAGCCCCTATAACTCCCCTATACACATTATGATGTTCCCATAGCTCCTCCTATACACAGTATGATGCCTCTACACCTCCACTATACACAGTATGATGGGCCTACAGCTCCCCCAAAACAATGGTCTACCCACTATATAATGGCCACCACAGTAGCCGACACACTGATTAATTGTCCCCACAGCAGCCCCCAGATTGTATGATGGCTTCAATAGTAGCCCCTCACACTGTATGAGGGCACCCCAAGTAGTCCCCACAGTATATGCCAGGCCCCACATTAGCACCCATACTGTAGAAAGGAGCCCCATTAGCTCCCACACTGTATAATGACCCCTACATTAGCTCCCACATTGTATAAAGTCTCCTCACACTGTATAAGTTTCCCCCACACCAGTGGCATAAATAGAGTCCGATGGACCCCAATGCAACAATGACATGTTTATGTCACATGTACGGGTCCTTGCAGCTTTTTAAATCCTATAAAAACATGTGTTGTACCCACTTCATTAAGTAGTAATGTCCCCCATCCTGGTATATATAGTATGTCCCATCCTGGTGTTTACGGGCTCCAGGCTTGGGGTATATGTACCCCCAGCCTGGTGCATATGGACCCCCAGTCTGGTGTATATGGGCACCCAAAATGGGCCCCATTCTGGTGTATATGGATCCCCAGCCTAGGACCCATGCTAGTATAAATAGCCCCCCATGCTGGGCCCCATCTTAGTTTATATGGGCCCTCAGCCTGATGTATATGGGCCTCCAGCCTGGGCCCTGTGCTGGTATATATGGGCACCCAGCCTGGACCCCATGCTGGTATATATGGACCTCTAGCTGGTATATATAGACCCCCAGCCTTGATATATATGTCCCCCACTCTGCATTTAAAAAAAAATCATATACTTACCTGCTTCAGTAGGTCTTAAGCGGTGCAGAGCGGGCAGGACATGGCGCGCACAAGACATCAAAGTCCGAGCGCTTTGCGATGACGTCACCATGCTGGGACTCTGATGTCCTGCATGTGGGCTGTTATCAACAGCAGTGCAGGGCGATCATGTCTCCCCAGCACTGCCACAGAGGATAACTATGTTGGCGTGCTGTGCACACCTATATAGTTAATGGTAGCGCTGCTCCGGGTGGGCCCGGTAGGCCAACACTGTGGGCCCCTCCAGAGAATGGGGCCCGGGGTAGCCGCACCCTCTGCCACCCCGGTAGCTACACTACTGATTTCAAGTGTTTATTTTTGTTAATGTTGATGATTATGGCTTAAAGCCAATGAAAACCCAAAAGTTATCTCAGATAATTAGAATAATTACCATAAAACACCTGCAAAGGCTTTGTAAGCTATCAGATTGGTCCCTTAGTCTGGTTCAGTAGGCTACACAATCATGGGGAAGACTGCTGATTTGACAGGTGTCCAGAAGGCAGTCATTGACACACTCCACAAGGAGGGTAAGCTACAAAAGGTTATTGCTAAAGAAGCTGGCTGATCAGAGTGCTGTATCCAAGCATATTAATGGAAAGTTGAGTGGAAGGAAAAAGTGTGGTAGAAAATGGTGCACAAGCAACTGGGATAACCGCAGCCTTGATAGGATTGTTACGAAAAGGCCATTCAAAATTTTGAAGGAGATTTCAAGGAGTGGACTGCTGCTGAAGTCAGTGCTTCAAGAGCCACCAAACACAGAGGTATCAAGGACATGGGCTACAACTGTCACATTCCTTTTGTCAAGCCACTTATGAGCAATATACAATGCCAGAAGCATCATACCTGGCCCAAGGAGAAAAAGAACTGGAGTATTGCTCAGTGCATTTCATTTGGAAATCCAGGTCCCAGAGTCTGGAGAGGCCATAATCGAAGCTGTTGAGGTCTAGTGTGAAGTTTCCACAATCAGTGATGGTTTGGGGAGCCATGTCATCTGCTGATGTAAGGGGTAGAGATGAGCGAACCGGTCCCGGTTCGGCTCGAGGCCGGTTCGCCGAACGGGGGTCCCGTTCGAGTTCGGTTCGTCGAACGTTCGACGAACCAAACTCGAACGTATAGGCTATAATGGGAGGCAATCACAAACACATAAAAATGCATTATAAATGTACACAAACAGTTAATAAACATTGCCATAACACTTACCGGTCCCCGTGATCCCTCCTGCACTCTGTCTCCTGCCGCTATTCCATCCGATGATCGCTTAATCCTCCCGGTGACCTGCACTTCCAGCAGAGATGCAGGACCTATCGTGACGTCAAAATAGCCATGTGACCAGTCACGTGGCTATTATCTCATTGGCTACAGACTGGTCACATGACTATGACGCGTCATGTAGGACCTGAGAGTGCATCTCTCCGGTACACGGTGCACATATGTGTATCACCGTGTACCGGCGACATGCTCTAGCACACGGTCGACTCCCCGTTCCGTTGGGGACCAGCTGACACAGCCGGTCATTAACGGAGATCACCGTTGCCATAGCAACGCAGTTAGCGGTGACGTCACCACTAACCGCGGCTCCGAGAGCACCGTTGCTATGGTAACGCGTCTGTCAGCGTTACCGCTGTTACCGCTGACAGCCAGCACTGATCACTCACGGAGTGAAGGCTGCACGCTGCTTCCCGATTGTAGTGAGGATTGTAGTGAGGATGAGGTTCCCCAGCCCCAAGTGATGAGCTGGTGAACCTCATCCTCACTACAATCGTCACTACTACTACACTAGAAAGAAAGAAGACAGAAGAGCAGGATCGTGGAGGGCTGACAGGGGGTAATAAAGATGGAGTCTCTAATGTGTCTGTGTATTTATTTCTATTAAAGTATTTTTTCTCTGTGTGGTGTTTTTTTTAACCCTTTATTGGAGATTCTTAATGGCCGGGTCAAACGTGCCTGACATTAAGAATCTCTGGCTTAATACTGGCTAGTAAAACAAAGCCAGTATTAACTCATGATTACCCAACAAGCCACCCGGCTCCAGGGCTGTTGGAAGAGTTGGATACAGCACCAGATGATGGCGCTTCTATGAGAGCGCCATTTTCTGGGATGGCTGCGGACTTAAATCCGCAGCAGAGGCGCCCAGAAACCTCGGGCTAACCTGTGCTGCGGATTCCAATCCCCAGCTGCCTAGTTGTACCCGGCTGGACACAAAAATGGGGCGAAGCCCACGTCATTTGTTTTTTAATTATTTCATGAAATAAGTGAAATAATTAAAAAAAAACGGGCTTCCCTATATTTTTGGTTCCCAGCCGGGTACAAATAGGCAACTGGGGGTTGGACGCAGCCTGTGGCTGCCTGCTGTACCTGGCTAGCATACAAAAATATGGCAAAGCCCACGTCATTTTTTTGGTGGGCAAAAAACTTCTGCATACAGTCCTGGATGGAGTATGCTGAGCCTTGTAGTTCTGCAGCTGCTGTCTGCTCTTCTCCATACAGACAGACAGCAGCTGCAGAACTACAAGGCTCAGCATACTCCATCCAGGACTGTATGCAGAAGTTTTTTGCCCCCTGAAAAAATTATGTGGGCTTCGCCATATTTTTGTATGCTAGCCAGGTACAGCAGGCAGGTACGGCTGCCCCCAACCCCCAGTTGCCTATTTGTACCCGGCTGGGAACCAAAAATAAAGGGAAGCCCTTTTTTTATCATTTCATGAATTTCATGAAATAATTAGAAAACAAATGACGTAGGCTTCGCCCCATTTTTGTGTCCAGCCAGATACAACTAGGCAGCTGGGGATTGGAATCTGCAGCACAGGTTGGCCTGAGCTTTCTGGGCCCCACTGCTGCGAATTGCAGTCTGCAGCCGCCTCAGAAAATGGCATTTTCATAGAAGCGCCATCTTCTGGCGCTGTATCCAACTCTTCCACCACCTGCCTGCTATACCTGGCTAGCATACAAAAATATGGCGAAGCTCACGTCCTTTTTTTGTAGTTTTTTGGCAAAAAAAATAAAAATGCTTCCCTGGATTTTCCATTGCCAGTGAAGGTAACACCAAGCAGTGGGGGTTAGCAGCCAGTAGCTGCTTGGATTACCCTTAGCTAGCAATACAAAAAATGCAGCGGGAGCCCATATATATTTTTTTTAATTATTTATTTAAATAACTAAAAATAAAATGGGCTTCCCTGTATTTTGATTGCTTGACATCACAGTGCTGTAAAAATAAATCTTTAAAAAAATGACGTAGCGCTCCGCGGTATTTTTGATTCTCAGCGCAGATAAAGCAGACAGCTATGGGTTGCCACCCCCATCTGCCTGCCGTTACCTTGGTTGGCAATCAAAATACAGGGAAGCCCATTAATTTTTTCTATTTAAAAAATAGTTAAAAAAAAAAATGACGTTGGGTCCCCCCATTTTTGATAGCCAGCTAGGGTAAAGCAGATGGCTGTAGCCTGAAAACCACAGCTGGCAGCTTTACCGTGGTTGGGGATCCAATGTGGAGGTCCTCTCAGGCTATTTTTTATAATTATTTTATAAATATTAATAATTACACAATAAAAGTAGGGTCCCCCCCAAATTGGATCACCAGCCAAGGTAAAGCGGACAGCTGTGGTCTGGTATTCTCAGGGTGGGAAGGTCCATAGTTATTGGGCCTTCACATCCTAAAAATAGCAGGCCGCAGGCACCCCAGATGTGGCGCATCCACTAGATGCGCCAATCCTGGCGCTTCACCCCAGCTCATCCTGTGCCCTGGTGCAGTGGCAAACGGGGTAATAAATCGGGTTGATACTAGCTGTAAAGTAACCTGAGATCAAGCCCAGCAGTTTTTGATGTCATGGTGTCTATTAGATACTCAACATCATAAACTGTCAGTACTAACAAAAAAAAAAAAAAATCGACAAAAGAAATTTATTTGAAAAAACAGTCCCCAAAACATTTCCTCTTTCACCAATTTATTGTAAGAAAAAAAAAATAAAGGGGTCCCACGACGACTCTGGACCGTCTAGAATATGGGGGGAGACACTCAGGGAACGTATCCCCCATTTTATAGGAGTGCGGACCCTTCATGTGAGGGGTGTGGGTGCAATGAATCTGCACTCACTCTCCCCAGGTCCACAGCAGCAGAGTCCATGTCGTAATGGTTGCTACCAAAGCTGCAATGCCCTGCTCATGAGGTAAGGGCATGCCTAATCAGGAGAACTACTGTAGAGGAAGCTCTGCTCACTGGTATATAGGTGCTCAGAGGTAATAATAGATAAAATTAGTGAGTAACCTCGGCACTCTAAATCTCCCAGACTAAATCAGTAAGTCACAACGGATAGTAATGCAAAATCACTCTTTATTGGTCCATATTAAGAAAAAAAATTTTTTAATAAGCATATATGTTTTTGTCCAAAACAAGTTACAAATGACGTTTCGGCCTGAGCCTTCGTCAGATTGGACTTATCTGCATGTAATCATGAAAAATGACAATAATCAGTATCACATAAGAGTGAGAGAACAATAACATAAACTCGAACAATGTAGAGGTACAATTGGGATGCAGCAACAAAATTGCAACACAGCAAGAAATGAAACACATGATACAAATGTCATAATACAGTACAAGGACAATATAGTAATGACAAATATGGGGTCAGAGTAGACTTAGACAGCTCTGGTACGAAAGAGATGTCAATCATAAAGTAACATGTGCAGTAGGTGTAGAGCTACAGTATGCATGGCAGAGCTAATGGGTAGACCGACCATAGAAAAAGAACGGAGAAAAAGTGGAGAAAAAGTGGAGAAAAAGTGGAGAAAAAATGGAGAAAAAGTGGAGAAAAAGTGGAGAAAAAGTTGAGAAAAAGTGGAGAAAAAAGTGGAGAAAAAGTGGAGAAAAAGTGGAGAAAAAGTGGAGAAAAAAGTGGAGAAAAAGTGGAGAAAAAGTGGAGAAAAAGTGGAGAAAAAGTGGAGAAAAATGGAAAAATAAGTGGAGGAAAAGTGGAGAAAAATGGAGAAAAAAGTGGAGAAAAAGTGGAGAAAAAGTGGAGAAAAAAGTGGAGAAAAAGTGGAGAAAAAAGTGGAGAAAAAGTGGAGAAAAAGTGGAGAAAAAGTGGAGAAAAAGTGGAGAATAAGTGGAGAAAAAGTGGAGAAAAAATGAAGAAAAAAGTGGAGAAAAAGTGGAGAAAAAGTGGAGAAAAAGTGGAGAAAAAGTGGAGAAAAAAGTGGAGAAAAAGTGGAGAAAAAGTGGAGAAAAAAGTGGAGAAAAAAATGGAGAAAAAGTGGAGAAAAAGTGGAGAAAAAAGTGGAGAAAAAGTGGAGAAAAAGTGGAGAAAAAAGTGGAGAAAAAAATGGAGAAAAAGTGGAGAAAAAGTGGAGAAAAAAGTGGAGAAAAAAGTGGAGAAAAAGTGGAGAAAAAGTGGAGAAAAAGTGGAGAAAAAGTGGAGAATAAGTTGAGAAAAAATGGAGAAATAGTGGAGAAAAAGTGGAGAAAAAAGTGGAGAAAAAGTGGAGAAAAAGTGGAGAAAAAGTGGAGAATAAGTGGAGAATAAGTGGAGAATAAGTGGAGAAAAAGTGGAGAAAAAGTGGAGAAAAAATGGAGAAAAAAGTGGAGAAAAAGTGGAGAACAAGTGGAGAAAAAGTGGAGAAAAAAATGGAGAAAAAAAAATGGAGAAAAAAGTGGAGAAAAAAATGGAGAAAAAGTGGAGAAAAAGTGGAGAAAAAAGTGGAGAAAAAAGTGGAGAAAAAAGTGGAGAAAAAGTGGAGAAAAAGTGGAGAAAAGGTGGAGAAAAAGTGGAGAAAAAGTGGAGAATAAGTGGAGAAAAAGTGGAGAAAAAAATGGAGAAAAAAGTGGAGAAAAAAATGGAGAAAAAGTGGAGAAAAAGTGGGGAAAAAGTGGAGAATAAGTGGAGAATAAGTGGAGAAAAAGTGGAGAAAAAACGGAGAAAAGGTGGAGAAAAAGTGGAGAAAAAGTGGAGAAAAAGTGGAGAAAAAGTGGAGAAAAAGTGGAGAACAAAATGGAGAAAAAAGTGGAGAAAAAAATGGAGAAAAAGTGGAGAAAAAGTGGGGAAAAAGTGGAGAATAAGTGGAGAATAAGTGGAGAATAAGTGGAGAAAAAACGGAGAAAAGGTGGAGAAAAAGTGGAGAAAAAGTGGAGAAAAAGTGGAGAAAAAAATGGAGAAAAAGTGGACAAAAAGTGGACAAAAAGTGGAGAATAAGTTGAGAAAAAATGGAGAAAAAATGGAGAAAAAAATGTAGAAAAAGTGGAGAAAAAATGTAGAAAAAGTGGAGAAAAAATGGAGAAAAAGTGGAGAAAAAGTGGAGAAAAAACGGAGAAAAGGTGGAGAAAAAGTGGAGAAAAAGTGGAGAAAAAACGGAGAAAAGGTGGAGAAAAAGTGGAGAAAAAGTGGAGAAAAAGTGGAGAAAAAAATGGAGAAAAAGTGGACAAAAAGTGGACAAAAAGTGGAGAATAAGTTGAGAAAAAATGGAGAAAAAATGGAGAAAAAAATGTAGAAAAAGTGGAGAAAAAATGTAGAAAAAGTGGAGAAAAAATGGAGAAAAAGTGGAGAAAAAGTGGAGCACCCTTTGGTGCCTTTCATGTGGCACTAAGGGGTGCTTAGCTTTGTATTTAGCCAAAAAAATGAAAAAAAAAATGACGTAGGGTTCCCCCTAGTTTTGTAGCCAGCTAGGGTAAAGCAGACGGCTGCAGCCTGCAGACCACAGCTAGCAACCTCACCTTGGCTGGTAATCCAAAACTGAGGGCACCCCACGCTGTTATTTTAAATTAAATACCAGCTCTGGTACGAAAGAGATGTCAATCATAAAGTAACATGTGCAGTAGGTGTAGAGCTACAGTATGCATGGCAGAGCTAATGGGTAGACCGACCATAGAAAAAGAACGGAGAAAAAGTGGAGAAAAAGTGGAGAAAAAATGGAGAAAAAGTGGAGAAAAAGTGGAGAATAAGTTGAGAAAAAGTGAAGAAAAAGTGGAGAATAAGTGGAGAAAAAGTGGAGAAAAAGTGGAGAAAAAGTGGAGAAAAAGTGGAGAAAAAAGTGGAGAAAAAGTGGAGAAAAAGTGGAGAAAAAGTGGAGAAAAAGTGGAGAAAAAGTGGAGAAAAATGGAAAAAAAAGTGGAGAAAAAGTAGAGAAAAATGGAGAAAAAAGTGGAGAAAAAGTGGAGAAAAAGAGGAGAAAAAAGTGGAGAAAAAGTGGAGAAAAAGTGGAGAAAAAAGTGGAGAAGAAGTGGAGAAAAAGTGGAGAAAAAGTGGAGAAAAAGTGGAGAATAAGTGGAGAAAAAGTGGAGAAAAAATGAAGAAAAAAGTGGAGAAAAAGTGGAGAAAAAGTGGAGAAAAAGTGGAGAAAAATGGAGAAAAAAGTGGAGAAAAAGTGGAGAAAAAGTGGAGAAAAAGTGGAGAAAAAAGTGGAGAAAAAAATATAGAAAATGTGGAGAAAATGTGGAGAAAAAGTGGAGAAAAAAGTGGAGAAAAAGTGGAGAAAAAGTGGAGAAAAAAGTGGAGAAAAAAATGGAGAAAAAGTGGAGAAAAAGTGGAGAAAAAAGTGGAGAAAAAGTGGAGAAAAAGTGGAGAATAAGTGGAGAAAAAGTGGAGAAAAAACGGAGAAAAGGTGGAGAAAAGGTGGAGAAAAGGTGGAGAAAAAGTGGAGAAAAAGTGGAGAAAAAGTGGAGAAAAATGGAGAAAAAAGTGGAGAAAAAGTGGAGAAAAAGTGGAGAAAAAGTGCAGAAAAAAGTGGAGAAAAAAATGGAGAAAAAGTGGAGAAAAAGTGGAGAAAAAAGTGGAGAAAAAGTGGAGAAAAAAGTGGAGAAAAAAATGGAGAAAAAGTGGAGAAAAAGTAGAGAAAAAAGTGGAGAAAAAGTGGAGAAAAAGTGGAGAAAAAATTCTCCACTTTTTCTCCATTTTTTCTCCACTTTTTCTCCACTTTTTCTCCACTTATTCTCCACTTTTTCTCCATAAGTGGAGAAAAAGTGGAGAAAAAGTGGAGAAAAAAGTGGAGAAAAAAATGGAGAAAAAGTGGAGAAAAAGTGGAGAAAAAAGTGGAGAAAAAGTGGAGAAAAAGTGGAGAAAAAAGTGGAGAAAAAATGGAGAAAAAGTGGAGAAAAAGTGGAGAAAAAAGTGGAGAAAAAGTGGAGAAAAAGTGGAGAAAAAATGGAGAAAAAGTGGAGAAAAAGTGGAGAATAAGTTGAGAAAAAGTGGAGAAAAAGTGGAGAATAAGTTGAGAAAAAATGGAGAAAAAGTGGAGAAAAAGTGGAGAAAAAAATGGAGAAAAAGTGGAGAAAAAGTGGAGAAAAAGTGGAGAAAAAGTGGAGAAAAAAATGGAGAAAAAAAATGGAGAAAAAAGTAGAGAAAAAAATGGAGAAAAAGTGGAGAAAAAGTGGAGAAAAAGTGGAGAAAAAAGTGGAGAAAAAGTGGAGAAAAAGTGGAGAAAAAGTGGAGAAAAAGTGGAGAAAAAAATGGAGAAAAAAAATGGAGAAAAAAGTGGAGAAAAAAATGGAGAAAAGTGGAGAAAAAGTGGAGAAAAAAGTGGAGAAAAAGTGGAGAAAAAGTGGAGAAAAAGTGGAGAATAAATTGAGAAAAAGTGGAGAAAAAGTGGAGAATAAGTGGAGAAAAAATGGAGAAAAAAGTGGAGAAAAAGTGGAGAAAAAGTGGGGAAAAAGTGGAGAATAAGTGGAGAATAAGTGGAGAAAAAGTGGAGAAAAAACGGAGAAAAGGTGGAGAAAAAGTGGAGAAAAAGTGGAGAAAAAGTGGAGAAAAAGTGGAGAAAAAAATGTAGAAAAAGTGGAGAAAAAGTGGACAAAAAGTGGAGAATAAGTTGAGAAAAAATGGAGAAAAAATGGAGAAAAAAATGTAGAAAAAGTGGAGAAAAAATGTAGAAAAAGTGGAGAAAAAATGGAGAAAAAGTGGAGAAAAAGTGGAGCACCCTTTGGTGCCTTTCATGTGGCACTAAGGGGTGCTTAGCTTTGTATTTAGCCAAAAAAATGAAAAAAAAAATGACGTAGGGTTCCCCCTAGTTTTGTAGCCAGCTAGGGTAAAGCAGACGGCTGCAGCCTGCAAACCACAGCTGGCAACCTCACCTTGGCTGGTAATCCAAAACTGAGGGCACCCCACGCTGTTATTTTAAATTAAATACCAGCTCTGGTACGAAAGATGTCAATCATAAAGTAACATGTGCAGTAGGTGTAGAGCTACAGTATGCATGGCAGAGCTAATGGGTAGACCGACCATAGAAAAAGAACGGAGAAAAAGTGGAGAAAAAGTGGAGAAAAAATGGAGAAAAAGTGGAGAAAAAGTGGAGAATAAGTTGAGAAAAAGTGAAGAAAAAGTGGAGAATAAGTGGAGAAAAAGTGGAGAAAAAGTGGAGAAAAAGTGGAGAATAAGTTGAGAAAAAGTGAAGAAAAAGTGGAGAATAAGTGGAGAAAAAGTGGAGAAAAAGTGGAGAAAAAGTGGAGAAAAAGTGGAGAAAAATAGAGAAAAAAGTGGAGAAAAAGTGGAGAAAAAGTGGAGAAAAAGTGGAGAAAAAGTGGAGAAAAAAGTGGAGAAAAAAATGGAGAAAAAGTGGAGAAAAAGTGGAGAAAAAAGTGGAGAAAAAGTGGAGAAAAAGTGGAGAAAAAATGGAGAAAAAGTGGAGAAAAAGTGGAGAATAAGTTGAGAAAAAGTGGAGAAAAAATGGAGAAAAAGTGGAGAAAAAAGTGGAGAAAAAGTGGAGAAAAAAGTGGAGAAAAAAATGGAGAAAAAGTGGAGAAAAAGTGGAGAAAAAGTAGAGAAAAAAGTGGAGAAAAAGTGGAGAAAAAGTGGAGAAAAAATGGAGAAAAAGTGGAGAAAAAGTGGAGAATAAGTTGAGAAAAAATGGAGAAAAAGTGGAGAAAAAGTGGAGAAAAAAGTGGAGAAAAAGTGGAGAAAAAGTGGAGAAAAAGTGGAGAATAAGTGGAGTATAAGTGGAGAAAAAGTGGAGAAAAAGTGTAAAAAAAATAGAGAAAAAAGTGGAGAAAAAGTGGAGAAAAAGTGGAGAAAAAGTGGAGAAAAAGTGGAGAAAAAGTGGAGAATAAGTGGAGAAAAAGTGGAGAAACCAATGGAGAAAAAAAATGGAGAAAAAGTGGAGAAAAAGTGGAGAAAAAGTGGAGAAAAAGTGGAGAAAAAGTGGAGAATAAGTGGAGAAAAAGTGGAGAAACCAATGGAGAAAAAAAATGGAGAAAAAGTGGAGAAAAAGTGGAGAAAAAGTGGAGAAAAAAGTGGAGAAAAAAATGGAGAAAAAGTGGAGAAAAAGTGGAGAAAAAAGTGGAGAAAAAGTGGAGAAAAAGTGGAGAAAAAGTGGAGAAAAAGTGGAGAATAAGTTGAGAAAAAGTGGAGAAAAAGTGGAGAATAAGTGGAGAAAAAATGGAGAAAAAAGTGGAGAAAAAGTGGAGAAAAAGTGGACAAAAAGTGGAGAAAAAATGGAGAAAAAAATGGAGAAAAAGTGGAGAAAAAGTGGAGAAAAAAGTGGAGAAAAAGTGGAGAAAAAGTGGAGAAAAAAGTGGAGAAAAAATGGAGAAAAAGTGGAGAAAAAGTGGAGAAAAAAGTGGAGAAAAAGTGGAGAAAAAGTGGAGAAAAAATGGAGAAAAAGTGGAGAAAAAGTGGAGAATAAGTTGAGAAAAAATGGAGAAAAAGTGGAGAAAAAAGTGGAGAAAAAGTGGAGAGAAAGTGGAGAAAAAGTGGAGAATAAGTGGAGAATAAGTGGAGAATAAGTGGAGAAAAAGTGGAGAAAAAAGTGGAGAAAAAGTGGAGAAAAAGTGGAGAAAAAGTGGAGAAAAAGTGGAGAAAAAAATGGAGAAAAAAAATGGAGAAAAAAGTGGAGAAAAAAATGGAGAAAAAGTGGAGAAAAAAGTGGAGAAAAAAGTGGAGAAAAAAGTGGAGAAAAAGTGGAGAAAAAGTGGAGAATAAATTGAGAAAAAGTGGAGAAAAAGTGGAGAATAAGTGGAGAAAAAATGGAGAAAAAAGTGGAGAAAAAGTGGAGAAAAAGTGGGGAAAAAGTGGAGAATAAGTGGAGAATAAGTGGAGAAAAAGTGGAGAAAAAACGGAGAAAAGGTGGAGAAAAAGTGGAGAAAAAGTGGAGAAAAAGTGGAGAAAAAGTGGAGAAAAAAATGTAGAAAAAGTGGAGAAAAAGTGGACAAAAAGTGGAGAATAAGTTGAGAAAAAATGGAGAAAAAATGGAGAAAAAAATGTAGAAAAAGTGGAGAAAAAATGTAGAAAAAGTGGAGAAAAAATGGAGAAAAAGTGGAGAAAAAGTGGAGCACCCTTTGGTGCCTTTCATGTGGCACTAAGGGGTGCTTAGCTTTGTATTTAGCCAAAAAAATGAAAAAAAAAATGACGTAGGGTTCCCCCTAGTTTTGTAGCCAGCTAGGGTAAAGCAGACGGCTGCAGCCTGCAAACCACAGCTGGCAACCTCACCTTGGCTGGTAATCCAAAACTGAGGGCACCCCACGCTGTTATTTTAAATTAAATACCAGCTCTGGTACGAAAGATGTCAATCATAAAGTAACATGTGCAGTAGGTGTAGAGCTACAGTATGCATGGCAGAGCTAATGGGTAGACCGACCATAGAAAAAGAACGGAGAAAAAGTGGAGAAAAAGTGGAGAAAAAATGGAGAAAAAGTGGAGAAAAAGTGGAGAAAAAGTGGAGAATAAGTTGAGAAATAGTGAAGAAAAAGTGGAGAATAAGTGGAGAAAAAGTGGAGAAAAAGTGGAGAAAAAGTGGAGAAAAAAGTGGAGAAAAAGTGGAGAAAAAGTGGAGAAAAAGTGGAGAAAAAGTGGAGAAAAATGGAAAAAAAAGTGGAGAAAAAGTGGAGAAAAATGGAGAAAAAAGTGGAGAAAAAGTGGAGAAAAAGTGGAGAAAAAAGTGGAGAAAAAGTGGAGAAAAAGTGGAGATAAAAGTGGAGAAAAAGTGGAGAAAAAGTGGCGAAAAAGTGGAGAATAAGTGGAGAAAAAGTGGAGAAAAAATGAAGAAAAAAGTGGAGAAAAAGTGGAGAAAAAGTGGAGAAAAAGTGGAGAAAAATAGAGAAAAAAGTGGAGAAAAAAGTGGAGAAAAAGTGGAGAAAAAAGTGAAGAAAAAAATGGAGAAAAAGTGGAGAAAAAGTGGAGAAAAAGTGGAGAAAAAAGTGGAGAAAAAGTGGAGAAAAAGTGGAGAAAAAATGGAGAAAAAGTGGAGAAAAAGTGGACTATAAGTTGAGAAAAAATGGAGAAAAAGTGGAGAAAAAGTGGAGAAAAAAGTGGAGAAAAAGTGGAGAAAAAGTGGAGAAAAAGTGGAGAAAAAGTGGAGAATAAGTGGAGTATAAGTGGAGAAAAAGTGGAGAAAAAGTGGAAAAAAAATGGAGAAAAAAGTGGAGAAAAAGTGGAGAAAAAGTGGAGAAAAAGTGGAGAAAAAGTGGAGAATAAGTGGAGAAAAAGTGGAGAAACCAATGGAGAAAAAAAATGGAGAAAAAGTGGAGAAAAAGTGGAGAAAAAGTGGAGAAAAAAGTGGAGAAAAAAATGGAGAAAAAGTGGAGAAAAAGTGGAGAAAAAAGTGGAGAAAAAGTGGAGAAAAAGTGGAGAAAAAGTGGAGAAAAAGTGGAGAATAAGTTGAGAAAAAGTGGAGAAAAAGTGGAGAATAAGTGGAGAAAAAATGGAGAAAAAAGTGGAGAAAAAGTGGAGAAAAAGTGGAGAAAAAGTGGAGAATAAGTGGAGATAAAGTGGAGAAAAAACGGAGAAAAGGTGGAGAAAAAGTGGAGAAAAAGTGGAGAAAAAGTGGAGAAAAAAATGGAGAAAAAGTGGAGAAAAAGTGGACAAAGTGGAGAATAAGTTGAGAAAAAATGGAGAAAAAATGGAGAAAAAAATGTAGAAAAAGTGGAGAAAAAATGTAGAAAAAGTGGAGAAAAAATGGAGAAAAAGTGGAGAAAAAGTGGAGCACCCTTTGGTGCCTTTCATGTGGCACTAAGGGGTGCTTAGCTTTGTATTTAGCCAAAAAAGTGAAAAAAAAATGACGTAGGGTTCCCCCTAGTTTTGTAGCCAGCTAGGGTAAAGCAGACGGCTGCAGCCTGCAGACCACAGCTGGCAACCTCACCTTGGCTGGTAATCCAAAACTGAGGGCACCCCACGCTGTTATTTTAAATGAAATAAATAATTTTAAAAAAAAAACTCGTAGGGGTCCCCCAAAATTGGATCACCAGCCAAGGTAAAGCAGACAGCTGGGGCCTGATATTCTCAGACTAGGGAGGTCCATGGTTATTGGACTCTCCCCAGCCTAAAAATAGCAGGTCGCAGCCGCCCCAGAAGTGGCGCATCCATTAGATGCGCCAATCCTGGTGCTTCGCCCCAGCTCATCCCGCGCCCTGGTGCGGTGGCAAACGGGGTAATATATGGGGTTAATACCAGATATGTAATGTCACCTGGCATCAAGCCCTGGGGTTGGTGAGGTCAGGCGTCTATCAGATACCCGACATCACCAACCCAGTCAGTAATAAAAAAAAATAGACGACAAACACATTTTTATTTGAAAAAACAC
Source organism: Anomaloglossus baeobatrachus (assembly GCF_048569485.1). Classification (NCBI taxonomy): domain Eukaryota; kingdom Metazoa; phylum Chordata; class Amphibia; order Anura; family Aromobatidae; genus Anomaloglossus; species Anomaloglossus baeobatrachus. Next base: position 490,368,662 of record NC_134355.1, read on the forward strand.
TCCCCAATACATTCCCTCCTTAACCAATTTATTAGAATGAAAAACAAATCCAGGTCTGCTGTAATCCAAGGGGTTGCCATGATGATCCACACTGTCCCAGTCAATGAAGAGCAGAATGTTCCCCATTGGCTGGCAGAGCAGTGCAGTGACCTGAGCTAACATCAATGGGTCAGCCCAGGTCACTGCAGGGCATGACAAGTGCTGCTGTCAGCGAGGTACATTACCTGCGCAGATCTCCAGCACACTGACAGCCCCTGTCACTGAGTTCAATGACCGGCGCCTTCACACCAAGTATCGCGAGAGGCCCGTGACGTCACCGCTAGTCAGTCTCGGGTCGGAAGTGAGAGGTGATGTGACAAGCGGCGGCCATGGAGGACAGTGACAGCGCTGAGGTCGGGATGGCGGGACTTCATCACCGCAGGTAAGCCGAGCGGGACCATGTGTGTGTGTGTGTGTGTGTGTGTGTGTGTGTGTACATGCCGCGGGCAGGAGGGGGCGGAGTGAGCTGAGCGGGGAAGTGTGGGCTTCCTGCACGTAACTAAGATAAACATCGGGTTACTAACCAAAGCGCTTTGCTTGGATACCCGATGTTTATCTTGGTTACCAGCTTGTGGCAGGCTGCCAGCGATGGCTCCTGCACACTGTAGCTGTAAAAAGCCCTTCTTTTTGCTGCTAGAACCGTTCTCGAACGTATCTAGAACTATCGAGCTTTTGCAAAAAGCTGGAGTTCTAGTTCAATCTCGAACAGCCCCCAAAATCACTCGAGCTTAGAACTGGAGAACCGCGAACCGCGCTCAACTCTAGTAAGGGGTACTTTGCACACTGCGACATTGCTACTGCGATATCGTCGGGGTCAAATAAAAAGTGACGCACATCCGGCGTCGGTAATGACGTCGCAATGTGTAAAGCCTAGATGCGCCGATAAACGATTGCAAAAGCATCGAAAATCGGTGATCTGTGTAGCGTCGGTCTTTTTGATAATGTCGCACCAATAGGAGATACGATGTTGTTCCTCGTTCCTGCAGCAGCACACATCGCTGTGTGTGAAGCCGCAGGAGCTAGGAACATTGCCTTACCTGCGTCCCGGCTGCAATGAGAAAGGAAGAAGGTGGGCGGGATGTTTACGTCCCGCTCATCTCCGCCCCCTTGCTTCTATTGGCCGCCTGCCGTGTGACGTCGCTGTGATGCCGCACGACCCGCCCCCTTAGGAAAGAGGCGGGTCGTTGGCCAGAGTGACGACGCAGGGCAGGTAAGTGCGTGTGAAGCTGCTGTAGCGATAATGTTCGCTATTGCAGCTATCACAAGATATCGCATGTGCGACGGGGGCGGGTGCTATCACGCTCGGCATTGCTAGCGATGTCGCAACGTGCAAAGTACCCCTAAGTCCACTGTGTTTTATCAACACCAGAGTCAGCGCAAACGTCTACCAAAAAATGTTAGAGCACTTCAAGCTTCCCTTTGCCGACAAGCTTTTTGGAAATGGAAATTTAATTTTCCAGCAGGACTTGGCACCTATATCACAGAAAGCACCCTTAGGTAAACTACCTGGGTATTTTGAAGAAACGCTAAGAAATAAATTCAAAAGGTTTTTTCATTCCATCATTTTTTATTTTATATTCAAACAAACACCACACCACAAAGAAGATTATGTTACATCCAAAAAACTGTCACAGGTTAGAAAGGTTTGGCAATACATATCCTGCTATGCAGTAATCATCAATTTTTTAAAATTTTTATTTTTTATATATATATATATATATGGTTTGATTCATACAGTGCAGCGGCTCATCATACTGGCAAAGAAATATTGAATTTTGCCTCTGAAAATATCAATTAACCGGCTAAATTTTACATGTGGAAAGCAGTAATAGGGGACATAAAATATCGGCCTCTATTTTAAAGACATATGTCTAAACATAACGCCAAACGACTAGGGGAGGAACTTCCATACCCTATAGTCTAATATTATGTTCAAGATACCTTTCTGGCAAAACAATCCTACTAACAGCCGATAAATAGATAATACTGGCGGTTTCACCTAGGTTTAGGCATAAAAGCAGTGACACACTAATGGCAGTATATGTCCGACAATGTCACATTGCACCGCACCTGGGTTTATGCATACAATACAGTGACACACTTCTGCCTATCAATCCACAAGTAAAGCCGTAATTAGCCTTTTGCCACACAAAGCTGTAATAAGTGTGGCCAGAACTAATATAAATTCACAGTGTATGACCGATAGTGTCACACAGCACCGCACGAATCATGTATACCATATTCTTAACATCATTATACATTAAGACGTTAGCCTAACTCTAATAATACCTGAGCAGTGGATGACTCTCTCCTTTCCCCGACGTACGCACGTTTCGCGCCAGCTTTCTCAAGAGGGGCATGTCGGGTAGGGAGAAAGTTGCTGCTGATATATCAGTCCGCAACCAATAAGGCAAGAGAGGGTGTGTGGTAACTAGCCAATAAACTACAGAGGAGGCGTGTATAGGGTGCGCGTCACTGATGCCATACAGGGGAACACCATCGGAATCTCCCCAAACCTATAACTGCGCATGTCAGCGCCAGAAAGAATCACTCCCTGCCACGCGCGCTGGACCGCACATCCAAGCCGCACATTGTATCGCAATACTGTGATCTGAAGTCTTCCAAACAACATTGGAGTGAATATCAATGGCGCTACAGTGTCAATAGCGCCCGTCAGCATCAGCATCAGCATCCAGGATATTACGATCCACATCTATAAATGCATTTATACATGTGCATGCCGTCCCATAAAAATACAGCTAGAATTAGAAAAACAGAGAAAGTAGCCAGCAACATATAGTCACTACTATCACAATCGCAAATATAACATGGTTTCTTCTGATGATATCACAAGAAGAGGGGTGCTCACATACTCATTAAAGAAATATCCCATATATATGTCGCATATCATAAATATGACAGTTACTCAATAGATAGATGGTATAAAGTAATTTTAGATATATTTCCCTTATATCCATCTTTTTTTGAAAATAAAGAATTATACTTTCATGAACACCCAATAGACCTGATATATAGCTACATTGCTCTTATACCTCATCGTTCAAAATACTCATAACAAACCCATAGGGCACACTATATTTAGATCATATTTATCACCCCCTTATTTTTATTTACAGTAGCTCAGCCGAACAGAAAGGTGCGAGAAGGATCATAAGTGCAATCTACTGGGACAACCCGCAGGTAGCTCCTGCAGTAGCCACCCACTGGACAGTCACCAGAGAACGCAACAGTGACCCCACAAATCGCACCGCAGGCCGAGACAACCACGATGTTCCAGATATTAAAGACATTGATATAAATAAATCTCCGACATAGAGCAATAAATACACAATATCCAAATATACTATAAACATATGAATATATATGAAAATTCACATCAATTCAATATCATTATATAATTCATTAGAAATTCATTAATTCATTAGAAATTCATAAAAAATTCAGGTATTATTAGAGTTAGGCTAACGTCTTAATGTATAATGATGTTAAGAATATGGTATACATGATTCGTGCGGTGCTGTGTGACACTATCGGTCATACACTGTGAATTTATATTAGTTCTGGCCACACTTATTACAGCTTTGTGTGGCAAAAGGCTAATTACGGCTTTACTTGTGGATTGATAGGCAGAAGTGTGTCACTGTATTGTATGCATAAACCCAGGTGCGGTGCCATGTGACATTGTCGGACATATACTGCCATTAGTGTGTCACTGCTTTTATGCCTAAACCTAGGTGAAACCGCCAGTATTATCTATTTATCGGCTGTTAGTAGGATTGTTTTGCCAGAAAGGTATCTTGAACATAATATTAGACTATAGGGTATGGAAGTTCCTCCCCTAGTCGTTTGGCGTTATGTTTAGACATATGTCTTTAAAATAGAGGCCGATATTTTATGTCCCCTATTACTGCTTTCCACATGTAAAATTTAGCCGGTTAATTGATATTTTCAGAGGCAAAATTCAATATTTCTTTGCCAGTATGATGAGCCGCTGCACTGTATGAATCAAACCATATATATATATATATAAAAATAAAAATTTTAAAAAATTGATGATTACTGCATAGCAGGATATGTATTGCCAAACCTTTCTAACCTGTGACAGTTTTTTGGATGTAACATAATCTCCTTTGTGGTGTGGTGTTTGTTTGAATATAAAATAAAAAATGATGGAATGAAAAAACCTTTTGAATTTATTTCTTAGCGTTTCTTCAAAATACCCAGGTAGTTTACCTAAGGGTGCTTTCTGTGATATAGTTGCGTCTTTTGAAGGCTAATTTAATATGTTTTTGGACCTTGTGTTTTTCTAATTGTCTAATTGCTGTTTTACTACAGTTGTCCACCATATTGTTCAATATGGATTTCAAGGCCAAGGAGACTCTTTGGCTATCTAAAGCTACGGATCTGTTCAAACAAGGAGCCCCCACAGTCGTACCTAAGACTACTAGTGACTATAAAGATCATTTAAAACAGTATAAATTTTGTATGCAGAAAAAAATGAAATTATGGTGGAACAAAACGTCACTTGATAATTATTTGATGCAAAAAATCATTCCTAGAGGGTTGAGGATTCAGCTCTTTCCTTCCTTTGAATTGCACAATGAAGAATTAGTTAATAGATGGATTAAGGCGGCAGAAGGCTGTTCCCTCGAATTTATAAGGATTATTATCGACAATAATATACTGTCACTTAATAAATTGGATGAAGAAATTGAAAATCTCATGCTAATGATTAAAAAAGATCTCTCTCTGGAGCAGCTCAATAAATATATGAGCGAACTTGAGAAAGATATAGACAAATGGGAGCTGGACATCAGCCAATTAAAAGCCAAAAAGTACCAACGTGATATGGGAGACTATGAAAGTAAGATTATCTACAGGTGGCAACAACAGAAAAGTAATAATTTAAGGAAGCCATCTATACAATCTAGTGAGTACAATGCCACTGCCTCCATGTCGGACAGCTGTGCCTCCTCCAGTGATCTGGATGATGCAGGTGACATTTATCAACGAACACGCACACGCAGCAAACAATTAATCAAATATCCGGATATTTTTGATTCGAGAAAAAAACGTAAGGACAAATATGATCAATACAAGGTAATTAACTTGTCCGATTATGCGTTGTCCGATATTCAGTTGCGGGTTTTGGAAAGGGGTTTGACGTTCTCTCCTTCTCAATATTTAGATGAATTCACGGCGGTAAAGGACGTCAACCTTTTCGCGCGAAAGTTGGTCTTGCGTCGCCTGCACCATAGATCAGATAATAAGGAGATTTTTACCACAGATGTTGAAAGAGAGGCTTTGGAGAATTTGGAGGCATTGGCATTGGAAAGTGAGATGTCTACTGGTAAGTTCCCTAAACATTTATTTGAAAAAAGTAAAACCTTCCCGTCATTGAACTTGTGTCCAGCTACTGAAGTATTTACAAAATTGGTTATTAATGATATCAAGAAACTTAAAACTACTAAAACCATCAGGGCATCCAATTTAAATTATAAAGAAAGAGAGGCTCTTAAACAATTGCAACAGCTGGATGATGTTTTATTCAAACCAGCCGACAAGGGCGGCAACTTAGTTGTGTGGCCTTGTCGGCTGTATGAGAAACAAGCTTATCATCTGCTTAACGACTTAAAATGTTATAAGGTGTTGGACAAAAATCCAACTGCAGAGTTTCAGAACCAGCTGGTAGCAATATTGGAAAGAGCCTTCTCTGAGGGTATAATCCCTAAGACGTTTTTGGACAGTATGAAAAAGCTACAGCCCCGTATGCCCACACTATATTTGATCCCTAAGATCCATAAAGATCCACTTGATCCACCAGGGAGACCAATAATTTCGGGCAATGGGAGCCTGAGTGAGATCGTCGCCGTCACCATCGACCACTTCCTAAAACCTCTAGTATCAGCACTTCCATCATTTATAAAAGACACTACTTCGGCTCTACAGAGATTGAATCATATTCATTTGGAGGATGAGATGGTCATGGTGACGGCTGACGTCGAGGCCCTATACACCTCAATAAGGCATGAGGACGGTTTGCGGGCTGTATCATGGTATCTGAATGAAAGTAATATGGACGCATCCACTTCTGGCCTCCTGTTAACATTGCTGGAATACATTTTCTATCATAATTTTTTTACATTTAATGGCCGGATTTATTTACAGCAACAAGGAACGGCAATGGGGGCGGCATGTGCCCCCTCATATGCTAATTTATTTTTAGGTTTTTGGGAACGTCAGATTTTTTTAGGTGATTTTTTACCAGCGATGTCGGGAGTCCAGGAGTGGATGCGATACATTGATGACATATGGTTTCTGTGGTCCGGACCTATCTCCGAGTTGGAAAGACTGATGTCCAATTTAAACAATAATAAATTTAATATCAAGCTTACGTATAAGTATGGTAAACAACTTGATTTCCTGGACATCAAGATTTCAGCTTTAGAGAGTGGGGACCTAGTGACTGATATGTTTCGAAAGAAGACTGCCACGAATTCCTTGCTTCATGCCACGTCCTCCCATCCCCTGGCTACTGTCAATGGGATTCCCGTTGGCCAATTTCTCAGAGCCAGGAGGATATGCACACAAGACAATGATTTTCATAGGCAGGCCAAAGATATTGCCCGCAGATTTGAAGATCGCGGATATAGCCGGCGATGCATTAAGCGCGGCTATAAACGAGCTTTTCAGGCCAAGAGGGATGATCTCCTTTTTGGCAACAGAAACAGCGATGAAAAAGATTCCTCTAAAATTACACGATTGATTGCCACTTACAGTTCCCAATGGAGTGATTTCAAGTCAATAGTTGAAAAGCATTGGGGTGTCCTATTGACGGATCCGGTTCTAAAGAATTACATTCCCACAAAGCCATCAATTGTGGCTAGACGCTCGAAGAACTTGCGAGATTTGCTTGTACATAGCCATTATGAGAAAAAACAGGGCAATAAAAAGCCCAATACCACCTTGTGGGGATTCTTTCCATGTGGCCTTTGTAAGGCGTGTGGAAATTGTACTAAGACTAAAACATTTCAGAATTTCGATGGATCTGTTGTATACGACATCCGCAAAACTTTGACCTGTTCATCCATGGGAATTGTATATGTGGCTGAATGCCCATGTCCAAAAATTTACGTTGGTCTCACAACGCGTGAAATGAAGGTACGAGTCCTTGAGCATCTCAGGGACATCAAAAATGCTAAAACAATTGAGGACGATACTCTCCTAAAAAGTGTACCCAGGCACTTTAAAACATTTCATCAGTGCAACCCCAATGGCCTGAAATTTAAAGCTATTGACCAAGTTAGTCTTGGACCAAGAGGAGGGAATATAGGTCAGGCTTTAGCCAGGGTTGAATGCAAGTGGATCTACTATCTTGGATCTATGTCCCCACAAGGGCTAAATGAAAGCCATGGATATGGATCGTTTCTTGGGAACTAAATGTATTCAGGAAGAGAAACTTCCAGCAGTAGATTCTCTTGGGTTCAGTGTGGGAAATCCAATAGTGTGCAGTTCAAGGTATTAGTCTATTTCTTCTGCATAGTCAAAAATTAAAAATGAGTATTCAGGTAGTCTTTTTATGGGTGGGTGATTTTAACTTAGTTTTTGTATTTAGTTGTTGTTTTTAAGTTAATAATTCCATTTTTGTGTTCGTTCTAGATAATTATCTAATATCAGGTCTGCTTTAACCAACCTTTACCAACAAGGCACTATTGGAGAACAATGGATGAGGGATTTTTTCTCTATAACAAAAAAAAGGAAAAAAGAGAAAAAAAGAGAGTGGCGGTATTCAATTCCCTACTGGAAGAAAATTCAGAGGCAACGTTGGGCTGGAATCACCCCCCTTTTTTTAAGAATTTTTTATGAATTTTTTATGAATTTCTAATGAATTATATAATGATATTGAATTGATGTGAATTTTCATATATATTCATATGTTTATAGTATATTTGGATATTGTGTATTTATTGCTCTATGTCGGAGATTTATTTATATCAATGTCTTTAATATCTGGAACATCGTGGTTGTCTCGGCCTGCGGTGCGATTTGTGGGGTCACTGTTGCGTTCTCTGGTGACTGTCCAGTGGGTGGCTACTGCAGGAGCTACCTGCGGGTTGTCCCAGTAGATTGCACTTATGATCCTTCTCGCACCTTTCTGTTCGGCTGAGCTACTGTAAATAAAAATAAGGGGGTGATTAATATGATCTAAATATAGTGTGCCCTATGGGTTTGTTATGAGTATTTTGAACGATGAGGTATAAGAGCAATGTAGCTATATATCAGGTCTATTGGGTGTTCATGAAAGTATAATTCTTTATTTTCAAAAAAAGATGGATATAAGGGAAATATATCTAAAATTACTTTATACCATCTATCTATTGAGTAACTGTCATATTTATGATATGCGACATATATATGGGATATTTCTTTAATGAGTATGTGAGCACCCCTCTTCTTGTGATATCATCAGAAGAAACCATGTTATATTTGCGATTGTGATAGTAGTGACTATATGTTGCTGGCTACTTTCTCTGTTTTTCTAATTCTAGCTGTATTTTTATGGGACGGCATGCACATGTATAAATGCATTTATAGATGTGGATCGTAATATCCTGGATGCTGATGCTGATGCTGACGGGCGCTATTGACACTGTAGCGCCATTGATATTCACTCCAATGTTGTTTGGAAGACTTCAGATCACAGTATTGCGATACAATGTGCGGCTTGGATGTGCGGTCCAGCGCGCGTGGCAGGGAGTGATTCTTTCTGGCGCTGACATGCGCAGTTATAGGTTTGGGGAGATTCCGATGGTGTTCCCCTGTATGGCATCAGTGACGCGCACCCTATACACGCCTCCTCTGTAGTTTATTGGCTAGTTACCACACACCCTCTCTTGCCTTATTGGTTGCGGACTGATATATCAGCAGAAACTTTCTCCCTACCCGACATGCCCCTCTTGAGAAAGCTGGCGCGAAACGTGCGTACGTCGGGGAAAGGAGAGAGTCATCCACTGCTCAGGTATTATTAGAGTTAGGCTAACGTCTTAATGTATAATGATGTTAAGAATATGGTATACATGATTCGTGCGGTGCTGTGTGACACTATCGGTCATACACTGTGAATTTATATTAGTTCTGGCCACACTTATTACAGCTTTGTGTGGCAAAAGGCTAATTACGGCTTTACTTGTGGATTGATAGGCAGAAGTGTGTCACTGTATTGTATGCATAAACCCAGGTGCGTTGCCATGTGACATTGTCGGACATATACTGCCATTAGTGTGTCACTGCTTTTATGCCTAAACCTAGGTGAAACCGCCAGTATTATCTATTTATCGGCTGTTAGTAGGATTGTTTTGCCAGAAAGGTATCTTGAACATAATATTAGACTATAGGGTATGGAAGTTCCTCCCCTAGTCGTTTGGCGTTATGTTTAGACATATGTCTTTAAAATAGAGGCCGATATTTTATGTCCCCTATTACTGCTTTCCACATGTAAAATTTAGCCGGTTAATTGATATTTTCAGAGGCAAAATTCAATATTTCTTTGCCAGTATGATGAGCCGCTGCACTGTATGAATCAAACCATATATATATATATAAAAAATAAAAATTTTAAAAAATTGATGATTACTGCATAGCAGGATATGTATTGCCAAACCTTTCTAACCTGTGACAGTTTTTTGGATGTAACATAATCTCCTTTGTGGTGTGGTGTTTGTTTGAATATAAAATAAAAAATGATGGAATGAAAAAACCTTTTGAATTTATTTCTTAGCGTTTCTTCAAAATACCCAGGTAGTTTACCTAAGGGTGCTTTCTGTGATATAGTTGCGTCTTTTGAAGGCTAATTTAATATGTTTTTGGACCTTGTGTGTTTCTAAAGGACTTGGCACCTGTCTACACTGTCAAACGTACCAATACCTGGTTTAATAACCATAGTATCACTGTGCTTGACTGGCCAGTAAACTCGCCTGACCTAAATCCCACAAAGAATCTATGGAGTATTGTCAAGAGGAAGATGAGAGACACCAGAACCAACAATGCTGAAAAGCTGAAGGCTGCTATCAAAGCACCTCGGCTTCCATAAAAACCCTCCCGTTCATGCCAACATCAACATTTATGAATTCGTAGTTGGCGTTAACAAGGGCCATCAGGATGATGCTGAAATATCCTTTATAGTTATAGAAATAGGATCCGGAGTTGTGGGGTTGGGTGATACGCACATGTTTCCCGTCCAATGCCCCACCGCAGTTCGGGAACTGCCAAGTTTGTTCAAAATCAGAAGCAATTTTTTTCCATTCATCCTGTGTTTTTGGAAACCGTACGTAGGAACGTAGACTTTCAACAATGGCTCTGCATGTCTCTGGAATTAGACCGCTCAGAAGGGATTTTGATACGCTGCTGAAAAATGCAGGTCCTGCAGTGAGCGGCCAGTGGCTAGGAATCTCAGCGTGACTGCCAATCTTTCGTCTACAGGGACAGCAGCACGCATCAGTGTATCTTTCCGCTGAATGAGTGGCGTAACCATTTCCAGCAACATTTGGAAGGACTCCTCTGTCATCCGCAGATAGTTTCGGAAATCTTGAGGATCCTTGCCATGAAGCTGTCGCAGAAGTTGGATGTGGGATATTTCGGACCTCTTCAGCAACCACTCTCTGGTCCACATGCGACGTTTTCGTTTGGAACGCCTCTCAAGCATCCTTGCATTATCTTGTCGCCGTGATTCTTCCATCAGCAATGCAGCAACAACAGCACGCTCTGCATCGGTCATGATGTGCAAACTGCAAAAATACAATGTAAAGATGAGAGAAGTTGCAACAAAATCATTACACATGTACATGTTAAATGTCAATGACAACTGTATTCCATGTTGAGATCAGATACTGCACGGACCTCCAGTATGGGTGTTTGCACAGATAGAAGGCAAGCCCTCCATTTGGCAGCCAGTGTAGAAGCATGACAACAATACAGAATAGGAGTTATGGATTGCACATGTCCTAAAATAAAATGGAAACTCTATAAAAATGAGAATGTGATTGCTACAAAAATCAGAATGCGTTCGCTACAAAAATCTGAATGTGATCGCTAAAAAAATGATGCTTACCGTAATATATATTGACTGTATAATATCGCAGACCAGCACGCTCAAATGCTAGGCAGAAAATGGCCGCCCATGCTAAAATGTCCGCCCACGCTAAAGGGAATGCACAGTAGGCCTCCATTTCCTTTTCATAGTACCAAAAAAAAAAAGTCAAACCGCACTAGTGTTTGTAGGACGTGGCAGAAAATGGCCGACCATACTAAATGTACAGTTAATTAAGCATAATCGCAGAGTTAATTAAGTAGTTTTAAGTAGTGATATAGAAGGGTTAATAGTTTCTCTATTTCTTCATTAAAGATTTATTGTTATTAGTAAGTATATCTGATGGTAGTTTATAGTGATGGAGCCTACGGAATAAGAGACAAGATCAAGGATTATTATTGTCTCTAAATGTTCTTCTTGTCTTCTTCTTATCTCATATGCATGACTCTACATTTTTGTTTTGCTAAAACTTAAAGGTCATATGAGCAACTTGTAAAGTCCAGCTAAAAGCCTTATTTGCAAAATCACATTGATCTGTAAATGGTATAAATAAACTGTACTTTGGTTAAATAAACAGAAGAAATTGATCATGCCCACATGGATGCTGGTCTTTTCTCTCCGAGCGCTCGATCTTGATTAGGTCTGAAGAGGCATAATTGAGAAGACCTCACTGGTGATCCCATAAGCTGACTTGTGACAAAACAGAACAGCTACAACAGTTTTTGGCGCCCAACGTGGGGCCGTGGCCAACCAGCCTATTCGGAAGAAGTTTTGGGGACTCTGGAGACAGTGAAATTTCAGCTGCAGCAAGGTGAGAAGCTTTATTCTTACACTTTATTTCACTCTCTCTGATTTCCCGAATATTCTGGGTAAGGCTGTACACACGGTTCAAGAACTCTGGCATCACCAGTGAGTATTGTTTTTTCATGCATGTCTGAATGAGAGTTGAAATATAGAGTAATAAGATAATCTGTTGTCCGTCTATTAACTGATTGCATAGATTGCATAGCACGGAATTTGGGACAGTCTCTGTATAATTACATTTGCTGTGTTGCTGTGTTTTGTGTTTTACTTTGGCCATCTTTGCATCTTTGATGGGCAATACACTGGTCTAGGGATATGTGTTCATAAGTGGTTTCATATTAATGCCTAGATAAAGTAGGCAGGCAATAGGTTGTTGTATATTGAAGAGAAGCCTCTGAATAACAAAGTGACAAGTAATTGAGATAAGAGACTTGGTGAAATAATATGTATGTATAAGTCTAATGGTTATAGGTCATACTGTGGACTGTGAAAAGATGTTCCGGTTGTGAAATGTCACAGGGCATAGCCATATAGAGTATTTGAGTGGATACCTGACATATGTAATTTTTTCCCATCAGTGTCAAGAGCGGTTTAGATAATTTTATTTGCATGTGAGGTTAACCCTTGGAAGGTGTATTGTTACATATGTTTCTGGAATCAATGAATGAGTAAGACAAGCGGTCCTGGGATATGTCCTTATAGTGAGATATTGTGTGTTTCTTCCCCTCAAAATGGGGATGAAGGTTTTATAGCAAAGTAGAATATTAGTGCTGTTAAGGTATATAAGTATTCTCAATTTTCTGCTAGGATTGTGTATTATACCAGTGGGTATTAGGATTGTGTTTTGGAAAGCTGAATCTGGACGAGATAAGACTCTAGCTAAACAAACTGTGCGCTGACATTCTGTTGGGAGGGGTCAAGTGAACAGCTGCGCGATTTTCTGCCCTCTGTGAGAAGTCAGCTCTGAGGATTGTTTTTGGTTTATTGGTTTAACTCTAGTTTACGTTCGTTGCTGGAATACTTTGTAAAGGACCAGCATGAAGTACCCAACTGCACATCAGGTTTGAAGAAGTGGGTTAGAGAGCATTGTGGCCTTCCCACTTACATGGAGGTGGTCTAGCAGGTGAGAGGACTATCACACCTGGTCCTTCCTGCTTTAGTCATCTGGTCTATTGGGTGAGAGGTGTTTTTTAACCCTTCCCAATACGCCCTACAAGTGTAGCAGGTGAGAGTGAATGCTGATTGAGCCTTCCTGCTACCACTTGAGAGCCCATTCTGACTTGCCAGGAGAAGTGTGGCCTGTTAACAAGGTTCAGGGACACTGAGAGGGCATTTGCAGAAAGGTGGGCTGTGTGGGAATAAGTTGAAGCCATGGGCAACTTGTTCAGTGTGCAGTGTGGGGCTCCAGCCGGATCCAAAACAGCCAAACAGATAGTGCAAGAAAGAGAAGGCAAAGAAGCAGTGAAAAATGTCAGACTAATACTCAGAAAGGCAGACATGCCAGAGTGTGGGTGTTTGGATGTTGAGAAATGGCACAGATTCAGGGAAGAGGTGCAGCATTGTGGATGTAAAGAAATAACAGTGGGATGTATTATTATATTATTGTTATGTAAAGTGTATTATAAATGTTTTAATGCACCAAGAGCAAAAACTGTGACTGCTACTGCCCCCCCTTCACATGATCAGAAACCCAGACCAGATGAATGGACTTGTAAACATTGTAGTCAGAAAAACCCAGACTGGAGAAGTACTTGTGCTACGTGTAATGTTACTCGCCCTAAGCAGATTGCACTAAATCCTGTTCGAACCAGATCACATGTGATGACAGAGGACGCTGACACTGAGACAGAGGTAGTGAAGGAATTGAGTTTTGGGGAGGAAGCTGGACATTACTCTGATGGTGAGGAAAGAAAACAGTTATCTGACCCTGAAGACCAACCTTTCCCTCTTTCCCTGACTGACGTAATACAGCAGGAAGGGGAGAGTATAGAGACGTACTTTTGGAGGTTACAGCTGAAGTGGGCAGACGTGGGGTACAAAGTCAGAACCTCCCTTAATGACAAAATACTGATGAGTATATTCGTTAACGGTATGAATAAGGTTTTACGAGAAGCAGTACAGATGGCCAGACCTGAGTGGAGAAACATGGACCCAACAGACCTTCTGCAAGTAGCTAAGGGGGTTGAACTGACAAAATGCAAGCGACCAGTTATGTATGCTAGAGCACAAGGAAAACAGTGGAAGCAGAGAGGGAGGGCACCAGGTGACCGAGCGACCGTACAGTGCTGGAATTGTGGACAGAATGGACAATACGCCAGACAGTGCAAAAACCCCAAATAGGAGAGGGAGCAGACTGACTCTCCTCCTTCCTTCCCTCCTCCTTTGCCTCTGGCCTAGGAAACTGGTGACCATGAAGGGACTGGAGGGATTGGTGTTTGAAATTCCCTTGATAAACAGTATCCCTTAAGCCCAGCCAAATCAATGGCCCTGACCAGGGAATATGTGCAAGCGGGGGCTCTAGTACAAAGGTCCTCCCCCTGTAACACTCCCTTGTATCCAATCAAGAAAAAAAGGCCCCAAAGGTTCCCCTGACACGTACAGAATGGTGCATGATTTGAGAGCTGTCAATGCTGTCACTGAGAGTGGAACACCAATTGTTCCAAACCCACATACCTTACTGTCACAAATCCCAGGGACCTCCAAATGTTTTACAGTAATTGATTTGGCAAATGCATTTTTCTCTGTGCCTCTACACCCTGACTGTCAGTATCTTTTTGCCTTCACACATGAGGGGAAACAGTACATGTGGACAGTCCTCCCGCAAGGAGGAATGAATTCACCTACCATTTATTCTACAGCTATGGCAGGAATTCTGGAGCAGTGGCAACCGCCTCATCCACAGGTTATGCTATTGCAGTACGTGGATGACCTTTTGCTCTGCTGTCCAGACCAGACGTCCTGCAAGGAAGCCACAATTTCTTTGCTGTGTTTTCTGGCAGAGAATGGTTGCAAAGTTTCACGTGAAAAATTACAGTACTGTAAGCAAAAGGTAACATTTTTGGGTCACTGTATCTCTGAAGGTACAAGACACCTGACTGAGGAGAGAAAACAAGCAGTCCAAAATCTCTCCTTACCCAGGTCCCACCGGCAACTGCGCACCTTTTTGGGCTTAGTGTCATACTGCAGGCCTTGGATAAGGTCTGCCTCGCAAATGATGCAACCCCTCTATGATTGTCTGTCATCTGACCCCTTTGACCTCACTCAGGAAGCCATTGATTCCTTTCATTCCCTTAAACTACTCATTGTATCTGCCCCGGCCCTGGGTATTCCAAATTACGATCAACCATTTTTCTTGTTTTGCAGAGAACAGGGAGGGCATGCGACAGCCGTCCTCACGCAGCAACATGGTGACAAACAGAGACCAATAGCTTACTACTCAGCGCGATTGGACCCAGTTGTCAGAGGGTCACCCACGTGTGTCCGTGCTGTAGCGGCTGCTGCAGTACTGCTAGGGAAAGCTTGCGAGATCACATTGATATTTCCCGCTACAATTTACTCCCCGCATGACATTCATGCTATACTTGTGCAAGTCCAACCGAAACACCTGTCTATGGCCAGACAGCTCAGACTTGAATGTGCCCTTCTGACTCCTGAGTATGTCACCCTCAAGAGGTGTAATGTTCTGAATCCAGCCACCCTTTTGCCAGTAAATTCAGAAAAGGGGGAATTGGTGACAATGGTAGCAAGTGAGGATGAATACTTTGGCATGACGCACGAGCATGGCTGCATAGAGCTGATGAGTCAGGAGACAGCAGGTTTTCCACATGTCTATGATACACCTATTACTAATGCAGATTTTGAGTTTTTTTGTAGATGGCTCCAGATACCACCTGGATGGGAGATTCTACACTGGATATGCAGTAGTATCCTCACATGAGGTAATCCGAGCTGAACCACTCCCGCCGCACATGTCCGCGCAGGAGGCGGAGCTAACAGCGCTCATTGAGACGTGTAGAGCGGGATCAGATAGGAAAATTAATGTTTATTCAGACTCAAATTATGGATTTGGGATCTGTCATGATTTTGGCCCTATCTGGAGAAGTAGAGCTTTTCTTACGTCAGCTGGTAAGCCTATTAAAAATGCAGAATTGGTAAAACGGTTAATGGAGGCACTAGTGTTACCAGTCCAGGTTGGCATCGTTAAGGTGAAAGCACACACAAAAGGTGACTCACTGGAGGTAGCGGGCAATAGAAGGGCGGATGCAGCTGCGAAAGCAGCGGCAAAGAGGCCTAGGGATCAGAGGATAGTGGCAGGGAGCCAGCAGGTCCCAGCCACAGTGAGTCTGGATGTCCTGAAATCCCTCCAGCATCAGGCTGCCCAAACAGAGAAGGAACACTGGGGAAAATGGGAGCTGGGCTGAACTCGAATGGAGTATGGGAAAGTAGGGATAAGTTGTGTTTACCAAGGTCCCTGTTCCCTATGATGGCACAAGCAACACATGGCCCCACTCACGCCTCAAAAAGTCACATGTGTAACCAGGAGAATGCCTTCTGGATTGCTCCTGGCTTCAGTTACGTAGCCTCCAAACACGTACAATCCTGCATTATCTGCGCACAACACAACCCAGGTAAAACAGTAAAAGTCCCTAAGAAAGCAACACCCAGACCGCTCTACCGTGTCAACGACTGCAAATAGACTACATACAACTACCCAAGGTAGGAGTGTATGAATACGTCCTGGTATGTGTAGATCTCTTCTCAGGATGGGTCGAGGCCTATCCAGTAAAATGTGCAAATGCTAAAACAACTGCAGAAAAACTGATGAAGGAACTAGTCTGTCGGTATGGCATCCCAGAAGCCATAGAAAGTGACAGGGGTACACACTTCACTGGAGAAATAATGAGGGACATTATGCAGGCTCTGGGAATAGAGCAGGCGTCCATACCCCTTATCATCCACAGAGCAGTGGAAAAGTAGAGAGATTAAACGGGACACTTAAACTAAAAATTCAAAAGGCCATGGCAGAGACAGGAAAGAATTGGGTAGAGTGCGTATCCCTGGCACTCTTTTCAGTCAGACACACTCCAAATAGAAAGACAGGCTTGTCTCCTTTTGAAGTCCTGTTTGGTAGTGCCCCAAAAACAGGTCTCTACTTTCCACAAGTGTTACAGATGCAACACGGCACTATGACAGCCTACGTCCAGGCCTTACAGGAAAGACTTAATGTGGTGCATAAACATGTCTTTTGATCCATTCCAGATCCCAATGCAAGTGCAGATGTGCATCAGCTGAATCCAGGTGATTGGGTGGTCGTGCGCAGACACGTGAGAAGGAGCCTAGATCCACGCTTTCATGGCCCATTCCAAGTCCAGCTGACCACATCCACCTCAGTGAAACTTGAGGGAAAGCCCACCTGGATCCACGCCAGTCACTGTAAAAAGGTCACTCCACCGGCAGAATGACAGTTTTGCTAATTATCCTGCTAGGTGTAGCAGGGTTGCTACGCCAAAGACACTGAGCGAACTTTTAAATACGGACTGGGATAATAAACTCATTCGCCACCATATTTCTCTTACTGAGGACATGGAAGGAGAAAAGCCAAAAGACTGTTGGATCTGCACACACAGTTTTATTTTCTTCAAAGACTATGCCATATTTAGCCTTACCTCTGGAACCACAGGAGGTGTTGATATCAGACTGTATACACAATGAAACCTGGACTCTATCGATATTCTGGTGAAAAGATGTATTTGCCACCTTGACTATAGCTGGAAAGGTCACTAATCCCTGGTTCCAGCTAAATATCACAAAGCCTAGGGGACAGTCGTGGTGGATGGAATACAATCCGGACATTGAGGGTGTAGTTACCAAAGTAAAGACTAAGATCCCTCATTCAGGCCCCATTACCTACGATGGATTATGGTTCAGTCTTCAATATAATGATGTTGCTATCTGTGGAAAGGACAATGATTGTTTCCGTGTGTTTGTGTCTATGTGTGTATCTACATACATAGTCACCAGTTTTTGTCTGTTCTCCTATTATATGTATATATATGGATGATTCCAGCAAAGACTCCTGGTGAGGAAATACATTTTCTTTTATGAATCCAGCTAATTGGTTTAAGGGCATAGCAGGTTGGGTTTCTGGCATTATACAATCCTGTATGCAAATATTGTTATTCTGTCTATTGCTTTATATAGCTGTAAAAGCATTGATATATGCGTTAGCTAAACTATTGAATAATGTATGTTCTAAGAGTTTCAGTATTGAACCCTCTGTAGTTTACTACGGACCCCAAATGGCCTCTACTGACGGGGAGTAGGTGTCCACACTGAGGGTGGATGGGTGAAGTCTTAGGAAGACCCCTCATGGGTACTAGGCCCATGAGCCAGCAGCTCCTGTTTGGACGCCTACTGACCCTGTAGTGAAGGTTATACCATTTACAAAAGGGGGAAATTGATATAGAAGGGTTAATAGTTTCTCTATTTCTTCATTAAAGATTTATTGTTATTAGTAAGTATATCTGATGGTAGTTTATAGTCATGGAGCCTACGGAATAAGAGACAAGATCAAGGATTATTATTGTCTCTAAATGTTCTTCTTGTCTTCTTCTTATCTCATATGCATGACTCTACATTTTTGTTTTGCTAAAACTTAAAGGTCATATGAGCAACTTGTAAAGTCCAGCTAAAAGCCTTATTTGCAAAATCACATTGATCTGTAAATGGTATAAATAAACTGTACTTTGGTTAAATAAACAGAAGAAATTGATCATGCCCACATGGATGCTGGTCTTTTCTCTCCGAGCGCTCGATCTTGATTAGGTCTGAAGAGGCCTAATTGAGAAGACCTCACTGGTGATCCCATAAGCTGACTTGTGACAAAACAGAACAGCTACAACAGTAGTAACAACGGAATCGCTACAGAGACCTCAAATGATTTGGCAGCCTGATCGCAGATTCCTATAAAGTAGTAACAACGGAATCGCTACAGAGACCTCAAATGATTTGGCAGCCTGATCGCAGATTCCTATAAAGTATTAACAACGGAATCGCTACAGAGACCTCAAATGATTTGGCAGCCTGTTTAAGTAGCAACAACGGAATCGCTACAGAGACCTCAAATGATTTGGCAGCCTGATCGCAGATTCCTATAAAGTAGTAACAACGGAATCGCTACAGAGACCTCAAATGATTTGGCAGCCTGATCGCAGATTCCTATAAAGTATTAACAACGGAATCGCTACAGAGACCTCAAATGATTTGGCAGCCTGTTTAAGTAGCAACAACGGAATCGCTACAGAGACCTCAAATGTGAAAGGGGGAAAAAAAGGAATCGCTAAAAAAATTCATACATATTTGAGACCCAGTAACGATGTACCTTGTAGATGGAGTTGAGTATTGTAGAGAAGCTGTATTGATAGATAAACCAGTGTGGAGTCACCGCACGTCCCCAAAGACCAGCGAGGTTGTTCTACAGAACAGAAATAAGTTGCCTTCTATTCACTCAAAGCCACCAATCATAAACGCTACAGCGACCACCAATCGGAGGTAAGGGGGCGGGAAAGGGAACGCTATAGCACGCCTACGGGCCGGGTTCGAAGTTGCTAGTGATGTCGTTGTAAAGGGTTCAAACACACGGATGCATGCTGCACAGCTGGAAACAAAGGACCTAGGAATGGTCCTGAATGACTTGTAACGATTACAACTTCACAGCAGGGGCCGGGTCGCTGATAGGTTTCACACACTGCAACATCGCAAACAACATCGCTGTTACGTCACAAAACTGGTGACGTTACAGCGATGTCGTTTGAAATGTTGCAGTGTGTAAACCCAGCTTAACACCTCAGCAGTGCTATAGGTTGATCGCCTCCATTCCACACTGCATTGATGCAGTAATTCATGCAAAAGGAGCTCCGACCAAGTATTGAGTGCATTTACTGTACATACTTTTCAGTAGGAGCCAACATTTCTGAGTTTAAAATTATTTTTTTCAGTAGATTTTATATAATATTCTAATTTTCTGAGATAATGACTTTTGGGTTTTCATTGGCTGTAAACTATAATCATCAACATTATCAGAAATAAACACTTGAAAGAGATCACTCTGTTTGTAATGACCCTATATAATATGTGTTTCGCTTTTAATATTGAATTACTGAAGTAAGTTAACTTTTTGTTGATATTCTAAATTATTGAGATGCACTTGTATATGAAACGGTAGTTCTCCTATAAACCAAAGGCAGAAGACGCCTAAAAGCGCAGTTACTGCCTTAGTATTAAAGTTTTCCTTTTAGGATGAAGGCACTTGCTAAGTGTGTGTACAGCTGAGATCCTGTGGGAGTATATTCCATAGTTTTATAGCTCTTACAGAAAATAAGCCATTTACTAGTTGGAGACTGGCTCAATGAAATACTCACAGGAATAATTTTTTTTCTTCCACTTGCTGATGATTATCTCATGGATTCTGTACTAATAGTAGACTAAACAAATTTTGAAAATAATTTTAAATATTGTAATAATAATTTGTTTTATATAAATAGTGATTATTTATTATTGTTGCTGTTCTATCCAATAAAGAAGACTCTAATCTGATATCCTTCATGCAGCTACAGCTAAGATTCTCTTTATCTACCTATCTACCAGTACCAGCTATCATTTTTCCAAATTTTAAGACATTCAGTTTATAAATTAGTGTTCTGAATGTTTCCAATAATCTACTCCCTTATATAAATGCTGTTCCTTTGAGAACATGGTAATATGCCCCTGGGTATAGTTGCAGCAGATTGGCAATACATAGTGTAACTAAAGACGCTTACTTTTATGTTTAATATGAAACATTTGACAAATGTTTATACATTTATAAAATTTATGAAAAATTATTAAAATTTTAAAAAAAACATAGAATACCACATGTACTTAAGTATTCATACTTTTTGAAGGCTTAATTAGAGATTACAACTAGTGGTGGGAAAGCACTAAAATGCTCGGGTGCTCATTACTCAAGCTGAGCACTTTCTAATGCTGAGGTGCTTGTCTCAAGTCACAAGCATAATGAAAGTCAATGAAAAACTCAAGCATTTTTCCGGCAGAACCCTGGCAGGTCTACTGTAGACCTGGAAATCACTGAAATGGATGCAAACACTACTGAAATGGAATGAGAAAAGCATGGGGAAGGCAACTGGACACATCTCTGCTCCCAAATTGCTGCTGAAAACAATGTTGTCAGAGTTGGAGATGACAAGAGAACCTTTCAAGGTTTGGTTCATGTGATCTGTACTGAGCTTCCCAGTGTTCGCCAAGCTGTTCAACAAAGAGATCAGCAAACATACCAAACCCATTGAATTCAATGGAAGACTGAATTTATGTGTTGTGAAATAGTGTAGGGAAATGTAAAAGAAAGAAAATAAGGAAAAAAAAAGCAGGATATACCTACCAAGTCTTCGACACCACTGTAACTACTCCTGCAGCTGTAACTGCTCTTGCTTTACTTCTAGGGCTGCTCATCATCCCTCATACATGTTCGCTGCTTTCCCTACACACTGGTGTCTCTAATTGGCTGCAGTCAGACTCCGTCCCCAGACAGTTTCTGTGATTGGTTAGAATTACAGACCCTGTCTGTGGGTCTATTATATTGTGGTATAAAATAAATAAATACATTTTTGTAGAGTCCCCCCATTTATTGATACCAGCACAGATAAGGCCCACGGCTATAGGTTGTAGCCCTCAGCCATGCACTTATCTTGGCTGTGTATCGAAATAGAGGAACTGTGGTTGTTTTTAAATTATTGAGATAAATAATTTAAAAAAACTGGCATGTAGTCATCCCCAAGTTTCATACACAGCCAAGATAAAGCCCAACACCCGCGGGATGGTAATCTATGGTTGGCGAGACCCATGCTTATTGTGCCTCCCTAGCCTAAAAATAGCAGTCTGCAGCTACCCAGGATTGCTGCTTCCATTAGATGTGACAGTCCCACACTTTACCAGACTCTCCCTGATTGCCCTGGTGAGGTGGCAATTGGGATAATAAGGGGTTAATTGCAGTTCACAGCTACCACTAAGCCCTAGAGTAGTAATGGGTATGGGTCTATGAGACCCCCCATTACTAATCCGGTAAGTCAAAAGAAATAAAGTGTGAATTACAAGGACACCCATGTTGTGCTCAAGAAAACTCACATAGAGGAAGATTTTAAGTGACATTACCTGGGCAGGAACTGTTCTGATGTTACTTGTGGTGATGTTATATTACTATGCTACTTCTCATCCCTTTTTTTCATATTTTCTTTGTGATGCACTGCTCTGCACAGTATATATGATCCCCTCTTGTTAATGCCGGTGCTATTATGATACCCAACACAGATAATGCATACGGCTACAAGCTGCAGCCCCCAGCCATGCACCTATCTTGGCTGTGTATCAGAATAAGAAGATCCACATGCGGCTTTTTTTTTTAATTTCTTAAATAAATAATTTTTAAAAACCGGCGTTGCCCCCAATTTTGATACCCAGCCATGATAAAGTCCAAGCTCAAGATAAAGCCCAAGAGCTGGTGGCTGGCATTCTCAGCCTTGGGAATCTCATAGCTATTGGTATCCCCCCAGTGTAAGAATAGCAGCTTACAGCCATCCCGGAATTGTTGCATCCATTATGCAACTATCCCGATACTTTACCTGGCTTTTCCCGATTGCCCTGGTGCAGTGGCAATTGGGGGTTATAGGGGTTAATTAATGAATTAGTGATAATTGGCGTCTATGAGAACCCCCCATCACTATTGCTATTAGTAAAAAGAAATAAACCCAAACAGAAAAAAATCCTTTATTTGAAATGAAATGCAGCACCCTCTATCCCTTCTTTATTAACACCAAGAAGACCTTTGAAGTTCCGCCGTAATCCACACGACATCCCACAACTATCCTGGCTCTGCTACATCTGAGCCTAGAGACACTAAAAACATGTTTGATCTCTCCAGGCTTTGGGAAACACTGACAAGAGGGACCCGGCTGGCAACAGTGACGTCACTCACCCAGCTTGAGAATGGGAAGAAAACATCTTTATTTATTTTAATGTGAATTTCTGTGAGTATTCCCATTCAGGTAATTAAATTTTAAGCTGCAGAAATGTATGCAGTATTTGCCATGTTATCTTAAAGTTGACATGATTTTAAAACATCCCATTCAAGTACTGTATATATTTTTTTTTGCAGATTGATACCACAATCGCTGGTTTTCACACATGCAAGCCTTTTTTTTCAATTATCTTTTTATTAAACTTTGATTAAAAACACAAGGAAAGTATGAAAAAGAAGTATAAGAAGTAATATGGTAACAGAACATCATCAAAAGTAACACAAGAAGACGGAGGAGTGAAGGTACAGCATCTTCCAAGGAGCGAAGGGTAAAATAAATAAATCTTTTTTCAAAGCATTTTAAAAACACTAAAAAAACTGCAGCATGTTAACACCTGACACGTTTCTGGTGCACAAAAAGACGCCCTTAAGGCCGCTTTACACACTGCGATATCAGTTCCGATATCGATAGCGTGGGTACCCGCCCCCATCTGTTGTGCGATACGGGCAAATCGCTGCCTGTGCCGCACAACATCGCCCAGACCCGTCACACTACTTACCTGCCCGGCGACGTCGCTGTGACCGGCGAACCGCCTCCTTTCTAAGGGGACGGTCCGTGTGGCGTCACAGCGACGTCACTGAGCGGCCGGCCAATAGAAGCGGAGGGGCGGAGATGAGCAGGACGTAACATCCCGCCCACCTCCTTCCTTCCGCATAGCAGCCGGGAGGCAGGTAAGGAGAGCTTCCTCGTTCCTGCGGTGTCACACGGAGCGATGTGTGCTGCCGCAGGAACGAGGAACAACCTCGTTACTGCTGCAGTAACGGTTTTTGAGAATGGACCCCCATGTCACCGATGAGCGATTTTGCACGTTTTTGCAACGATGCAAAATCGCTCATCGGTGTCACACGCAACGGCATCGCTAATGCGGCCGGATGTGCGTCACCAATTCCGTGACCCCAACGAGTTCGCATTAGCGATGTCGTAGTGCGTAAAGCCCCCTTTAGTCATAGGAATGGTTACAAGATATGATTAACTGTTTTTTAAATGCAAATACACCAATGGGCAGTCAAAAAATAATTAATGATTGAAACCCCATGATGATGCATATGTCTATACAAAATAAAAGGTACAAACCTCATAATGATAATATATGCACAGCATAAATTAAACAAAATATTTTGCAGGACATAAGACACAGATCTACACAGAATAACCACAAAGCACTTGATAATAGCACATAAACATCACAAATGTGGCAAAATACGCAACACATTCCATGATGGCTTTTAAATATATATATTTTTTCTTTTTTTCATAAACATAAAAAACAAATATGTCTATTATAAACTAAAGAAACACAAAAAACATCTAGAATTATGATATTTTGAATGTTACTAATACTGATTTATTATGTATGAAAAAGCCATCATGTGTGCTCAATACATTAAAAAATCAAAATGTTGAGTTCATGATAATATTATCATTCTAGAAAAAAGAGATGTGCAATCTTTGTCGTTATACTATAAAATCCACCTTTTTTTCAATCTAAGCAAATGATACTTTTTCAATTAAATTTATATCAACTGTGACACCTCACACGTTTTGGGTAATGCATTAAGACTGGCATAGCTCGCGCCAGTCTTAATGAAGCACTCGCTGCAGTACCCACCCTACCTGATTTATTAACCTGCAAAAGTCTCAATATATTTGCTCAATTTGGCAACTTTGTCAAGTTGTGCACAAATATTGCACTCATTAAGGTATTTTTTTGCCAGATTTTGGCTTTAAGCACCTTGCTGAATCGAACCCATATTCTATGTTTCTATTTGACAATGTATGAATGTAGCCATGTACAATTTGTTGGTTGCATTATGCACTCTCTAAAAAGAAGACAGAAGAAGAGCATATGTTTTCTCTGTTCCAAGCACATGCTCCTCAAAGTTTCAATATTGAGTGTGGAGACATAAGGGTCAAATGGGTGGCCTCATCCGCTGACCCGGCTGTGTTTAGAAATACCGCACAAGCCATGGCTCATCCCACTTAATGCCCCTACTCCTTCCGCTTGGGCAAAACACTACTTAGATAACACAAGGTTGGGGTACCACCCTCTGATAAGACTTTTTTGTGTCAACAACAGTTAACAGCATATAGTACATTCCCAACAAGGACACAAGATGGTGCAAGTGAAAGAGTCTCACTCTTCCGCTAGCCCAGCAGGGATTAGAACCTCCATAACTTTGGGGCATCCAGGGCCAACTATCCCAGTCAGCAACACCCCACTTTTGGAAGACTCATACTGAGAGGAGGAAGCGACAAGTTTATGAAGCTCACCAAGCACAGTGAGGTATGTGGTCAGGGGATTGGATTGTCCCAACCTGGATTCTTCAAACAAATTCATGGGCACAGTGTTGGGCATGAAAGCAGTTCTATCATCCACCAGAAAAACCAAGGTGCCTAGGCTGAAGTTCCATAGAATCACACCGATGACAGGAGCAGGCCCCTTTTTATATCCTTCAGCTCCCATTTCAGGGCATTGTGCCTCTCAGGATTGGGATAGATAATCATGTCTGTTCCCTCATTATTTGCTAGTTCAATTACACAGCAGAACCATCTGCCAAATAACACAGACTAGTACACCGCAGAGATCTAATGCAATCTGTAATCAGCAGGCATTCCACAAATTACCATACAAAAGGGGCACCGAACAGTCTAAAATTAAACAACTTCGTAACTGAAGGGACTCATGTACCTTGAGTTACTGAACAAAAGAATAGTAGGTCTGACATGAGATGATATTGATTGAGGACAGATCATACTAAATAGAGACAAAAGTGCAAATTGGACAAAACTACATACTAGTTGCTCATATGCCACTAATTATAAAGGAATAGATCGCATTTTCACTGGTGTTCATTTTAAATATCCAATGTGCTTATCTGATAAAAATATTTTTGGCAGTGATCTCCACCACAAACAGGTGGGTTAACTCTTTAAATTCCTTATTTATACACATTTATTGGACATCCCTAGATGGCCAAATTAAAGGAGTAACGCCATTTTTCAATAAAACCAATCTTTATTTAAACATATTTTTTTTTTTTTTTTTTTTTTAAAACATATTTTAGCAAAAAGGTACCGTATAGAAGAGAGACACGGACAGGAAAATAATTAAATCCCTGTATTAGTGACTGGGATATTTACACCCAGGCAGGTGAATGTATATGTAATTACAGCCAAAGAATCAAATATTAAATGGACTAAAAATGGACCTAGTGATCATAACTGTATTAATGCCAGTATAACGTATTCATTACTGCAAAATTCTCACATATATAGTTTTTTGTACAAGTATCATATGGACCAAATACAGACTCTGCGGCTCCACCTGCGTTTTTCATCTGCAGTGCATAAATTTTCCATACAGGGTTCCCCCATAGATAATCTGTACTCATGAGAATAAATAAATAAAAGAGTATGGAGGTTCCCCAGACAGGAATTAGTTCCACTAAATGCAGTGTAACTTACCAATAAACGCACATAGTGGTATCAGCAGAGCCTGCCTAGGTCCATAGATTGCATGAGATCCATGACACTTAGAAAATGCAGTATACAATAGCGAACCATCTCTGATAATGATCACACAGTCCATATAAGTCCATACTCAAATAGAGATTACTATAATTAGGCTGACAATAAACATGGTAGTATCATAATGTTACATCACCTGACTGGGAAGTATCCTGCCGTGACCCTCGCACTCCGACACGTGTTTCACAAACAGCTTTCTCAAGGAGCGTGTCAGAGGTGAGGGGCAGGTGGATTATAAACATCAGATAACCAATGAGAGGTGCCAAACTCTGATTGCATTCAAACGTCAGAGCAGGAAACAGATTAATCCCATTATCGGCGCATGACTGCGGTTGCTATGGACGCTTGTAAAGGGACCTCCCACAGATCGCGATCACGTGACTGTGACGCCATGACCCACATGGTAGTGAGTCATGGAAACCACACCACGCTATCTGACGCGATGTGGGACGGTCAGTCGGCGGCAAAGGAGTCATGCGCACTGGGTAATCTGTGATACTTAGAGCACACACAACAGAAAGATTTCGATCATTCAAAAACCCATTGTCAGGAAAACTATACAATCGACTGCAAAAAGGCACATCATTAAATAAGAGGGAATCATGTTATTATGCAATCGTATATGACTTTACAAGTTATAACAAACCACCCCATTATAGCATACAATCAATATAATAGAAACCTATACAATCAAAGGCACATCTTTAAATAAGAGAAGATCACATTATTATACAATCATAAATAAATTTACAAATTCTTGACAGACCCCCCATTATAACACACAATCAATACGACATAGCTAAAGAGCACACTACTCCGCAACAATTATTCACATAATACATTATATCAATAATCCTTTCGGACAGCTTGAGAGAGTAGCTCCTTCCCCTAGACATCAACGGTCATCACACGAAACCTTCTCAGGACATGTAGAAGCAGCACACTCCATTGGTGAAATTAACCCGAATATATGGTAACCTAATGAACTAAAAAAATAGGCGATTAAGATAATAAAAAACAAAACCCACCAAACACATCTAACTAAAACCCAGGCATCCCTATGTAAGGAATACAAGAGAAACAAGAAGGGACTGCAAGATGTCATGTGAACAAACAACTCAAGAAACCTCCCTCTTTTTTTGGACACAAACAGATTAATTACAAAAAGGCTGAGAATCCCATGTTTTCATTCAACCCGTTAGGAGTCAAGGTTCCCAGCCTATAGATCCACTTACTTTCAACCTGGGCAAGAAACCTGCCAAGATCACCCCCCCTGGTACCAAGAGACACTAAATCAATACCTTTCGCTTTCAACAAGGAGGAATTACATCCATGATACTTTTTATAATGTCTTGGAAAGGTTTTTAACAAATTTTCATCGGTAATGCTTTTAGCTTTTTCAATGTCCAGACAGTACTCACGAATTCTAATTTTCAACTCCCTCGTGGTAAGTCCAATATACACCTTTTTGCATGTGCACTCAATCCTGTAAATCACACCTTTTGAGGAACACGTGATCCGATGTCTGATATCGAACTCACGTGATCCATCAAAATTATGAAATTTCTTGGACTTAACAAGATTAGCACATGCCTTGCAAAGGCCACATGGAAAAAAGCCCACTGGCAATGGTTGACTGGACATGCTTGTCTGAGATGGTTCATAATTACTATGGACAAGCATGTCCCTCAGGTTTTTACCGCGTTTAGCCACGATAGATGGTCGTGATGGGAGGATTCTTTTTAGAACCGGATCCGTCAGTAGAATGTTCCAATGTTTCTGGACTACTGTCCTCATTCTATCCCACTTATTATTATAAGTGGTAATAAGACGCACTGTCTGGTCATTTTTTGTTGTTTTCACCGTATTAGAAAAAAGGAGAGAGTTTCTAGAAGACCCCACTGCTCTCCTAAAACCATGCCTTATTGTCCTCCGACTATACCCTCTTGATTCAAATCTATGGGCCAGTTCCTCAGAGTGAGTCATAAAACTTGAATCATCCGAGAAAATTCTCCTGACCCTGAGGAACTGGCCGATAGGAATCCCCTTGATGGTATTTTTGGGGTGTGCAGATGATGCCAGTAATAGGGAGTTAGTGGCGGTTGGTTTACGGAAGACCTGAGTGGACAACAGACCGTCCGATGATGCCACAATTTTCAAATCCAAAAAATTGATTTCACGGCCATATTCAAATGTAAGTTTGATGTTTAAATTATTTTGATTCAAACTCTGCATGAATTCCTGTAAACCAGCCACATCACCCTCCCAAATAAACCACACATCATCTATATACCTGATCCAATTCAAAACCTGATGTGTACATAGATTATTATCACTCACAAAAATCTGCCGCTCCCACGCCCCCAAAAAAAGGTTGGCGTAGGATGGTGCACAACAGGCACCCATGGCAGTACCCTGGGTTTGTAAATAGACCTTTCCATTGAATATAAAGATGTTATGCGTCAGTATATACTCAAGTAGGACTAGAATTAAGTCTGCCGTGGGACGTGCAATATTACTAGACTCAAGGTACCAAGAGACAGCCCTCAGACCATCCGGATGTCTAATGGAGGTATATAGAGATTCAATGTCGGCAGACACCATCATCATATTATCCTCCAGGTGAATCCCATCCAGACGTCGGAGAGCTGCCGTGGTATCCCGAATGTAGGATGGTAACTCACATACCAACGGTTTCAAATAATAGTCAATTACTTGACATACCAATTCAATGAGGCTACCATTCCCTGATATTATGGGTCTGCCAGGGGGATTAGTTGGATCCTTGTGAATTTTTGGAATCAGGTACAAGGCCGGAAGACGTGGGTGAAGTTTCTTAACGGTATCAAGGAATTTTTTGGGGATAATTCCCTTATCATATGCTTGTTCCAAAATCACAATTAAAGAGCTATGAAAAGTAGAGGTAGGATTATATGGTAATTTCCGGTAACACTTAGTATCTCCCAGCAATTTGTTAGCCTGCTCTTCATATTTGTCACATGGCCAAATAACAAGGTTGCCGCCTTTATCAGCTGGCTTGATAATAACATCCCGCCAGGATTGTAACTCTTTCAAACCAGCCCATTCATCTTTGGTAAGATTCCGGGCTGGTGAAGGTAAGGCGGCCAAGTCTTCAATTTCTTGAGAGACCATTTTCGTAAATACCTCTAAGGCCGGACAAATACTTAAGCTTGTGAATTTTTTGGATTTATTCATGAGCTGCAACGGGAAATTACCAACCTCATTCTCTGAGCTCTCCTCCTCCAAAGATTGTAAGATTGAAAGTGCCTCTTGCTCCTCCCTAGTGGTGAAGATATCGGAAACTTGAGTCTTATGGTGCAGTTTTTTAAGCAGGATTTTTCTTGAAAAAAGGTGAATATCTTTCACCGCTGTGAACGCGTCTAAGGGATTAGAAGGGGAAAATGTTAGTCCCTTTTCCAATAGAGAAATTTGTACATCTGAGAGCTTGTGTTGAGAAAGATTAATTACCTGCGGCCCATCCTTACGTTTGTCCCTCGGATTAAAGATATCATATCCTTTACGTTTCCCTCTGTATCCATTATACGAGGGATCTCTGGGACCTTCTGAGCCACTTGTAGACACATTGCTCTCAGATGCAGAATTCAGAGATTGGTTAGAGGAAAATCTGGAAGTAACCATCTTAGATTCCTTCTTTATCTGCCATTTATAAACTTTCTTAGTCTCAAAATCTTGGATATCGCGCTGATATTTTTTCAATTTATCAGTGCTGATCTCCTTCTCCCACCGTTCAAAATCCTTATCCAGGCTCGCAAAAAGTTCTTGTAGATCATCCTTAGACAGATCTTTTTGAAGGCCCTCCTCAAGTTCCTTTATCTCCTCCTCTAGTTTGAGCAAGGTGATTTTATTTTTTTCATTTATAATTTTCATAAATTCAAAAGAACATTTTGCAGCAGCCTTCTGCCATCTTAGGATCAATTCCTCCTGCTCCAGATCAAAACTGGGATATAAATGGATCCTAAGACCCCGGGGAATGATTTCTTGCTCACAATATCGCTCAAGAGAGTTGCTTGTCCACCAAATTTTTGTTTTTTTATGTAAGACATTCTTGTATCTCTTGATGCTATCCTTACATGATGTCTGGGGTAAAATCACACCGGTACCCTTGCTAAATATAGTAGAGGCTTTGGAAAGCCAGCTCGTTTCTCTGGCTTTAAAATCCATTGTGGAATGGGACCAACTGTTCAAAAAACAGCAAAGATATACAGTTAACAACCTCCATACTCAAATAGAGATTACTATAATTAGGCTGACAATAAACATGGTAGTATCATAATGTTACATCACCTGACTGGGAAGTATCCTGCCGTGACCCTCGCACTCCGACACGTGTTTCACAAACAGCTTTCTCAAGGAGCGTGTCAGAGGTGAGGGGCGGGCGGATTATAAACATCAGATAACCAATGAGAGGTGCCAAACTCTGATTGCATTCAAACGTCAGAGCAGGAAACAGATTAATCCCATTATCGGCGCATGACTGCGGTTGCTACGGACGCTTGTAAAGGGACCTCCCACAGATCGCGATCACGTGACTGTGACGCCATGACCCACATGGTAGTGAGTCATGGAAACCACACCACGCTATCTGACGCGATGTGGGACGGTCAGTCGGCGGCAAAGGAGTCATGCGCACTGGGTAATCTGTGATACTTAGAGCACACACAACAGAAAGATTTCGATCATTCAAAAACCCATTGTCAGGAAAACTATACAATCGACTGCAAAAAGGCACATCATTAAATAAGAGGGAATCATGTTATTATGCAATCGTATATGACTTTACAAGTTATAACAAACCACCCCATTATAGCATACAATCAATATAATAGAAACCTATACAATCAAAGGCACATCTTTAAATAAGAGAAGATCACATTATTATACAATCATAAATAAATTTACAAATTCTTGACAGACCCCCCATTATAACACACAATCAATACGACATAGCTAAAGAGCGCACTACTCCGCAACAATTATTCACATAATACATTATATCAATAATCCTTTCGGACAGCTTGAGAGAGTAGCTCCTTCCCCTAGACATCAACGGTCATCACACGAAACCTTCTCAGGACATGTAGAAGCAGCACACTCCATTGGTGAAATTCGCCTATTTTTTTAGTTCATTAGGTTACCATATATTCGGGTTAATTTCACCAATGGAGTGTGCTACTTCTACATGTCCTGAGAAGGTTTCGTGTGATGACCGTTGATGTCTAGGGGTCCATTTTTAGTCCATTTAATATTTGATTCTTTGGCTGTAATTACATATACATTCACCTGCCTGGGTGTAAATATCCCAGTCACTAATACAGGGATTTAATTATTTTCCTGTCCGTGTCTCTCTTCTATACGGTACCTTTTTGCTAAAATATGTTTTAAAAAAAAAAAAATAAAAATATGTTTAAATAAAGATTGGTTTTATTGAAAAATGGCGTTACTCCTTTAATTTGGCCATCTAGGGATGTCCAATAAATGTGTATAAATTATATATCTTGGAGTGCTAGTAGGTAATCATTAGGACATGAGGTTGTTAACTATCTTTCAATTCCTTGCAAAGAAATATCTGTTGGGTGTCTGAATTGTGTACTGTGGTAAAATGATAGGTAATTGCAGACACATTGTGGGCTTTACTACCTATATCGGATACATGACTTCTAGTTCTAATTTTGGGAGGGCCTATGGTACATCCTATATACTGTAACCTACAAATATTACATGTGGCCAAATATATTACATAGGATGTATTACAGTTAATATATAGTGATGAGCGAGTACTAAAAAGCTCGGGTGCTCGAAGCTCGGGCCGAGCCTCCCAAGATACTCGTGTACTCGGCCCGAGCAACGAGCCCAATGTTATCCTATGGGAGACCCGAGTATTTTTGTGAAATGACCACCGGCCGCATGTAGAAACCCTAAAAATGGCACAAAAGTCTCAGAAGAGTGCTCAAATGACATGGCAACAGCATGGGGAAGACCCCTTGAAGCATTTATCACTCAAAAGTCACAGCTGTGAACAATTTTGTCCGCGTTTTACGCCATTTTTACGGACTCACCAGAAAACCTTCCAAAATGACACCAAAATGAATTTTCATGGCGGAAATGTTAAGGGCACATACCCAATAGTGAGATAGAGCTAATGTATGTTACTTTTTGAGATCAATACATGAAAGATTTTACGTAAAACATTGTGTGGCACTCCGATGTCCCTGAGAAGAGACGTACATAAAGGCCTCTGAGTATAATATGCCCATTTTGAGGAAGTGAGTCTTTGTAGTATTTTCCTTTGCCAGGGCAGTCCAAAATTGTGAGGTTCACCAATGCCCCTGCATACAGACATGCATGATGGCCTGT
Source organism: Anomaloglossus baeobatrachus (assembly GCF_048569485.1). NCBI lineage: Eukaryota > Metazoa > Chordata > Amphibia > Anura > Aromobatidae > Anomaloglossus > Anomaloglossus baeobatrachus. The sequence continues at coordinate 490,401,665 of NC_134355.1, forward strand.
AAACCTGAAGTGCCCATTGTAAGGAAGTGGGTCTATTGTAGTATAGCCCTTAGGCAGGGCAGCCAAAAATTGGGAGGCTCCACGTTGTCCCTGGATAGAGACGTGCATGATGGCCTGTAAACCTGAAGTGCCCATTGTAAGGAAGTGGGTCTATTGTAGTATAGCCCTTAGGCAGGGCAGCCAAAAATTGGGAGGCTCCACGTTGTCCCTGGATAGAGACGTGCATGATGGCCTGTAAACCTGAAGTGCCCATTGTAAGGAAGTGGGTCTATTGTAGTATAGCCCTTAGGCAGGGCAGCCAAAAATTGGGAGGCTCCACGTTGTCCCTGGATAGAGACGTGCATGATGGCCTGTAAACCTGAAGTGCCCATTGTAAGGAAGTGGGTCTATTGTAGTATAGCCCTTAGGCAGGGCAGCCAAAAATTGGGAGGCTCCACGTTGTCCCTGGATAGAGACGTGCATGATGGCCTGTAAACCTGAAGTGCCCATTGTAAGGAAGTGGGTCTATTGTAGTATAGCCCTTAGGCAGGGCAGCCAAAAATTGGGAGGCTCCACGTTGTCCCTGGATAGAGACCTGTTAGGTTCTTGGTGCCTCCGTGCTTGCATTTAAAAACCGCACGTGTGTGCCTGTTGGTGGCAGCTTTCCGCTGCACTTGTGTGCGTTTTGCAAAAACTTGGATATAACGCACAAGTCTAGTGAATACACATCAGCACAGCATTGCAAAATGCGCAAGGGCGTTGTCAACGAACAAGGAAGTGGACGTGATGGTGGTGCAGGCAGAGACCGAGGTCGTGTGCAAGCTCTAATTTCGCCACAACAATGGGCCACATCTACTCGCTCGTACGTCCTGTCCCAAATTCTTGGGGACCGCAGCAGTACACCGCTCTTGAACCAAGACCAGTGTCAACAGGTTGTTAGTTGGATAGCGGATAATGCTTCCAGTCAGATTGGCACCACCACAAACACTCTGTCTTCCACACGGTCAAGTGTCAGTAGCCGTGATACTGCACCGCACATTTCAGAACCTGATCCTCCTTCCTACCACCAGGCCGAGTACACGTCCTCGGACATTACTGATCCCACACTTGGACACTCGGAAGAGCTGTTCATGTTTCAATTCGCACATTCTGACCTCTCGCCAGCTCATGTTGAAGTGGGTCATGAGGAGATCGTATGTACAGATGCCCAAATATTTGAGCAGCCACGTTCTCACGAAGTTGGCAACATGTCTCAACAAGGGGTGGACGATGATGAGACACAATTGTCAGGAAGTCAGGAGGAGGAGCAGGGTGCGGAAGAGGAATACGACGTGGTGGATGATCCAGTAACTGACCCAACCTGGCAGGAGGATATGCAGAGCGAGGACAGCAGTGCACAGGGGGAGGGAGGCGTAGCATCCCAACAGGCAGTAAGAAGCAGGGTGGTGGCCCCAGGCAGACATCAGGCAACTGTTCCCCGGAACAACACGACACAAGGTGCCTGTACAAATGTTAGGTCTTCCCGAGTCTGGCAGTTTTTTAAGTTGGCTCCAGATGATTCTAAAAAGGCCATTTGCAACACCTGCCGTGCCAGCATCAGCAGGGGTACCAAAACTAGCAGCCTGACCACCACCAGCATGATCAGGCACATGTCAGCCAAGCACCCGACTTTGTGGGATGTACAACAGAGTCGAGGAGCAGTGCTTGCTGATGTCACTGCTTCGTCTTCGCTTGTTGTGCATGCGAGCCAATCCCCTGTCCATGCTGCCCGAGAACAAGCCTCCTCCGGCCCTGCACCTGCAGTTGCCCACGCAGAAATAACACCATCATCAAGCACGTCCTTGTCCCAGCGCAGCGTTCAGTTATCCATTCAGCAAACCTTTGAACGCAGGCGCAAATACACTGCCAACGACCCACATGCCACACTTCTAAATGCTAACATTTCGCGACTGCTTGCGCTGGAAATGTTGCCTTTTAGGCTAGTTGAGACAGAAGCATTCCGCGACCTGATGGTGGCAGCTGTCCCACATTACTCGGTCCCCAGCCGCCACTATTTCTCCCGGTGTGCCGTCCCCGCATTGCATAACCACGTGTCACAAAACATCACACGTGCCCTGAACAACGCTGTTTCAGCCAAAGTCCACCTAACCACAGACACGTGGACAAGTGCATGTGGGCAAGGCCGCTACATCTCGTTGACGTCACACTGGGTTAATATTGTGGAAGCTGGGACCCAGTCTGAGCGAGGGACGGAACACGTCCTTCACACACCAAGTTTTGCAGGCCCTACCTCAGTCAGGGTTTCACCCACACTCTACAGCTCCGGAATGTCATGCTCCTCAGCCCCCTCCTCCTCCTGCGCATCCTCATCCACTTTACCCTACACACCAGTCCCAAGCTGGAAGTGTTGCGGGCGGAGGAGGGGACGCTGCGCTCTCCCACTGCTCGGGTCCGGCTGCCGCTGCTCTACGGCTGCTGCTGCTCGGTGGCTCGAGCGATGGCCGGATCCCGGGGACTCGAGCGGCGCTCATCGCCCGTGAGTGAAAAGGGGTCGTTTGGGTTTTGGGGATATTGTCCGTGACGCCATCCACGGTTGTGGTGATTGTGTGGACACCACCGCTGCTCTGGACGGGGATCCCGGGAGCCTGTGACAGGGAGCAGCTTTGTTGTTATTTCTCCACGCCGTGGGTAGGGGGGTTGGTTGTCCCAGGGCCCGGTGATGGGGTAGAGATGGATGACAGGCGGGTTGCGGGGCCTGATGAGGTGCAAGGTCGCAGGGGCAGCGCTGTGCCGCACGGCACGGAGGTACTCACTCAGCCCAATGATGATGACACAGTTCACGGTAAAACAAGTGGCTGGATGGACGAGTCCCTCGGACGGCTGCGGTTGTTCCTCCCTGCAGGTTAGTGATGACTGTCTCTCCCTGCACCTAAGTTCAGTGTTGGTAGTGATGGTTTCCCACCGGTAACCCGCTCCCCGACCTGGATATGGGCCGGAGGAGCCCCTTTTGCCCACAGGCGCTGGCCCTGGGAGACGGTTGCCCTTGGCGGTGGCGGTGTCTCCCCTTCATGGTTGGACGGTTGCCTTCTATCGTGACTTGGCTGTTTGGAAACCCTGAGGTCCCCTTCACTAACGGATTTGGCAAATTCACGGCGACACCAAGCCTTGCCGGTATCCGAAAGGCCCCTGCCAATGGTGCTGGCTTCTCTTTGTATACCGGTCCAGTACGGCCGGGTCACCACCCGTCCACGGTCCTTACGGCAGACTCCAATCAGCCTCCACTGCAGATGGTCACCACATCCTGCCAACCTTGCTGTCCTGTCCGGGCCACACACCCGGACCAACTTCAGGCTCTTTGCTGTCACTTTTCTCCTCTCTACTACTTTCCTCCTTCAACTTCCTTAGCTTAACTCTCACTGCCTGTTTTTTCCCTCCTCCTTGGTGGGTGGAGACCAACCGCCTGGCTCCACCCCCTGGTGTGGACAACAGCCCCTGGGGAAGGCAACAAGGATTTTGTGTTTTGACTATGATATGCCTGCAGGGAGTGTGGGGTGTGTAAGTGTTGTGCTCTGTGGCCCCTGGCTTGTCCAGGGCGACACAGAAGCACTGCAGCACTGCCTCGGCGAAGTGGCAACAGGCTGTGCTGAAGCTAATCTGCATAGGTGACAAACCCCACAATGCAGAAGAGGTGTGGACAGCTCTGAAACAGCAGGCAGATCACTGGCTCACACCTCTGAACCTAAAGCCAGGAAAGGTCGTGTGTGACAATGGCCGGAACCTGGTGGCGGCTTTGAGGCGAGACCAGCTGACACATGTTCCATGCGTGGCCCATGTGCTCAACCTCGTGGTTCAGCGGTTTCTAAAGTCATACCCAGAGCTGTCTGATCTGCTGGTAAAAGTTCGCCGCCTGTCTGCACATTTTCGAAAGTCACCTACTGCTTCAGCCGGCCTTGCTGGCTTTCAGCGCCATTTGCATCTTCCGGCTCACAGACTGGTGTGTGATGTCCCCACGCGTTGGAATTCAACTCTGCACATGTTGGTCAGGATATGTGAGCAGAAGAGGGCAGTTGTTGAGTACCTGCATCACCTAAGCCGTAGGGAAATGGGTCAAACTCCACACATAACACCTGAGGAGTGGAGATGGATGTCCGACCTATGTACCATCCGCCAAAACTTTGAGGACTCCACCAAGATGGTGAGCGGCGATGACGACATTATTAGCGTCACGATACCGCTTCTCTGCCTTCTAAAATGGTCTCTGCTCAAAAAACAACCATGATGCATTGCAGGCGGAGCGCGATGAGTTTGAGCAAGAAACAGTAGTGGGTGTGGGTGATAACACACAGCCCAGCCTCGTCTCATCACAACGTGCAGTGGAGGACTATGACGAGGAGGAGGATGAAGACATGGAGCAACTCTCTGGCCAAATTGAGGATATGACATGCAGTCATATCCTCGGTTCAGCGTGGCTGGCCAGAGGACAGGGTAGATGATGATGAGGAGGAGGAGGAGGAGGAGGAGGACAGCATGTTCAGTCATCGTGTTGGTCAGGATACTGAAGTGATGGCTGTTAAGAGTCTGGCACACATGGCTGACTTTATGGTAAGCTGCCTGTCTCGTGACCCTCGCGTTAAGAACATCTTGGCCGACAATCATAACTGGTTGGTAACACTGTTAGACCCACGCTACAAGGAGAACTTTATGTCTCTTATTCCCGAGGCGGAGAGGTCAGGAAAAATGCAGCAGTTCCAGAAGGCCATAGTCACGGAAGTAGGCAAAGCATTCCCCTCACAAAATGATAGTGGCATAGGTCAGGAATCAGTGGACAACCAAGGCGTACAGCCGAGAGGGGCACAAGTCCAATCCGCCAGAGGTAGGGGAACAGTCTTTAAGATGTGGGACAGTTTTCTCAGCCCCTCACATACCACAGCCCCTGAGGTGCGGGGTAGTGCCACAAGAAATCCTAAGTTTGCCCAGATGCTCAAGGAGTACCTTGCAGATCAAACAACTGTACTCTGACATTCCTCTGTGCCTTACAATTAATGGGTATCCAAGCTGGACACGTGGCATGAATTGGCTCTCTACGCCTTGGAAGTCCTGGCCTGCCCTGCCGCTAGCGTTTTGTCAGAGCGTGTTTTTAGTGCCGCAGGTGGAATCATTACAGATAAACGCACCTGCCTGTCAACTGTAAATGCTGACAGGCTGACTCTAATCAAGATGAACAAGGGTTGGATTGGGCCAGACTTCACCACACCACCAGCAAATGACAGCGGAATTTAAAGTTTGTAACGGGATTTTGCCATGTACCTCCACTCACCCATGGTAACACACTTCTGGACTTTGGCTAATCGCTGGACTGCTCCTCCTTCTCCTCATGCGCCATCATGATGACCGTTACAAGAGTTAGGCCTTTGTTTCAGGTATACCCCCAGTGGTACATTTTTTCGCCCATTCTTTCAGAATGGGCATTACAACGACAGGAGACCCGCTCCTTTGCAATGGGAACAATGTTTTGAGGCCCTCATGCACATCTCTATCCAGGGACAATATGGAGCCTGACGCTGCCACCGACAGGCACACACATGCGGTTTTTAAATGCAAGCACGGACGCAATAAGAACCTAACAGGTTTTTAGGAGCGACAATTACTGAGAAGTCTGACACTATCAGCCACTGCTGACTGACGTGTATTATACACTACACTTGTGCGTTATATAATAGTTTGTGAAAAACGTGCACCTGTACGCTGCCACCGACAGGCACACACGTGCGGTTTTTAAATGCAAGCACGGACGCAATAAGAACCTAACAGGTTTTTAGGAGCGACAATTACTGAGAAGTCTGACACTATCAGCCACTGCTGACTGACGTGTATTATACACTACAATTGTGCGTTATATAATAGTTTGTGAAAAACGTGCACCTGTACGCTGCCACCGACAGGCACACACGTGCGGTTTTTAAATGCAAGCACGGACGCAATAAGAACCTAACAGGTTTTTAGGAGCGACAATTACTGAGAAGTCTGACACTATCAGACACTGCTGACTGACGTGTATTATTCACTAGACTTGTGCGTTATATAATAGTTTGTGAAAAATGCACACAAGTGCACCTGTACGCTGCCACCGACAGGCACACACGTGCGGTTTTTAAATGCAAGCACGGACGCAATAAGAACCTAACAGGTTTTTAGGAGCGACAATTACTGAGAAGTCTGACACTATCAGACACTGCTGACTGACGTGTATTATTCACTAGACTTGTGCGTTATATAATAGTTTGTGAAAAATGCACACAAGTGCACCTGTACGCTGCCACCGACAGGCACACACATGCGGTTTTTAAATGCAAGCACGGAGGCAATAAGAACCTAACAGGTTTTTAGGAGCGACAATTACTGAGAAGTCTGACACTATCAGACACTGCTGACTGACGTGTATTATTCACTAGACTTGTGCGTTATATAATAGTTTGTGAAAAATGCACACAAGTGCACCTGTACGCTGCCACCGACAGGCACACACGTGCGGTTTTTAAATGCAAGCACGGACGCAATAAGAACCTAACAGGTTTTTAGGAGCGACAATTACTGAGAAGTCTGACACTATCTGGACTGTTTTAGACTGTATACACCAGCCCCAGATATGATGAAGGCTGGTATACGGTCACCACTAGGAATGGCTATATACCCTGCCTGCCTGCCTGCCTGCCTGTATACTGCTACAATAGTCCTGACAAGGACTCTTTTGGTCACTAGCCTGTATTCCAACCTGGCTATACCCTGCCTGTATACAGCAACAATAGTCCTGAGAAGGATTCTGCTACTGTACTCCGACCTGGCTATACCCTGCCTGCCTGTATACAACTAGAATAGTCCTGAGAAGGACTTTTGGTCACACTGTTTGCAGCCCTGCTACGGAAATAGCTATAAAGGGCCGCAAACCTTTCCCTGAAGCAGCAACACTCTCCCTGCACTGACTGTCTGGATAGCTGTGAGCAGAGCACAGCGCGCCCGCCGGTATAAAGGCTCGGTCACGCTGTCCAGGCCGGCCAATCACTGCAATTCCACAACTAACAGGGCTGTGGCATTGCAGTGGTCTGCCAGCCAATCCCTGCATGAGGGCTGGCTCTCAAAAGAGCGCCAACATGCAGAAATGAAGACCACGAGTACAGCACGAGTATCGCGAGATTACTCGGTCCTCGCCGAGTAGACCGAGTACAGTGATACTCGTGCGAGTACCGAGTAGTAACAAGCATGCTCGCTCATCACTATTAATATATTGACGTACCTTGTAGTTTTTACCATTAAAAAATGATATGAATTATTTGGTATTTTGCATTGCAGAATAGCAGGCAGAGAATTTGTGTCCGCACCTGTAAGAAGCTTAAAGTCTCAATTTGGTGGAGATATTGAAATCCCCACCACGCCATTTAAATATTTGCAATGGACGGTAAGGGCGGCTTTGCACACTACGACATCGCTGGTGCGATGTCGGTGGGGTCAAATCGAAAGTGACGCACATCTGGCGTCACTTGCAATGTCGTAGTGTGTAAATCCTAGATGATACAATGAACGAGCGCAAAAGCATGTTATCGTATCATCGGTGCAGGCTCCGACATTTCCATAATGCCGGTGCCGCGACAGGTACGATGTAGTTCCTCGTTCCTGCGGCAGCACACATCGCTGTGTGTGAAGCCGCAGGAATGAGGAACATCTCCTTACCTGCCGCCAGCAGCTATATGGAAGGCAGGAGGTGGGCGGGATGTTTACATCCTGCTCATCTCCGCCCCTCCGCCGCCATTGGCCACCTGCCGTGTGACGTCGCTGTGACGCCGCACGACCCGCCCCCTTACGAAGGAGGCGGGTTGCCGGCCAGAGCGACGGTTGCAGGGCAGGTAAGTGCATGTGAAGCTGGCGTAGCGATAATTATCGCTACACCAGCTATCACAAGATATCGTACCTGCGACAGGGGTGAGGACTATCGCGTGCGACATCGCAGCATTGACTTGCGATGTCGCAACGTGCAAAGCCTGCCTAAGACTTTCACACCCATTGATGCACCAATTTTCTGCAAATATTATTTTGAATCAAATGAAAAAAAGTTGTGGCTTAATAAAAAGTGTATGACAGATATAAAATATTCTTGCAGATCTCGTGTATAATTGCCATACATAGAACCATTTAAAAAGAACCGATCATGAGGATTTTCATATATAATGTAAAGCGCTAGGATGCTGATTGCAAGTATACATTTTGATCTGAGATTGGATGTTTTATTTCAGAAATATGTGCAAGTAAAGTTTCAAAAATACACTGGTATTTGATTGACAGGTGCAATAGGAGTCAGAATATGGGGGTTGGCTTTTGCTATGTATTCCCACCCCTGTCTGACTGCCTGGCCTTGTTAGATGCTAGACTGTATGGGCTGCATTTTGAAACGCCCCTATCACGTAACAGAAATTACTCATACCTGGAGGGAAACCATACAGTCTAGCATCTACCTAGGCCAGGTAGGCAGACAGGGGCAGGAATACCTAGCAAAACCCGAACCACATAGTCCCTTCCTGTTGCACCTGTCAGTCAAAAAGCAGTGCATTGCTGGAACTTTACTTGTACATATTTCTGAAATAAAACATCCAATCTCTGAACAAAAGGTATACTTAGGCTATGTGCCCACGGGAGCTTGTTTCTGCGGATTTTGTCGTGGAAAACCTGCGGATTTTTCTGGATTTTCCAGATAAATCCGCAGGTTTTAGCATGTACAGTCACTCCCCATGTTATCCTATGGGACATGAGGAGTGCTGTGTCCACGCTGCGTAAAGTGCGGCTGCCGAACATGCTGCAGATGTCCGCATCCGCACGTATAATTGCATGTCAATTATTCATGCGGAATTACCTGTGGATGTCCCGGCCCTCCACTATGGAGATAGAGGCCGGGACGTCCGAAGGTAATTCGCATGAATGTCCGCATGTTTCCCGCAGCTATTCTGCTGGAATCTTGCAGCAAAAAATAGCTGCGGACGCCGGCGTGCAGCTGCGGGAAACATGCGCTCGTACCTGCGGATACATCCGCAGGTACGATCGCCCGTGGGCACATAGCCTTAAATTCAGTATTTTAGTGCCAGAATAGCACTGGCTTTACTTTATGTAGGAAAATCTTGATGGTTGGTTCTCTTTAAGTGCAACCAGGGCCAAATCATGTGGAATTGATGTGTAGAGTGATGTAACATCATCTGTGATCCAGCAATAAGTTTCTTCCCATCTAAGATCTTTCAGGGCTGTGAGAACATGTGTAGTGTCTTTTATATGTCCAGGAATGAGACAAATCAAAGGTTGCAGTAAACTGTCAGCCCACTCACATAGATTGTCATTAAGAGAACGAATACCTGCTACAATTGAATGAAATTTAGGAGGCAAACCACTCTTGTGAACTCTGGGCAAAGAGTGGAATATGGTCGTTTTAGGATGATCATTAATTAGATACTCAGTTTCTTTTTTATTTATAATTCCCACGGAAGAGTTTTCCTGCACTAATTTAATTGTTTTTTTGGTGCTGGGAAGTGGGATCGGATTTTTGAGATTTTAGTTTATAATATGTGGTATTGTCATTTAACATATCAAGATTTTGTTTGATGTATATGTCTTTATCCAGGACTACAATTGCCCCCCTAACTCCCCCCTTTGTATGCTTGGCGAATGATACTTTCATTCTCAGTTCTTTAAGAGCCTTAGCCCCATTATTTGTGAGATCGTCAACTGTCTTGTGACCAACAATATTCTGATGAAGAACCAACAATCGCCCTTTAACTAGATCTTGAAAGTGATCCAGATGGGTGGCGGGAGTTCAATGGATAAAATGGGGGTTTAAGGTGGTAAATGCCATAGAGTTGTGGACAGTGAAATCATCACATGTGGCTGCATACAGTGCTGGCCAAAAGTATTGGCACCCCTGCAATTCTTTCAGATAATACTCAGTTTCTTCTTGAAAATGATTGCAATCACAAATTCTTTGGTATTATTATCTTCATTCATTTTGCTTGCAATGAAAAGACACAAACGAGAATGGAAAAAAAATCAAATCATTGATAATTTCACACAAAACCCCAAAAATGGGCCAGACAAAAGTATTGGCACCCTTAGCCTAATACTTGGTTGCACAACCTTTAGCCAAAATAACTCGAACAACCGCTTCCGGTAACCATCAATGAGTTTCTTACAATGCTCTCCTGGAATTTTAGACCATTCTTCTTTGGCAAACTGCTCCAGGTCCCTGAGATTTGAAGGTGCCTTCTCCAAACTGCCATTTTGAGATCTCTCCACAGGTGTTCTATGAGATTCAGGTCTGGACTCATTGCTGGCCACTTTAGTAGTCTCCAGTGCTTTCTCTCAAACCATTTTCTAGTGCTTTTTGAAGTGTGTTTTGTGTCATTGTCCTGCTGGAAGACCCATAACCTCTGAGGGAGACCCAGCTTTCTCACACTGGGCCCTACATTATGCTGCAAAATTTGTTGGCAGCCTTCAGACTTCATAATGCCATGCACACGGTCAAGCAGTCCAATGCCAGAGGCAGCAAAGCAACCCCAAAACATCAGGGAACCTCCGCCATGTTTGACTGTAGGGAACGTGTTCTTTTCTTTGAATGCCTCTTTTTTTTTCCTGTACACTCTATGTTGATGGCTTTTCCCAAAAAGCTCTACTTTTGTCCCATTTGACCAGAGAATATTCTTCCAAAACGATTTAGGCTTTTTCAGGTACGTTTTGGCAAACTCCAGCCTGGCTTTTTTATGTTTCGGGGTAAGAAGTGGGGTCTTCCTGGGTATCTTACCATACAGTCCCTTTTCATTCAGGCACCAACGGATAGTACGGGTTGACACTGTTGTACCCTCGGACTGCAGGGCAGCTTGAACTTGTTTGGATGTTAGTCGAGGTTCTTTATCCACCATCCACACAATCTTGCGTTGAAATCTCTCGTCAATTTTTCTTTTCCTTCCACATCTAGGGAGGTTAGCCACAGTGCCATGGGCTTTAAACCTCTTGATGACACTGCGTACCGTAGACACAGGAACTTTCACGTCTTTGGAGATGGACTTGTAGCCTTGAGATTGCTCATGCTTCCTCACAATTTGGATTCTCAAGTCCTCAGACAGTTCTTTAGTCTTCTTTCTTTTCTCCATGCTCAATGTGGTACACACAAGGACACAGGACAGAGGTTGAGTCAACTTTAAGCCATGTCAACTGGCTGCAAGTGTGATTTAGTTATTGCCAACACCTGTTAGGTGCCACAGGTAAGTTACAGGTGCTGTTAATTACACAAATTAGAGAAGCATCACATGATTTTTCAAACAGTGCCAATACTTTTGTCCACCCCCTTTTTGTGTTTGGTGTGGAATTATATCCAATTTGGCTTCATGACAGTTTTTTTTATTTTTTTTTCATTGAAGACAAATTAAATGAGGATAATAATACCAAAGAATTTGTGATTGCAATCATTTTCAAGAAGACACTGAGTATTATCTGACAGAATTGCAGGGGTGCCAATACTTTTGGCCAGCACTGTAATTATTTTTTAGGGAAGACAATACCACCTGTTCTGCAAATAAAAAAATATTTTTGTGAGACAAATGCATATTATCGACCTCCCTTTCACTGTGCGATGTGACATCAGTATAAAAGGGATTTTTTACAGTTAATGTTCTGGCAAATTTATTGACGTCTAAAAGAGTTTTATTCAAATCAAAAGTACAGATGGAGAAAAGGGACAATCCATTTGAAAAATCATCAATTTGATATTGAGACAAAATTTTAGCAGAAAAATGAATGATTGCAAAGTAATTTATTTGTGAATCCATTATGGATATTGGTGGACTATTTTTATGTTTTCTTCCTGCCTTTCTGATGATTTAAAGTTCCACTCCAGCACTGAAAAACACCCACCGGAGTGGTACTTTAATGTGCATTTTATGTCAAACATGCCACCTACTAAATGTCTTTTGTCAATGCACCAGATATTGCTTTAGCCCTTGAATGACCGTGGAATTTTTCATTTTTGACAGTTTGTTTTTTCCTCAGCTTCTTTCGAGAATCTTAACTTTTTTATTTTTCAGTCATCATATGCATATGAGGAATTGTTTTTTTGCAGGACAAATTGTAGTTTTGAATGTCAGATTTCTTTTTATACAATATACTGAAAAATGGAAACAAAAATTCCATGTGATGAAATGGTGACAAAAATGCAGTTAAACCATTAAATTTTTATTAATGGTGTTTATTAGGTGGTAAAAATGACCTAGAAACATGATTGTATAGGTCAGTGTGATTAAACTCATAACACACTTGCATGTGTACCGCCCCGCGCTCGGCTGCAGCTGAGCTGCTCGGATCCGGGCTCGTTGGTGGGTGGCTCGAGCGCCTCCGACCCGGGGTCACGTCGCTATGAAAGGGGATGATAGTGCTTTCGATGAGGGGTTAGGTAGGTGCACGGCCGGAGCCGCGCTTGAGTTTGTGACGCCACCCACAGGATGTGGTGAAGGTAGACACCACCGCTGCAGTTAGGGAGCACCCGAGGGAGATGATAGTGCAGCCAGATGTTAACCCCTCTGTGGGCAGGGATGATGGCCCCTGGGACCCGTTGGGGATAGCTGGTCGGTGCAGGGCGATGTGCGCGGCCGGAGGGCACTGTTGTACTCACTGTTATTGACACACACGAGTCACTGGTAAACCAAGTTGATGGTGGTCGGTGCCCGCAGCCGTCTGCAGTCGGGTCCCCCACCCGGATGGTGGTCTCTGCCTTTCTCCTGCACCGTGTTATGTAAATGTAGACTGCCTGCGCTTCAGCAACGGGAGTCTGCTCCCCGGCTGTGTGTATGTCGGTAGAGCCCGTTTGCCCACAGATGCTGGCCCGTGGGATCTCTCTGCCTGTGTGGTGGCTTTCTATCCCCCTCGGTGGGCTGTTGTCTTCAGTCGGGACTTAGGCGGGAAAGGACCTATAGTCCAGACAGCAATCAGTTAATTAACTCAGTCCAGTGGATTCTGGACCTCGTTTCAGGGTCTGATTATCCCCCTGTGTGCTCCGGTTTCCGAGTCGGTTCACCGGGTCGGTACCGGCGGGCCACTACCCTGTCCCGGTCCACCACGGTTCCACCAAGCCATCTTCCCGGCTCCTGCAGGCTGAGGCCACCTTTTGCCTCCTAGCCAAGGTGTTCGGGCTACAATCCTCACACCTGTCAGACGGTCACCGGCCTGTCTCACAGGCCTCACCTCCTCACTCCTCAATACTCAAAACTGATCTGACAACCCCACTCGACTGACTTTGTTTCCCTGCCTCAGGCCCTTTGAACTCCTCGGTGGGTGTGGCCAACCGCCTGGCTCTACCCCCCTGGTGTGTTCATCAAGCACTGAGGGAGGTGACTAGGGTTTTGTGGTTGGCTGATGACTCCTTTTTAGGGGACTGGTGTTATGCTGGGCATTAACTGTGACTACCTGGCTAGTCCAGGGCGTCACACATTGAGTTATTTTTATTGAAATGGTACTTTGTGCTGGTATTTTCTGAGATCCATATTGTATACATTTTTGTATACATGGAGCTGAGTAAGGGGTATTTTACACGCTGCAACATCGCTAGCCGGTTGTAGCGATGCCGAGCGCGATTGTCGCCGACCCCATCGCAGATGTGATCTCTTGTGATAGCTGCCGTAGAGAACATTATCGCTACGGCAGCTTCACACGAACTTACCTGTCCTGCGACGTCGCTCTGGCCAGCGACCCGCCTCCTTCCTAAGTGGGCGGGTCGTGCGGCGTCACAGTGACGTCACACGGCAGGCAGCCAATAGAAGTGGAGGGGCGGAGATGAGCGGGACGGAAACATCCCGCCCACCTTCTTCCTTCCTCATTGCAGACGGAGCGCAGGTAAGGAGATGTTCCTCGTTCCTGCGGCTTCATACACAGTGATGTGTGCTGCCGCAAGAACGAGGAACAACATCGTACCTGTCGCTGCAGCGAAATTATGGAAATGACCGACACTACACAGATCACCGATTTTCGACGCTTTTGCGATCGTTTATCGGTGCATCTAGGCTTTACACGTTGCGATGTCGTACCTGGCGCCGGATGTGCGTCACTTTCGATTTGACCCCGACGAGATTGCAGTAGCGATGTTGCAACGTGCAAAGTACCCCTAAGAGTTAGCTTTTTGTGCAATGAGATCAGGGCCTGCATCAGCGCCTGGCAAACCCGGTCAAATGCCGGGGCATGGGCTGCCGGGGGGGCCCACTCGTGGTGGCAGGAGTGACGTACCGCTACTCAGAGGGCCCCGGTGTCCACACTTTCACCGGCCTCCCCCCCGCCGAGGATCGCACTTTCAATTGTAGCGGCATTGCAGTTGCCAATACAATTGAGAGCAATGATGAGTTGGACCGGCGCGCTGCCTCTCTAATCTCTCTCCCCGCTGTGACTGTCGGCGCTCTGACAGATCAGCAGCAGAGCACGGTGACATCATCACTGCATGCCTGCAGTGAGGTCAGAGTGACAGCAGTGGACGCGCTGAGGAGAACGGAGCAGCGGGGGACCGAGGAAAAGTGAGTACAATCACTGTGGCCAGACAACCATGGGGGTGCATTCAATTATATGGCGGCTGTATACTATGTGAGGATGCCTAATGCTATCTGGCACTGCACTGTGCTATTTAGGTGCTGTGTACTATGTGAGGGTGCCTAATGCTATCTGGCTCTGCACTATGTTATATAGGGACTGTGTACTACGTGAGGGTGCCTATTGCTATCTGGCTCTGCACTTTGCTATATAAGGGCTGTGTACTACATGAAGATGCTTAATGCAACCTCCTGCTCTCTGGCCTCCCTTCCAACACTCTTGCACCCCTCCAATCTATCCTAAACTCTGCAGCCCGCTTAATCCACCTCTCCCCTCGCTACTCCCCAGCCTCGCCACTCTGCCAATCCCTTCACTGGCTTCCCATCGCCCAACGACTCCAGTTCAAAACATTAACCATGACATACAAAGCCATGCACAACCTGTCTCCTCCCTACATCTGTGACCTAGTCTCCCAGTACCTACCTGCACGCAACCTTAGATCCTCACAAGATCTCCTTCTCTGCTCCTCTCTTATCTCCTCTTCCCACAATCGTGTACAAGATTTCTCCCGTGCATCCCCCATACTCTGGAACGCTCTACCTCAGCACATCAGACTCTCCCCTACCGTGGAAAGCTTCAAGAGGAACCTCAAGACCCACCTCTTCCAACAAGCCTACAACCTACAATAGCCCTCAGCCCAGTAGACCACTGCGCAACCAGCTCTGTCCTCACCTATTGTACCATCACCCATTCCCTGTAGACTGTGAGCCCTCGCGGGCAGGGTCCTCTCTCCTCCTATACCAGTCTGTTTTGTACTGTTAATGATTGTTGTACGTATACCCTCTCTCACTTGTAAAGCGCCATGGAATAAATGGCGCTATAATAATAAATAATAATAATAATAATAAAATGCTATCTGGCTCTGCACTGTGCTATAAGTAGGCTGTATACTACATGAGAGTGCCTATTGTTATCTGGGTCTCCATTGTGCTATATGCAGGCTGTATACTACATGAGGGTGCCTAATGCTATCTGGGTCTGCACTGTGCTATATAGGGGCTGTGTACTACATGAAGGTGTCTAATGCTTTCTGGCTCTGCATTGTGCTATATGCGGGCTGTATACCACATGAGGATACTTAATGCTATCTGGGTCTGCACTGTGCTATATAGGGGCTGTGTACTACATGAGGGTGTCTAATGCTATCTTGGTCTGCACTGTGCTATAAGTAGGCTGTATACTACATGAGAGTGCCTAATGCTATATTGGTCTGCATTGTGCTATATAGGGGCTGTATACTACATGAGGGTGCCTAATGCTATATGGGTCTGAATTGTGCTATATGGGAGCTGCAAAGTGCCATATGGGGGCTACCTAGTGCCATATGGGGGCTGCATAATACTACATAGGGGCTACATAATACTATACAGAGGATTATGGGGGCTTCATAACACTATATGGAGTAATATGGGGGCTGCATACTACTATACCCCCAGAGTTGTATGTCCCCTCCACCCGGTGCTGTATGCCCCCTCAGAAATGTATGTCCCCCCACCCCAGTGCTGTATACCCTGCAGAGCTGTATGTCCAACCACACCCCAGAGCTGCATACCCCCAGAGCTGCATGTCACCCCTCCACCTCAGAGCTGTTTGTCCCCCACCTCAGAGCCACTGCCCCCCTCTAGAGCTGTATTCCCCCCACTGCTGTATACCCTTTTACTCAGTAATATGTATGCCCCCCAGTAATGTGTATATCTCCAGCCTCTCTTGTGATGTATGTACAGCAGTGTTAGTGTGCTCTATGAGCGGCCATGTCTGTTAGTGACTGCCACCAATCAGCGTGACACAGACACATGCCCAGGAGGAGCTGGATGGAGACAAGCGGGGAGGTGAATGAGGCTGTTGCCGGCTTCCCAATATTAGAAATATATATAAATATATAAAAATATAAAAATAATATGTCTGTGTGTACAAGTATGATGTGTATCCATGTAGGTCAGTGTATATGACTATGTGTAGATTTATGTCTATTTATATGTGTTTTTGTGAATTTCTCTTTAAACATATGTGTACATATGCCTGTATGTGTATGTATGTGTGCATGTCTATGTGTGAATGGGGCCCACTGAGACTCTTTCGCCCAGGGCCCACAAAAACCTGGAGCTGGCCCTGGATGAGGTGACATTTTAATGTACACTAATTAGGTGTACATGTAACTAAATCAATTTTATATACTCTTTTAGGGCCAAGAAGTGACCAATAAAGATGCAATTCTGGTACTTCATTTCATTACCATCTTTTTTGTTTTTTTCTTTTTAAGATGTTTATTGTACAGGTTAATTAATTTTATATTTTGATAGAGAGGAGTTTTACGAATGCGTCCATACCAAATATTTCCAATTTTGTACTTTATTCCTTTATTTTTAACAGTCAAAACAAAGTTAATTAGATTTTTTATGTTTTTAATTTTTTTTATCTTTTGAAAAACTTTTTTATTTTTCAAACAATTCTTAGGAACATGACAGTGTCATTACAATTTTTGACATGCTTTTTATAACAATATTTGCGGCATCTCGTGCTGTAAATGGACTGAAGACTCTTGGAAGCAATCATATAAGTTGACATAATGCTTGGAATGCATGGAATAATATTTGTATACATTTTTGACAATATGGAGATGTAAGATATGGCTTTCAAATAAATATAAAGAAAGAAAAATAAATAAAAAAATACCTTTGCTGGTTCGTCCATTTGTTATTAGAGTTTATGTCAGTCCCAGTCGAATCATGAAAATTTTTTAGAAAATTGTGTGGGACTTCAGTATAAGGGGCACTTTGCACACTGCGACATCGCAGGCCGATGCTGCGATGCCGAGTGCGATAGTCCCCGCCCCCGTCGCAGCAGCGATATGTGGTGATAGCTGGCGTAGCGAAAATTATCGCTACGCCAGCTTCACACACACACTCACCTGCCGTGCGACGTCCCTGTGGCCGGCGACCCCCCTCCTTGTTAAGGGGGCGGGTCGTGCGGCGTCACTGCGACGTCACACGGCAGGCGGCCAATCGGAGCGGAGGGGCGGAGATGAGCAGGACGTAAACATCCCGCCCACCTCCTTCCTTCCGCATAACTTACGGAAGCCGCGGTGACGCTGGTAGGAGATGTTCCTCGCTCCTGCGGCTTCACACACAGCGATGTGTGCTGCCGCAGGAGCGAGGAACAACATCGGACTGTCGCGTCAGCGTAATTATGAATTACGCCGACGCTGCACCGGTGATACGATTACGACGCTTTTGCGCTCGTTAATTGTATCATCTAGGCTTTACACACTACAATGTCGCATGCGATGCCGGAAGTGCGTCATTTTCAATTTGCCCCCACCGACATTGCACCTGCGATGTCGCAGTGTGCAAAGTGCCCCTAAGAAGGAGTGATCAACCAGGACTGGAAAATTCATCAAATTCACGCCATAAACTAGATCAATTACTAAAGATATATACTTCAATCATTGACTGTAATACATTTCTTGTAGCAAAAGAAAGGTAGGACTGGCACAGCTAGTAAGCAAGGGTGATGTGCTGTATACCCTAAAACTGAATATGTGAAAAGAGAAGAGAAGGTGTACAATTGACAAGAGTTTTTAAAAATTAAAACAATATAGCTAGCATTTTATTCAATTTTATTAAATAAACATGGCGACCATCAAGGAATTAAAAACATTTAAAAAGCAAAAAAACAAGGGATTATTTAGATGTCTATATATAATACAACCTTTGGCAAAAATTATGGACTCACCTGGCTTTCAGGATGTTCATTCAGTTGTTTACTTTTGTTTAAAAAAAGCAGATCACAGACATGGCACAATACTAAAGTCATTTCAAATGGCAACTTTCTGGCTTTAACACTAGAACTACTGAGGTAGTCATTTTGACTACTTTGCACCATGTATTTCTATATAGGTGTCACGAGTCCAGTAGTTCTAGTGTTAAGCAGCACAATAAAAATCATGAAATCATAATTTGCTAGCCAGTAACGGTTACTTTTCAAGACCAAACAGGGGGAAAAAGTATGGAATCACTCAATTTTGAGGTTAAATTATGAAATCACTCAATTTTGAGGTAAGATTATGGAATCACTCAATTATGAGGTAAAATTATAGAATCACTCAATTATGAGGTAAAATTATGGAATCACCCTGTAAATTTGCATTATTTATTATTTATTTGTCCGATTTGTATGTTGCCCTTCTCCTGAGACTAAAGCCTGCTTTACATGTTACGATTTCGCATACGATATCGTATGCGATTGTAACCGCCCCCATCGTATGTGCGGCACGTTCAATTTGTTGAACGTGTCGCACACACGAGTAACCCCCCGTCACACGAACTTACCCGTCCATACGACCTCGATGTGGGCGGCGAACATCCATTTCCTGGACTGGGAGGGACGTTCAGCATCACATCAACGTCACGCGGCAGCCGGCCAATAGAAGCGGAGGGGCGGAGATGAGCAGGACATAAACATCCCGCCAACCTCCTTCCTTCCGCATAGCCGGCCGGGAGCCGCATGACGCAGGTAAGCTGCTGTTCATCGTTCCCAGGGTGTCACACACTGCGATGTGTGCTACCCCGGGTACGATGAACAACATGACGTTCAATTTTTAGGAATTGAACGACATGCATGCGATGAACGTTTTACCGTTCAATCGCAATTGCACGTAGCTGTTACATCTACAATGTAACTTACGATGCCGGATGTGCGTCACTTATGTGACCCCGCCGACACATCGTAAGATATATTGTAGCATGTAAAGCACCCTTAAGAGCGGCTCACATATATTCGGCAACATTGTCCCATTGGGGCCCACGATTTCCCTATCGGTATGTCTTTTTTGGAGTGTGGGAGGAAACCGAAGTACCCGAAGGAAACCCACGCAAACACAGGAAGAACATACAAACTCCTTGCAGATGTTGGTTCAGATCAGGTGAACAAAAGGGGCCATGTCATTATTTTTTCATCTTTTAGACCTTTACTGGCCAGCCACGCTGCGGAGTAGTTGGATGCATGTGATGGAGCATTGTCCTGCATGAAAATCATGTTTTTCTTGAACGATACCGACTTCTTCCTGTACCACTGCTTGAAGAAGTTGTCTTCCAGAAACTAGCAGTAGGTCTGGGAGTTGAGCTTCACTCCATCCTCAACCCAAAAAGGTCCCACAAGTTCATCTTTGATGATACCAACCCATATCAGTACCCCATCTCCACCTTGCTGGCGTCTGAGTCGGAGTTGAGCTCTCTGCCCTTTACTGATCCAGCCTCTGGCCCATCCATCTGGCTCATCAAGAGTCACTCTCATTTCATCAGTCCATAAAACCTTTGAAAAATCAGTCTTAAGATATTTCTTGGCCCAGTCTTGACGTTTTATCTTATGTTTCTTGTTCAAAGATGGTCGTTTTCCAGCCTTCCTTTGCCATGTCCCTGAGTATGGCACACCATGTGCTTTTTGATACTCCAGTACCGTTGCAGCTCTGAAATATGGCCAAACTGGTAGCAAATGGCATCTTGGCAGCTTCACGCTTGATTTTCCTCAATTCATGGGCAGTTTTTTTGCGCCCTTTTTGCCCAACACGCTTCTTGCGACCCTGTTGGCTATTTGCCACGAAATGCTAGATTGTTCGGTGATCACGCCTCAAAAGCTTGGCAATTTCTAGACTGCTGCATCCCTCTGCAACACATCTCACAATTTTGGACTTTTAAGAGCCCGTCAAATTTCTCTTCTGACCCATTTTGCCAAAGGAAAGGAAGTTGCCTAATAATTAAGCACGCCTTATATAGGGTGTTGATGTCATTACACCACACCCCTCCTCATTACAGAGATGCACATCACCTGATTTACTTAATCGGTAGTTGTCTCTCAAGCCTATACAACTTGGAGTAGGACAACAGGTATGAAAAGTATCATGTGATCAAAATACTCATTTTCCTAATAATTTTACCCACAGTGTATGTGACGCCACTTGCGGTGTTGCGGCTAAGTGTAGGGAGCCGCCGTCGCAGAATGTCTCTACTGGGGCCGGTGGTATTGGCAGCTAGTATGGTGGTCCCTCCGCAAGTAGGGATTTGCCCCAGCGGGTGCAATGGTGCAGTGGGCGTCGGAAGAAGGGAGTCCACGCAGGTATTCAGTGCAACCGGTTTACTCACTTATTTCAAGTTGGTAACTGGGGCCCGAGGCTGGCTGGTTTCACCCCCAGGTTTCCTTCGTCCCAGTGCCAGTCTGGTTTCTCTGGTACCTTCTTCCCCTGTACCTGTCTCTGGTAAGTGGGTCCCCATGGTATGGAACACTAGCAGTCCCCGTTCTGTGGTTTGTCCACTTCTGTCCACCTGATGGTAGTGTGAACCCTGTGGGGTAGGAGTCTCTGGTCCTGTCCCCTGAATCTCCCTTTGCTACTGAGTCTTCGGATTCTTTAGAGTCAGCAGGGTCCTTGATAGTCCTCTTTGCTGTGCAGGTGTTAACAGGTTGGCTTGAAGCTCTTTCCTGTCCTAGGGTTCTGTACCCCGTCAGTGCATAGTTCCGGGAGTACTCCACCGGCAACCACCTCTCCTGCGTACCAGTTCACCGTTAACCTGAGTCAGGGTGTCACTTTACTTCCACCTTCACACCTCTACAGTCACTACTCAACTGACTACTCTCCACAGTCTGCCCCTCCCACCTGGTCAACTAGTGGACTGGAGTGGCTCCACCTCTAGGCGGCCATCCATGGTCCCACCCTAGCTGGGTACTATTGTATGGGATATTGTTGGGGAAAACTGGGATTACATGGGTTTTTTGTGTTACCGCACTGGGGTTCTGGGTCCCTAAGGGGGTAGGCCCTGCATCCTGGTGGGATACAGAACCTTGTAGCACCCTGATGGGTTCAGGGGTGCTACATATGTATCACTTAGATTACTGGGTGCAGCCTTTCGGACAGAATCAGAATGTTTAGAGTTAGCCATGTAGCAGAGCTGAGAGAGCTGTCCCGCCCACAGCAGGTTCTCTATAGAGATTGTATATTGACAGTGAGGTGTTAATCTGAGCAATGATAAGGTTCTTGCTGCTTAAACAAACATAGCAAATAAACAACAGATCAGATTTTGACAAGACAGGCATCCATGAATTATCTATGTTAACCCTTGCAGCATAATTTGACACATCTGACTCCAACTCTCGCTTTATCAAGACTGGCAGGCAAAACACAGGCATTGAAGAATTGAGGCCAAAAAAATCTATATTTTCAAAGCACAAAATATCTAAAATCCTGAGAACTTTAAGATTTTTCTAAACAAAACTACTAAACTGTGTGACTGAGAGGAAATGATATCAGCATTAATTATAGAATTACAGTTTGAAATATTAAAACTTAAAGTTATCCTGAATGAACGACTTCAAAGCTGCACTTCCAATTACAAAACTAGGAAGCAATTATAAAGCTGTATACAATGAAAACTCCCTGGGGGACGCTGAATAGGAGCAATTTTTTGTTGACGTCTAATAGTTTTCCAACAGGGAGGATTATTACTCTTGCATTTCATGCTAAAATATATTTTGTAATTGATTTCTTTACAAAGAATGTTAGAAATAATCACAATTCTGCAACTGTAAATGTGGACACAATTATACTGTATAAAATGTATGGATACTGAAATGATCTCTGCAGCTCATGCTTTTGAATTTTGGTTGAGTACAATTCTCAACTAGTCTGATGCACATTTTTGTAAATAAAAATCCAGAATACTGTTAATAGCTCTTGTGTGGAGCCAGAATGCTGGATATGAATATTTATAGTAACATTATATCCAGTAGATTATTGCACAGATTCCTGGTACCCATGTCTATGACGTGGAACACTAATTTTTATCAGTAAGATTTGGTTTGCAGCCAGTATTCCCACTCATTCCAACAGTGCAATGAAACTTCATGATGTAATTATCTTTATTGTATTACAGTATATGTACCCAATTCTGTGAACTTGTATGATCCCTTTCTTTGCTGTTAGGGGTTCATTGTTTCATGAACATAAGCAAGCAAAGTTGACTTGAATAACCTTAGCCCACTAGAAACTTGAGTAACCCATTTTGGAAAGGCCACTTATGGCTCTGTTCTATGCAGAGCGATTGTGTCCTAGGTGTTTTCTTGTTGTCTGTATTCTCTTAGTTCAGGCTCGGTGGGAGGGGCCTATTCGGTCTTGCCTCATTCCGGGTGATCTCTCTGCCTTATCTTGGCGCTGTTTCACCTGGAATGTCACCTGTAATAGTTCCTGCTCTGCAGTGTACGCTTCTGGTTTTTGTGAGTTGTTCTGATCTTGTCCCATTACCTTGCGTCCCAATCCCTGACCTCCGTCCCTCCCGTATTTTCGGTTCTCCCTTACTCTCTGACCATCGACCTGTTTTGTGACTCCGGCGCCGTTCTCTCCTCTGTACCGTTGTGTCCTCTCGGCTTCCAACCTTGGCTTGGTCTCTAACCACGGCTCTGCTCCCCTTCTGTACCTGACACTACTTCCTGGCTTACTGACTACCGGCTTGCACGTGACCTCAACTTTTCTTGCTCCTCATTTTTGACGTGAACTCCCGGTTTCTTACACTTGGCTTGATGAACTACTCTGCAGACCATCCCCGCCTTGGTATTAGTGACCCCTAGTGGGCAAATGCCTCACTACACTTAGGAACTCTACACCATTCCAGTGTACCTGCACCCCCTGGTGGTGAGCATTACAGGTATCTTCCAATAAGACAATTTATTTAAAAGTGGTATATCAAATATGACAAAAACAAGCAGTTACTAGAGTTATTCCCCTTAAACCCTCTGTGGTCTCTAGATTCAATAGTTAAGTACAGCTATAAAATTAACATTTTTTAAAAAAAAACTACATAATGTAAATGGAAAATTACATTTTTCAAAAATACTATGGGATTATAAAAATCTTTGTAGAGGTTGCGTGTGTAATGTGGGACAAAAGGGAAGGGAGTGTAAAAGAAAAACCATCAAGTGATTATCATAAAATTTGAAATTCTCCTTTTGCTAGCATCATTATTTAAACACGTGACTTTGAAAATAATAAAAATTAAAATATATAAGAAATCAGAAGTCTCGATATGGCAATACTTAATTTGCATATACATGTTTTTGCTAATTGAAACAATACAATTGAATTAGTACGTAACATTTGTTGCTATTGCATATTGCTCATAACTGAGATATTAGGACGACACTTTGCACTATATTTTATATGATATTTTTTCTGTTGTTATGTTGACCATAGTTTCCACAATTTTCGCCATATAGTCAAAAACTCAAATCTTTTGAGTCTCTTGAAGTTTCTATCCATTTTTTTCTTAAAACCCCTTCATGGTGCATAGTTAGCTCGTTCTGTAAAGCTTTTCATATTTATTATCACATTCAAAATCTCTTTGTGTTTGCTATAATGTAATTTATGTATAACAGCTCACCGTGTACACGCTCACTCCTGGCCTCCCCCTGGAGCACGGATAGGCACTGCCACAGCCCGATATTGCAAATGAAAGAAAGGAGGATCTGAGTGATCAACATAAACTAGAGCCTCCCAAAAGTAGCAATATTGTAGCTCGTGTCCCTAATCCGGATTTTTATCCAATAAATGAGAGATGTGAAGCCATAATCAATTTCCAAAAAAACATGGAGAGAGATTTGAAATTACTGCATGGCTCTGGTAAGAACACTAATCTAAATAATTTGAATGTCCAGCAGAGGGAGGCACTTCGTCAATTGGAAAATAATCGTAACATTGTGATTAAAAAATCTGATAAGGGGGGATCGGTGGTAATAATGGATAGGGTTGACAATATTAATTGGATACATCTCTTGTTATCAGACAAGAATACCTATATTTCTGTTGCCACCGATCCCACCCTTACTATAAATAAAAAAATCCATAAATTGGTAAATGAAGGGGCCTCCCTTGGTTGTTACAGTAAAAAACATGCAGAGTATTTCAAATTTAATATCCCCAAAATACCCATCTTATATGGGTTACCTAAAACACATAAAGAAGAAAATCCACCTCCCATGCGTCCCATAGTGTCGGGCATTGGCTCGGCGGGTGAAAGGCTGGGACAATGGATTGATTCCTTGTTGCAGCCTCTGGCCCGTCATGTTCCAGGATACCTTAGGGACACTATTAGTGTCTTAGATGGGATCAGAAACATCAAATGGCAAAAAGATTATGGCTGGATAACAGCAGATGTTATCTCTTTATATACCTCAATACCACAGCAAGTAGCATTAATGGCAGTTCATCATCATTTAACGAAATATTCCAACTTTGATAGTGAAAAAATCATGTTTATATTGGAAGCCATCAAGTTTTTGATGGCGAATAACTACTTCTTATTTGATTCAAAGTTTTTCATTCAGAAAATCGGAGTATCTATGGGTGCCAATATTCCCATATATTCCCAATATAGTCAGTCGCAAACCTTGTTATGAGTTGGTGGGAAGAAATGTATATTTACAGTGACATTAATCAATTTGCGAAGTGCGTGGTCTGGTACGGGAGATTCATCGATGACGTCCTCCTTGTGTGGGCGGGCGGTGGACCTCTCGTATCAGACCTCCCTACTTATTTAAACAACGATCCTCTCAACTTAAGATTTAAGGTGGAGTTTCAGCAATATGCTGTGGAATTTCTTGATTTGCGGATGACGGGTAAGAGTAATAGAAACATCGAAACATGCACCCACAGAAAAAAAGTATCAGGAAATACAATATTGCATGCAGCAAGCCATCATCCCATGCATACCATTAAGGCCATACCAATGGGGGAAACCCAACAGGCATATAGAAACTGTAATTCAAAAATAACCCTTCAAACTGAAATAAACACAATAACTTCAAGACTTAAAAATAGAGGATATAAAAATTAGATGCTCAGCAGAGCACAAAAAATTGCAAAATCTAAAAATAGTTTACCTTAAGTTCCCATTCAGAATACACCCAAAAATTGGTATACTGCTAATTCAGCTATTACCTTAGCATTACAATACAGTAATCAATTTGAAGATATATGCAAGATTTTTTATCGTAATTTAAACATACTAAAAGAAGATACAACCTTGAGAAGAATTCTAGATAATAACTGTAGAATGGTTGCTAGGAGAGCAACTTCCCTGGGTGACAAACTATCCCCAAGTGAAATTAACAGTAAGACATTGAATCTCATAGGCACTAACTGGTTATCTCTAAAAGGATTTTATCAATGTGCAAGGAAACACTGTAAATTGTGTCTAATAACCCCCCCAAAAAACATATCTTTCAGCAATAATAATGCCAGTAGCAGTTATGCAATTAAAACTTTTATAAATTGTAGAAGCACGTATATAGTTTATCTGGCAGAATTGACAACTTGTAAACTAAAATATATTGGCAGTACTAAACGGGAATTACACATACGTATAAAAGAACATTTGCATGATATAACACATAAAAAAATATCCAGAGGTATCTCCCAGGTATCAAAACATTTTATTAATAAACATAATGGGAAATTTGACACTTTGCAGGTATACGGCATAGAAAAAATACATAAATCACACAGAGGAGGTAATATAGAAAAGATTTTGTGCAAAATAGAGGTCTGGTGGATATTCAGACTGGGAACCACCTTTCCATATGGTCTGAATCTCCGCAGAGACCTCATGATCTATTATTAAAAACACACAATAAATAAGCCTCTTCATGCTGTTATATTGTGGTTTATTTATTCTTCCGCAATACGTAAATTAACTGCCAACCACTAATTTTGCTAAAATTGACTCAGGGTGTGAGCAACAGAATTTAATAAAAAATGTTTTTTCTTTCTTTTTGGAGTAAGTTCACACTCCTTGCACATGTGCGGTTTATTGCTGTACATGTGCACTCATATTGAGAATTCAATCGTTTCATCTGCAGTATATGAATTTATTCCCAAGTGCTGACTTAGTAAGCAACTATCTGCAGCATGGAAATTTGCCTCTAAATGTGGGATTTACAAACTTGATTCACATTACCTGCAGTGTGTGCGACTCCTATGCGGTGCACATGTGTGGCTATGTTGAGAATTTAGTTGTCTTATCCATAGCATATAAATTTCTCCTGTATGCCAACTATGGAGGTCGCTATCTGCAGGGTGTGATTTTGCTCCTAAAAAGTTCATGAGCTTGATTCCCAGTGCTTGCAGTATATGTAAATTTATGTGAAACTCATGAATGGCCGCATCGTGGACTTAATTGCCCTATTCACAGCATGCGATCTGATCTGATAGTGCTAATCCAGCAAGTCACTATCTTAGGGGTGCTTCACACACAGCGAGATCGCTGCTGAGATCGCTGCTGAGATCGCTGCTGAGTCACGGTTTTGGTGACCTCATTAGCGATCTCGCTGTGTGTGACACTGAGCAGCGATCTGGCCCCTGCTGTGAGATCGCTGCTCGTTACACACAGTGCTGGTTCGTTTTTTATTGTTGCTCTCCCGCTGATAAGCACACATCGCTGTGTGTGACAGCCAGAGAGCAACAATCCTGAATGTGCAGGGAGCAGGAGCCGGTGTCTGACAGCCTGCGGTAAGCTGTAACCAAGGTAAACATCGGGTAACCAAGGTGGTTACCCGATATTTACCTTCGTTACCAGCCTCCGCCGCTCTCACGCTGCCAGTGCCGGCTCCCTGCTCTCTGCACATGTGGCTGCAGTACACATTGGGTAATTAACCCGATGTGTACTGTAGCTAGGAGTGCAGGGAGCCAGCGCTAAGCAGTGTGCGCGGCTCCCTGCTCTCTGCACATGTAGCTGCAGTACACATCGGGTAATTAACCCGATGTGTACTGTAGCTAGGAGAGCAGGGAGCCAGCGCTCAGTGTGCGCAGCTCCCTGCTCTCTGCACATGTTGCAGCATAGCGACGCGTGTCGTTATGATCGCTGCTTCGGCTGCTGTGTTTGACAGCTAAGCAGCGATCATAACAGCGACTTACAAGGTCGCTGTTACATCACAGAAAATGGTGACGTAACAGCGACGTCGTTGTTGCTGTCGCTTAGTGCGAACCCAGCTTTACTGAGCCCTAATCAATATGCACAATTGTGTTGCCACACTCTGAGTAAAATAGAAGCAAGGGATACATTATAAATGACAGTTTAATACAGATACCTGTGAACTGAAATAAAATTAAAGTAGTGTGAAGCCCCGCAGGTGTTGTATCGGTGCATACCTTCAGGGACTCCACGTAGCTGGTGCTGGTCACAGGTAGGGAATCTTCGGTTTTGATCGTGACGCCACTCTCAGTATTGCGGTCAGTGGGGACCGCCACTGCAGGGGACGCCTGGGGCTGATGGTGTGTGCAGTTAGTTGGAATAGCCTCCTGAGAGTGAGGCAAGCCCCAGGGCCCAGTGTAGGTTTGTAGTACCACAAGGCGCAGAATGACCACACAGGCAGGAATGTCTTTCAAGGGCTTTACTCACATTTGATGGCAGGGTGAGTAGCCCGGGCGTAGCTGAGATGAACCAGGTGGGAACCAGGTATCCTTCAGGCTGACTTGTGAGGGTGACTACTGACTCGCCTTCCTTAGCCCTTGGTGGTTTGGGGTGACCCCGACTTTTAGTCCCTATGGGGGTCGCCCAGGGAAGATGCTGCAGCCTCTCTCCCCCTTTTGTTTGCCGTATGCTTGTTCCCCGGACCAGGCCACTCCAGCTGCTTGCCTCCTGTGACCTATGGGCCCTCACTGCGGTTACGTGGCTGCGGCTTTTGTGGTGTTGTGGTGTGGGCTTTGAGAGCCCCACACCGGCAGGTTTAGCAGAAGAAAGCTGGATCTATCTTTGCTTCGGGATCTGCCGCCCGGTTGGGCCTGGTGCTCTCTAGCAGTCTCCTTACTTCCCACTCCGTTGCACTCCCTAGCTGAAGCTGGCTTTCAGGTAGCACTCCTAGTTGACCGTTCTCCCCCGTCTGTAGCCACTGCGCGGACGCTGTCAGATTGCACAGCTCCAGGGATCTGCTCCTCACTTGAGCTCCCTGGACTCTACACTGAACTGGCTCACTGCTCCTCCTCTCCTGTTCTTGCCTACGCCACCTAGCAACCAGACTCTCCACCACACCCCTTGAGAGGAGATGGAGGCTCTACCCCCTCCACTATTCCAGTGAAGGTGAAGGCTTGCCCCCTCCTGGGATCCCCAGGGGTCCTCTCATGGGTACATGTGTGAGACCTGATCACTATGCGCCTGTGTTCCACACCCCGGTCAGCCTTCTGGATTACCTGTGTTGTACTGTCCCCAGCATGGGTGCAGTACTCAGTGGTGCCTGACCAGGTCAGGGGCGCCACATTCCCCCTTAGTTATCACCAGCACGTCCTCGGGCTGCAAGACAACATTTTAAAATGCATAAAACATTAAAACATGTAAAACATTTTTTTAAAACCACCAGGTATCAGACATCACCACCCTCCACCCACAAGTCCGTTAACCCACCCAAAACCCTCTCAGGAGGCAGGTCACCGGTCCTGTTGGTAACCAGGTCTGGGCCATCCGTTTCCCCAGACCTTTCCTCCAATCTTCCTCTCCCGTTGGCCGCGACTTCAGCCACTTCTGGCAGGATGTAGAGGCGGCTTTCATGGGCTGGTGGTTTCAGGGTATACCTGGCCTGGTGGATCCGCGCCGTCAGCCTCTTCTGGCAGGATGTAGAGGCGGCCTCCACAGTTGGTGCTGACCAGGTGCCCTCTTTGTGGTGGTGAGCCAAGGCCCCATAAACAGGCGTGCTCTCTGGTCGCAAGTGAGCCAAGGCCCTATATACGGACGGGCCCCTCCTGGTTGCAGACGAGCCAAGCCCCTAAACAGGCTGGCCCTGGTGGTGGTGCCACTGGTGTAACTATTTACACTGCGAGAGTTTGTGGCTATAGCAAGTTCATAGCCTTAAAGTTTATTTCTCACAATAGTTTTTGTGGGCACATGCTTAAACAATAACGTTGCAAACTTTTCAACTTGTCAAACTGGTCAAACTTTCGGTACTTCTTTCTTTACTTTACTCCTCGGTACCAGGGCTTTGGCCTATTGGGCTACGGCACCTGCTGTTTTCTTGCTCCTTGTCATCCTCTGAGGTAGTTTCATCTGTAGGCTCTTTGTCTTTTCTTCCTTGATCTTCATCTGTTCCCTTTTCTGCATCTGTTTCTTTATCTCTGTCTTTTCTTTCTTCTTTGGGACATGGTGCTACGTCTAAGGCATAGTAGCCCCTTTCTCCTTGATGCAAGGTGAACTGTACTGCGTCTCCAATTTTCAAATTTCTGCCTGAATGTCCTCTGGGCAGGTGGGCTTGAACATCTCTCCGATTCACAGATATGCCCTCTTTTATTCCTCTTGCTACAATAAAGCCGTATCTGCTTTTCAAATTGAAGTCCTCCACAACTCCTCTACAAAGGGGTCCTCTGACCTGGGCTTTGGATCTTCTCAGGGCTCGTTTTTCTTGCAGGTCTCTGGCTGTGACTTCTCTCTGCTCTGGAGACTGTGGTGTTGGAGGATACTTTGTTCTGCTGCGCCGTGTCTTGCGGGCTGGGTTCATGCCTGCGGGCTCCCAGGTGAGGTCTTTGGGCTGATCTTCGTCAGCAGACGGGGTCAGGTCTTCCTCATCCCAACGTGAATAGGGTAACATCTCCGGCTCTGAGTATTGCTCCACTGCCGGTGGCTCCTGAGTCAGCTCCTCAGCTTCCTGGCCTCCTCTCCCCCTTAGTTCTTCTTGGCACTCCTTTGGTGGCAGTGCTGGGGATGGGCTTTCTTCAGCTGGTCTGGGCGGTGGACTCTCTGGCGCGGCTGCAGGGGTTGCCGGAATCTCCTTGGGGGTATACGGAGGGAGCAGATACCGATCCACCATCTCTTGTGGGAACTGGGCCTCTAGGTCAGCCTTCAGCTTCCAGTATTCGGGGTCCTCTCCTATCAGGGTCTTCCTAGCAGGGACCTCTTTGGACTGGGGAGCGGTGTCTGCTCTGGCCTTGCAGGCCGGGGAAAATAGTGATGCAATCTCTTGGCGGGCCGCGCCCTGTATGGCGGCGGCCTGGTCTTGGCGGGCCGCGCCTGGCATGGCGGCGGCCTGGTCTTGGCGGGCCGCGCCTGGCATGGCGGCGGCCTGGATCAGTGTCGCTGTTGCAGGGGGCTCTGTGCAGGCTGGGCTGGACGTCGCTGCAGCGATCGGAGCTTGGCGGGCCGCACCTGGCGGGGTTGCGGCCTGGTTCAGCATCTCACTTGCGGCGCGGACGAGCGTCGCTGCTGCGGTGGGGTCTTGGCGGACTGGGCTCAGCAGGGTGGCAGCCTGGGTCAGTGTCACAGCTGCGGCACGGATCAGTATCGCAGTGGTAGTCGGACCTTTGCGGGCCAGGCGGGGCATGGCTGCGGCGGCCTGGATTTGGCGGGCCACATCTAGCGTGGCTGCGGCCTGGTTCGGTGGCGCCGCGCCGGGCGCCTCTTCTGGGACCGCGGGCGTGGCAGCAGGGGTCGGGGCACTTGCGCTGGCCGGGGCATCACTCGACTCACCCATCTGTGGCAGCATCGGGGTCTGCGTCGTCGCCGCTCGGTCTGGCATGCGTCGCGCGGCTCCCTCCTCGTAGGTCCGCACCGCCGCAGCCATCTCCAGGAGCTCCGTGCGTTCTTCCCTGAGCTGTCGCACAATCCTGGCCTCCAGCTGGTCGCAGAAGATGGCAAGCTCCCGGCACCACCAGGCAGCAGAGCCTGGCTCTGGGTATCCACGTCTGGACTCCATTTCCTCTAGCACGCTACTGGCTTCTTCTCTGCTCCGCCGTCTCTGGACGCTTCCGCTTTCTTCATCAGCGAGGTCAGGACTCTGCAGAGGATCTCTGGGTAGCCACACCTCTTCGTGGGCGGTAACTTCTTCCAGCGCGGGCTGCTGTTGTTTTTCAGCGCGCTTTTCATGGTGGCAATATGGCGGCGCTTCCAATTTTTCAAGTGGACCGCCCAGGCACATGGTCACCTGTCTGAACAGGTCTAGTCCTTATCCTGTTCGTGACGCCAGATGTGAAGCCCCGCAGGTGTTGTATCGGTGCATACCTTCAGGGACTCCACGTAGCTGGTGCTGGTCACAGGTAGGGAATCTTCGGTTTTGATCGTGACGCCACTCTCAGTATTGCGGTCAGTGGGGACCGCCACTGCAGGGGACGCCTGGGGCTGATGGTGTGTGCAGTTAGTTGGAATAGCCTCCTGAGAGTGAGGCAAGCCCCAGGGCCCAGTGTAGGTTTGTAGTACCACAAGGCGCAGAATGACCACACAGGCAGGAATGTCTTTCAAGGGCTTTACTCACATTTGATGGCAGGGTGAGTAGCCCGGGCGTAGCTGAGATGAACCAGGTGGGAACCAGGTATCCTTCAGGCTGACTTGTGAGGGTGACTACTGACTCGCCTTCCTTAGCCCTTGGTGGTTTGGGGTGACCCCGACTTTTAGTCCCTATGGGGGTCGCCCAGGGAAGATGCTGCAGCCTCTCTCCCCCTTTTGTTTGCCGTATGCTTGTTCCCCGGACCAGGCCACTCCAGCTGCTTGCCTCCTGTGACCTATGGGCCCTCACTGCGGTTACGTGGCTGCGGCTTTTGTGGTGTTGTGGTGTGGGCTTTGAGAGCCCCACACCGGCAGGTTTAGCAGAAGAAAGCTGGATCTATCTTTGCTTCGGGATCTGCCGCCCGGTTGGGCCTGGTGCTCTCTAGCAGTCTCCTTACTTCCCACTCCGTTGCACTCCCTAGCTGAAGCTGGCTTTCAGGTAGCACTCCTAGTTGACCGTTCTCCCCCGTCTGTAGCCACTGCGCGGACGCTGTCAGATTGCACAGCTCCAGGGATCTGCTCCTCACTTGAGCTCCCTGGACTCTACACTGAACTGGCTCACTGCTCCTCCTCTCCTGTTCTTGCCTACGCCACCTAGCAACCAGACTCTCTACCACACCCCTTGAGAGGAGATGGAGGCTCTACCCCCTCCACTATTCCAGTGAAGGTGAAGGCTTGCCCCCTCCTGGGATCCCCAGGGGTCCTCTCATGGGTACATGTGTGAGACCTGATCACTATGCGCCTGTGTTCCACACCCCGGTCAGCCTTCTGGATTACCTGTGTTGTACTGTCCCCAGCATGGGTGCAGTACTCAGTGGTGCCTGACCAGGTCAGGGGCGCCACAGTAGCTTTTGCTTAGTATAAATTGCAACTTATACCTTACTTATGTTGACACAGTCTAAAATCACGAAAATTGGCCTTTTTAACAATATAAATTCACTATAATAGAGAACTTGTATAAAAACGGATGAATTGGGTTTATCTGTATTTAGAAATATTCTTGGAAAAATATGGTTAATTAATCGTATATGCATATAAAATGGCATTCAATTTGAGAATATTAATTTCTAATCTAAATTTCATAAAATATAATAGAAATGGAAATGAAAAAATATAGAAAAATGAATGCATATGTATGTTTGCATATGCATATATATATGCATATGCCCTTGTGTATATATATGTGCACATATATATTGGTGTACTATAACCAGTATCATAGAATATACATTTAAACCCAGTCCAGAAATTTAAAGAAATTGATTATTTACTTGTATTATATAAAAAAAATATATTTTTTATGAAAGCAATACTTTTAACATGTATGTCTGGTGCTCAAGTAATTTAAACACTTGTGTTGTCAATCAGTAATTGTATATAAACCTTGTAGTGCCGCCTTCCCAGTATCATGATTAAGAGTGATTGTTTCACCTGAAACGCGTAGTGCTGTGCTGGTCATGTCATCCATTGTCTGCATGCTGAAATAAATAATAAAGACCATGGCTTTCCTTGCCTGAAGAGCTGGATGTTTCTCCTTTCTTTTATTTGCTATAATGTACCTTATATTTCGGTTTATAAGACGCCCCGGATTATAAGACGCACCCTACATTTAGAGGAGGAAAATAGGAAAAAATAATTTTTAATGTTAAATTGAAGGTCTGTCTTATAATCCTAGTGTGTCTTCGTCCTAATGCTTACCATGGGAGCGGATCAGGAAGGTCACAGGAGGCAGAGTCAGCGATGCTGCATCTCAGGGGGGTCAGTAGAAGGATGTTCGACGATACTGCGGCCTTGAGGATGTTGTGGACCGGGCGACATTGATCTGCCAGCGTGTCACTGCAGTGCAGGACTCAGGAGGGTCACAGGATGGGATGTCGGGGTGTCGCTGCGTTGGTGGGTGCCTGATCTGACTATAGACCATTGAATCGCCCACGGTTGACATGATGGACTTCATGAAAATGGCCACAGAGACAGTGCGCGCGAAGAACAGTCTCCGTAGCCATTTTCTTGAAGTCCATTGCGTTAACCGCAGGCGATTCAACAGAGCCCACAGTCATCTCAATGCACCTGCAACGACACTGCAGTGACACCCTCAGTATCGCCGACTCTGAGTCCTATGACCCCGCTCCACCACCGCCTCCCCGGTAAGACTATCCACATTGCAAAACGCACCCCCATTTTACCCCCCGTTTTGGGGGAAAAAAGTGTGTCTTTCAATCCAGAAAATACAGTACCTTGCTTCTGTTCTAGCATTTCAGCCCTTTGCTAAGGTCTTTGTTAGAAATAATAATTTGGCACATCTGTCGTTGAGTAATTTCTCTTACCTTTTTGGAATATGTCATAGTCCTGAGCATATAAAGTATACATTTTATTGAGATTCAGGCAGAAGTAATTATACATATGTGCACACATCATGTATAATGAAGAAATAAATGGAACAGGGGAACATATTTTTTAATAGTGAGAATGTCAAAATGTTCACACATAAACAATGTAGATTACATTTTAAGTCTCTGGTTTTATGCACCCACTGCTAATGGGTAAGCTAGGCGCCAAAATAAATTATCGGTCTTTCCCATGTGATCAATTACTATTCAAAACAATGGTATCATATGGTTATAAAAAATTAACAGATTTTTAATGAAATACTATTTTTACTATAAACTATGGGGGCCTAATTAGCCGTAATGAAAATAAACTCTACTCATTAACTGAAGAGTTTTGCTTTAATGTGTATAGTACATTAAATGAATATCCAAGAGAAAAATTATACTAGTATCCTTATAGACGCAACACCAGAATGGAGTCCTATCAGTAATGCATCCTCATTGTCATCCGACTTACAGTTATTACAACTGCAATTGCTCCCTCTAGATCAAACACTACAGTTTGGAAAGAGACCATCTGCTTCTCGTCTGACCTTCCCATCCAAAAAGCTGAATAATGTAGCACATTTACAGATTTATCATTAAAGGAAATGACTCACCTGAGGATATACAGAAGAAAAAGAAAACCTGGCTTCCATGGTAGGCGCCATAACTGTTGATGTTGAGTGTAAGCAGAGTACAATTATTATTGTTATGTTTTCAATTCACTCTATTAAATGGAACGGTTCCTTTTTCAGAAATTCACTTGGGAATGAAATCCTCTTTGTTATGACTGAATGCATTAATAAGAATTTTGCAAACATTCCTATTTTTTGCATTTAATGCAGCATGGAACGATAATGTTTGTTGAGCTAGTTAAGAATTAATACTAGCATAGTCTGTAACAAAATTAAAAAAAATCTTGTCTTTAAAATGCAAACTAATTATATTATTAACTGTAAAAAACATCAGAAATTAAAGTTGCACAAATTGCTTAGACTGATGAACAAATGGGCAGCAATTAGGGATGATCAAATACTTCGATTATTTGGCTTTGTGAATATTTTCCGAATACCTTGCCGCTATTCGACTATTCGCGAATATTCGATTCACAATGTAAGTCTATGGGAAACACGAATAACAACTATTCGGAAATATTCGGGCTTCCCATAGACTTACATTGCGCATTGAATAGTCGAATAGCGGCGAGGTATTCGGAAAATATTTGCGAGGCCGAATAATCGAGAAAAAAAAGGGGGGAAAAAAAAGGGGGGGGGGAAAAAAAAGGGGGGGAAAAAAAAGATAACCAGCACGATCTGAAATTGGCATGCATCATATAAAAAGTGAAAATTCACAGATTTATTCCAACTGTACTATAATAAAAAAATGAGATTTTTAGCAAATAATTGATCAATTTTTTGAGCCACCCCTGCCAACGTCACGGCAAATCTCAATAGGGGTGTCCTACTCTACATTCTGTATTTCATGTGCCATGCGGCCTCCTAGATAAAGTTAAAAGCAGAACCATAATGGAGCACACATACCTGTAACCTGTATATATAACCGCTTCTATGTTGCAAAAAAGGCACTTGTGGATAGAGACCAGCCCAGGTCCCAGCATGTGGAGAAAGCCCCACACATACCAGGACTATATCAGAACTGATCCTCCCAGTGCCAAACAGCAACCATTGATAAAGGCGGACCAGATCCAAGAATGGTGCTTAATTAGCATTGCCTGTGGAAAGGGGTGAGGTAACTGAGTTGGCAGGGGTGGCTCAAAAAATTGATCAATTATTTGCTAAAAATCTCATTTTTTTTTTTTTTTTTTATTGTAGTACAGTTGGAATAAATCTGTGAATTTTCACTTTTTATATGATGCATGCCAATTTCAGATCGTGCTGGCTCCCCTCTCTCTCTGTTTGGTCGTAGTTATGCTACAATTCTGGTGGCCGGTCACCACCATGCCATGCACGCCTGATTTTGGTTTGCTATGTATTCCTCCTGTTGGTAGCTGTTCAGATTCAGTTACCTCACCCCTTTCCACAGGCAATGCTAATTAAGCACCATCTTGGATCTGGTCCGCCTTTATCAATGGTTGCTGGTTGGCACTGGGAGGATCAGTTCTGATATAGTCCTGGTATAGTGCAGAGCTTGCTCCACATGCTGGGACCTGGGCTGGTCTCTATCCACAAGTGCCTTTTTTGCAACATAGAAGCGGTTATATACAGGTTACAGGTATGTGTGCTCTATTATGGTTCTGCTTTTAACTTTATCTAGGAGGCCGCATGGCACATGAAATACAGAATGTAGAGTAGGACCCCCCTATTGAGATTTGCCGTGACGTTGGCAGGGGTGGCTCAAAAAATTGATCAATTATTTGCTAAAAATCTCATTTTTTTTTTTTTTTTTTTTTATTGTAGTACAGTTGGAATAAATCTGTGAATTTTCACTTTTTATATGATGCATGCCAATTTCAGATCGTGCTGGCTCCCCTCTCTCTCTGTTTGGTCATAGTTATGCTACAAATTCTGGTGGCCGGTCACCACCATGCCATGCACGCCTGATTTTGGTTTGCTATGTATTCCTCCTGTTGGTAGCTGTTCAGATTCAGTTACCTCACCCCTTTCCACAGGCAATGCTAATTAAGCACCATCTTGGATCTGGTCCGCCTTTATCAATGGTTGCTGGTTGGCACTGGGAGGATCAGTTCTGATATAGTCCTGGTATAGTGCAGAGCTTGCTCCACATGCTGGGACCTGGGCTGGTCTCTATCCACAAGTGCCTTTTTTGCAACATAGAAGCGGTTATATACAGGTTACAGGTATGTGTGCTCTATTATGGTTCTGCTTTTAACTTTATCTAGGAGGCCGCATGGCACATGAAATACAGAATGTAGAGTAGGACCCCCCTATTGAGATTTGCCGTGACGTTGGCAGGGGTGGCTCAAAAAATTGATCAATTATTTGCTAAAAATCTCATTTTTTTTTTTTTTTATTGTAGTACAGTTGGAATAAATCTGTGAATTTTCACTTTTTATATGATGCATGCCAATTTCAGATCGTGCTGGCTCCCCTCTCTCTGAGGCCGAATAATCGAAGTATTCGATCATCCCTAGTAACAATGCTTTGAAATTTTGAATTTCAGACTCCATACCTTACCATCCACTACAGTTTTTCAGCATGAGACTACCTTCATTTTATAGACAATCATCTTGGCTATCTCATACATACATTTTACTTCAAATATTTAGCATATAATTAGTTATGCAAATTATTGTCATGTCACTGCATTGTTTCTGTTTTTCTCCTAAGTTATTATTTTGTTAGAAATTTGTAAATCCACTTTTAGCTTTCATCACTGACTGGGCATCCTATCCTATCCTTCTGGGCATGCTGTCTACCAGACTCAAGCATGCCTTGAATGAAATCTGATCCAAAGTCTCTTCTACTTGGTCCCAATATTGGTGCTGTGAAGCCCCGCTAGTATGTGTCGGTGCAGTACCTTCAGGGACTCCACGTGGATGGAACAGTCTGGTCACAGGTAGGGAACCTTCTTTTAGGATTGTCGTGACGCCACTCTCAGTATTGCGGTCAGCGGGGACCGCCACTGCAGATTAAGGGATGCCTGGGGCTGATGGTGGGTGCAGTCAGTATATTAGCCCCCTGAGAGTGAGGCAAGCCCCAGGCCCCGGTGTATGTGTGTGGGACCACAGGTCGCAGAATGACTCAAACACAGTCCAAGAAGTCTTTCAACGTGTTTACTCACTGTTTGGAGGTCACGGTGAGATGCCCGGGCGACACTGTGATAACCAGGTTGAACCAGAAATTCCAGGAGGCCGTTCTGAGGGTAGCTGTCCACTCGCCTTCCTTGCACTCTTTCTGTTTTAGGAGGATCCTTTGCTTGAAGCGTGGTAGGACCCCTCCAGGGAAGCTGTTACCACCCTGCTCCCCTCTCTCTGGCTCGTCTGCCGGCAGCGTGGCCTTGGTGGGATGGCTTCTGGCCCTGTCCCCTTATGGGCCTGGTGATTGCTGCTTGGCTCAAGCTCTGTGTAGTCGTGGTGAGGGCATGAAGTACCCCCCCCACCTGTAGGTTAAGCAGCTCTGGATGATCTGCTGCCTGTACTGGGGACCTAGTTCCCCTTGTGTGCTCGGATACCGGGATCTCCGTACTCAGCCACCCTTCTCTCTGGATGATTTTCAGGCCGACCCACGGTACTCCTTTCTCCCCCGCTTTCAGCTACTGCACTCCTCAGGACCTGTCTGACACGAGAGCTCCTCTGCTCCCTTCCACACACTTCAACTTCTTCCTCCAGACTCTCCTCTTCCTCTCTCTCTCTGCCCTGCTTCCTAGCAACCAGCCCCTGAACACACCCCCAGCTGGGAATTGAAAGTTAACCCCTTCTGGCTACCCAAGGGTCCCCTCTGGTGATGTGGGAGGCCTGATCACTATATGTTTGTGTGTGCACCTCATCCTGGCCTTTGGAGATTACCTGGAAGCATTGTTCCCGCATGGGTGCAATACTCTGTGGTGCCTGACCAAGTCAGGGGCGCCACATTCCCCCTTAGTTATCATCAGCACGTCCTCGGGCTGCAAAGACAAGAGAAAAAGGTAAATACAAACTTTTCCCACGCAGGGGCAATTATTTACATTTAAACATACCAGGTACCATTCCACCACCAACCACCCACATGTCCGAACCCCACCCAAAAACCTCCAGGAGGTAGGTCGCCGGTCCTTTTGGTGACCAGGGCTGGGCCATCACATTCCCCAGACCTTTCCTCCAATCTTCCTCTCCTGAGGAGAGTGGTGTAAGGTAGGCCCCATAAACAGGCGTACCCGCTTCCGAGTGTTGGAGGGCAGGCCCCATAAACAGGCGTGCCCCCTTGTTGGTGCAGAGCCATGCCCCTCAACAGGCAGACTCTGTGGTTGATACCAAGGAGGTAACTTTTTACAATGCAAAAGTTTGTGGTTAAAGCCAGTTCATAACCGGTGGTCCATTTTTTTTAAAATGCACGTGAACTAGTGTAAAGAAAACATTTTAAGGAGGTCTCACAATAGTCCTTGTGGGCACATTTCACTTAAACGTTACTTAACTGTAAACAGGTGAAACATTACATTTCATACCGTCACTTTGAACTAAACTGTACTTTCTCTATAGCGTAATGGGAGCTGACCAAAGTTGCTGCGGGTTGATCTACGCAGTACTATACTGTCATCTGTCTGAGGTTGTGTCCTCCCACCCGATGTATGTGTCTCAATGTGAATAATAGGTGTGCTAGGTATTGATGCCAGTGCATGGTCTTCTGCTTCAGCTACATTTGGCTCTTCCAGGTTCTGAACAGGTTCTTCTGGGTCTCTTACTTCTCTAGATTGAGGGAATGTAATAACCGGAATAACTACTGCTCCATTGTATTGAGGCCAACTTGCTGGAAAATCTCCAAGTACAGTATGGATCATCTTTTCTTTTGGTTCTTGAACTGGCAAAGGGTTGGGACTTTCTTCAGGGATTCTTAGTTGTTCAGGACATTTCTTTAAGCGATCTCTAGAAACGACAGCTGTTGTTTTTCCTCCATCTTTGCTGATAAGGCATGTCTTTTCATTGCTAAGCGTCGATGGTAACACAGTATAGGGTTCTTCTTCCCAGTGATTGTCAAGTTTATGACGTCTTCTCTTTCTCTTGAGAACTATATCTCCTGGCATCAAAGGAACAGCAGGTGCTTTTCGATTGTAGGCCTTTTCTTGTTTCTCACGCTGCTGAGTCAGGCTTCGCTCCACACACTCTTGTACTTTCTTGTATTGGGCTTGGCGGTTGGAATCCCAATCAGCACCTTGTAGATGGTCTTCAGGGGTCTCAACTCCCATTTCCAGATCTACTGGCAGCCGTATAGGTTACAAAACTCCTTAAACACTTCAGCTTCAAAGGCTGGTCCTTGGTCAGTGAGCACTTGATCTGGATAGCCATGTGGTCGACAGAAATGTGTCTGGAAAGCTTTGGCTGCAGTCTGACCTGTCAAGTCCTTGACTGGTACTACCACCAGGAATCTGGAGTAGTGGTCAACCATAGTGAGAGCGTAGTTGTAGCCTTGTCTGCTGGGTGCCAACTTTACATGGTCCAGGGCCACGATCTCCAGGGGCCGTTTAGTTTGGATTGGCTGGAGTGGTGCTCTCTGGCTGTGCTGGTCTTTTCTTCTAAGATTGCAGGGCCCGCAGTTTCGACACCACTTCTCTAGGGCAGATCTCATGCCCACCCAGTAGAATCTTACTTTAAGTAGGGCCTCCAGTTTCTTCCAACCAAAGTGGCCTGCACCATTGTGATAGGCTTCTAGCACCATCCTCGTATCCTTCTGTGGTACAATCACTTGCCACACCTTCTCATGCGTCCTCGGGTCAATGATGCTCCTGTAAAGTTTGTCTTGATAGATGAATAATCGACCCCTCTCCTTCCATAGGTACTGTGCCTCAGGTGGGGCTCCTTTGTCAAGGCTGGCGCCCGGCTGGCCGATCAGTTTCTTTACCAAGCCTACCGCTGGATAATTTTCCTGGGTCTCCTTCCAGTTGTAGTGAGGTAGTGGGTTCAGGGTCACCTCTTGGCGGTTGGCACGCGACTGCCGACACTGTTTTGCTCCATGGCGATGGAACGCTGGCAGCTCAATCTCTTCAAGATCATCTACATCTTCACCCTCGTCTGCTAGGTGAGGCATCCTGGACAGAGCATCTGCGTTGCCGTTCTTGCGGCCAGCTCGATACTTGACAGTAAAGTCATAATTCGCCAGTCGGGCTACCCAACGCTGCTCCATGGCACCCAATTTAGCAGTATCCAAGTGGGTCAGGGGGTTGTTGTCCGTGAAGACAGTGAATTTGGTGGCTGCCAGGTAGTGCTTGAACCGCTCTGTGATAGCCCATACCATGGCCAGGAACTCTAGCTTGAATGAGCTATAATTCTCCGGGTTTCTTTCAGTAGGCCTGAGCTTCCTGCTGGCGTAAGCAATCACACGCTCTTTGCCTCCCTGCACCTGTGAAAGCACTGCTCCCAGTCCCACATTACTGGCATCTGTGTACAGTACGAATGGCAGACCGTAGTCAGGGTAGGCTAGGATCTCTTCACCCGTCAAGGCCCCTTTCATTTGTCTGAAGGAGTGTTCTTCTGCTTCTCCCCAGTGAAATGGCGGGCCGGAGATCTTTCCTCTCTTCTTTGGGTGGCCTACCAGGAGCTCTTGCAAAGGCGCTGCCATTTTCGTGTAGCCCGTGTAGTAGTAGGTGTGGGCCATTCCTGGATGACTGTGACCTTCTCTGGGTCCGGTGCTACTCCTTCTGCACTGACCACGTGACCTAGGTACTGGACCTTTGGCTTCAGTAAATGGCACTTGGATGGTTTCAGCTTCATTCCATATCGGGATAGTGCTTCAAAGACTTCAGCCAGGTGTTTCAGGTGGTCCTCGTAGGTCTTGGAGTACACGATGACATCATCCAGGTAGAGCAGGACGGTTTCAAAGTTGAGGTGCCCTAGGCAGCATTCCATAAGCCTCTGGAAGGTCCCGGGGGCATTGCAGAGTCCAAATGGCATGCTGTTGAACTCACAGAGGCCCATTGGGGTGGTGAAGGCCGTCTTCTCCCGATCTTCTTCTGCTACAGATACTTGCCAGTAGCCACTAGTAAGATCTAGGGTAGAAAAGTAGTTAGAGGCTTTCAAGGCAGCGAGGGATTCCTCTATCCTTGGCAAAGGGTAGGCATCCTTGTGTGTTATCTGATTTATCCGTCTGTAATCCACACACATCCTCATCGTGCCATCCTTCTTTCTTACCAGGACCAGGGGAGCCGCCCAGGGGCTACAACTGTCCCTTATGACGCCTGCCTCCTTCATGTCCTTCAGCATGTCCTTTGTGCGCTGGTAATGGGCTGGTGGAATAGGCCTATGTCTTTCCTTAATGGGAGGATGACTGCCTGTGGGTATGTGATGTTGCACCCCTTTGATCCTACCAAAGTCTAGTGGGTTCTTACTAAAGACCTGCTCGTATTCCTGCACGACCTTGTAAACCCCATGTTTCTGGTAGTCGGGTATAGAGTCAGTCCCCACGTGTAGTTTCTGGCACCAATCCTCTAACTGCTTTTGGGAGGTCTCGCCCTCTTTTGAGTCAGCTTGTGTCAGGGGACCTACAGGTGTTATGGCGTCATCTGAGCATGTAAACAGTTTGGCTATGGTAGCGTACCTTGGTAGTCTGGCTTCCTCCTCCCCACAGTTCAACACTCGTACAGGCACTCGTCCCTTGTGTACATCAACTACCCCCCTGGCTGTCAGAATCGTGGGCCAGTGGTCTGAATGAGTGGGCTCTAGTACAGCCTGGTAATCTTGTCCTCTGAGACCTACCGCTGCTCTACACCACATCATCATTTCTCTCCGTGGGGGTATCACAATGGGGTTTGCATCCATCACCCGTACACTACCAATCTCACCGCCAGTCTGTTTTACCTGTTGCTTCCTCAGAATGATTCGGATCTCCTTTTGCAAGGCTCTTTGCGACCTGCCCTCAGCACCTTCAACAATCTGGTGAAGCAACAACAACACTTCCCCTAGGCAATTTTCTATGACATTAGTGCCTAAAATCATTTGCGGGTTCCTTTCTCTAATATCAGTGTCCACAACAATCAGTCCTTGTCCCTTCATTTCCTGCCTTCCCACCTTTATGGTTACCTCTTTGACCCCAATCTGGTCTATAGGTTGTCCGTTGGCAGCATAGATGGTGAGGGAGGGGTCCGGTGGTCGGAGATCGTCGTCCGACCAAAACCTCCGATAAAGGACATACGGGATCGTGGTGACCTGAGAGCCGGTGTCCAATAACGCCGGGGTAGGGATCCCGTCCAGGACGATGGACAGGACAGGACGTCCACCCACGTACTGATCACAGCAGCGACTTGGGCCTGATCTTCTTAATCCTGAGGACTGGCCCCCGGCCCCAGGTTTGGCTCGTTTAAAGGACAGGCCCTTGCATAGTGTCCTGCCTCCTGGCAACGACGACAGATGGGTTGTCCAGATGAGTCATAGCGATCACTGCTCCTGCCTCGGGTTGGGGGACCTCTTCTCCTCCGCATCCAAGGGACGTCCTCTGGGTTGTCAGCTAGCAGGATCCGATGAGGGACTTTGGTCTCTGAGGGCAACTGCATTGCTTTCAGGATTTGTGCGACGTCCTTAGTGAGCTGTTGCACCTGGGAGGATAGTGTATTTATGGTCTCTGCTGGCGTGTTGAGTCCTTTTGCAGTTACCAGGGCCTGCGAGGAGGATTCCGCTCCTGCAGCCGTGGAACTGGCAGGCCATGCTGGTGCGACGGGGTCTGTGTCCACAGGAGGTTGGAGTGCTTTCACTGCCCTGTCTTTCAGAATGGCAAAGTCCACGTCAGGGTGTTCCAGGGACCACAGCTTCATCTGCTTCCCATCCTCAGGA
The DNA here is from genome assembly GCF_048569485.1 of Anomaloglossus baeobatrachus. Taxonomy (NCBI): domain Eukaryota; kingdom Metazoa; phylum Chordata; class Amphibia; order Anura; family Aromobatidae; genus Anomaloglossus; species Anomaloglossus baeobatrachus. The sequence continues at coordinate 490,445,368 of NC_134355.1, forward strand.
GAGCGCAGGCCCCGCAAGAATTGTTCCTTCATCATCCGGTTTCCTTCCTGATCACTGACAGGGTCCACCAGCTTGAGAGCCCGTAGTGCAGCCTGCAGCCTGAGGGCATAGTCTCTTATACTATCTTGGGGCTTCTGCCGGCAGTTATAGAAGTCCGTCCTCAGCTCTCCCTCGGTGCGGTGTTCAAAAGCAGCTGCTAGTTTGGCAAAGATGGTCTCAACAGAGCTCCGGTCATCATTGGTCCAGGACTCAGCTTCCAATTCTGCTGCCTCAGTCAATTGTCCCAGCACCACAGCGGCCCTCTGCTTACCAGTCATCGCGTGCATGTCTAGCAGGGTGTTGATCTTCTTCTTAAACCCGGTCAGCGTGTCTATTTTACCGGCGTATTGGGGCAGCCATTGCGCTCCTGGGACATACAGCAAGGAAACTGGCATTATGGGGGAGATTTCAGCCGGCGCGGCTGCGACCGCGGCACCGGCACCAGGCGCTGCTGCGTCCAGCGCGACGGGGGCTGGCATCGCTTGGGCTGCGTCGCCCTGACCAGGGGCATTACCTCCTGCAGCGTCCATTTTTCTTCAAAAATCTGCGCGCTCCCTCTCCACTTCCGGGGTCAGTACGCTCTCCGAATTGTGGGGATTCTGGGGCGGCCACACCTCTTCGTGGGCGGTGCTCTTCTCCCTCGCGCGCTGCATCTTTTGAAGATGACAATATGGCGGCGGTTCAATTTTTGCGGTCGGACCTCTGAGGCACACGGTCACCTGTCTGAACAGGTCTAGTCCTTATCCTGTTCGTGACGCCAGAAGTTGTGAAGCCCCGCTAGTATGTGTCGGTGCAGTACCTTCAGGGACTCCACGTGGATGGAACAGTCTGGTCACAGGTAGGGAACCTTCTTTTAGGATTGTCGTGACGCCACTCTCAGTATTGCGGTCAGCGGGGACCGCCACTGCAGATTAAGGGATGCCTGGGGCTGATGGTGGGTGCAGTCAGTATATTAGCCCCCTGAGAGTGAGGCAAGCCCCAGGCCCTGGTGTATGTGTGTGGGACCACAGGTCGCAGAATGACTCAAACACAGTCCAAGAAGTCTTTCAACGTGTTTACTCACTGTTTGGAGGTCACGGTGAGATGCCCGGGCGACACTGTGATAACCAGGTTGAACCAGGAATTCCAGGAGGCCGTTCTGAGGGTAGCTGTCCACTCGCCTTCCTTGCACTCTTTCTGTTTTAGGAGGATCCTTTGCTTGAAGCGTGGTAGGACCCCTCCAGGGAAGCTGTTACCACCCTGCTCCCCTCTCTCTGGCTCGTCTGCCGGCAGCGTGGCCTTGGTGGGATGGCTTCTGGCCCTGTCCCCTTATGGGCCTGGTGATTGCTGCTTGGCTCAAGCTCTGTGTAGTCGTGGTGAGGGCATGAAGTACCCCCCCCCACCTGTAGGTTAAGCAGCTCTGGATGATCTGCTGCCTGTACTGGGGACCTAGTTCCCCTTGTGTGCTCGGATACCGGGATCTCCGTACTCAGCCACCCTTCTCTCTGGATGATTTTCAGGCCGACCCACGGTACTCCTTTCTCCCCCGCTTTCAGCTACTGCACTCCTCAGGACCTGTCTGACACGAGAGCTCCTCTGCTCCCTTCCACACACTTCAACTTCTTCCTCCAGACTCTCCTCTTCCTCTCTCTCTCTGCCCTGCTTCCTAGCAACCAGCCCCTGAACACACCCCCAGCTGGGAATTGAAAGTTAACCCCTTCTGGCTACCCAAGGGTCCCCTCTGGTGATGTGGGAGGCCTGATCACTATATGTTTGTGTGTGCACCTCATCCTGGCCTTTGGAGATTACCTGGAAGCATTGTTCCCGCATGGGTGCAATACTCTGTGGTGCCTGACCAAGTCAGGGGCGCCACAGTGCATTGGTGGACTCACTTGGGTATTTATACAGTAGATTCTTGTTCACCTCTACCCACAAGTGTTTGATTGGGTTGAGGTCCGTGGAGGTCAATCTAGCGCCTCTACTTCATTGTCATTAAACTGGGATTTTTTGCCAATCTCAACATATGCTTCTGTTCATTGTCGTGCTGGAACACTATGTCGTACTTCTCATGTCCAGAGTACTTGAGTGTATGAAGTAATTAGTCCTGTAGGATACTCACATACAGCTCAGCATTGAGACCACCATCGATCTTAGTTAAGTACCCAATGCTTTTGGCTGTGAAACAACCACATATCATCAGGCTTCCTACAATGAATTTGACAGTTGCTTAAATTTCTTGATTCATTTATTATTAATAATAATAATGATCTTTATTTCTATAGCACCAACATATTCCGCAGCACTTTACAATTAAGAGGTTCATATACAAGCAGTAAATAATTAGAGCAAAACAGACAACCCTGCTCTTAAGAGCATACAATCTACAAAAAATTAGTTATCTCTTTTTCCTTTTTTTCTTCCAGGCCTATTTGCACCCATCACAGCGTAATCTATTGACTTTTGTCTCATCTCTCTAAATCAATTGTTTCCAATCTTCTATTGTCCACTTTTTATACCACTTTTCAAACTTGAACCAACCTTTCTTATGATGATATTGAAGTCTAGGCTTCTTCAACTTTTTTCAGGCCACTATTTCAGACTTGTATGTTTCAGAACTTTCTATATATTTATACCGAAAAAACTTGGTTGGCACACAGTTTTAATAATGTACATACATACGAATGGGTGAAAAAAATAAACACAGTCAAAATGGAGCGTACCACACATGTGTGTTTATATATGGATGTACAAAGGCGCCTAACACTCACCAGCACCCCAATGTATACAGCGCAACACACAGTGTACAGGGCCATATGTCTCCAGTATATAGCGCAGCACACAGTACACAGGGCAATATGTTCCCAGTATACTGCGCAGAACACAGTACACAGGGTAATATGTTCCCAGTATACAGCGCAACACAGGACCGAGGGCAATATGTCCCCGGTATACAGCACAACACACAGTACAGAGGGCAATATGTCTCCAGTATATATCGCAGCACACAGTGTACAGGGTCATATGTCTCCAGTATATAGCGCAGCACACAGTACACAGGGCCATATGTTCCCAGTATACTGCGCAGAACACAGTACACAGGGTAATATGTTCCCAGTATACAGCGCAACACAGGACCGAGGGCAATATGTCCCCGGTATACAGCACAACACACAGTACAGAGGGCAATATGTCTCCAGTATACATCGCAGCACACAGTGTACAGAGTCATATGTCTCCAGTATATAGCGCAGCACACAGTACACAGGGCAATATGTTCCCAGTATACTGCGCAATACACAATACACAGGGCAATATGTCCTCAGTATACAGCGCAACACACAGTACACAGGGTAATATGTCCCTTGCCCTTAACAGTAGAAGGTGCAGCACATCTTGCAGGGTGAATGTGTGTCGCCCACCTGTAGAGATCGCCCCGGGGACTCCACTCCACCTTCAGGGACGTCACAGGGTCTCCACTCGTTGGTATCTCTAGCCACAGGTATGTCAGGTTTATTTACATGGGAGTCATGACGCCACTCACGGTTTGCAGTCAGGGTTAGGGGTGACTGCCACTGCAGGTTTAACAAGTGTATGGGGCTGATGGGGTCTGCAGTCGGATTGTATGGCCTCCCATGAGTGAGGCTGGACCCAGGGGCTCGGGTGCGTGGAACAACAGGTCCCATAATAACTCAGTCTCAGTCCAAGATGTCTTTCAACTGTGCTTTACTCACTTTCAGATGTTCTGTGAGGAACCCAAGCGATGCTGAGATTAACCAGGAGGAACCAGGTATCCTTTAGGCCAGTCTAAGGGTAACCATTAACTCGCCTTCCTAGCACTTCTTGTTTCGGATAACCCCTGACTTACCGTGGGATTCATCCAGCCTTTTCTCCCCTTTTTGGACCGTTTGCCAGCAGCGTGGGCCAAGGAAGATGGCTCCAGGCTCGATCCTCCTTATGGGCCCCTCGTTGCTGCTGAGGCTCGGACTCTAGTTGGTTGGTGTGGGACTTGTGGTTCCTCTCACCGGCAGGTTTAGCAGATCAATAAATGGATGTCTACTCTAGGGACCTGTTCCCCGTGCGTGCCTAGTCATCAGGAGTCTCCGTACTCGACCAGCTGACTTCTTCAGCATCTTTCTGACCGACTTGCTGGTAACTGTTCTCCCCTGCTAACAGCTACTACACGTGCAGGGTCTGACTAGCGTGTCAGCGCGCGTCTCTCCTCAGCAACCCTATTTTCGCGCCTACTGCTACCAGACTGACTAGCTCCTCCTACTTTCTTTACAGCTGCTGCCACCTTAGCTTCCAGCCCCTCCACTACACCCATAGATGAGATGTGGAGGAAAGCCCCCTCTTGGGTCCCCTCTAAGGTGTGGGAGACCTGGTTGCTATGTGTCTGTGCATACACACCCTATTCCGGCCTTTGGAATTACCTGAAAGCACTGTCCCAGGATGGGTGCAGTACCCAGTGGTGCCTGACCAGGTCAGTGGCGCTACATAAAGTGTAGCAGATCTCAGACCCTCATAATTAACATAGCAATAAACCCCCAGGCCCATAAAATATACACAGCTCAACACCCCCACATCTTATAATATACACAGTCCCCCATCCCTTATAATATACCAAGTTAAAGACCCTCTATTAGTCCTCCATCCAGCCCACCAGCCCACCACAGTGCACAGTGTAGCAGACCCAGACTCTATCACGAGTTGCCACCACACATCCATCTTACCAGCTTCTGGCTAGCCAGGAGCTCCATATCGAGGAGAGAAGCCATGAATCACAGCACAGCAGGAGGAGGGGGGTGGAGCCTGCACTGAGCTCTGCAGGTCCTGTCTGGAGAGCAGAGATGATGCCAGGATCCTCTTCACGCACATGATCTACCAGGACCTGACCACGCACAGCGTGCTGCATAGCCACATCTGAAGCGACTAGACAGGAAGATTTAAAGGTACTGTGCCGCCGATGGGCCCGGTGAAGAGGGGGAGGATTGGGCTTAATAAAGTTATGTAATTACCTTGGGCCCCCCACTCTTCACTGGGCCCGGTACACCAGTTATGGTTGTAATGCCCTAATGGCGGCACCAATATATCCGTGAGTATGGAGCTCCACTTAAACCATTTATTCAGTGGACTGGTGTGTAGCTAAATATCTCATTTAATGCATATTTATATTGGCTGGAAAATATTTATATTTGCAAACTTACAGTTTCTTGTACAGTGATATCTATTAATATATGGTATGGTTGTGAGAGAGGGTATTTACCCTTCACATGGCAATAGTCACTGTGAATAAGTTAGTTGCAAAAGATTTTACATTTGGGAAGATTTATTATACTTTCTATCGGCACTCAAGCACTTTATGTTTGTGGTGTTGGATGTCATATTTGTGATAGCAGGGGCTTAAGTGGGATAGCCGACGTGGAGCAGGGGCACCAAAAAAATCAAAGTGAAAAAGCCCCGCTGTCAGGCAGAAAAAAGAATTGGGAAAGTTATTATTGTTCCCTAATTCCAACATCAAAAAAGTGTTTATATCTTAAGCACCCCCACATCCCTGCAGAATATACAACTTTAATTAAGGTATCTTTATTGTGTTCACAGTGCACAAACACCTTTTCTGTCTTGTTTTTGATTATTTGACTTATAGTTCATTACTTGATTGATTTTAAAGAGTAAGAATAAAGTATTTTATTTTTAGCTGATATAATGGGTCTATGAACATTTCAATCCCTATATAAAATTAGTTTTAGGTTTCCATGTTCAGGAAGGGAGTTCCTTTTAGCATTCAGAAATGGAGAGTAATTGAAAGACATAAGATTTGTTGGTGAGAGTTAGCGTAGACACAGAGAATAGGAGACTCTCAGCAATGCAGCCGCATTGGGTGTGTGCCGCAGACAAGACCTGCAGAAGGTGGTACTCATCATCGTCACGGCGACAGTTCTCTATGGAGCAGGCAACTTGGGGTACTTAGCAGAAAGAGACGCAAGTCTAGTGTTTGCCAGACCTGGAGATCTTAGTGAAGAAAGATGGGATCAGCCAGGCTGGGACACGTCAGTAAGCAGTAGGCAGCTACAAGAGCGTCCCTCAGGCCAAAGAAAGTAGTTTGGGTACAGTGATCACAGCAAAACACATTGACCCATATGACCCTGTACTAGGAAGATGAAGGTCCTAGCATAACCTGTTATATCAGAGCAATGTTCTACTTTAGCAAAGTGCTGTCATCCATAATCAGAATGTTTGTATCTCTGACCTCTTTGCCAGATGAAGATGTAGTGTTTCACATACTACCTGCTGTAGATAATTTTAAGAACTAGTAAACAAGAGTCTATTTTATTAACAACGTCTGGCTCATTCTTCAAGAAGATAAAGAGTCCCAATTTATCCCAAGACAAATTTATCCCTATGGATTCTGAGACCAAACATATGTGGGCACAGCCAAGGATCTCTGTATACGATGTTTAGGGATGCACAAGTACACCACAACACATCCCTTTACGGGCAATCCGGACTTCTACATATCTTCTAAGTTATAAATCGTTTCAGATTGTCTTTATAAACCATGACCAAATTAGCCCCATTAGGAGTCACCTAGAGAAAGTGATTCCATTAAAATTGATCTCAATGACTGGTCAAATGAGTATTTCACAATTCACAAGTATGAGAGTACTCCATTATGCAGTGACTGATTTTTCTCAAGAACCTTCAGAAAGTTTGAAGTTTGTAGTCTCCCTCTGTTTCTGCATTCTGCTAAGGCTATGTGCGCACTTTGCTTTTTTACCTGCTTTTCCACTGCTTTTTCAACTGCAGCGTTTTCATGCCAAAATGCTTGTGTTATGCTTTTCAAGCAAAGTCAAGGGGACATTGAGCTTTCTTGTGCGCACTTTGCTGTTCAAAACGCTGCGTTTAGTTTGCATAAATTTAGGCAAAATCTCAGCGTTTAAAGAAGCAACATGTCAATTGTTTTTGCCATTTTGGCTGCGTTTCCCATCCATTCAATTTAATACAAAACTGCAGCGTTTCTAAAAGCACCGGAAAAGCACTAAAAACGCATGTACGACGGGGGGGGTGCTATTGCGCTCGACATCGCTAGCGATGTCGCAGAGTTTAAAGCCCGCCTAAGAGTAAATGTGGATTACCTCAGTTAATCAATCTATAATTTTACATACAAAATATCTTTGTTGACAGTATCAAAGATGTGGCACACAATATTAAAGGGGTTCTCCGGTACTTTAACCCTCTAACAACCTAAGATGTACAGTATATATACACATCCTAGATTGCCTCCCTCCCATTGATGTAAGCTCACACATACATGTGCAGCTAACAGGCATGGGTATATCTGAGATCCATCCGTGCCTGTTAACCCATTAGATTGCGCTATCAAACTCTGACAGCACAATCTAATGTTCTCCGATGGTGATCGCGCTGTTTCCCTCCACCATCAGTAGCCACATGACCTGATCATAGAGCCCCAGAACTACTTTTTTTTGGTTGCTGCAACATTGCATTAAACTACGATTATTTATAATCAAAAAACATCAAATCTACACAAAAATGGTATAATCAAAAATGTCAGCTCAAGACACTAACCCGTACTCACTCACTCTCTCTCTCTCTCTCTCTCGTTTTTCACTGATGTGATAAAGATGCATATGTCCCACCGTGTGTCATGATTTTGGCACACATGTGTTCTCCATCTGCTATCCTTGATAGTACACGAAGATCAGGGACTTCTATACTCACCTATCCTTGCCGCTGCTGTCAGTGGTGCTGATATCTCCCACGATGCTGTGTCCGGCCGCTGCTGTCTCCCCACTGCTGCTTCTTCTGGGTTGGCTGTGCAATGAATATTCATGAGCATAATTAGCCGGCCTGGAAGCAGGAGACAGAAGTGGCTGAAGACAGCATCGCTGGAGACAGGTGAGTATAAAAGCTTTTTATTTTAAATGTACGTGATTTCTCTGGTACGTGTCACATGGTTCACACCACTGCATGGTCCGTGTGACATCAGTGATGCCAGAGAAAAACGGACTTGTCTCCATGCGGAACACATGGACATGTGTGTGTGCCGCACGGAAACACGGTCAGTGAGAAATCACTGATATGTGCGCAGACCCATTGATTTTAATGGGTCTGTATATGTCCGTGATTCTGGTACGTCTAAAAACTGCAAGATATGTACCAGAATCACTGACGTGTGAAAGGGCCATAGAAAGTGATGGTACATTCCTGGCTTATGGTCTTGTTTCATCATCATCATCCCACCGATTCTCAGAATTAAGGAGCTACCCTAGTTTTTCTCTGCAGCTGGTTCACTGATTTTTCCAGTAGACTTATGCTTTGTGCCATCCACTGCACATGACACTATAGCATTTTATTAGTGCCGTGCTGCAGTTTCCCGTACAGCAGGTGGCTAAAAGCGCTACCGCACAGGAAAAATACTGAATTAAATTTGGTTCCTCCATTTTCTGGATCTGAGGTCCCAGTGGTCAAATCTCTTTTAACATTTTTATCCATGCCTTCAGCTTTATTCTTTGCTTGAAAATATTTTGGATAAAACATTAGTCTTCTTATATTATACTTCTAAGACAGTTTTTCATCTTCTTTCATTTAGAAGTGGAAAAAAATTATAAGCTGTAAAAGAAAGATTTTTCAATCCCAGAGTCTCTAAGAAGGGTTGGTTGCATTTGTGAATTATACATCACAGATCAGGCTCCACTTGAACAGTAATGTGTTTCTGTGTCCTGGATGCTTGGATACATTGGACAGTAAGAACATAAGAGCCATGATTGCAAAGAAAAACAATATTTTATATTTTGTTTGAGATATATATATATATATATATATATATATATATATATATATATATATATATAAAAATATGTGTGTGTTTTTACCAGTCAATATTTCTTTTCTTTACACTGTTTAATGGCTTATATATTTCAGTGCATTGTAAAAGGATTTTACAGGGTTACAAAATATGGCAGTGTTTGTTTTTTTTTATAGAAGAACAGAACCTCATCAGTCTACTGTATAGTTAATGTGTGGTATTGTAGCTCAGCTTAATAATAATAATTTTATTTAGATAGTACCAACATATTCCGTAGCACTTCACATTTGAGATGAAACATGTACTGACTACAAAACATTACAAGTAACACATACCGGATTTTTTTCCAAAAATAAGACACTGTTTTTGCCCCAGAAAAAGCACTAGGGCTTTCGTTTGGAGTAGGTCTTATTCTTGGAGAAAAATAGTTGGGGGTAAGTTTACCCCCCAAAAAGCAGATCCCCCTTATCATGAGACTCAAACTTACCAGATCCCAGACATCTACATGGCTCTCAGGTCCTCCTGTGATTTCTGGGGGGCCCTCTCAGCAGGTATGCTGCACAGCGGCCTCCCCTGCTCTTGCCGGCACGCTCACACACATCAGATCGCACACACACATTCATACATACACAATCACCAATCAGATCACACACACACACAATCACTAGTCACTCACCACATCTGACGGTTCAGAATGCCTCTGGCCGCAGGGAAAGATGGGAGGAAGTTATGCATCACAGGTCCTGTAAGCATTCCCTCTGCAGCCGCAGGTCCTTCTGTTCAAAGGCACAGTGTCTCAGGATTCTGCCGCTCAGAAGAAATCGGTATCGGTGGATGTGGTGAGTGTGTTTGTGTGTGTGTGTGTGTGTGTGTGATCTAATGGATAATTGTGTGTTTGATCTGATGTGTGATTGTGTGTGTGATCTTTTGGGTGATTATGTGTGTGATCTGATGTGTGTGGGTATGAGATCTGATGTGTGTGAGTGTGCGATCTGATGTGTGTGGTGTGCGATCTCATGGGAGATTGTGTGTGTGATCTGATGTGTGTGTGATCTGATGCGCGTGTGTGTTTGTGTGTGATCTGATGTGTGGGTGTGAGAGCTGATGTGCGTGGGTGTGCTATCACTGCAGGTCCTCCCGCTTGGTTTCTGGTGAGAATGTTTGTGGGCTGTCCGCTGTCTATAATGAAGTGTGCTACAGTATTCTTTAACTATTTTAGCTGCATGGACACTTGATTATTGAACCGCAACTACGGCTTATTTTTGGAAAAAGACACTAGTTCACCAGTTACAGGAGGAGTGTGGGCCCTGCTCACAAGCTTACAATTATGCCATTCACTGCAACAGAAACAAGTGTGGCGCCCTCGACAATCCAGGTCGTCACAGGGACTACAACACGACACCCCCACCCCGAGATAGGCACATCAGCCAGACACAAAATCCTTGTTGCCTCCCTCCAGGGGCTGATATCCACACCAGGTGGGCTGGAGCCAGGCGGTTGGCCCCACCCACTGAGGAGTTCACAGTCCTGGAGGCGGAAAAAGGAAGTCAGTCAGTTAGGGAAGTACAAGGGAGAGGAGTGAAGTAGTAGTAGAGGAGCAAACTGACCGTGTCCGGGTACGTGGCCCGGGCACCGAGAGCAAGGTTGGCAGATGGTGCAAAAGAGGCAGATCAACGTGGAACCGTAGAACCAGGGTCGGACGGTGGCCCGCCAGTACCGAACCGGGGAGGGAAGTGAAGCCAGCACAAACCGGCAGGGCCTGCGGACCCCGACCAGGCTTGGAGTCGCCGTTAAACAGGTCAAATCTGTTAGTGACTGGAACCCCAGGGGTTTCCAAACAGCCAAGACCCGATTGAAGGCAACCGTCCAACCAGCACAAGGGAAATACAGCTACCGCCACAGCTAGAGTTCCCAGGGCCAGAGCCTGCGGGCAAAAGGGCTCCTCTGGCCCATATACACGCTGGGGAGCGGGTTACCGGTGGAGAGCCATCGGGACCGAAGATACACAAAAGGTGCAGGGAAAGGCAGCCACCACCAACCGTCCGGGAGAAACCACAGCAGCCGGCTGCGAGACCCGTTCATCCAGCCATTTGTTTTACCAGAGACTTTGCATCCGTTTGTGGCTGAGGGAGTACTACCGTGCCGTCCGGCACCGCGCTGCGCAGTCCAAGCGACACTGCACCTTGCCCGACCCTGCCTCCCCGTCATCTCACCGGGCCCCGGGACCATCAACCCCTACCCACGGAGGGGAAAACAACATCCCAGCTGCTCCCTGCCATCGCTCCCGGGATCCCCGTCACCAGCAGCGGTGGTGCCCAACCTCACCACAACCCGTGGGTGGCGCCACAGACCAAATCCCCAAACCAAAATCCCCCTTTCATTCACGGGCGAGGAGCGCCGCTCGAGTCCCCGGATCAGGCCCACCGCTCGAGCCACCAAGCAGCAGCAGCAGCGCCAGACCCGAGCGTGGTGAGCGCAGCGCCCTCCCCGCCCGCAACACAAGCAGCAATGCCAAATGATATCAGTGAACATTTGTAGTGTTGTTTATGTAAGAAAATGAATCATGATTAAGAATGTTTATCATTCAAAACACACAATTCTTTTTCAATATTTCGATTGACATTGATGTCTGTGTTTTACCTTTTGATGGACTTTCAATAAATAAATTTATATTTTATCTACACACCGTGAAGCTGTATTTTCGTTCTTTTTATGACTTTTTCCACATTTACCATTCCTTTTGTTCCAGAGTGCTGGTTTGAGGGTGAGCCGGACTTTCTTTTTATTTTGCATTTGTCTAAAGTATATGTTTAAATTACATTAGTTTCATTCACCACAAAAGCATAAAAAAGCATAGCAAAAAATGTAGCAAAAAACACAGCTGCTTTTGCACTCACTGCTTTCAATGGTGAAAAAAAAATGAAAAAAAAACCGCTAAAGGAATTGATATGCTGCTTCTTTCAAAAACGCAGCAGTTTTCTATTTCAGTGAGGGGAAAAAAAGCAAGTGTGTGTGTGTGTGTGTGTGTGTGTGTGTATGATATTTCTGAAATCTCCCCGCTTGTATTGGTGCTGTATAAAACAGCTTTTAATTTGCATAAAACAAGTGAAAAAACAGTTCAAACTAATGCAACAAATATGCAACGTGTGAAGATAGCCTAACACTGTATAGTCTTTTTTTCTTACAACATAGGACTAATTTATTAATGTGCTTATACTCAAAATATTGAATTTACATGCCAGTCCCAACCAGCTATATCATTATGGGTTAGCATGGGCAGAATGAGGCACAACAAACCCACACAAAATTATTTTTTTTTTAAAGAACTGAAGAAAATCTTTCTGAATGGAGAAGAAAATAAATGTTCAGTGTACAGGTGCCTCTCAATAAACTAATATGTCATAAAAAAGTTACTTTATTTCACTAATTCAGTATAAAAAGGGAAACGCATATATTATAGAGAGTCATTATAAACACAGTGATTTATTTCAAGTGTTTATTTCTGTTAATGTTGATGATTATGGCTTACAGCCAATGAAAACCCAAAAGTCATGATCTCAGAAAATTAGAATATTATATAGACCAACTCAAAAAATTATTTTAAACTCAGAAATGTTGGCCTACTGAAAAGTGCGTACAGTAAATGCCCTCAATACTTGGTCGGGGCTCCTTTTGCATGAATTACTGCATCAATGCATGGCATGGAGGTGATCAGGGTGTGGCACTGCTGAGGTGTTATGGAAGCCCAGGTTGCTTTGATAGCAGTCTTCAGCTCATCTACATTGTTGGCTTTGGTGTCTCTCACCTTCCTCTTGGCAATACCCCATAGATTTTTTATGGGGTTTAGGTTAGGCGGTTTGCTAGCTAATCAAGCACAGTGATAATGTGGTTATTAAACCAGGTATTGGTACTTTTGGTAGTGTGTATGTGCCGCCCCCGTGCCATCAGCCAGCGCTGCTCGGGTCCGGGCCTTCTGGGGTGGTGGCTCGAGGGTCTCCGGACCCGGGGGTCTCGCGGACACGCCGAATAAAAAAGGGGGACGTAAATGTACAGGCTAGGCCATAGTAAGTTCGTGACGCCACCCACGGTGTGTGGTGAAGTGAGACACCACCGCTGTTGTTGTAGGGCACCTGGGGGAGATGTTTTGCAGCTAGTTGTTAACCCCTCCGTGGGTAGGGATGGTGGCCTCGGGACCCGGTGTCTCTGTGTAGCGTATAGCGACCGCAGGGAGTGTTTGTGTACTCACAGTTAATAAATCACACAAGTCTCTGGTAAACCAAGGTGCTGGTGGCCGGCCTATTCTCCGGTCTATCCTATTCTCTGCACTGTTTTGTGTAAGGTGGACTTCCTAGCGTGAAACTCAGGAGTCCGCTCCCGGCTGGATGTGGCCTAAGGAGCCGTGCCCGCAGACGCTGGCCCGTGGGATCTATGGGCCCTGGCGGTGACCTCTTATCCCTATCGATGGGCTGTTGTCTTCTATGAGGGACCTTGGGTGGGACAGAACCTCTAGTCCTGGCCTCAATTGGTGAATTAACCAGTCCGCTTGTTTCCGGTTCTGGCTTCAGGGTCTGAGTACCCCCCTTTGTGCTACGGTTTCCGGGTCGGTTCCTCGTGTCGTGTCGGTACCCTGTCCCGGTCCACCTCGGTTCTGCCGAGCCATCTTCCCGTCTCCTGCTGACGGAGACCACCGTCTGCCTCCTAGCCAGTGGCACCAGGACTCCTACCCTGGTACCGTTCAACTTGAACTTTCCTGTGGAGCTACAGTTAGCTCCAGCCAACACTCCTCTCCAAACTGAACCACAAACTACTCTGCTTGTTTTCCCGCCCCGGACTGTCTGGACCCCTGGGTGGGCGTGTCCCAACCGCCTGGTCATGCCCACTGGTGTGTCTATCTTTCCCAAAGGGGGGGTGACTAGGGTTTCTGGTTGGCTGTGTGTTTCCTAGTGAGGGAAGGTGTTATGCGGGGGCCTATTTGTGACTACCTGGTTTTGCCAGGGCGTCACATGTACAGGTGCCAAGTCCTGCTGAAAAATGAAATTTTCATCTCCAAAAAGCTTGTCGGCAGAGGGAAGCATGAAGTGCTCTAAAATTTCCTGGTAGTCGGCTGCGCTGACTTTGGTCTTGATAAAAAACAATGGATCTACACCAGCAGATGACATGGCTCCCCAAACCATCACTGATTGTGGAAACTTCACACTAGACCTCAAGCAGCTTGCATTGTGGCCTATCCACTCTTCCTCCAGACTCTGGGACCTTGATTTCCAAATGAAATGCAAAATTTACTTTCATCTGAAAACAACTCAGTGGACCACTGAGCAACAGTCCAGTTCTTTTTCTCCTTGGCCCAGGTAATACTCTTCTGACATTGTCTATTGGTCATTAGTGGCTTGACACAAGGAAAACGAAACTTGCAGCCCATGTCTTGAATATATGACCTACAATTATTATTATTATTATTATTTATTTATAGAGCACCATTGATTCCATGGTGCTGTACATGAGAAGGGGGTTACATACAGAGTACGTATACAAGTTTCAATAGACAGACTAGTACAGAGGGAAGAGGGCCCTGCCCTTGCAGGCTTACATTCTAAGGGTGGCTTTGCACACTATGACATCGCAGGTGTGATGTCGGTGGGGTCAAATCGAAAGCGACGCACATCCGGCGTCACTTGCGATGTTGTAGTGTGTAAATCCTAGATGATACGATAAACGAGCGCAAAAGCGTCATTATCGTATCATCGGTGCAGGCTCCGACATTTCCATAATGCCGATGCCGCGACAGTCACGATGCTGTTCCTCGTTCCTGCGGCAGCACACATCCCTGTGTGTGAAGCCGCAGGAGCGAGGAACATCACCTTACCTGCCGCCGGCGGCTATACGGAAGGAAGGATGTGGGCGGGATGTTTAGGAAGGAGGCCGGTCGCCGGCCATACCGATGGTCGCAGGGCAGGTGAGTGCATGTGAAGCTGGCGTAGCGATAATTTTCGCTACGCCAGCTATCACAAGATATCGTACCTGCGACGGGGCGGGGACTATCGCGTTCGACATCGCAGCATCGGCTTGCGATGTCGCAACGTGCAAAGCCCGCCTAAAGGATTTTGGGCTCCGCACGGTGGTTGGGCGGCAGCTTCGCACGGTGGTTGGGCGGCAGCTCCGCACGGTGGTTGGGTGGCAGCTCCGCACGGTGGTGGGGTGGCAGCTCCGCACGGTGGTGGGGCAGTGGGGTCATTGAAGGTTATAGGCATTTCTGAACAGGGGAGTTTTCAGGTTCCGTTTGAAGTTTGCAAGTATAGTAGATAGTCTGACGTGTTGAGGCAGCGAGTTCCAGGAGACTGGGGATGCTCAAGAGCAGTCTTGGAGTCGGTTGTGTGAGGAGCGAATGAGAGACGAGGAGAGGAGATCTTGGGAGGACAGAAGATTACGTTTTGGAGCGTAGCGAGAGATTAGTTCAGAGATATACGGAGGAGACAGATTATGGATGTCTTTGTAGGTCAGTGTTAGTAGTTTGAATTGGATATGATGGAAGATTGGTAGCCAATGGAGGGATTTGCAGAGAGGAGAAGCGGGGTGGTATTGAGAAGAGAGGTGGATCATTCGGGCAGCAGAATTAAGGATGGACTGGAAATATTTTTGAGTTGAAGACAGCAGGAGATGGTGAGGGATTGGATGTGTGGTATGAAGGACAAGGCAGAGTCAAAGGTCACTCCGAGGCATCGAAATTTGGGTGCTGGGGAGACCGTGATGTTATTTATTGCAATAGGTAGATCAGAAAAGATGATCAGTTTAGTTTTGGCCACATTGAGCTTTAGGAAGCGAGAGGAAAAGAAGGAAGAAATAGCCGATAGGCACTCTGGGATTCTGGACAGCAGAGAAGTGACATCTGGACCAGAGAGGTAGATCTGAGTGTCATCGGCATATAGGTGGTACTAAAAGCCATGGGACTTTATGAGTTGTCCCAGGCCAAATGTATAGATGGAAAATAGTAAAGCGGGCTTTACACGCTACGATATCGCTAGCAAGTGTAAGCACCCGCCCCCGTCGTGTGTGCGATATCGTGTGATCGCTGCCGTAGTGAACATTATCGCTACGGCAGCATCACACGCATTTACCTGATCGTCGTCGTCGCTGTGACTGCCGAACAATCCCTCCCTCAAGGGGGAGGAGCGTTCGGCACCATAGCGACGTCACTGCGATGTCACTAAGCATCCGGCCAATCAAAGCGGAGCGGCGGAGATGAGCGGGGCGCAACATCCCGCCCACCTTCTTACTTCCGCATTGCGGCTGGCGGCAGGTGAGGAGACGTTCCTCGCTCCTGCGGTGTCACACACAGTGATGTGTGCTGCTGCAGGAGCGACGAACAACATCGATAATCAACCATTACCGATTTTTGGTTTTGGGACGACCTCTCCATGGTGAACGATTTTCACCATTTTTGAGGTCCCTTAAGGTCGCTGGTAAGTGTCACACGCTGCGATATCGTTAATGACGTCGGATGTGCGTCACTAACAACGTGACCCCGACGATAAAATATTAACGATATCGTAGCGTGTAAAGCCCCCTTAAGAGTCCCAGGACAGAGCCTTGAGGGACGCCAACAGAGAGATGGCGGAATGAAGAGGTTGTGTAGGAGTGGGAGACACTAAAAGTGTGGTTGGAGAGTTATGAAGAGATCCAAGAGAGGGCGAGGTCTGACACCAAGGGAAGAGAGGATCTGTAGTAGCAGGGAGTGGTCGACAGTTCCAAAGGCTGAGGATAGGTCTAAAAGTAGGAGTATAGAGAAGTGGTTGTTAGCTTTGGCAGTAAGTCATTTGTGATTTTAGTCAGGGCAGTTTCAGGGGAATGATGTGGACGGAAGCCGGACTGTAGGTTGTCAAAGGGAGAGTTAGAGAAGAGGTGGGAGGAAAGGATTAGAAGTTATTAGAAATTAGAAGGATGTTCCACAAGATAAATCTATAAAGGAGCCTCAGAATATACCAACAACGCTATTACCCAACAAAGATATTCCAAAAAGGCATAAAGTGAAACAATATATAATTTTATTGATTAAAAACAAAACAAACACAGAAAACAATTAAAATCACAAAGGGATCACGGATGTGCAGAGGGAATCGGAAGATCACTATGGCGGCTACAGAATTAATTAGGGAATAAATACCACATTTATATCGAAAGTACTCCAAAAAATGTATTGAAACAAAAATTGATATGACACAGGGTCTGTACCAAAGGGTCTGACCAAAATAAATAACATATAATGAAGAAAGTAATAATAAAACTCATAAGGTATGGAGCCCAAGGATGTAATTGGAACCACAAAGCATATGACACATATAAATAGTCACAAAAGGGAGAGGAGCCAGCACTGCTTATGAGTGGCATGCAACAATGAGAAAGTAAAAAGTGTAATATTCACAAATTCATTCCTACTGTAACAATTCAATGAGATTTTTGGCAAATAATTGATCAATGATTTGAGCCCACCTGCCCCGTCACGGCAAATCTCTATAAGGAGAGGGTCCCTACACTATATTTATAATTTATATACGTACCATAAGGTCTCGTGTAATGCGCAGGACCGTATAAGAACATCACCTGTTCCGCCCTCATCCATGTTTGCTGGTCTGGCACTGTGAGGGCCAGTCCTGACATTGTGCTGGTGTGTGTGGTTCTGCCACACACTGGCACCTGGGCAGCCTTTATTCGCGGTTGTCAGTCCTGGCAGCATGGGAGCGGTTCAGACATGTCTCGGGTAAGTGGCGTTTTCATATGGTCCTGCTCATTATATGAGACCTTATGGTACATAATAATTTATAAAATAGCATTAGGGACCCCCTATAGAGATTTGCCGTGACGGGGCAGGGGGGCTCAAATCATTGATCAATCATTTGCAAAAAATCTCATTGAATTGTTACAGTAGGAATGAATTTGTGAATATTACACTTTTTATTTCTTCATTGTTGCATGCCATACATAAGCAATGCTGGCTCCCCTCCTTTTTTCGTTTACTGGTCAGGTAGTTGACCGCCACCATGCTGTCACGCTCCCCAGGCCCCCTGCCTTGCTTCCCGGCTCCCCTGCCTCGCTCCCCGGCTCACCTGCCATGCTCCCCGGCTTCCCTGCCTCACTCCCCGGCTCCTCTATCAGGCGTCCCCCGCTCCAGCCCCCATCACCTGCGCTCCCCAGGCGGCTCGGTCCCCGCTCCCGGCGCCCGTCGGCAGCTCTGCTCCAGGCCGGCTCCCCTGCCTCCTGTTCACCGCTCCCTGCCCTGGCTTCTGGCACCCGGGCCTCGCGCATGCGCATTAGGGTGCGCACGCGGTCATTGACCCTTTCTTAAAGGGCCAGTGTCCTCCAACAGGATATTGAAGGATCAGGTACTGGGTATATAGGGGGATCCTTTCCAAGTGGGGGGGGCCTGTTCTTCGTGTTTTCTAAGCTAGGAGTCAGGTCTCCTTGTGTCTGTGATATACTCACCTATCTCTCTCGTAGAGCCGATCCTGCCTCGCCAACCGGTCCTGACGATACCCGAACTCCGAACGGTGATGGCCTGCTATCCCATCAGCTCCTGCCATCTCCGATCCCTGTGGTGACCCGTCTTCTCGCTCCATTGGTTCCGGACTCTGCCTGACGACATCTCGGCCTCCGAACCTGAGCTCCGTCACCCGGACTACCATCAGAGACCCCGTGGTCCCAGGGACTTCTTTACTCCACTCCTCTAAACGGACTGTCCTGCTAGTGCCCCGGCTACCGGGCACCTTGCCCTCGGTGAGGTGTTCAGCCCAGTGGATCCACCTCCTGGGTCTGCCCGTCCACCTGGCCCTAACACATGCCGTGCACGCCCAGTGTGGTTTGCAAATTCCTTCTGTCGCCATCAAAATTCAGTTTGGTGCTTGTTCACACACAGCCACCGCCTCCTGCTCCAAGGCATCATTATTTAGACACCACCTGCCTGAACCTTGTTCCGCCCTCATCCATGTTTGCTGGTCTGGCACTGTGAGGGCCAGTCCTGACATTGTGCTGGTGTGTGTGGTTCTGCCACACACACTGGCACCTGGGCTGCCTTTATTCGCGGTTGTCAGTCCTGGCAGCATGGGAGCGGTTCAGACATGTCTCGGGTAAGTGCCGTTTTCATATGGTCCTGCTCATTATATGAGACCTTATGGTACATAATAATTTATAAAATAGCGTTAGGGACCCCCCTATAGAGATTTGCCGTGACGGGGCAGGGGGGCTCAAATCATTGATCAATCATTTGCAAAAAATCTCATTGAATTGTTACAGTAGGAATGAATTTGTGAATATTACACTTTTTATTTCTTCATTCTTGCATGCCATTCATAAGCAGTGCTGGCTCCCCTCCTTTTTTCATATAAATAGTCATGATCCAAACTATTACTAGTCTGATGAAGCAGTGAGCGAAACAGTCGTTGGAGTGGTGTGAGGGGTTGGTGATCCACCTTTGGTATGGCTCTACTATTGTGATGTATGGCATATTCACATCTGCACCTTTTTTCTGGAACCATGCTTGTTCTATGGTACGGCTTACTTAAATGAATTATATTTATTAATAGTTTGCATCATGACTATTTATATGTGTCATATGCTTTGCAGGTCCAATTACATCCTTGGGCTCCATACATTATAAGTTTTTTCTTACTTCTATTCATTATATGCTATTTATTTTGGTCAGACCCTTTGGTATAGACCCTGTGTTGCTGACAGCAACCCTCCACTAGAGGGCACAAGTCTCCCTAGTGGAAGAAGAGGATGGTCATACTGGCCGGAGTCAGAGCCAGGAGGTCAACGAGGTACCAGGGGTCAGACAGAGACAAAGTCTAGGGAGAGCCGAGTCAGGAAACCGAGGAAGAACATCAAAGACCAGGGGAGCATGGAAAAACAGAGTTTATTAACAAGCCAAAGTCGGGAGCTGGGAGAGCAGGTAATAGCAGTGAGTACAGGAGGACAAAACAACGGAGGAGGGAAGATGGGAATCAGAGAAGAACGGAGGCAGGACGGAAAGCAGTGGGGACGGAAAGTCAGGATGGAAAGCAGTGGGGACGGAAAGTCAGGATGGGAGGTGGGAAAAACTTACACAGTCAGAACAGGAGGTGGGGGAACAGACACAGTCAGGACGTAAGGTAGGGAGGACGAATGTAGTCAGTACAGGAGGCAGGATCAGAACTTACAGAGGCCAACGGTGCACTGCAGAGCAGAATTATAACTGGCCCCGCATGAACGGAAGTGCCCGCTGTTAGGCTCACCGAGGGGCGATGAGTGTCCGAGGGTGGACCCATTGGACCATGCACCGGACTCCCCTAAGGAAGCGACCAGCAGTGAACCCCTATACAGGGACTGTGTGGTGCTTTCCCCAAAGGGCCTAAATGCACGGCAGCCAGGGACCAGAAGCGATAGTCTCTTTAAGGCCAGGTACAGTCTCTTAGACGTCCGATTCCGATGTTTCCTGATGAGGCACAATAGGGATGGTACTGATGCGTCATCACAGCAGGTATGACCCAGGTGTGGGGCACAGGTGTGGCACAGGTGTGGCATCCACAGCAGGTATGGCACAGGAATGGCATAGGTGTGGCATCCACAGCAGGTATGGCACTAGCATGAGACAAAGGTTAGGAATGGGTAGCAGGTGCAAAGATACAATACAATAGCCAATAGGTGCCTGGATACTAGCAACGCACTATAAGCAGCATTGCTCGGGTGCCTTCTGTCAGGGAAGGCAAACTTAAATACCCTTTAGGTACCAGGTGACCTCTGAGCTCACTTCCAGGTAATGGGATGCTACTACTTCAAGAAAGGGGGCGTGGCCTTGCACGCAGCCTAAGATCACTTACTGCAGATCTGCGTGTGGCCTGGAAGTAGGAAGAAGCCGCAGCAGACTCTGGAGCAGAGCGCACGACCGGGAGTGAGAGGGAACCACAACAGGACCTGAATCAGGAGCAGAGCCATGGGGCAGGTGAGGGGAAGGACGCTGAATCCGGAGGTTAGTAGCGAGGGCACGCGTGGGAGCCACGATGGAACTGGACTGGTGCAGGTGAGAGGAAGAGCGCCCCCCTCGGGACCTGGCAGGGACGGGCGTTACACCCTGAAGATAAGGTGCTATGGTCTCGGGAATGAAGCACAGAGGGGAGGCCCCTCCTTCTCACCACGCTCCAGGAAACACTGACAGCCGGGGTCATAACAGTATCCCCTTCTCAATGGGGGATCACCAGACCCACAGGTTTCCCCGAAAACCTCTGATAAAAGGCCCTAATCATCCGGTCAGCTCGCATTGAGCATACCAGCACCCAAGACCTATCTTCCGGCCCATAGTGCCTCCAATGAATCAAATACTGGAGGGAATTACAAACCTTCCAGAAGTCGACAATGCGTTGAACCTCATACTCCATCTCACCGTCCACCAGAAAAGGAGGAGGTGGAGACGGCGAGTCCAAAACCGAAGGGACAAAAGGTTTAACCAACGACTTGTTGGGAATGCGTAGAGACTGAGGAAGTCGCAGACGAAAAGCAACTAGGTTAATCACCTCAATAATCTAATAAGGACCAATAAACTTAGGACCCAGTTTGGCAGATGGGACTTTAAGCTTGATGTTCCTGGTGAACAACCACACCTTATCCCCACCTGAAAGACTGGCCCCATGGAACGTCTCCGATCTGCATAGTATTTTTGGCGACCCTGAGCCACCCCAATTCTCTGCTGAACCTCCCTCCAAACCTCCCTCAGATGCTGAATAACAGAATCAACCCCCGGGTATCCAGAATACAACCTGTAAAATTCCCAAAAATGAGGGTAGTATCCATAATTACAAAAGAAGGTCCATGCCCTGTGAACTGGCTCATACGGCTATTAAAAGAGAATTCTGCAAGGGATAAAGATGAGCACCAATAATCCTGGTGGGCGCTGATCAAACAACACAGGAACTGTTCTAGGGTTTGATTGGTCCTTTGTGTCTGCCCATTGGACTCCGGATGATAGGCCGAAGAAATAGCCAAATCAATCCCCAACTGTTTGCAGAAGGCGCTCCAGAGCAAGAAACAAAGTGCACCCCTCTATCGGACACAATATTCCGAGGCACCCCATGCAACCTAACCACTTGCTCGATGAATAGTCTAGAAAACGTCATAACATTGGGCAAACCCGACAGGTGAACAAAATGCACCTGCTTGCTAAAACGATCAACCACCACCAAAATGACTGTCATACCGTTAGGTCCGTAATGAAATCAATGTACAGATGGGTCCATGGTCTTTCAGGAACTGGCAATGGAACCAGCTCCCTGGCTGGCCGGTTACAACAATCCTTGGTACACGCGCAAGTGACACAGGCAGACACGAAATCAGCCACATCCGAGTACATATAAGGCCACCAAAAGAGACAAACAACAGCCCGACGAATGGCCGAGATACTAGGGTGTCCACTAAGCACCGACTCATGGAATTCCTGAAGCACCCGCAACCAGAGGTGCCCTGGGACAAACAATTTAGAGTCCGGTACTGCCTCATGGATCTCAGTCTTCAGCTCAGAGGACAAAACCGCGACCACCGCCCCTTGAGGAAGAATGGAGGAGAGAGGCTCAGGAAGACACACAGAGTCCAAACTACGGGACAGAGCATCCGCCTTAACATTCTTGGACCCAGGTCAAAAGGTAATAGAAAACTTAAATCTAGAGAAAAACAACAACCACCTAGATTGCAGCGGGGTTAATCGCTTGGCTGATTCAATATACGCCAGGTTTTTGTGATCGGTGACCACCGTAATACGATGAACTGCACCCTCCAAAAAGTGCCTCCATTCTTCAAAAGCCAACTTGACTGCCAACAACTCCTCCTGTTTACCCAGATCATAGTTTCTCTCAGCTGGAGAAAACTTTCTGGAAATAAAAAGCACAAGGCCGCAGATTAGTCAGGGAGGTAGGCCCCTGAGACAAAATGGTCCTCACTGCCACCTCAAAAGCCTCAACCTCAATGATAAATGGCATTAGGTTGAATCAGGTAACATTCTTTCAACTCAGAAAAGGCCTGCACAGCTGCTGTTGACCATTCTTTCAAATCCGCCCGTTTATATGTAAGATCAGTTAATGGTTTGACGATTTGTGAGAACCCGTTAATGAATTTCCTATAATAGCGAATCCCAAAAAAAGTTGCAACGCTTTGAGATCCCTGGGTTTCACCCAATCGACAATGGCTTGCACCTTACCGGGGTCCATCTTGAACACAACACTTGACAAAATGAACCACAGTAATGAGATTTCCTGCACAGACAAAAATTCATTTTTTCAAACTTAACAAACAACAAATTGTCTTGTAGTCTACGAAGCACAGAACAAGCATCTTCAATATGAGATTCCTTATTAGTAGAAAAAATCAGGATATCATCGAGATAGATGACTACAAATTGTCCAATAAATCAGAGAAAACGTTATTCATTAAATTTAGAAAAACACCTTGCGCGTTCGTCAACCCAAAAGGCCTAACCAAATTTTCAAATAAACCTTTGGAGGTGAGAAAGGTCGTTTTCCACTCATCCCCATCTAGGATATGGATAAGATTATGTGCTCCCCTAAGATCAAGTTTAGAAAACCAACTAGCCCCAGAAAGTTGGTTAAACAGATTAGGGATGAGTGGAAGCGGATATGTATTCTTAACAGTAATCTTATTCAATTCTCGGAAAACAAGACAGGGTTGCAGACCACAATCTTTTTTTCAACAAAAAAAAATCCTGCCGCCGATGCCCTTTGCGTAAGCTCTCAGAAATGTATGTTTTTATAGCGGTCCGCTCAGGACCTGAAAGATTAAATAAATGAGCTGTAGGCAATTTGGCATTTGGCAAAAAGGTAAGAGCACACTCATATGGGCGGTGGGGCAGCAAAACCTTGGCCTCTTTTTCTGAGAAAACATCGCCGAAGTCATCCAGGTATTCCAAAAGACCCTCCGGACTTGCGGAGAAAACATGCACAGATTTGAGACACCCTTTTTGACATTCAGGACCCCATTTGACAATGTCCCGTCACTCCCAGTTAAATACAGGATTATGTAATTGTAGCCATGGAAATTCCAAAACCAATCCAGCAGGAAGATTATCCATGACTAGAGATGAGCGATGTTCGATATTCGAGGTTCGCCAATTTCATGTTCGAGTGATTTTGGGGGTGCTCGAGATCGAACTCGAACTCGAGGTTTTTGCTAAAAGCTCGACAGTTCGAGTTACGTTCGAGAGCGGTTCGATCACCAAAAGCAGGGCTTTTTACAGCTACAGTGTGCAGGGAGCCATCACAGGCAGCCTGCGGTAAGCTGGTAACCAATGTAAATATCGGGTATCCAACCAAAGCGCTTTGGTTAGTAACCCGATATTTACCCTGGTTATGTGTGCAGGGAGCCGACACTTCCCCGATCGGCTCCGCCCCCTCCTGCAGTCGTCATGTACACACACTCACACTCACCTGTCCCCAGACATGCTGTCCCCGACACTGACGTCCTCAGCGCCACATGGCCCCACTAGGCTCCAATCACCTCGCACTCCACCGCCTGCACACATGGCCCTGCTAGGCTCCACCCACCTCGCACTCCGCACACATTACCCCACTTTGCTCCACCCATCTCGCACTCCGCACACATTACCCCGCTTGGCTCCACCCACCTCGCACTCTGCACACATTACCCCACTTGGCTCCACCCACCTCTCACTCCGCACACATTACCCCATTTTGCCCCACCCACCTCACACTCCGCACACATTACCCCGCTAGGCTCCACCCACCTCGCACTCCGCACACATTACCCCACTTGGCTCCACCCACCTCTCACTCCGCACACATTACCACGCTTGGCTCCACCCACCTTGCACTCCGCACACATTACCCTGCTCGGCTTACCTGCGGTGATGAAGTCCTGCCTTCCCGACCTCAGCGCTGTCACTGTCCTCCATGGCCGCTGTTTGTCACATCTCCTCCTCTCGCTGCTGACCCGAGACTGTGACTAGCGGTGATGTCACAGGCTCCCGCGATACTTGGTTGTGAAGGCGGCGGTCATTGAACTCAGTGACAGCGCTGCTATTAGCAGTGCAGGAGATCGTCACTGCAGGTAATGTACCTCGCTCCTGACAGCAGCACTTGTCATGCCCTGCAGTGACCTGGGCTGACCTATTGATGTTAGCTCAGGTCACTGCATTGCTCTCCCAGCCAATGGGGAACATTCTGTTCTTCATTGACTGGGACAGGGACTATGGTATGGATCGTCATGGGAACGCCTTATTGGATTACAGCAGACCTGGATTTGTTTTTCTTTCTAATAAATTGGTGAAAGAGGGAATGTGTTGGGGAGTGTTTTTTCAAATAAAAATGTGTTTGTCGTCTATTTTTTTTATTACTGACTTGGTTGGTGATGTCGGGTATCTGATAGATGCCTGACATCACCAACCCCAGGGTTTGATGCCAGGTGACATTACACATCTGGAATTAACCCCATATATTACCCCGTTTGCCACCGCACCGAGGCACGGGATGAGCTGGGCGAAGCACCAGGATTGGCGCATCTAATGGATGTACCATTCTGGGGCGGCTGCGGCCTGCTATTTTTAGGCTGGGGAGAGTCCAATAACCATGGACCTCCCTAGTCTCAGAATATCAGACCCCAGCTGTCTGCTTTACCTTGGCTGGTGATCCAATTTTGGGGGGACCCCCACGTGTTTTTTTTTTTTAATTATTTAATTTAAAATAACAGTGTGGGGTGCCCTCAGTTTTGGATTACCAGCCAAGGTGAAGCTGCCAGCTGTGGTCTGCAGGCTGCAGCCATCTGCTTTACCCTAGCTGGCTATCAAAAATAGGGGGAACCCTACGTCATTTGTTTTTTAAATTTATTTATTTTTTAGCCTAAATACAAGGCTAAGCACCCCTTAGTGCCAAATGAAAGGTACCAAAGGGTGCAAAATTACAAAATGCAGGAGAGTGGGACATGATGTGTCTTTCTGCCATTATAATGACAGAAAAGACTGATATGAAGTGTAGAAGCACAGGAAAATCACCAGAGCACTCTACGCTGTGAAAAGCAGTAGAAAATGGCACTGGAGTGAACATGTGACCGCCTCATGAAGGTTGAAGCTATGGATCCTGGGTAAATTTATGTATTTTCCCTCCTTCAGCTTTTTTGCAGTACGCAAAAAAAACGGAAGGCAAACGGATGACAAACGGATGACATATGGACCGTATACGGAACGGAAATGGATGCCACATGGATGCACCCGTGAAAAAATGGACCGTTTTTTGCGGACCGCAAAAACGGATTGGTCGTGTGAATGTAGCCTTATTCTGATCTGCCGTTTATAAACAGCAGGCAGAAATAAGTGAATAGCGCTCCCCAGCGTCAGAAAATCTCCGGAGTTTCAAGGGGCAGCTGAGACCCTGGAGATCATGATTCAAGTCGGTTTTTCCGATCCCCACTCACGTGATCACCGGTATACACCGTATACCGATGATCACGTTACAGTAAATGACAGCGCCGGTAAAAAATTATTTATCTCTCATCTGGCATGAACAAACATGTCAGATGGGAGATAAATCTCCTTCCCGGTCCCCTCCGGTCCCCCAGTGTCTCCAAAGTGCCCCCCCCGACCCCCTCCCGGAAATCCAAGATGGCCGCGCGCACAGCAGCGCACTGGCTGCATTCACCCTACTCCTCTGATTTCTGTCGCATGTGCCATGACAAATGCGACAGAAAACTTCTCCCCAGGCCCTGCCAGGTCACTCCCTATAACCTCACCGGTGTTCCCCAGTGTCCCACGGTATCTATGCAGCGTTTATCCCCTGCGGCCCCCTCCTTCACAATAGACGCTGCCGCATGCACAGAGTGGCTGTCAGCTCAGCTTCCTGTGTTCAGACACAGTGAGTGGTGGTAACCATGCATCTGTAAGCTACTGCAATGCCCTGCTCATGAGGTAAGGAACATAGTTGATCAGGAGAGCTATACTGCATTTCCAAATGGAGGTATTTGATTTTATAGTTGCCGTGCTGAACGACTACTAAACATGAGAGTCCATTATACACCACAAGAAAACACATCTAAATAGCGAGCTCTGTTGTTTAGTATTCATTCAGCAGGATAACTGGACTTAAAGGGGTATTCCATCTCCAAGATCCTATCCCCAATATATAGTAGGTGGAATAGCAATAATATCAGCAAATACCAACACTTGGAAATGTAGAATAGTTCTCCTGATTAGGCATGCCCTTACCTCATGAGCAGGGCATTGCAGCTTTGGTAGCAACAGTTAACGGCATGGACTCTGCTGCTGTGGACCCGGGGAGAGTGGGTGCAGATTCATTGCACCCACACTCCTCACATGGAGGGTATGCACTCCTAGAAAATGGGGGATACGTTCCCTGAGCGTGTCCCCCCCATATTCTAGACAGTCCAAAATCGTCGTGGGACCCCCTTATTTTTTTTTTCCTTACAATAAATTGGTGAAAGAGGGAATTTTTTGGGGAGTGTTTTTTGAAATACATTTTTTTTTGTCTATTTGTTTTATTAGTACTGACAGTTTGTGATGTCGGGTATCTGATAGACGCCATAACATCACAAACTGCTGGGCTTGATGTCAGGTGACCTTACAGCTAGTATCAACCCCATTTATTACCCCGTTTGCCACTACACCAGGGCACGGGATGAGCTGGGGTGAAGCGCCAGTATTGGCGCATCTAGTTAATGCGCCACTTCTGGGGCGCTTGCGGCCTGCTATTTTTAGGCCTTCCCACCCTGAGAATACCAGACTACAGCTGTCCGCTTTACCTTGGCTGATGATCCAATTTTGGGGGGGACCCTACGTTTTTGTAATTATTATTATTATTTATAAAATAATTATAAAAAAGAGCCTAGGGTGACCTCCACATTGGATCCCCAACCACGGTAATGCTGCCAGCTGTGGTTTTCAGGATACAGCCGTCTGCTTTACACTAGCTGGCTATCAAAAATGGGGGGACCCCACGTCATATTTTTTTTTAACTATTTTTTTAACTAAAAAAATTAATGGGCTTCCCTGTATTTTGATTGCCAGCCAAGGTAACGCCAGGCAGATGGGGGTGGCAACCCGTAGCTGTCTGCTTTAACTGTGCTGAGAATCAAAAATACAGCGGGGCGCTGCGTCATTTTTTTTAACTATTTATTTTTACAGCACTGTGATGTCCAGCATTCAAAATACAGGGAAGCCCATTTTTTTTAGTTATTTAAATAAATAATAAAAAAAAAATATATTGGCTCCTGCTGCATTTTTTGCATTGCTAGATAAGGGTAATCCAAGCAGCTACTGGCTGCTAACCCCCACTGCTTGGTGTTACCTTCACTGTCAATGGAAAATCCAGGGAAGCATTTTTTTTTTCCCAAAAAACTAAAAAAAAAAAAAATGACGTGAGCTTGGCCATATTTTTGTATGCTAGCCAGGTACAGCAGGCAGGAACGGGCTGCCCCCAACCACCAGCTGCCTATTTGTACCCGGCTGGGAACTAAAAATATAGGGAAGCCCTTTTTTTAATTATTTCATGAATTTCATGAAATAATTTAAAAAAAAAACGACGTAAGCTTCGCCCCATTTTTGTGTCCAGCCGGGTACAACTACGCAGCTGGGATTGGAATCCACAGCACAGGTTAGACCGAGGTTTCTGGGCGCCTCTGCTGCGAATTTCATTCCGCAGCCGTCCCAGAAAATGGCGCTTTCATAGAAGTGCCATCATCTGGTGCTGTATCCAACTCTTCCAGCTGCCCTGGTGACGGTGGCTTGCTGGGTAATTATGAGTTAATACTAGCTTTGTTTTACTAGCTAGTATTAAGCCAGAGATTCCTAATGTCAGGCAAGTTTGACCCGACCATTAAGAATCTCCAATAAAAAGACACCACACAGAGAAAAAATACTTTAATAGAAATAAATACACAGGCACATTAGAGACTCCATGTTTATTACTCCCTGTCAGCCCTCCACGATCCATGGTCTTCTATCTTCTTTCTCCTTCAACCCATGCAGCTCTGCTACATCAGGCTTCACTGGATGGGAGAAAGACGCTGCTCATCCATGCAGTCTAACCAGTCAGTGAGAGTGACCACAGGTTGCCGGCTGTTAGCGGTGACTTCACCGCTCACAGCCGGGTTACCATAGCAACGGTAATCCGATCACGTGATTCCCGGTGCCGCTATTCACCGGCTGTGTGACAGCCAGTCCTTGCATGTGGGCTGACTCTGTAAAGAGCGCCCCATGCAGGAACGGGGAGTTGTTCATGTGCCAGAGCATGTCACCGGTACACGGAGATATACAAACGATCACCGCGTACTGGAGAGATGCACTGACAGGACCTAGGACAGGACATGACATCTAGCCATGTGACCAGTCTGTAGCCAATGAGATAATAGACACGTGACTGGTCAAATGGCTATTTTGACGTCACGATAGGTCCTGTCATCACTGCTGGTTACCTGGCGGATGCAGCGATTACCGATAGAAAAGCAGCGGGAGATAGAGTGCAGGACGCATCGCGGGTTCCGGTAAGTGTTATGGCAATGTTTATTAACTGTATGTGTTTTTATGTGTTTGTTATTGCCTCCCTTTGTTTTCAATGGGGTTCTTTCTGAATGAAGAGACCCCACCACAAGAGTAAAATCCTCTAGCAAACTGAATGAGGTTCTGAGGCAACGGAGTCTTATCAATAGCAATGACAAGAATGAGTCTCCATAACTTCACTGTCCCTATCTCTAACTTATGGACCAATTCAGAGTTAATAAAGTTCATAGATCATCCGCATATCAATGAAGGCACACGAAGGCCAGACTGTGTTCTTGACCTGCAGGTCAACATTCAGAAGGATCTTATTAGGGGAGAGTCTGAGTGACCTCCTCGACCATCACCCAGACTTAGTTGTTTCCCGACGGCTTGTTAGCAGACGGACAAACTGAGCAGTCCTTCTTCTAGTGTCCAGGATGGCCACAATAAAAACAAAGCTTGTTGTCCCGGCGACGTCTTCTCTCTTTTTCACCCGGACTGGCTTTTCCCACTTTCATAGGTTCAGCAGCAGATGGAGAATCAATCCTAAACGAAAAAGATGACGGATCCTGCAGGGTTCCCAGTCTTTCCTGAAGTCTTCGGTCCATTCGGACGGCCTGTGTCATAGCTTCATCCAAAGGACTGGGAGAGCAGTGATGGGCTAAAGCGTCCTTGAGGGAATCCGACAGTCCCTTCAGGAACTCACACCTAACCGCGGGATCGTTCCACTGCACTTCAGCGGACCATTGGCGAAATTCTGCGCAATACAGCTCAGCAGTGCAGTTACCCTGAAGAGGACTCATGAACCTGTCCTCAGCCACCTGTGCACGGTCCGGTTCATCATAAATTATCCCCAGGGAGTCAAAGAAACAGTTCACAGAAAACCTTTCAAGAGCAGTTGGAGGTAACAAAAATGCCCATATCTGGGGGCCCCCCTCTAATCAAGGACATGATAATCCCCAACGGCTGAGCCTCATTCCCTGAAGAACGGGAACAAAGTGTAAAAAGGAGCTTACAACTTTCCCTAAATGTCCAAAACAGTTTTTTCTCCCCAGAAAATTTATCTGGAAGCATGACCGAGGGTTCCGGAGTACTAACTGAAGCGTCAGTGGGCTTAGACTGTCCCAAAGCCTGCTGGGCAGGGGATCCCTGAAAGGACCTGACAGTGGATGAAACCTCTCCCTGTAACTAATTATGAGAGGCCGCCAGGGAACAGTGGTCAGCAGCCAAATCATGCACCAACTGGGTGAGATTTTCACACAAGATACTGAGTGGGTAGTGATGGGCAATCCCCCGCTGGTCGGAATAAAGAGCCTCGCCCGATCATTTTGTAAAGATGGGGATCAAAATAACACGATCTTGCATCCAATCACCAATCTCGGGCTTTACAATTATGGGATGGGGTGGGGGGATGTAAAATAAAGAATATACAGTAGTTAATAATAAACATTGTCATTATACTTACAGGTTCCGCGATGCATCCTGCAGACTCTGTCTCCCGGCTGTTTCTGCTTCCGAGTCCGATCATTGCCGTGTCCCCGGGTTAAAGGACCTTCCATGACATCATGGCCATGTGACCAGTCAGGTGTGAATGTTGTATTACCTCATTGGTTACAGACTATGACATCATCAAAGGTCTTACTGTTAACTGATCTTTGATTGTCACTGTAGAGTGTCGCATCGCATCACGGCGCACAATCTACCGACAGGAGCAGATCAGCTGCATATATTTTCATGCAGCTGAGGCTCTCCTGTCCGGAGAGTGTCAGGCTTTGTGGGATGATGCAATGCAAGACGCAAGTGTAATCATCCCCTCACTGTCAGCTCTGCTACATTGCTCTGTACGGAGCGATGCAGCAGAGCTGAAATTCCTCTCTCTGCTTCTCACTGTGTATACAATTAAAGGGGATGGCATGCACTTAAGTCGGTTTCTTCTGTTGCAAGTGAATGGGTGGAACACGCAGTATACAAACAATGAATATACATTGCACACTAAATAATTCTCATGCAAGTGAAAGATACTTATTTATTTTCATAGGAGAATATATAGGATATATAGTGTGAAATGGGACCAAATCCTACGTTTCGGCTTTGAACAGCCTTGTTCACGTAGTCGCTAAGAAGAAATAAGAATTTTTTCTAAGTACAAATTTACACAAATATACTATATATATATATATATATATATATATATATATATATATACAGTGCGTTTTTAAATTTTGGTACATTTTTCAATTTTACTGTAGACCCAAAGCATAGATTCCTCAAATTATATAAATAATGAAAAAGATAGAAAATTTATAACAGCACATGCACTATATAAGGGTCATTCTGAAATTCACAAGCAACAATATATTAACAGATTAATGCTTAATAAATGTTCGTATTATAATACTGAAATTCATGCTTTTATTATAATTAGTTATATTAGTAAATGTATAACTTGATAACCATTAGTTAAGGGAAGAGGATTAGGAAAACGGAATGGTAATTAAGAAGAAAAAAGTGTATTACCTTCTAATGTTAATCTCCTCTGTATATGGAAATATGTGAAGTAGTGAGGGTTTCCTGAAATGATTAAGTATATTTAACACATATTCTGTAGAGAAAGAAGGTATATGGCCTTGTTCACACATTACGTTTTTACCTGCGTTTTTGTGCGTTTTTGCTGCAGAAATTTCTTGTAATCTTTCTGCAGATATTCCCCAGCAAAACCTATGGAAAAAAAATTAGCTGTGTGCACACTGCGTTTTTTCTCAAGAAATTCTTTCAGTAGATTTTTTTGAGAAAAAGAATGAGCATGTCACTTCTTTTCTGCAGGTACCTGCGTTATTCACTCCATTGACTGTAATGTAATCATGAAATCACGCTGGGAATAACGCAGGTAGCAAATTATGTCCGTTTCATTGCGTTTTCCTGCATTATTCCCGCGTTATTTCGCATTTTTCGGGACATAATGTTCATCACTGCCCTGCGTTTTCCAGGGAAGGGATGTCATTATGGGTTCATTAAATGACCGTTCCGTCTGTCCTGGTCAGTTCCTGTTTTATTGTGGACCCACGGACAGGACAATGTTTTCAATGTCTTTTGTGTAGCATTGGCTGGCACATGGAAGCACTTCTTTGTGCATCCGATCCTACAAAAGAACACATTGGATGCCGTATGTCCGTTCCATTATTATGGAACATGTCCTATTCTGTTCCGTAATAACGGACTGTGACTCAATACAAGTCAATGGACCCGCAAAATCCCTGGAAGCCGCACGGAAGCACTTCCGCGTGACCTCTGTCGAGTGCCCGTGCAGTCTGTGTCCCGCTCCCTGCCAGCCCCGCGGCTGCCCGCACTGCAGTGTCAGTGTCTGCCCGCAGTGTCAGCAGCTTCTCATCATACTGCAGTGCGGGCAGCCATGGGGATGATGAGCGCTGCTGTCAGGAGGTTAGATGAGATCATTACCTGCTGTGACAATCTCCTGCACTCCTGACGTCAGCGCTGTCACTGCCTTCTATGCCTGCTGCGTTCTCACATCACGTCTCGGGGGTGGCCATAGCACTAGCTGTCACTAGTGGTGACGTCACGGGCTCCCGCGATACTGCTGAGAACGCGGCAGACAATGGAAGTCAGTGACAACGCTGCCTTCAGGAGTGCAGGAGATCGTCACAGCAGGTAATTATCTCATCTAACCTCCTGATGGCAGCGCTTGTCATCCCCTGCAGTGACCTGGGCTGACCTATTGATATTAGCTCTGGTCACAACACTACTCTCCCAGCCAATGGGGAACATTCTGTTCTTCATTGACTGGAACAGTGGGTATGGTATGGATCATCGTGGGACCCCCTTAATGGATTACGCCGCACCCAGATTTAATTGTTTTTTTAAATAAATTGGTGAAAGAGGGAATGTTTTGGCGAGTGTTTTTTCAAATAGACAAACCTAAAAGTTTTATTTTTTTTTATTACTGACTGGGTTTTTGATTTCGGGTATCTGATAGACACATGACATCACTAACCCCAGGGCTTGATGCCAGGTGACATTACACATCTGGCATCAACCCCATATATTACCTCGTTTGCCACTGAACCAGGGCAATAGAATGAGTTGGGGCGAAGCGCCAGGATTGGCACATCCAATGGATGCACCACTTCTGGGGTGGCTCTGGCCTGCTATTTTTAGGCTGGGGAGTGTCCAATGACGGTGGACCTCCCTAGTCTGAGAATACCAGACCACAGCTGTCCACTATACCTTAGCTGGTGATCCAATTTGGGGGGACCCCACGTTTTTTGTTTTAAATTATTTATTTAATTTAAAATAACAGCATGGGGTGCCCTCTGTTTTGGATTACCAGCCAAGGTGAAGCTGCCAGCTGTGATTTGCAGGCTGCAGCCGTCTGCTTTACCCTAGTTGGCTACAATAGATAGGGGGGACCC
This sequence comes from Anomaloglossus baeobatrachus, assembly GCF_048569485.1. Classification (NCBI taxonomy): domain Eukaryota; kingdom Metazoa; phylum Chordata; class Amphibia; order Anura; family Aromobatidae; genus Anomaloglossus; species Anomaloglossus baeobatrachus. The sequence goes on from NC_134355.1 coordinate 490,479,167, forward strand.
CACGTTGTTTTTTTTTTTTTAATTATTTATTTATTTTTTGGCTAAATACAAGGCTAAGCATGATTTAGTGCCACATGAAAGTCACTAAAGGGTGCCAGCTTAGAATATGCAAGGAGGTGGGACATTATACAGGTCTTTCTCATCTATCATCAATCTATCTATCTATGTTTTTTATCTATCCCTCTATCTATCTATCTATCTATCTATCTATGTCTACCTGTCTATTTATCTATCTATCTATCTATCCATTATCTATCTATCTATTCATCAATCCATCTTTCTATCTATCCATTATCTATCTGTCTATTCATCTATCTATCTATCTATCCATCGATTATCTATCTATTATTTATTGCTGTTAAAGCATTAAAAAAACACGGGGACCAACGTGCAAAAAAAGCACCAAAAATGCACCAAAACGCAGTAAAAACGCACACGTTTTTGGTGCGTTATTGGTGCGGTTTTTTTTAACGCAGGTGCGCTAATCCTTCACTCTCAAGAAATTTCTTAAGAAAATTTCTTGATAAAAATCCTTTTTCTAGTGCGCACATAGCCTAAAGATGTAATAGTAAGATAATGAAAAGAAAATTACCTTAGTGTACTGCTCACCTCCGTGCTGCTGTATATCCTCAGCGTGACCCTGAGGTTATGCAGTGGGGAGGGCTTTAAATACCACCCCCACTACATTTGTGTAAACATGTACTTAGACAATTTTCTTATTTCTTCTTAGCGACTACATGAACAAGGCTGTTCAAAGCCGAAACGTAGGATTTGGGCGCATTTCACACTACAGTCTTATGAAAAAGTTTGGGCACCCCCATTAATGTTAACTTTTTTTCTTTATAACAATTTGGGTTTTTGCAACAGCTATTTCAGTTTCATATATCTAATAACTGATGGACTGAGTAATATTTCTGGATTGAAATGAGGTTTATTGTACTAACAGAAAATGTTCAATCCGCATTTAAACAAAATTTGACCAATGCAAAAGTATGGGCACCTCAACATAAAAGTGACATTAATATTTTGTAGATCCTCCTTTTGCAAAAATAACAGCCTCTAGACACTTCCTGTAGCTTTTAATGAGTTCCTGGATCCTGGATGAAGGTATATTTGACCATTCCTGTTTACAAAACAATTCCAGTTCCGTTAAGTTTGATGGTCGCCGAGCATGGACAGCACACTTCAAATCATCCTACAGATTTTCAATGATATTCAGGTCTGGGGACTGGGATGGCCATTCCAGAACATTGTAATTGAGTAGATTTGGAGCGGTGTTTTGGATCATTGTCTTGCTGAAATATCCATCCCCTGTGTAACTTCAACTTCTTCACTGATTCTTGCATATTATTGTCAAGAATCTGCTGATACTGAGTTGAATCCATGCGACCCTCAACTTTAACAAGATTCCCGGTGCCGGCATTGGCCACACAGCCCCAAAGCATGATAGAACCTCCACCAAATTTTACTGTGAGTAGCAAGTGCTTTTCTTGGAATGCCGTGTTTTTTTGCCTCCATGCATAATGCCTTTTTGTATGGCCAAACAACTCAATCTTTGTTTCATCAGTCCACAGGACCTTCTTCCAAAATGTAACTGGCTTGCCCAAATGTGCTTTTGCATACCTCAGGCGACTCTGTTTGTGGCGTGCTTGCAGAAACGGCTTCTTTCGCATCCCTCTCCCATACAGCTTCTCCTTGTGCAACATGCGCTGTACTGTTGACCGATGCACATTGAAACCATCTGCAGCAAGATGATGCTGCAGGTCTTTGGAGGTGGTCTGTGGATTGTCCTTGACTGTTCTCACCATTCTTCTTCTCTGCCTTTCTGATATTTTTCTTGGCCTGCCACTTCTGGGCTTAACAAGAACTGTACCTGTGTTCTTCCATTTCCTTACTATGTTCCTCACAGTAGAAACTGACAGTTTAAATCTCTGAGACAACTTTTTGTATCCTTCCCCTGAACAACTATGTTGAATAATCTTTGTTTTTAGATCATTTGAGAGTTGTTTTGAGGAGCCCATGATGCCACTCTTCATAGGAGATTCAAATAGGAGAACAACTTGCAAGTGGCCACCTTAAATACCTTTTCTCATGATTGGATACACCTGCCTATGAAGTTCAAAGCTCAATGAGGTTACAAAACCAATTTAGTGCTTTAGTAAGTCAGTAAAAAGTAGTTGGGAGTGTTCAAATCAAGAAATTGATAAGGGTGCCCATGGTTTTGCACCGATCAAATTTTGTTTAAATGCGGATTGCACATTTTCTGTTAGTACAATAAACCTCATTTCAATCCAGAAATATTACTCACTCCATCAGTTATTAGATATATGAAACTGAAATAGCTGTTGCAAAAACCCAAATTGTTATAAAGAAAAAAGGTTAACATTAATAATGGTGCCCACACTTTTTCATATGACTGTATATATCCTATATATTCATCTATGAAAATAAATAAATATCTTTCCCTTGCATAAGAATTATTTTGTGTGCAGTGTATATTCATTGATTCTCACTGTGTATAGACTGTGTCTGAACAGCGTGATGAAGCAGAGTTGACATTGCTGTCCCTGTGGATTATGTCAGACTAAGGAGTTTTTTATAATAAAGATGGAGTCTCTAAATTTTTTTGTTTTATTCTAATAAAAAAAATTCTCTGTGTTGTTTGTTTTTTACTGTTTACTAGAAATTCATGGTGGCCATGTCTAATTTGGCATGACACCATGAATTTCCTTCTTAGTACCATCTGAGAATTCAAAGCTGGTATTAACCCCTTTATTATCTAGCGTACCACCGCATTAGGGCCGCTGGACTAGCCAGGTAAAGCGCCTGGAAATGGCGCCAACAAACAATTCTAGCTGTAAATGGTTTTGAATGCAATATCTACATAGATGTATAGAGGTTTATTTCCAACAACCACCACTCCAGTGTTCTAATGGTACATTGTGTTTGCTAACTGTGTTAGAAGGTTAATGGATGTTTAGAAATCTCTTAAAAACCCTTGTGCAAGTATGTTAGCACAGCTGAAAACAGTTTTGCTGATTAGAGAAGCTATACAACTGACCTTCCTTTCAACTACTTGAGATTCTGGAGCATTACATGTTGTTGTGTTGGTTTCATTAAAATCTCAAAAATTCAACAAAAAGAGAACTTTCATGTGAAATTTGACAGTTTATTCCTGTTCTTAGAAATTAAGGATATTCCATGCGAGAAATGGCCAAGAAACTGACAATTTCTTACAATGGTGTGTACTACTCCCTCCAGAGGAGAGCACAAACAGGCTCTAACAAGAGTAGAAAGAGAAGTGGAAGGCCCTGCTGCACAACTGAGCAACAAGACAAGTGCATTAGAGTCTTTAGTTTGAGAAATCGATGCCTCACAGTTCCTCAACTGGCAGCTTCTTTAAATAGTACCCGCAAAATGCCAGTGTCAATATCTACAGTGAAGAATATACATTGCTGGGATGCTGGCCTTCAAGGCAGAGTGGCAAAGAAAAAGCCATATCTGAAACTGGACAATAAAAGGAAAAGATTAATATAGGCAAAAAAAACACAGACATTGGACAGAGGAAGATTGGAAAAAAGTGGTTTGGACAGACGAATCGAAATGTGAGGTGTTTGGATCACACAGAAAAACATTTGTGAGACGCAGAACTACTGAAAAGATGCTGGAAGAGTGCCTGACGCCATCTGTCAAGAATGGTGGAGATAATGTGATGGTCTGGGGTTGCTTTGGTGCTGGTAAAGTTGGAGATTTGTACAATGTAAAGGGATTTTGAATAAGGAAAGCCTGCTTTACACATTGCAATTTGTTGTGCAATCACGTTTGCGATGTGACACGCCCAGATCGCATATGTGATCTAATGAGATAGCACGTAGGTCATTCATTTGCTGTCACACGTGCGTTACTAGTCTTTGTTAAATTGATCAATTTCGTGTGCGATCCTTTAGATCATGTGTTCTGTGACGTATGCATTGGGCACCCTTTTTTTTTTTTATTTATAGACTTGCCAAGCGTGTGTAATGTGTAGGGATGCGTTTTTACTATGTCATCTGCCATTCAGCTCTGCTACATGGCCGCTAACAGCAGACACAGAAAGCCATGTAGCAGAGCTGAATGGCAAATGACAGCAGACACAGAAAGAGCTGCACGATCAGAATGAACTCGGGTTAACTTCACTCGACTTCATTGTCATGCTGCGGCTCTGTCTGTGTCGCGTCCTGATTAGCGGTCACCAGTGAAGGACTCACCGGTGACCGCTAAACTCCTGAGTAACTGAATTCAGCAGCCATCTCTCATATACTCACCGATCCCCGATTTCCGGCGCGCCGCTGCACGGCATTCACACTGCTCCGGCGGCTTTTACTATTTTGAAAAAGCCGGCCGCTCATTAAACAATCTCGTATTCTCTGCTTTCCCCGCCCACCGGCTCCTATGATTGGTTGCAGTGAGACACGCCCCCACGCTGAGAACTGTCCCATCTAATGTATGCGGCAATTCTGGGCGGCTGCTGGCTGATATTGTTAGGCTGGAGGGCTCCCCATAACGTGGAGCTCCCCATCCTGAGAATACCAGCCTTCAGCCGTATGGCTTTATCTGGCTGGTTTTAAAATTGGGGGGGACCACACGCCGTTTTTTTAAATTATTTAATTATTTATTTCACTGCACAGTATAGACACGCCCACCGGCTGCTGTGATTGGGTGCAGTGAGACACCTGTCACTCAGCGTGGGTGCGTGTCTCACTGCAACCAATCATAGGCGCCGGTGGGCGGGGAAAGCAGGGAATACGAGATTGTTTAATGAGCGGCTGGCTTTTTCAAAATAGTAAAAGCCGCCGGAGCAGTGTGAATGCCGTGCAGCGCCGCACCGGTCATCGGGGATCGATGAGTATGAGAGAGGGGGTAAGAAGGATAGACTGACATGGACAGAGAGAGAGGGACAGAGATAGTGATCGACTGACAGAGATTAGTGAATGACAGACATTGTGAGGCGCCTCAAAACGCAGCTTTTCAGCTGCGCTCTGAAGCGGACCTTTTTTAAGCTGCGGTGCAGAGCGCACACCTGCGCACATAGCCCCAGACATCAAAATCGTATGAGGGATGTCACACGTTTCAATTGGCTAGGTTTGTGCAACAAAACGTTCAATTCTAGACAAAGATACGATGTGTTTGCGATCAACGGTTTTGCGTTCAATCCTGATCGCACATAGATGTCACACGCAGATACCTCACAAACGATGCCGGATGTGCGTCACTTATAACTTAACCCCAACGACGGATTGTGAGATATATTGAAGCGTGTGAGGCGGGCTGAAGGCTATCACTCCATTTTGCAACGCCATGCCATACCCTGTGGACAGCGCTTGATTGGAGCCAATTTCATCCTACAACAGGACAATGATCCAAAGCACACCTCCAAATTATGCATGAATGATTTAGGGAAGAAGCAGGTAGCTGGTATTCTATCTGTAATGTAGTGGCCAGCCCAGTCACCAGATCTCAACCCCATTGAACTGTTGTGGGTGCAGCTTGACCGTATGGTACGCAAAAAGTGCACATCAGGCCAATCCAACTTGTGGGATGGGGTCTGGAAGCATGGGGTGAAACATCTCCAGATTACCTCCATAAATTAACAGCTAGAATGCCAAAGGTCTGCAAAGCTGTAATTGCTGCAAAGGACCATTCTTTGATGAAAGCAAAGTTTGAAAGAGAAAATTATTATTTAAAGTAAAACTCATTATTTCTAACCTCGTCTATGTCTGGACTATATTTCCATTCATCATGCAACTCATTTGATAAATAAAAGTATGATTCTTCATGGAAAATACAAGATTGTCTGGGTGACCCCAAACTTTTGAACTGGCAAAAATTAAGAGACCACTGCAAAATTTTCAGTTTTTCGGATTTCTCTCTTTATAGGTATATTTTTGAATTAAATGTAAATTGTTGTTTCATTTCTATAAACTAGTATTTTCCGAAAATAAAAGAAAATGCACAATCCGCATTTAATCAAAATTTGACAGGTGCAAAAGTATGGGCACCTCAACATAAAAGTGACATTAATATTTTGTAGATCCTCCTTTTGCAAAAATAACAGCCTCTAGTCGCTTCCTGTAGCTTTTAATGAGTTCCTGGATGAAGGTATATTTGACCATTCCTGTTTACAAAACAATTCCAGTTCAGTTAAGTTTGATGGTCGCCGAGCATGGACAGCACGCTTCAAATCATCCCACAGATTTTCAATGATATTCAGGTCTGGGGACTGGGATCGCCATTCCAGAACATTGTAATTGTTCCTCTGCATGAATGCCTGAGTAGATTTGGAGCGGTGTTTTGGATCATTGTCTTGCTGAAATATCCATCCCCTGCGTAACTTCAACTTCGTCACTGATTCTTGCACATTATTGTCAAGAATCTGCTGATACTGAGTTGAATCCATGCAACCCTCAACTTTAACAAGATTTCCGGTGCCGGCATTGGCCACACAGCCCCAAAGCATGATGGAACCTCACCAAATTTTACTGTGGGTAGCAAGTGTTTTTCTTGGAATGCTGTGTTTTTTTGCCTTCATGCATAACGTTTTTTTGTATGACCAAACAACTCAATCTTTTTTTCATCAGTCCACAGGACCTTCTTCCAAAATGTAACTGGCTTGTCCAAATGTGCATTTGCATACTTCAGGCGACTGTTTGTGGCATGCTTGCAGAAACGGCTTCTTTCGTATCACTCTCCCATACAGCTTCTCCTTTCCTTGTGCAACATGCGCTGTATTGTTAACCGATGCACATTGACACCATCTGCAGCAAGATGAAGCTGCAGGTCTTTGGAGGTGGTCTGTGGATTGTCCTTGACTGTTCTCACCATTCTTCTTCGCTGCCTTTCTGATATTTTTCTTGGCCTGCCACTTCTGGGCTTAACAAGAACTGTACCTGTGTTCTTCCATTTCCTTACTATGTTCCTCACAGTAGAAACTGACAGTTTAAATCTCTGAGACAACTTTTTGTATCCTTCCCCTGAACAACTATGTTGAATAATCTTTTTTTCAGATCATTTGAGAGTTGTTTTGAGGAGCCCATGATGCCACTCTTCATAGGAGATTCAAATAGGAGAACAACTTGCAAGTGGCCACCTTAAATACCTTTTCTCATGATTGGATACACCTGCATATGAAGTTCCAAGCTCAATGAGGTTACAAATCCAATTTAGTGCTTTAGTAAGTCAGTAAAAAGTAGTTAGGAAGGTTCAAATCAAGAAATTGATAAGGGTGTCCATACTTTTGCACCGGTCAAATTTTGTTTAAATGCGGATTGCACATTTTCTGTTAGTACAGACCTGGGCAAGGGGCGGCCCGCGGGCCACATCCGGCCCGCCTGCTCTCTGTGACCGGCCCGCCCGTGTTCAGCCGGTGCAGTGGAGCCGGGCTGCAGCGTGCCGAGCAGTGGGAGATCCTGTGCAGGTCCGCACAGTCAGTGCAGGCAGCGGAACGCAGGAGTCTTTCCTCTGTTCCCTGCCGGCACTAATTGTCAGTGACACACGCGCGCGCTCTGACGTTGTCAGTACTGCGCTGCGTGTGTCATTTCAAAAGTTCCCGCCGGGCAGGAGAAGAAGAAGCACAGCAGACGGAATAATTCATCTTGCAGGACCTGCGATGATGTCACGCCCATGTGACTGTGTGGGAGGAGACACAGGATGCCGGGCAGAAAGCAAGATACTGAATCCTGAAGGAGATGTGGACACATGATGACTGGTAATGAGAAAAGAGGGGACATGAGGGGGAGGGGGGCTGCAGGGTGAGTGCATATGAGCGAAGATGGAGCTGCAGGGTGAGGGGCATATGAGGGCTGCAGACTGACAAAAGGATGTGAAGGGGTGCAGAGTGTTTGAGAGGGGTAAGTTGGGGTACAGGCAGGGTGAGATATGTGGGCAGGGTGTGTGACATATGGGGGTGTAGTGTGTGTGTGATATGGGGGTGCAGGCTGTATGGGGTGTAGTGTGTGTGATATGGGGGTGCAGGCTAGTGGTGTAGTATATGGGGGTATAGTGATGTAGTATATTACAGGTGTGCTATATGGAGGCGTAGTATATTACAGGTGTACTATATGGAGGCGTAGTATATTACAGGTGTACTATATGGAGGCGTAGTATATTACAGGTGTGCTATATAGGGGTGTAGTATATTACAGGTGTGCTATATAGGGGTGTAGTGATGTAGTATATTACAGGTGTGCTATATGGAGGTGTAGTATATTACAGGTGTGCTATATGGAGGTGTAGTATATTACAGGTGTGCTATATGGAGGTGTAGTATATTACAGGTGTGCTATATGGAGGTGTAGTATATTACAGGTGTGCTCTATGGAGGTGTAATATATTACAGGTGTGCTATATGGAGGTGTAGTATATTACAGGTGTGCTATATGGAGGTGTAGTATATTACAGGTGTGCTATATGGAGGTGTAGTATATTACAGGTGTGCTATATGGAGGTGTAGTATATTACAGGTGTGCTATATGGAGGTGTAGTATATTACAGGTGTACTATATGGAGGTGTAGTGTATTACAGGTGTGCTATATGGAGGTGTAGTGTATTACAGGTGTGCTATATGGAGGTGTAGTATATTACAGGTGTGCTATATGGAGGTGTAGTATATTACAGGTGTGCTATATGGAGGTGTAATATATTACAGGTGTGCTATATGGAGGTGTAGTATATTACAGGTGTGCTATATGGAGGTGTAGTATATTACAGGTGTGCTATATGGAGGTGCAGTATATTACAGGTGTGCTATATGGAGGTGCAGTATATTACAGGTGTGCTATATGGAGGTGTAGTATATTACAGGTGTGCTATATGGAGGTGCAGTATATTACAGGTGTGCTATATGGAGGTGTAGTATATTACAGGTGTGCTATATGGAGGTCTAGTATATTACAGGTGTGCTATATGGGGGTGTACTATATTACAGGTGTAGTATATGGGGTGTAGTGGTGTAGTATATTACAGGTGTGCTATATGGAGGTGTAGTATATTACAGGTGTGCTATATGGAGGTGTAGTATATTACAGGTGTACTATATGGAGGCGTAGTATATTACAGGTGTGCTATATGGAGGTGTATATTACAGGTGTGCTATATGGAGGTGTAGTATATTACAGGTGTGCTATATGGAGGTGTAGTATATTACAGGTGTGCTATATGGAGGTGTAGTATATTACAGGTTTGCTATATGGAGGTGTAGTATATTACAGGTGTGCTATATGGAGGTGTAGTATATTACAGGTGTGCTATATGGAGGTGTAGTATATTACAGGTGTGCTATATGGAGGTCTAGTATATTACAGGTGTATTATATAGGGGTGTAATGATGTAGTATATCGGAGGTGTATTATATAGTGGTGTAGTGTAATACAGGTGTATATGGGGGTGTAGTATATTATAGGTATATGGAGGGAGTGTAGTATAATACAGGTGTAGTATATAGGGGTGTAGTGGTGTAGTTTATTACAGGTGTAGTATATGGAGGGGGTGTAGTGATGTAGTATATTGGGTAGAACTGAGGTAATTATATTAGTCCGGCCCTCTAAACCAATCCCAATTTCTCATGCGGCCCCATGGGAAAATTAATTGCCCACCCCTGTGTTAGTACAATAAACCTCATTTCAATTCCGAAATATTACTCAGTCCATCAGTTATTAGATATATGAAACTGAAATAGCTGTTGCAAAAACCCGAATTGTTATAAAGAAAAAAGGTTAACATTAATAGGGGTGCCCAAACTTTTTCATATGACTGTATGTGATGCCCTGGACTAGCCAGGTAGTCACAGGTTGACCCCCTGCATAAACACCAGCCCCTAATAAGGTGACAGCAGCCAACCTACAAACCCTTGTCACCTCTCTCAGTGTTCAATAGTCACACCAGGGGCGGGGCCAGGCGGTTGGACACACCCACCTAGGAGTCCAGAGGGCCTGAGACTGGAAACAAACAGTTAGTTAATTAGTCAGTACAGTGAAGTGGAGTGGAGTTCAAGTTCTAGTGCAGCAGGCCTGTGGCATCAAGTCTGCAGCGACAACACTGACCGGTGCCGGCGTCGTAGCCCTGGTACCGTGGCAAGGAGGCAGATGGTGGTTGCCACCTGCAGGAGCTGGGAAGATGGCTGGTGGAACCGTAAGGGACTGGGACAGGGTAGTGGACCACCGGTACCGAATCGGGGAGCCAACTGGAAACCGGAGCACCAGGAGAGGTACTCAGACCCAGAACAAGGTCCAGAAACCACTGGACCACGTCGAATTCACTGATTGAGGTCTGGACCTTAGGTCCTTTCCCATCCCAAGACCCGAAAGATGGCAACAGCCCACCGAGGAGGATAGAAAGCCACCGCTCAGGCAAAGAGATCCCACGGGCCAGCGCCTGCGGGCAAACGGGTTCCCCGACACACATCAAGCCGGGGTGCGGACTACCGTTGCTGAAGCATAGGCAGTCAAGTTCTACCACAGAGGTGAAGGAGAAAGGTGGGAACCACCAACCTGAGAAAGGGGCAAAGCACAGCCGGCACCGACCACCATCCTTTTTGGTTTACCAGAGACTCCGGTGTATCTGTCATAGTGAGTACAACAGTGCCGTCTGGCCACGCACCGCACCACACAATCTTGCCCGCCTCACCGGCCTGTGGGGATCCGCATGCAGGGAAAACCGCCAACGGAAAAGGAGAAGCTACAGTTCCCGCATGGGACGCTGGTGCGGCGCCCGGCCCAGAAGGCCTCCCAATAGTCAGTTTGGAGCCAGAGGAAGCGACCGACGAGGAGGCTGCGACGCCCGCCCAGGACGCTGGAGCTGAGGCGACATGGAGCCAGTTGCCGCCAGGGACGGCGACGTGGCTGGAAAGAAAGTTGGCGCAGTTCTGTATCCAGGTATGGGTCGGGTCGATGCAGCAAGCTCTGGGCTGGAAGCAGGAGATACAAGAGATGGCAGCTGTAGTGCGGGCGAACGAGAGGCCCGCCTCAGGGAAAGAACCCCGGCAGAATCAGACCATGCAGACCCTTCCAGACCCGCCGACCCGTCAGGAGACAGGACCTGCTCACGGTGAGACCCGTGAATCCCAGGTGTCCCAGATCTCCGTACAAGCCTTGGGTGTAAGGAGAGCGTATATGGGTGCTCAGCTGCTCATCCGCCTCTCTCTGCCACCCTCTGACCAGGAAGATGAAGAGGAGTGTTAAAAAGTAGCGGATCCCGGCTACCCCAGTAGTTGTCCCCATTGGGACTATGCTGTCCGTCCCAGTTGGGACTTTACTGTTTTACACCATTCCAATATAGACAAGGCCGTGAACTTGCAAGCCACCTGGAGGAAGGGCCTGCGGCAGAGGAGGCCGAGGTCACGTCACCAATGCAACCGGTGACAACCCTCCGGGTCAGGGGTCCCCTGGACGTGGGGCCTCTGAGAGACTGCCGGGTAAGGAACTTTTTACCCAGCCTTTTTGGGCAACACCTGGACCCGTTGCTGGACTGGGGAAAAGGGGTGCTGCCTGTTTCCTAAAGGCAGCATCAAGTCTAGGTTTGTTTGGGTGGGCAACTGAAGGACCTGGTCCCGTTCCTGTTAAATAAAACTGTTTTGTTATGCAAAATTTAAAAATGTGCCTCCTGCAAGGGATGATTTACAAAAGTATGCTTGAATTGTAAAAAGTTTAGTATACTGGTATTTCTGTTTTCCCGTTTTATCTTTTCAGCAAACAAAAATAAACCGGTGGTGATCGGGCAGCCCGTGGACGGTCTGCATTAAATCGAGGGGGAATGTGACGCCCTGGACTAGCCAGGTAGTCACATGTAGACCCCCCACACAAACACCAGCCCCTAATAAGGTGACAGCAGCCAACCTACAAACCCTTGTCACCTCTCTCAGTGTTCAATGGTCACACCAGGGGGCAGAGCTAGGTGGTTGGCCATGCCCACCTAGGAGTCCAGAGGGCCTGAGAAAGGAAACAAACAGTTAGTTAGTTAGTCAGTACAGTGAAGTGGAGTGGAGTTCAAGTTCTAGTGCAGCAGGCCTGTGGTGTCAGGTCTGCAGCGACAACACTGACCGGTGCCGGGGTCCTAGCCCTGGTACCGTGGCAAGGAGGCAGACGGTGGTTACCACCTGCAGGAGTCGGGAAGATGGCTCGTGGAACCGTAAGGGACCGGGACAGGGTAGTGGGAGCCAACTGGAAACCGAAGCACTAGAAGGGGTACTCAGACCCAGAACGAGGTCCATTCCCGCCCCAAGACCCGAAAGACGGCAACAGCCCACCGAGGAGGATAGAAAGCCACCGCTCAGGCAAAAAGATCCCACGGGCCAGCGCCTGCGGGCAAACGGGTTCCCTGACACACATCAAGCCAGGGTGTGGACTACCATTGCTGAAGCATAGGCAGTCAAGTTCTACCACAGAGGTGCAGGAGAAAGGCGGGAACCACGAACCTGAGAAAGGGGCAAAGCACAGCCGGCTGCAGGCACCGACCACCATCCTTTTTGATTTACCAGAGACTCCGGTGTATCTGTCATAGTGAGTACAAAAGTGCCGTTGGGCCGCGCACCACACCACACCACACCATCTTGCCCGCACCTGACGACCACCGGGCCCCGGGACCATCACCCCCTGCCCATGGAGGGGTCAACACCAAGCTGCATAACATCATCCCCGGGAGCCTAGTTAACGGCAGCGGTGGTGTCCACATTCACCACAACCCGTGGGTGGCGTCACGAACTTACATCACTAAACGCCACGGCCTCGTCCGTGAACCTTCCCCACCGAAATCCCTACACATAGCGCCAACTCCCTTTCAGAGCGACGTGACCCCCGGGTCCGGGAGCAGGTCGAGCCACCCATCGAGCACGGATCCGAGCGGCTCGGCAGCTGGCTGAGCCCCGGGGCGGTACATATATATATATATATATACACAGTAAAAAAAAAATAGATAACTTAAAAAAATGACGTAGCCCTCCAAGGTGTTTTGATTCTCAGCGCAGATAAAGCAGACGGCTACGGGCTGCCACCCCCATCTGCCTGGTTTTACCTTGACTGGCAATCAAAATACAGGGAAGCCCATTCATTATTTTTTTTATTATTGTGATTGCCAGTCAGGTAAAACCAGGCAGCTGGGGGCTGGGATTCTCCACAGCCCGCAGCCACTTCTGGAAATGGCGCATTGTTTCTTAGCGCCATTTCCAGGTGATTTACCCGGCTCGTCCAGTAGCCCTGGTGGTGCTGGCACGCTAGGTAATAAAGGGGTTAATACCAGCTTTGTATTCTCAGAGGGTACTAAGCCCGAAATTCATGGTGTCACGTCAAATTAGACATGGCCACCATGAATTTCTAGTAAACAGTAAAAAAAACACAACACAGAGATTTTTATTTTATTAGAAATAAAAAAAAAAAAAAACACTTAAAGACTTCATCTTTATTATAAAAAAAACTCCTTAGAGAGAATTGTCAGCTCTGCTACATTGCTCTGTATAGAGCGTGAAGCAGGCTGACACTGAGGGTATGACTCGTGCAGTCTCGCATTGGCATCACCCCGCATGGCCTGACAATCTCCAGGCAGGAGCGCCTCAGCTGCATGGAAATATATGCAGCTGACCCGCTCCTGTGGGAGGATTGTGTGCCATGATTCGACACTTGCACAGTGATAGTTAAGTTCAGTTAACCCCTTCACCCACGGCCACTAAAACACCCCTAATGACCGGGCCATTTTTTGCAATTCTAACCAGTGTCAATTTGACAGGTTATAACTCTAGAACGCTTCAATGGATCCCGGCGGTTCTGACATTGTTTTTTCATGACATATTGTACGTCATGATAGTGGTAAATTTATGCCGATTTTTTTTTTGCGTTTATTTGTGAAAATTTTGGATATTTCGCGAAAATTTTGAAAATTTTTCCATTTTTAAACTTTGAAATTTTATGCTTATAAATCTGAGAGATATGTCCCACAAAACAGTTGCTAAATAACATTTCCCACTTGTCTACTTTACACCAGTGCAATTTTTGAAACAACCTTTTTTTTTCGTTAGGGAGTTAGAAGGGGTGAAAGTTCATCAGCAATTTCTCATTTTTCCAACAACATTTACAAAACCATTTTTTAGGGACTACATCACATTTGAAGTGACTTTGAGAGGCCTAAGGAACAGAAAATACCCAAAAGTTACACCATTTTGAAAACTGCACCCCTCACACTGCTAAAACCAAATCTAAGAAGTTTATTAACCCTTTAGGTGCTTCACAGGAACCAAAGCCATGTGGAAGGAAAAATGAAAATTTTACTTTTTTACACAAAAATGTTACTTTAGCCATAAAACTTTAAATTTTCACAAGGGAGAAAAAAGAAAGTGCAGCATACAATTTATTGTGCAATTTCTCCTTAGTATGCTGATATCTCATATTTAGTGGAAATCAATTGTTTGGGCGCATGGCAGAGCTCGGAAGGTAAGGAGTGCCATTCGAATTTTGGAACGCAAAATTAGCTGGACTAATTACCGGACGCCATGTCTGGTTTTTGAGACCCCTTGAGGTGCCTAAACAATAGAGCTCCCCCACAAGTGATCCGATTTTGGAAACTAGACCCCTCAAGGAATTTCTCTAGATGTTTGTTAAGCACTTTAAACCCCTTGGGGCTTCACAGAAGTTTATAATGTTGAGCCACAAAAAGAAAAAAAAAATTTACCACAAAACTTTTGCTTCAACCAGTTAGTTTTTTTTCACAAGGGTATGATACAAAAATGCATCATAAAATGTATTGTGCATTTTCTCCTGAGTACGACAATACCCTATATGTGATAAAAATCAATTGTTTGGGCGCATGACAGGGCTTTGAAGGGAAGGAGCGTCATTTGAATATTTGAACGCAAAATTAGATGGACTCATTAGCGGATGCCAAGTTGGGTTTGGAGACTCCTTGAGGTGCCTAAACAATGGAGTACCCCCACAAGTTACCCCATTTTGGAAACTAGACCCCTCAAGGAATTTATCTAGATGTTTGGTGAGCCCATTGAGCCCCCAGGGGCTCCACAGAAGTTGATAAAATTTAGCCGTGAAAATATATATTTTTTTTACCACAAAACTGTTACTTAAACCAGGCAGATTTTTTTTAACAAGTGTATAAGGAAAAAATGCATCATAAAATGTATTGTGCAAGTTCTCTTGAGTACGCAAATACCTCATATGTGGTGGAAAGTAATTCTTTGGGTGTATGGTGGGGCTCAGAAGGGAAGGAGCGCCATTTGACAGGAAAATTGGTTGGAATCCTTAGCAGGCGTTATGTTGCATTTGGAGACCCCCTGAGGTGCCTAAACAATGGAGCTCCCCCACAAGTGACCCCCCAGGGAATTTATCTAGATGTTTGGTGAACCCCTTGAGCCCCCAGGGGCTCCACAGAAGTTGATAATGTTGAGCCATGAATACATTTTTTTTTACCACAAAACTGTTACTTGGACAGGTAGTTTTTTTTACAAAGGTATCAGGAAAAAATGCACCATAAAACGTATTGAGCAGTTTTTTCTCCTGAGCACGCAGATACCTCATATGTGGTGGAAAGTAATTGTTTTGGCGCATGGCGGGGCTCAGAAGGGAAGGAGCGCCATTTGACAGCAAAATTGTTTGGAATCATTAGCGGACACCATGTCACGTTTGGAGACCCCCCTATGGTGCCTAAACAGTGGAGCTCCCCCGTAAGTGACCCCATTTTGGAACTAGAGCCCTCAAGGAATTTATCTAGATGTTTGGTAAGCCCCTTGTAACCCCAGGGGCTCCACAAATGTTGATAACGTTGAGCTGTGAAAATTATTTATTTTTTTTTCCAGAAAATTTTTGCTTCAACCAGATAGCTTTTTTTCACAAGGGTATAAGTAAATAATGCACCATAAAATTTATTGTGCAATTTCTCCTGAGTACGAAGGTACCCCATATGTAGTGGAAAGTAACTGTTTGGGCCCACGGCAGGGCTTGGAAGAGAAAGAGCGCCATTTGACTTTTCAAATGCACAGATGCCGTGCACTGATTGGCCGCTGCAGGATGCATGGATGGATGAGATACAAAAAGCGACCGGGGATACGGAAAAAAAAAAGTCACGCCGAAAATTGAGCAGGGATGCCCATCCGTTATGTGCATCCCTGAGCAGCATTCGGCCACTGCAGGACGCACACACGGATGAGGTGCAAAAAAACGATGCAAGATACGGACAAAAAAAAAGTCCCGCCGAAAATTGACCACGGATTCAGATGCGTTATCTGCATCACTGATCAGCGCTCGGCGGGATGCACGGATGGATGAGGTGTAAAAACGGACAGGGGATAGAGGAAAAAAAAATTATACTCACAGTACCCAGAGGATTAGCAGGAGGATCACTGACCAGAGGAACTGCAGGAAGAATAGAAGGCAGCAAGTGGACAGCTTCTTACAAGAGCAACAGGCAGGAAGTTTGACAGCTCATCAGAAAACCCAAGAAGGACCCAGCGATAGAGGCAGATGTGACCGGGCCAGTGAAGACCTCGGACGACCCGGTCAAGGCACGTAGGGGACATTGGAGAGGGAGAGCAGATGGACAGAAGTGAGGGGGAGACCGGAGAAGCAGAGGCAGGAGAATGGGAGCAGAATAGAGATCGCAGGGGGGCAGATCACGGGGGGGGGCATATCGCAGCAGGGGGCACATCGGCACGGGCAGGGGCCATCACAGGAGAGTGCAGGGGCCATTGCGGGAGCACGCAGGGGCTACAGGGGGAGCATGCACGCAATACGCACAGTGGGAGCGGGAGCGGCAACCTGAAAGCAGCAGCGGCGGCAGCAGCGGTGGCAGCAGCGGCGCCATACTACAAGTACCAGCTGGTTCACGCTGCAGACATGCTGGAGGAGGGCGGTCACCTCCAGATAAGACCGCCCCACTGCACACTGATTAGAGCGATTGCGTGTTATAGCACGATCGCTCCAATCAGCTGCAGGGGCTTGAGGGCCAAATGTTTGATCTCCTGCTATGATCTGCTGCAGCTGCTGCAGCACGTCATAGCAGGAACTCCCAGGATCACACTGGTTCAGGCATTGTTTTAGCCGAAATCAGTGCGATCGATGTGGTTAGCGGTTCAGATTTGAACAGCTAATCACAACGATCGTCAATGGGGGGTGGTGATGCCTGCCCCCCTGGGGTCAAGCAATGGTCCCCTGCTGTAAGAAACAACAGGGGACATCATTTGAAAGCTGTTACTATGGCCACGCAATCAAATGACCTTTAGGCAGCAAAGTTACGCCCCTGGATGTTAAGTCACGTAAAAATAGGACGTACCTTTACTGTCCGCAGTCGTGAAGGGATTAATAGAACCTTCGATGATGTAATCATGTGGCCAGTCTGTAAGCCAATGTCTGTACAACATTCACACCAGACTGGTCACATGGCTATGACGTCATTGAAGGTCCTGTAAGTCAGTGCAGGTTACCGGCAGCACAGCAATGATTGGACACGGAAGCAGCGGCTGGGAGACAGAGTCTGCAGGATGCATCACAGGACTTGTAAGTATAATCATAATGTTTTTAATAATGTATTTTTTTTACCGCCCCTGGACCCGATCTGTGCCCTATCTGTAACACGAGCTTCCCAGGAAAGCTTGTGATCAGGATCGTGTACGCAAACACTATGTAATCGGTACGAATCCCGATCTTTACAGGTCGGGATCGCCCCTCACTATGAGCAGGTCTATGTTGGAAAGAAAAAATGTTTAAGGCCAGTTATACTGTAATGAACCAGCAGGGGGGAGCTGGAGCACCAGGAGAGTGCTAGGCAGAGATTCTCAACTAGATGGCACTAGACTTAACAAACCAGCAGGGGGAGCAAGAGCACCAGAAGAGTGCTGACAGCAATCCTCCACTGAAGGGCACAAGTTTCAGTAGTGGAAGAAGTGGATGGTCGTATGGTCCGGAGTCAGAGCCAGGAGGTCGACAAGATACCAGTGGTCAGACAGAGACAGAGTCTAGGGAGAGCTGTGTCAGGAAACTGAGAGAGAATATCAAAGACCAGGGGAGCATAGAGAATCAGAGTTTATTAACAAGCCAAAGTTGGGAGTCGGGAGAGCAGACAATCGTAGGGAGTACAGGAGAACGGAACAACAGGGGAGGGAGGATGGGAGTCAGAGAGGAACGGCTTGGTCACGAATGAAAACAGTGAGGACAGAAAGTCAGAACAGAAACCAGTGGGAACAGAAAGTCAGAATGGGAGGCAAGGAGTAGGTACATAGTCAGGACAGGAGGTTGTGGGAAGTGACACAGTCAGGATGTGAGGCAGATAGGACGAATGTAGTCAGGACAGAACTTACAGGGACAAGCAGCACACTTCAGAGCAGATTTATAACTGGCACTGCATGAATGGAAGTGCCCTGAAGATAAGGCGCTGTGATCTCGGGAACGAGGCACAGAAGGGGGTCCCTCCCCCTGGCCACGATACAGGAAACACTGACAGCCATGGTCATGATACATGTGCTAGAGCGTCTAGTGCTACGTATGTCTGAGGTAGCCTTTTTGAGTTGACAGCCTTAGTCAGACTTAAGTAGGAGTCAAACTTGTGTGTGACTTGTGCAAGGATCGCTTCTCATCCGCTGTCGGTGGCTCTCCTGACAGAAGCGGTGCAGCTGCATAGAAATACATGAAGTTGACCCGCTCCTGTCAAGAGATCAGGCAATCGTCGCGCAAGTCACACAAATGTGACTCCAGCCTTAGCTGAATTTTGTTGGCAATGGTAAACATCAGATGGCTACATACGAAATTAACTGAAGCAGTTATTAAACAATATGTTGCACATTTTCTGAGTGGCACAAATATAATTATATTTATACTATTAAAATAACACTAATATAATTTATATTTCAATTCTCACATAAAATGTGTAGGCACTAGCAGTTAAATGTGTTTATTGACACTAAAATAAGAATCATTTTAGATTTCAATAAATTCACACTTCTAAATTACTTCCTTATAATGCCACTTCATAATTCATTATTTTGCATACTATAGAGTGATAATTTTGCTTTAATATATGAAGTGAAAGCAGATCAGGAACAAAGGAAATGTGGAGCTATCAGTGTGCTGTCAAAGATGTGACATAAATCCAAAGAAGGTCAAATGAAGGTGGTTTTATTCTACGTGTTTGAAAGTGTCTCCCCACGTCTTCATCAGGAAATCCACTAATATAACAGGCTACAACAGTAATGCGGTCTATAAATAGCAGGTTTTCAAAATAGAGCGCCAAGGAAGACACATGACAGTGAGTCATAGTACAAAGGAGGCGCTTAAGGCGTACATACTGTAGTCTGTTTTACAAATAAAACTAGCCTATTAGACTTTATTATATAAAAACAAGAAAAAAGGAAAAAAAAAGGATAAAAAATGACAAGATAGAAAAAAAGAAGAAAAATGGTGAAGACAGGCGAAAGAAAAAAAAAATAATTTTTAACATTGTTTGGAATCACTAAAGTGGATCAAAACCAACTCATTGCCATGAAATATGTGCAGGAAAGGCAAGCACTTGCAGTGTGCACTGTTCAGGAAACATGAAAGACCTGTGTTTTGAAAGATCTAATGACAGTGTATGACTCATAAAATTATATTAAAATAGAATTATGTAATAAGAATGTAAAAAAATATTTAAAAATATATATATATACTTTTTTAAAAAAAAAAATGTATGTGTGTTATTACAATAATTCACTAAAAAATATAACAAAAAATTGTGTAACTTAAATGGGGTTGGTGTCATTCCAGTAAATAAACCAGTGGAAAGGGTTAAAAATGGTGTATGAAAAATTGTATAACAAGTGTGCATGAAACCATTAATTTTACCATATAGTGGAAAACGGCAAAAAAAACTTTGTGTGAAAAAATTGCAAAAAAAGTGTGACTGCCTTATTGTTTTTGGGATATTTTATTCACAGTGTTCATTATATAATAAAACTGACATGTCATTGTGATGCCTCAGGTCAGTACAAGTTTGTAGACACTAAACACGTATAGGTTTACTTTTATCTAAGGGGTTAAAAAAATTCACAAGTTTGTCCAAAAAAAGACACACTTTTTGCGCCATTTTCCACGTTCCGTAGCGTTCTCATTTTTCAGAATCTATTGCTCAGTGATGGCTTATTTTTTGCATCTCGAGCTGATGTTTTTAACGATACCATTTTTTGTGCAGATGCTACATTACGATCGCCTGTTATCGCATCTTGTGGAAAATATGCGGCGAAGAGAAACATAGTTTTGGAATTTTTTTGCCTCTACTTCATTAACCAATCAGGTTAATTGATTCTATATTTTGATAGATCGGGTGTTTTTCAATGCATCAATACCAAATATGTGTATGTTTTTTTATTTTTTTTTAACCCTTTAATTTTCAATGGGGTAAATGGGGGGTGATTTGAACTTTTAGGTTTTTTATTTTTTTAATTTTTTAATTTTTTTTTTTTACTTTTTTTATTTCATTAGTCCTGCTTGAGGACTATAAGGATCAGTAGTCTGATCGCTCTTCCATTTCTCCAGATCACAACTACACAGCTGAGATCTGCAGAAAAGCAGCTCTCCTATTACAAATGGCCCTCTGCCGGGTGTAAGAGGAAGTGAACCATGATAGCCACAGGAGTCATCACATGGCAGCCATCGGATCCTAATGGTTTGGACCATGGCAGCCATCGGATCCCCGTGACCACGTCACATTACTTCCGATGGCACTGGCTAAGTCAATGCTTACCGCGGCGAGCTGTTTCATCTCGCTGTCACATTTTGACAGTGAGGTGCAAAAGGTTAACAGGTGCGAGTGGAGAGCGGATCCACTCATGCTTGATAGCAACACATGTCAGCTGTTCAAATCAGCTGACATGTCCAGGGATCGCTGTCGACTGCCTGCAGCAGGCGGGGATTAACCTCACACGATCCGTAATGTACCCAGTACATCATGTTTCGTGAAGAGGTTTATAACAACACAAGTCTAATGCGTGTGTTTGTTGGAGTCAGACACTTCTGATTCATTAAGAAGCCTCCTTACGCCTCACCTCAAATCTTACCCCAGTAAAGGAGTGGAGTAAGATTTGTAGCACTGGGTATGACAAAAATCGTCCTGAATAAAAATGAGTGGACCATTTTAAGTTGGGATCGGTGGGTGCAGCCGAACTATCAATTAAGATTGGTTTGGCACCTGAACTTGACTTGAACCCCAAAGGAAGTCACTAATTGGGTAATTTGTGTCTTCTCCCACTTGCAGCCAACCATAAACAGATCACTTCTAAGGATGAGTGGGTGGGATTTTTCCATTTTTTTTGTTCACACTACATACGATCATGCTATTGATACCCCCAGTGTGAGCCATTTAAACAAGCAGCTCAAACTGGGCTGAGCACTGAGCATACCCGAGCAAGCGATGCTCGCACGAGTGGTGTTAATACGTAAAGCATCCGAACTCCGAATCCAAACTCAATTTTTTTGTAAAGTCTGTTTGGTACAAATACTGAACACCAAACCTTTAGATTGCTCATCTCTAGTCATGAATTAGATGAGTTGTGGTGTCATGCTCCCATTCCTTCCCTGTCCTGCTGCAGATCCATACTCAGTGGTCAGACCAGTGCGAGCCGCTTGCAGTATTTGAATTGCTCACACTGAGGGTAAAATCAGCATTTTTGGATGTAGTGTGTACAAAAAAAATAATAATAATATGGAAAAAAGAACACCCTCTCTCCCCTGGAAGAGGCTTGCTCTATGTTGTCAGAGACCCAAATTACCCAATTAGCGACTTCCATTGGGTTTCAAGTCAAGTCCAGATCCTAAACTGAACTTCATCTAAGGCCTCTGTCACACATTCGTGCCTCCGGTACGTGTTTGACAGTTTTCTCACATACCGGAGACACGTACACATGTGGACCTAGGTATTTCTAATGGTTTGGACACACGTAAGTATTTTGGAACGGAACGTGTGTCCGTTCCGTACTTACGTGTGTCTGTGTGTTTCTCATGCTGACATGTCCGTTTTTCTCCGGCATCACGGGTGTCACATGGCCCCCACTCATACCACACGGATGTTGTGTGGATGCGGTCCCGTGTGACACGCGCCGGAGAAAACTCACGTGTCAGAGAAAAAAATAACAAATCTTTACTCACCTTCTCCAGCCCTGCAGTCTCTACCGCTGCTGTCACTTGCTGCCCACCGCCGCTCATTATGCTCATTTAATATTCACTTAACTGTGGCCGGAGGCAGCAGCAGCGGGGAGTCGGCAGGACCGGAGACCGAAGATCAGCACCACAGACAGAAGGACCATGTGAGTATGCAAATTACCGGTTCTCCATGTTATCGCGGATAGCACACGTAGAACACACGTGGCCCGCACGTACAGGAGACACGTACTTACCAAATGCAACACGCAGGGAAAATACATGTCTCGCGGCATGTGCGGGATTTTCACGTATTTGTGGCAGAGGCCTAAAGTCTAGCTGAAACCACGAAACCCGAACTTCAAAGGGTGCGTTCATCTCTACTTACGACAGACGTCTGGAGAAAACATATTGATTAATCAGGTCCTTTTTGTTCAATTCCACATAAGATTTTTTTTTCCTGTCAGTAAACATCTGAAGACTGAAAACGTAGGGCAAGTTTATAGTCTGTTGAATTTATCACAGCTCTGTCCTTTACCAAATGGAAATCTTTTCTTATATGTTATACATCTGTATGTGCAGAATATTCTTGTTTATTAAGTATTGCTTCCATTGCAACTGGTGACAACAGCCCAAGGAATATGCTTACTCTTATGAAGTTAAATAAAACAGGACCAATATATTTCATGTGTGTATGTGTCCTATGGTCAACATTGTAGGTGGAGCAGACTTTGTTTTATATAATGGTTTAGTACACGTTTTTTGTTTTCTGTTCATAGAAGGCTGGATAAATATAGGAATCCATAAAAACTGTGCAGCTTAATTTATTTTTATAAATTTGTAGGGATCACCATATACTGTACTACACTTGTCCCAATAACAACCGAAATGTACATTTCTTATATCCATTAGATGATGTAACCCATCATCAGGTTTATCCAAAATAAACCTACCCTGCTTGATGTGGATGATGCACCTTATGTCATCCACACAGCACCCTAAATCTTGATACTGTGCAGGCGTGATTCACTCTTAAGGCAGAGGAAAGTTCTGTAATGGGCATGAGCTGAGAGAGTTCAAAGAGCCCCGAACACCTGGAAGTAAATCTGGCGCACGTGTGCCATGGGTGTGCCCTGCTCTGGGGGGGATCTCTGGTGAGTCTAGGACCAGAAGGTCACAATACCTTATTATGCGCAGGTCTGCATTTTATCATGAAATGTATTTGTTTTTCTTTGGTACTGTAGGGGGTTAAGGACTCTTTCCTATCTGACTATCATTTTCAGCCTTAATCCCAGGTGCAGCTTTTTGTGACCACTACAATTTGCTGTAAATTATCTTGATATCTGATGTTGGTTATAAATTCTCATATCTAAGCTGTCTGTCGTGCTATGCAAAAGGGCTGGTAAGACGTAGTACAGCGTATTCCCCACTAGGTGGCAGCAGAGTAGCGAAGGAGAGTCAAAGTAACACTGTAACAGAAAGGAGGCTGAAGTACAGCAGATTAACTTCAGCAGGCAGTTCACAGGCGAACCCCCAGGGGGCAATAGAGTAGTCAAGCAGTCAGGGTCTAGCCATAAAAGTCAAGTCACTGCAAAGGGAGGATCAAAATCAAGTGAGAAAAAACAACCGAAGTCGGATGTCGGGAGATCAGGTGTGCAGAGAGAAACACAAAGGGCACAGGGAACAGAAGACAAGACCGGAGGGTGAGGAGACACAAACACAGGAAGGAGGATGAACCAGGGTGGGTAAACAACAGACAGGAGTCGGAAGTCAGGAACTGGGACAGACGGCCAAACAGGGAAGGGTCCAGGTCAGGGCACGGTAACAAGTAGTCAGATCAAACAGGAACCCACCAGAGCCAGTCACAGGCTGCAGAGCAATACTATAACCAACACAGGAATGCAGTTGCAGCGACGAGATATGGTGTCTCCTAAAACCAGAATGAGGCTGATGGGAGTTAACCCCTGACATGACCAGGCCGGGTCTGGGAAACTCTTGAGCAGGGAATACCGGTCCTGGATCATGACACTGTCCACTTTGGAAGGAGCCAGTCTCTGGAAGGAGCTGAAGTTTTGTGACGATTGCAGCTGTGGTGGTAGCTGCATTAGGGTTGAGAGGAGTGATACTAGTGATCTTCGTTGGTCTTCTCAATAGCCAAGGGGAGTCCAGAGCAAGCAAGGACGTAGGCACATGAGCAGGAATGGAGTGAAAGAACCCATATAGGGATGTTAGGGAAATCACCCCTGTGATTTCAGGCTCCCGCCCTAACCAGGGAAGTCCACAGCTGACCCTATAAAATCTGTGGCCCTATACATCCCTATCAGCCTCCCTATGTGTTTCCTCTGACATAAAGTGATGCTATAGATGGGGCAATTTCACAGAATGCCCATTTGTTCTGTCAAGCAAAACTAATTTTAAATCTACTAATAATGTAACAAGGAAAGAATACAGCATTAATCTGTAGACTGTGAGCCCTCGCGGGCAGGGTCCTCCTATACCAGTCTGTCTTGTACTGTTAATGATTGTTGTACGTATACCCTCTTTCACTTGTAAAGCGCCATGGAATAAATGGCGCTATAATAATAAATAATAATAAATAATAAATAATTAATAGCTTCATCAACTGTAGAACAGAAGGGGTGAGCTACAAAATGATGTGTATATACAATCTAGAATATGTAGGCAAAACCAAAAGTGAGCTGAGATGCCAGATAGACGATCATTTAGGTGATATCACAGACAAACAACATACCCCCATAGCAAGACAAGAACTACTGTGCATGGGGGTGTATAACAAAGTGATAAAATTCTAGGGTGTAGCGCCTGGTCCCACCAGACCCCGTAGGGGGGCGCGCTCCCTCACATGTGCCCAGTCCCAGCATGGCTCCCACTAGCACTCCCAGTCATAGCCCCAGGCAGCGACGGCCTTCCTCTTACCAGTCCCATGGCTCTGCAGGCGCTGCTCCTGCTCCCAGGCATGCTGCAGCCTTTTCCTGTCTCCCTTCCTTACAAAGAGCTGCAGTAAGTGACTCTAGGCTGCGCGCGAGACCACGCCCCCTTTCTTAAAGCGGTATGTCCCGTTTTCTGGAAGTGACCTCAGAGGTCACCGGTTACCTAATGGGTATTTAGGTTCACCTCCCCCAGCAGCAGGCGCCCGAGCAATGCTTCCATTAGAGCCTTGCCAGTGTCCAGACCCCTTGTGCTGTTATCTGTTTTCTGTGCATTGATACCTGGTTCTAATCCCTTGTCTCACCGTAGTGCCATCCGTACCATTCCGGCTGGGGACGTCACCGCTCATACCGACAGTGGACGTCACCGTGCCCTACCTACCGTGGACATTATCTGTGCCGTACCTGCTGTGGACGTCACCGCTCATACCGACAGTGGACGTCACCGTGCCCTACCTGCCGTAGACATTATCCATGCCGTACCTGCGGCGGACGTCACCTGCTGTGAACATCTCCGGTGCAGTTTCCGTGTCCTGCCGGCTGTGGACGTCACAACCTTGCTACACCTGGCCCTACAGAGACTCCTACTACCGGTTCCTGGCTGCCGTGCATTTAGGCCTTCTGGGGAGGCGCCGCACAGTCCCTGTATAGGGGTTCGCTGCTGGTCGCCTTCTCAGGGGAGTCCGGTGCACGGTCCAGTGGGTCCACCTCTGGACGCTCGCCGCTCCTCGGTGAGCGTAACATAGGGTATCAACATGATAAGTAAACAGGGTAGCACGCAGTACTGGTGATTTCCTATTATCGGCTCATCACTTGATAACACCTGGAAATGACGTGCAACCTGTGCGTTCCACCTTGGAATGCATCCCCACTGGGTTATGGTCCATGATAGATTTCGAAAGTGACACACAGGCCTGAATTCCGGAATAGAGTGCATCGTGAGAATAATGCCCGGGAAGTGGGCAGTATTCCAGCATGTTCAACAGAAAAAGGGATTTTTATGTGATCTGGCATGGTGGGTTCCTTGTGTTGAAAGGACAGGACATGTTTACAGAAGATTAATGTAACATTATCACAGGATGCATACATGTGAGGGATTTACTGAGGGATATAGCTATATCATCTCTCACTTCTGACCACCTGCCAAGGTAGGACGCTGATATTTTCTAATTGTACACTGGGTGTTTTGTGTGGCACTATTAAATTTAGATTTTTAGATAATACAAGCCCATTTGTGGGTTGACACTCTAGGAGTGAACAGCGGGGTCTCAATATAGGTTTCAATGTCTTCTTGAGAGCTCTATATCTGTTAAGCAATTCCGGTGATGTTTTGTGGTGGAGTAAATTCATTGAGAGGCTGATAGGGATGTAAAGGGCCACAGATTTTATAGGGTCAACTGTGAACTGCCCTTGGTAGGGTGGGAGTATTGAAATCAAAAGGGTAAGTATGTGTACCTCAGGGATAGTGCCTAGCACATGAGGGATATCTGATGCGGTGATTATCTTCCAGTGACTCCACCACTCCTATCAATGGGTGAGACCATTCCATTTATTTTTAAGCATAACCACTGTGATGTATATGCCTAAATGCCTAAATTGTCACTATTGTGATACAAGAGGACTAGTCATTATCTAAACGTTTGTTAGTTCATTATCAAATTTACCATAACAGCATACACTATCCCTGATTTTTCCTGGTTTGGAATATGGGGTCCAAGGGTAGATATCACCTAAAATTCTACTTATTTATCAGTAAGGGATGTGATATTGATGGAAGCTATGAAAATTATTTGCACTTTATCCACTGATGGATTTGCACTTTTTTTCCCAGCAGATGTGCCAGTGCAGACCAGTTGAGGTCTCTTATATTTGAAAGTTGCCTTTTCCCAAAAACAACTTTAAGATCTCTTCTCAAGTGTTCAATGTTCAAGACTTATTGTTTCCCACATCAGAACTCTCCAGAGCTTTGTTTCCATCTATTTCTAGGTGCTTCTTGAAGTATATGTGGGTTAAATGTCTTGCTGGAAAACCAATGACCTAGGATGCAAACCCTTCTGACACTGAGCACTACATTGTGACCCAAGTCCCTTTGCTAATCTTCAGACTTCATTATGCCTTGCACACAGTCAAGGCACTCAGTGCCAAAGCAGCAGAACCACCCCAAAAGATCTTTGAACCTCCACCATATTCAACTATGTTTACTGTGTTATTTTCTTTGTAGGACTCATTTCGTTATCAGTAAACAATAGAATGTGTTTTGCCAAAAAGCTTGATTTCGAATTCATCTGTCCACAAGATATCTTTCCAGAAGGATTTTGGCTTACTTAAGTACATTTAGGCAAACTGCAGTGTAGCGTTTTTATGTCTCTGTGTCAGCAGTAAGGTCCTCCTGGCTCTTCTGCCATAGCGTTTCATTTCATTCAAATATCGACAGATAGTTGACACTGACACTGATATACACTGAGCCTGCAGGACATCTTGAATTTCTTTGGAACATATTCGGGACTGCATATCAACCATCTGGGCTATCCAGAGTTGTAACCTTTCATCAGTTTTTCACTGCCATCCACGTCCAGGGAGATTAGCTATACTGTCATGAGTTGTAAATGTTTTGATTGTATTGTGCACTGTGTACAAAAATACATCAAGATCTCTGGAAATTGAGTTATAACATTGAGGTTATTGATATTTTTCAACAATTTTGATTCTCAAGTTTCTCAGAAAATTCTCTTCTCCGCTTCTTTCCTCCATGGTTACAATGGCACACACAGACACACAATGCAAAGATTGAGTCAACTTCTCCCCTTTTTATCTGGCTTCAGGTGTGATTTTCATTTGCTCATACCTGTTACTTGCCACAGGTGAGTTTGAATGAGCATCACATGCTTGGAACAAAGTTGTTTACCCAAAACTATTGAAAAGGTGCCAACAATTTTGTCCAGCCCATTTTAGGGGTTTTATGTAAAATGATGTCCAATTTGAAGTTTCTGTCTGTTTTTGTGTATTGTTCCTATGCACACAAAGGAAATAAACATTTGTAATAAAAACAAATGTAATTGCAATAATTTTGAGGCAGAAATATTTCATTTTCTGAAAAAATTTCAAGGGTGCCAACACTTTTGGCTATGACTGTATATCCCTGGAAGTGGCACTGGATGGGGTCATATAGGATTAGGGACATTACTACATAATGGTTGTGTTGGGCAACACATTTGTCCTTATTGGGTATTGATTGTTAGAATAGCATATACATCTGACCAAGATGCATGAAGGAGACCCAGGATCTGACCAACATGTGGGGGGAAGAGGGATTCGGGGAATGTCCAGATCCAAGTTTTACACTGAGGCACATCAAACTCTAGTTATGCAACTGGTTTTTAAAAAAACATGGTGCAGGGCTTTATGGCTTTATGACCAAACATCTTCACCTCAGTCTTATCTGTCTCAAAAAATTGTTCCAGAAGTCTTGTGCTTTGTTCAGATTCAATTTGCAAATTTTAGCTATGCTGCCATGTTCTTTTTAGAATAAGGACCTTTTTTTCCTGACAAACCTTCTAAACCTGCTTTTATACAAGTGGTCACACTTCCATATTATAGAATAAAGGAAAGAAAAAAAGAAGAGGACAACGGGGCGCCAAATCTAAGTGTAGATGTACGTAAACACAGATTGCTATGATCGTACGAATTTTACACTCACTGTGCAGATTTCTTCTGTTTTCGCTAGTATGATCCGTGTAGTGGATCAACTCTCTTATTAATCCTCCAGTAGTAGTAGTAGTATCCCATTTATCCTCCGGAAGCGCCGAAAGGGATTTTTTCTTTACTCCACTTCCATATTATATAATACTTTCATGGTTATACAACTTAAAAAGGGACCTATCAGCATGTTTTACCTATGGAAGTGCTTGAGCTGCATAGGTGCTTGTCCCTCAATAAAAACAATGTTTTTTGTAGAGATATGATTTGCTAATCTAGTGTAGAAGCCATACTCACATCTGATTGGAATTGCACTGGGAGAGTGCCAAGAGACTTGGAAGAAGCAGCTCAAGTGCAACTGACCCAAGTTAGTGAATGCTTCAAGCTTTTAGCTAATTACTACTTTCTCATAGCTGCATGGTTACATTGTACTTGCTAGTAAATGCAACTTATCCATCAGTCTTTTCCTAAATTTGTAATTTTGTAAGTTAGACCAATTCTCTTTAAGAGATTTGCATACCAAGTCAATTTGTAGAATAATTTTATTGTAACAAGACTGATTTGCGATAGATAGAAATAACTACTTAGGATGTGAAGACGCAAAAGGTTTACATGAGTTCAAGAAGTTTTTTCAGTATCTAAAACAGAAAAATGCATGGACTGAAATTTTACAAGCATGACAGTTCTCATCTATTCATAATTCCCATTTCAATCTGTAATGGCACTGCTTCTTGAGAGTCAAAAACATTTCCACATTGCTTTTAAGGGATACAGGGAAATGAGAATGTCAGAAATGATAGAACAGAAGAAGAGGATACTATTCAGTCAAGATTGATGCATAAATATACAGTTGACCTGAAAGCCTCTGATTTTGTGTGCATCATAAAAGATATTGAAGTAGGTCATTCTAAAATGCAATATACTAAACCTAATTAAGGAAGAACTGTGTAGAACTTCAGCATCCCAATCTCAGAAAAATAACCATATCCATGGTTCAGCATATGACCATTTATATCATAGTAGAAAATAGCAATATTATTTGTGATTTGTAAATTAAACTCAAGATGAACTACTGAGAATTACAGTTCTTTGTTCCACACAATTACAGTTTTGCGTTCTTTTTCCTAATTAGGAAAGTCACTAAATGAAGTCTTATTGTTGCAATTACTTTCCGTTTTTAGAGGCTATTGTTCGATTCCGAACATGAATTCTAGCTTTAATGAACAATTTACACAATTGTATTCACGCTTTTAAACAATGCGGAAAGAGTCATGAGGTTTTACATTTATTTATCTTTTCAAATCTTACAATTATAATTCAGCTAAATGGTCTTTTAAGCAGTAAAATGTTACTTACACTCGTATATAAAATATTTCAAAAAGTATTTGAAATATTTGAGGTGTCTGACATGATTTTCATCCTCATGGCCCGATAATGTAGATTTTAGTATGCTAAAGATTAAATAGAAAAAGATCAGTTGCCATTTTTCAATTTTTACAATGGAGACGTGGGGTCAATCTCCTTTAGAACCATTAAAGTGATTCCTCCATCTGTCCGTTTGGGGGACTGGAATAAAAGGCTATTACAAAGGGAGACACGCTGGATTTTTTGGTTGGAATCCACCAGTCCAGGAGGTCTGAATGCACAACTAGTGTTCTCTAGTTTTAGCTGACTTTTTAAGGCTATGACTCATGTCGGTAAAATATAATAAAATATGATAACCCTATAATATATAGGGGGTAGAGTTGTGAAGCCAGCCATTTACCCAGGAAAAGGTGTGCGACCACGGGTATACATAATTGTTTTGTGGACATATAGTTCATAATTTGTTTCATGTAGATCTATTTGTCCACTTCTTTATCTTCTGGAATAGAATTCTCCCTACTCATTAGTAACTGGAATATATAAAGAGCGATTAAAAAGTGGGAAATTTTATTGAATGTTCTCAATGAGAGGAACAAAATTATAATCTTGTGATACCTTTTAATGGCTAACTAAAATAAAATAAAGTGATGTTACAAAGCAAGCTTTCGAGACATCTCAGGTCCCTTCATCAGGCATGGTATGACAAAATATCTGAAAAAACACAAATATATGCACAAACAGAGCAGAGGGAAGGCATAATAAAAGACATTTAAATAAACAAACACTGAGCTTAGAAAGTGAATCCTTAATTAGCTTTGATTAGGGGTGGGAGAGTTTTATTGTCCCAATATCCATGTAGGATCAGAGGTCTGGTGAGTCTCTGGAATGACTCCTCAGATTTGTAATGGGCCATGAATCCTCCTGACAGATTTAGTCCTGTGTCCACAGAGTTAAACATTGTGATGAATTTGTATTCCCAGACCCTGCGATGGCTCTGTGATCTGAAGTTGCCTTTTAATATGACAACTTTCCTATGGTTTATGTTGTGTCCTGAAGCGCAGAAATGTTTGGCCACAGGTAAATAGATCTTTTTGTCTGTAATTGTGTGGCGGTGAGATCTCATCCTTGCTCTCAGTCTCTGTCCTGTTTCTCCAACAGAGAGGCCCCCAATAGGACATATAGTGCACAGGATTAAGTACACTTACAACATGTGAATGTCCCAGGAATTTTATAGTCCTTCTGTGTGTTAGGGATCTGTATCCGGTCTTTGGTCTCTACATGAGTGCAGGTTTTGCAGCTCTTTACATTGCAAGGATAAGTTCCTCTTGGTGTGTCTAAGAGCATAGAACTTCAGATCATGATGCTCCTTAAATTAGGTGGTTGCCTGTAGCACAGCAATGGAGGATCTTTGAATATTGTTTTTAACCGGTCATCCTTGTGTAGAATGTGGTGAAGTTTCTTGGCCGTTCTTCTCAGTACCTCGAGCTGTGGGTTGTAGATCACCACCAGAGGTACTCGACTATTTTCCTCTTTTTGTTTGTATTGAAGCAGTTCACTTCTAGGGGTCCTTGTTGCTCTAATGATCTGGTCATCTATGGAGGTGGGGTGGTAGCCTTGGTTTAGAAATGTCTTTTTAAGATGGGTTAATTGTTCATCCCTGTCTGCAGGGCTGGAACAGAGGGCCTGGCTGTAGACAATGAACTTTTTAATGTGTTTGGGGTGAAAGCTGTCCCATCTGAGGTATGTTGGACGGTCAATAGGTTTCCGATACACCGATATCTGGATTGAACCATTTTGAATTTTTATGGTTGTATCCAGGAAGTTGTTTTCTGTTTTTGAGTGTTCCAATGTCAAGTTTGCACCTAAAAAGTGGGAGGGGTGTTGAAATTTATGTCTAAATTACGTTGTGTTTATATATGGGAGTTAGATTGTTCCACCCTTGAATATCTGTGTGGAATAGGCGGGAGCATATAATGTGCTTCGACCTGAATCCAGATGTCGGCATAATAGAATATATCTTTCCCGGCCGCTTCTCTGCAAATAAATGTAGGCATATATAGACTGGAGGGGTGGAGCGCATAGTGCGTTCCAGGCACGTCATTTCTGTGTCATTGATACCCGCCGGCAAACCCCGATGACGTATTCCACTGTGACTGCGGAAGTATTACAGGTAGACCCTGTGGAATGCATGATGCGCTCCATCTGGACGTAACTTCCACATACGTCAGGTCTGGTGACGTCGATAGGCGCCATATTCAAAAGAACGCTCTATACCACGCGCAGAAGTGGTGATTGGGACCGAGAGGTTGAACGGCAGATCGTGACCAGCCTTTTGAACTCGATTATGGGAGCCCCTGAAGAACCCCGGTGGGATTCTGAGCCTGGGGGAAACGCGTCGGGCAAGTGACCATTGTGCCTATTTCCGTTTTTCTGGCTACCAGCAATCTGACTGGCCTGGAGTATTAGCGATCCTGCTTGAATCTGCTATAAAGCTAAGTTGCACCTTAACTAGCATACAACTAATCTCCATTGTATTATAGTTACGTCCCCTGCTGTGAATTGGCTTTTGGTGTGTTGCAATATTTTTGCTGTGTAATAACGGTATCAAGTCACTGATATGTACATACTGATATGTGATATGACATTTTTCTAGCCTTGCTGTTATGCTATGCTATGAGTGCAATATTCATCTTTGACCACTCACTGTGATTTTTTTCATATATTTGACAACCTGACCTGATTATCTGGTTGTATTATCTTTAGGTTGTATACTCTATATTGAGTGGATTGTTTACATATGACTAACACAATGTAACGAATCATATGCACAACACCTTAAGGCTTTATTTGCACACACTAGTGCACTTTATTAGTGGCCATTATAGCCTCTCAGAGTTTTGAAATATAAACCAAACACCTTGAGCCTCTTTTCAGGAGTATGGGTGTACATCTTATTTCTCTGTGAGGAATTATTGGTGCTGTCACTTAGAATTGATGCTTTTTTTGACAGTACGGACATATATTGATTGCAATTTTAGTGCAGTAACGACTGTTTATCCCTGCACTCCTATATTCCCAGACTAGCTGCAGGGACAGGAGGGCAAGCCATCGGTGAGTGGGGGTGCCATCTCATCCATTTAGGGTGCCGACCTGCGCGGCAAGTTAGGGAAATTATAGGGTATCTGACCAAACCCCGTTCTGCACTACGGCACTTTATGTCCTTTTTCTTATCTGTGTTTTGTTTGTTATGTGTGGGTAATTCCAATTTTAACTTTAATTAATAAAAGTGTTTTTAAGGGTTTTTTCTACTGTTTTCTTGATAATTTACCCCTTAAAGTGTATCATATACGGTTTTCTACTTACACTCGTATATAAAATATTTCAAAACGTATTTGAAATATTTGAGGTGTCTGACATGATTTTTATCCTCATGGCCCAATAATGTAGATTTTAGTATGCTAAGGATTAAATAAAAAAAGATCAGTAGCCATTTTTCAAGTATTTTAAGTGGCTTTCTGCCAATCCAAAAAAATGAATTATTGGAAGACTATTGAATAAATCATAACTAAGAATGAGCGAACCGGAACTGTAAAGTTTGGAGTCTGTACCGGACACCTTGTGTTTGTTGTTGAATCTCGAACACAGACTTTTTACTGTATTTCCAGTTGAACAATAAACAACAATAAAGGCCACTTTACACACAGCGATATCGCTAGCGATGTCGCTGGTGAAAGCACCCGCTCCCTTCGGTTGTGCGTCACGGGCAAATCGCTGCCTTTGGCGCACAACATCACTAGGACCCGTCACACGTACTTACCTGCCTAGCGACGTCGCTATGGCCGGCGAACAGCCTCCTTTCTAAGGGGGAGGTTCGTTCGGCGTCACAGCGGCATCACTAAGCGGCCACCCAATAGAAGCGAAGGGGCGGAGATGAGCGGTCGGAATATCCCGCCCACCTCCTTCCTTCCTCATTGTCGGCGGCCGCAGGTACGATGTTGTTCCTCGCTCCTGCGGTGTCACACATAGTGATGTGTGCTGCTGCAGCAACGACGAACAATCTGTGTCCTGCAACAGCAACGAAATTTGAGATTAGAACGACGTGTCAACGATATGGTGAGTATTTTTGATCATTAGCGGTCGTTCGTACGTTTCACACGCAACAACATCGCTAACGAGACCGGATGTGCGTCACGAAATCTGTGAGCCCAACGACATCTCGTTAGCGATGTCGTTGCGGGTAAAGCGGCCTTTAAGTTTGTTGAAAAGTTTCAGAGGAACCAATCAGCAAGCTTTAAGGTGGTGGGAACTTCAGAACCCATCGCTGCTATGCCACTTTTTGGCATGGCCGTGATTGGCTAACAAAACCCATGACACAGCCTCTATGAAGACCAGATTATGGGCCGCTCTGCCATTTTGTTTTGACTAGAATAGGGAGATTATGCTGTTGGAGTAAAGGGGGCTTTACACGCTTCGACATCGCTAATGCGGAGTCGTTGGGGTCACGGAATTGGTGACGCACATCCGGCCGCATTAGCGATGCCATTGCGTGTGACACCTATGAGCGATTTTGCATCGTCGCAAAAACGTGCAAAATCGCTCATCGGTGACATGGGGTCTATTCTCAAATATCGTTACTGCAGCAGTAACGAAGTTGTTCCTCGTTCCTGCGGCAGCACACATTGCTCCGTGTGACAACGCAGGAACGAGGAAGCTCTCCTTACCTGCCTTCCAGCCGCTATGCGGAAGGAAGGAGGTGGGCGGGATGTTATGTTCCGCTCATCTCCGCCCCTCCGCTTCTATTGGGCGGCGGTTTGGTGACGCAGCTGTGACGTTGCTGTGATGCTGAACGAACCGCCCCCTTAGAAAGGAGGCGGTTTGCCAGTCACAGCGACGTCGCCGGGCAGGTAAGTAGTGTGACGAGTCTGGGCGATGTTGTGCGATGTTGTGCGGCACGGGCAGCGATTTGCCCGTGTCGCACAACAGATGGGGGCGGGTACCGATATCATTTTTCTTTCACCTCAATCCATTCAAAATCAGCCAAGCAGTGTGAGACACAAGTCATGCAGCAGTCACTTATGCTTACTGATGATTCACTTGGCTGGGGGCCCGTGGCCCATCCATCTGACCCTGCCCCAGAGGTGGAAGAGACCGAGTGTACTGTCGCTCAACCATTTGTGTTAGAGGATGACAGCTGGTAGACACAGTGTGTGGATCACCGCATCACAGGTCACACTACCTGGCAGAACCAGGTAGTCACACAAGAGGCTCCCGCATAACACCATCCCTCACAGGGTTACATACAGCCGACCTGAAACCCTAGCCACTCCCCTCATAGCAAGACAGGCACACCTGTGGGCAGGACCAGGCGGTTAAGAAACGCCCACCTAGGGGTCTAGACAGCCCGGGGCAGGGTGGGAAAACAGTCAATGATGTGATAGTTGAAGTTTGGAGTGGAGGTGCCAGCTGACTGGCGCCGTGGTTAAAGTCCTGGTCCCTTGGCTAGGTGGCATATGGTGGTCCCCGTCAGCATGCGACGGGAAGACGGCAGCCGGAGATCCGAGGTGGACCGGGACAGGGTTGCAGCCTGCCGATACCGATACAAGAGAACCGACCCAGAAACCATGCACAGAGGGGGTACTTGGACCCTGAAGCCAGGACCGGAACCCACGGCTTAGCTAATTAACCAATTGAGGACAGGATTTTAGGTCCTGTCCCAACCAAAGTCCCAAAAGCAGACAACCACCCACAGAGAGGGATAGGGCAACCGCCAGGGCCCGGTAGATCCCACGTGTCAGCGTCAGCGGGCGCGGCTCCTCAGGCACACAACAAGCCGGGAGCGGACTCCTGTGTGCTATACCGGAAGTCCAACACAAGCAAAAACAGTGCAGAGGGAAAAGACGGCGACCACCAGCCCGGGTGGGGGACCAGAGTACAACCGGCCATGGCAACCGGCCACCAGCACCTTGGTTTACTAAAAGACTCAGATTTATTCAATTGTGAGTAACCAAACATCCCCTGGTACGTCCGGGCGCGCAGGCCTCTGCCATCGCCATCCCCTGCACAGAGCCACTGTGCCCCGGGGCAACCATCCCCACCCACGGAGGGGTTAAAATCCAGCTGCCATTACATCTCCCCCGGGGTATCCCACAACAGCAGCGGTGGTGCCAGCTTTCACCACACACCGTGGGTGGCGTCGCGAACTGAATACGGCCAAGCCCGTACAACTATGTCCCCCTTTTCATTTGGCATGTCCGCGTGACCCTCGGGTCCGGAGGATCCCTCGAGCCACACACAGCAGGTCCGGATCCGAGCAGCCCGGCTGCTACAGGCGTGGGGGGCGGCACACAAATTGCTGCGCTTTTCATCAGTGTGCAGACTGGAAAAGAAGACAAAACTGATCAGTGGGTGGAAGATGATGCAAGGGATGAAGACGAGTTGCTTGACGGTGACGTGCACAGTTATGATGATAAGTAGCTATTCAGGCAGATGAAAAAGCAGCACAGCAAAAGAGGGAGCATGGGACAAAAGTCCTGTAAACAGCTCATAGCCTGTAAGTCAGCTTCTACTGCCCATCATACCAGTGAAAACCTCCCAGCAAAGCCAGCTCAAAAGAGTTCCCTGGCATGACATTTCTTCCTGCAATGTGCTAATTACAAGAGAGTGGTGGTTTGCAAAATGTGCCATCAGAACCTAAAGTGAGGGAAAAATCTTATCCATCTGAGCACCACCTGGAAAGAACTATGGCTCCTTGTGTGCCGTCTTTGGCTGTGGTGTCGGCATCTTGCATCCACTCACAATCTCCAGGGCCACCTTCCTCACTACAAGCGCATGATGTGGCAGCAAAGCACCACCAACACCACCACCAGCATCTCCTACTATATCCACACCGACCCATAGAAGTCTGCAGCTCTCCATCCCCCAAACCCTTGATAGAAAAAGGAAATACCCCCTGAGTCACCCACAAATCCTGGCCTTGAATGATAACATTTCCAAAATGCTTGCCTTTGAAATGCTGCCATTCAAGCTAGTGGAGATGGACAATTTCTAACAAATGATGTCTGTGGCTGTAATAAAATACATTGTTCCCAGCCACCACTATTTTTCCAGGTGTGCCATCCCTGCCCCTGTGCACACATGGGATGTAACAAATCCGTTGTTCACTCCGCAACGTCATAAGTGGAAAAGTCCACATAACTACGGATACTTGGGCGAGTAAGCACAGACAGGGAGGGCATATCTCTTTAACCGCACACTGGAGAAACGTAGTGACAGCTGGTCATGAGGCACCAGACATTCAAGTGCATATCCTACCACCACCACAGATTGCTAGACGTTTGTCGGTCAATGTTGCTTCTCCCTCCTACACCGCTTCCTTCACCTCCTCATCTGGTCAGAGTAATACCTGCACCAACTTCAGCACAGCCAAGGGTAAATGACAGTAGGCCATTCTTAAACTCATTTGCCTGAGGGACAAACCTTATACTGCATAGGAACTATGGAGGGGCATAAAAGAACAAACAGATGAGTGGCTGGTGATAGTGCGATAACGGCCAACGTCTTGTCGCAGCTCTGGGCCTAGGAGGGTTGACACACATTTCTTGTCTGGTGCATGTGCTGAATTTGGTTGTGCAGAGCTTCCTCAAAAATTACCCACATATGTCAGAGCTTCTGCTGGATTTGCAGGCAGTATGTGTGCACTTTCGGCATGCTCACCCTGATGCTGCTCCAGTTTCTGCACTGCAAAGTCAGTGCAGCCTTCATGTCCACCACCTCATATGCGACAAATCAACAAGGTGGAACTCCACCTTGCATATGGTAGAGAGACTGTGTGAGCAGCAGTAGGCAATAGTGAAGTTTCAGTGCAGCACTCATGGCAGAATCACTTTGTGGACCAACACCACTTTAGGACGAACGAGTGGGCCTCCATGCAGGATCTGTGTGCCGTGTTGTGTGGCTTTGAATACTCTACAACCATGGCTGCACTGATGATACCATGATAAGCACAAAATGCCTTGCGAAAGTATTCGGCCCCCTTGAATTTTTCAACCTTTTCCCACATTTCAGGCTTCAAACATAAAGATATAAATTTTAAATGTTATGGTGAAGAATCAACAAGTGGGACACAATTGTGAAGTTGAACGAAATGTACTGCTTATTTTAAACTTTTATAAAAAATAATAAACTGAAAAGTGGGACATGCAATATTATTCGTCCCCTTTAAGTTAATACTTTGTAGTGCCACTTTTTGCTACGATTACAGCTGCAAGTTGCTTGGGGAATATGTCTATCAGTTTTTCACATCGAGAGACTGAAATTCTTGCCCATTCTTCCTTTACAAACAGCTCGAGCTGAGGTTGGATGTAGAGTGTTTGTGAACAGCAGTTTTCAGCTCTTTCCACAGATTCTCGGTTGGATTCAGGTCTGGACTTTGACTTGGCCATTCTAACACCTGGATACGTTTATTTGTGAACCATTCCATTGTAGATTTTGCTTTATGTTTGGTATCATTGTCTTGTTGAAAGACAAATCTCCGTCCCAGTCTCAGGTCTTTTGCAGACTCCAACAGGTTTTCTTCAAGAATGGTCCTTTATTTGGCTCCATCCATCTTCTCATCAATTTTAACCATCTTCCCTATCCCTGCTGAAGAAAGGCAGGCCCAAACCATGATGCTGCCACCACCATGTTTGACAGTGGGCATGGTATCTTCAGGGTGATAAGCTGTGTTGCTTTTACACCAAACATATCGTTTGGCATTGTGCCCAAATAGTTTGATTTTGGTTTCATCTGACCAGAGCACCTTCTTCCACATGTTTGGTGTGTCTCCCGGGTGGCTTTTGGCAAACTTTAAACGACACTTTTTATGGATATATTTGAGAAATGGCTTTCTGATTGCCACTCTTCCATAAAGGCCAGATTTGTGCAGTGATTGATTGTTGTCCTATGGAAAGACTCTCCCACCTCAGCTGTAGATCTCTGCAGTTCATCCAGAGTGATCATGGGCCTCTTGGCTGCATCTCTGATCAGTCTTCTCCTTGTTTGAGATGAAAGTTTGGATGGAAGGCAAGGTCTTGGTAGATTTGCAATCTCTGACAGTGGCATTTAATTTGTGCCAGTAGGGAGGGCGCAGCATTTTATGTGCACATCGGCAGACCAGTGACGTAGAGGTCCCTCATGCTTGTTTTGACAGTTCACTATGAAAGCCAGCATTTAGCTGGTGTTTATAAGAATCTGTGATTTTTGCTATTTTGCTATATATAGCAGTACTGATGCGTATTGTTAGAGATGAGTAGTTCTCTCTCAGGTAGAGTTGATTGGCATGAGTATACTCAAGGAGTTGAAAACTGTAAGACACACACAAAAGTTTGTCTTTGTAAAATGTCTCGTTTATTATGTCATATGTGCACTCTTTTACAGTGGATTCTAACTGAATAAAATACATAATAAGATAACACACTAATTGGCAAGAATTTTTGGTAAAACAATGGTGTGTCAGGGATATGATGGATTACGCTTGTGGAGCAAAAATGACAAGGAGTTGGCTTGAAAATATTGTCGTACACAGCTTAACTTTGAGCATGTTTGGAGTTTTTACATACTTTCTAAATCCAGGACAATACAACGAATTAAGGGAGTTTTTGCAGGCATCCAGACGAAATTCAACCATGGGGTGGTTAAAAACCACAATTTTGTCAAGAATGAAGTTCAAGCATAAAAATAATTGTTATGCTGTACAAATTTCAACTTATTATGAACACTAGAAACAAATGATAACCTCTTCAGACAAAATGGCTGCGTTAAGGACATTTAAATATGTCTTTTGCAGTATAGCTCAAGCAGTCAAATGATTGCAGGTTCAAGTCCCCTAAGGAGACTATATTTTCAAATATAGTGAAAAGTAAAAAAAAGTATAAATAATGTGACAAAAATGTGAAAAATATAAGTCATCAAAAGTCAAATCATGCCCCTTTTTCTCCATTAAAAATTAAGAAAGAACAGAAAAAAACCCATAATTTTAATCACTGCATTCGCAAAAGTCCATTCTATCAAAATATAAAATACATTTATCCAATCATAAATGGCATAATGATAAAAAAAATCAAAATGCAAGAATTGCATTTGTGCAAAAGAAAAAAAATGTAATAACAGGTGATTAAAACATTGTACATACCACAAAACTGTATCAATAAAAACATTGGCTTAGGGCCACAAAAAAAAAGCCCTCATACAGCTCCATATAACATAAATTATGCCTGTTTGGTATCTGCATAATGATACTGACCTGGAGAATCATATCATAAGTAATTTTTACCATAAAATTAACACTGTAAAGAAAAAAAAAGAAAAAAAAACATGGAATTTGTGCTTTTTTTTGCTAATTTGTCACATTTGGAAATTTTTTCCCTCTCTCTAGTATGTCTTCTTTCTTTCTTTTAGCAGCCTTTATCTCAATCTTGAGCCATGGCAACTTGGTGGATGAACGCTCTGTTGGAGATTAATCTTGTACAAGCCTAGATAGGTCAACCAGTGTCTTCCCCACCATTCTCTTTATAGTATCAACCCATCAGGTTCCCGGTCTTCCTCTTCGCCTTGTTATTTCTATTTTTCTAACCATGATGTCCTTCTCCAGTGATTGCTCTCTATGCGTGATGTGCCAAAAGTAGGCAAGTTGTAGCTTAGTAATCCTTACTTCGAGTGACATGTCTGGCTTGATTTGTTCCAAAATTAATGTGCTTGTTTTTCTTGCCATTAATTGTATTGATAACATGCATCTTCAGCACCACATTTCACAGGTGTTGATTCTTCTGTCTTGTTTCTTTATCGACCAGGTTTCGCATCTATGTGTGACTACAGAAAAACCAGAGTATGTATGATTCATGTCTTCTTACAAGTGAAATGTTCATCGATTTGAGGACTTTGTCGCAGCAATCAACTGTATTCTGTAGAGAAAACTGCAGTCAAGTTTTCAGCTTCTACAGTCCCACTACAATAGAAATAAAGTATTATACATTTCCCATTAAAATTAGTAGGCTGTTTGTAAGGCACAAGAACCTAATAACCACTTTTTCATTGGATACTTGTTGTTTTTCCATTCCTATTCTACAGAAAAAATTCTTAGCCATAGCTTAGATCAGGGGTGCACAACATCTTTTAGTCCAAGGGTCGCATTGCCATACTGAAACAATCAAAAGGGATGTAAAATATTTAAAGGGTTACTTATATGAATACATCACCACAATCACCATTAGTACATTACTACATCACCACAACCAAGTTTTGAGTATTTGAGGAGGATTTGAGAGATTATGCTCAGTTTTGTGAACATACAATAACTTAAATTGAGTTTTTGGAGCAGAGTGTCACCAAATCCTCCTCCTTTTCAAAACCTTAAGTTTTGGGGTTTTTAAGTTTTAACATAGCCACGAAGCACGCTTTGGTTTGTTACATGTATGCAAGATCAGAATCACGTCAGCGGAAGAATGAAGTGCCAGACCCATCGTCCTTACATGAATGTCGCATCAGAATCACCATCAGGATAATTAATACATCATTCATTAAGCTTAGTACAGTGATCAATTGTAATTTCAGATCAGTCCCATGTACAATTGTATCGCATGACGCTACAACTCCCAGTATGCCTTAAATGGTAAGGAGATACTGGAAGTTGTTGTTACTAGCCACCAGACTTCAGAACATACAGGAATCACAGTACTGCTGAAATGCAGGAATAATCATAAAGAAACATTTGAACCCAGGTACCTTATAGATAACATTTTCTCTGATTGGAGTTGTTCCCATACCTTTTGTCTTCATGTAGTACAGTTGCCATGATGAGAGTTCATGCCCAGAGCTAGTCTCTGCAGACTTCACTCCTTTCCATCTTGAGCAGCACATATATTTATTTATGGGATAGTATAATTATACTTTGATTTTTAAGGTCATAGTGTCGGGCACTATGACCTTAAAAATCAAAGTATAATTATACTATCCCATAAATAAATATATATTTCCTATGCTGCACCACTGAATATATTATGAGAAAATTTCTCGGAAAATGAGCCATAAGGTAAATGCGCCACCAGCACACTTGTACTAGCGGCGCATATGCATCACTCGCAATGAATTGCAAAGAAAGGAGAACAATCGAGTGTATATGCAAACAAATTGTTTATTAGAGAAAAGACACACGCAAAACAGCAATTGGATATAAATAAAAAACAACTACCACTGAATCAAGGGGGGTTTACAGTTTGACAGAAGATGACACAATACATGTTAAGTGCCAGTGGCCGTGGAAAAAGTGAACAATATTATATTAGGAAAGCAAAAGTAAGTACAGTATGGCGATAAGACCCAATGTTCACAATCCCAAATAGCCGTGGGAGAGGTAGAGTATTTAAAGAGGGATTATTAGGATGGTATAGTCAGCACATTTGGGTAACAAATGGCCAATACCCAATGTTCACAATCCCAAATAGCGGTAGAATGGTAAAAAAAGGGGTTGTTTAGATGGCACAATCAGCACAATTGGATAACAAATAGCCGTGGGAGAGGAAAGGGTACAGGTTATGATGTCACACTATAATCGTGGGAGAGGTGAAAACATATAATTGAATGGAGA
Source organism: Anomaloglossus baeobatrachus (assembly GCF_048569485.1). Taxonomy (NCBI): domain Eukaryota; kingdom Metazoa; phylum Chordata; class Amphibia; order Anura; family Aromobatidae; genus Anomaloglossus; species Anomaloglossus baeobatrachus. Next base: position 490,521,923 of record NC_134355.1, read on the forward strand.
GTAGCCAACACACCGGGGTGGGTAGACACTGCCAGCACTATTATAGTAAATGTCTCAATAGCAGAGTACAAAAAAATTGGTAGTGCCGTGAAGGGTCCAGCCACGACCGGAGTGTAAATACTCTACCTCTCCCATGGCTATTTGGGATTGTGAATATTGGGTCTTATCGCCATACTATACTTACTTTGGCTTTCCTAATATAATATTGTTCACTTTTTCCATGGCCACTGGCACTTAACATGTATTGTGACATCTTCTGTCATACTGTATGCCCCCCTTGATTCAGTGGTAGTTGTTTTTAATTTATATCCAATTGCTGTTTTGCGTGTGTCTTTTCTCTAATAACCCCTGAATATATATTCGTGCTTTCTGCACAAAACATTCCTCCACACTGCCCCTTTCCATATTATCTCTATCTCTATAATGTTGCCCTTACACTGCCCCTCTCCAAAATATCTCCTCACACTACCCCTCTCCATAATGCCTTCTCCCACACTGCCCCTCTGCAAATATTGCCCCCCACTGCCCCTCTCCATAATGTTCTCCCACACTGCCCCTTTCCAAAATATAACCCCAGACTGCCCCTCTCCATAATATGCCCTTCTCCATAATGTCAACCCCACACTGACCCTCTCTATATTGCCATCCCCTACACAGCCCCTCTAAAAAATGTCCACACTCCCAAACTGCCCCTTTCCAATATATCCCCCACACATCACTTCTCTAAAAAATATTCCCTCACACACTGCCCCTTTCCATAAATACTTACACACACACACACACACACAGTCCTTCTCCAAAATAGCCACACACACAGGCCCTATGCAAAATATCCCGCACACTGCCCTTCTGAAAAAGTACTCCCCTCTCGCAAAACTGTGCCCCCTTTCAGGATTTCCTTCACAGTAACATTAACCCCTCTGCCCTCATCTACAACAATAAGTAATTTAATCTTTGGCTCCATTATATAGTGCTTACTCTTTCCCGTGCTGTCTCCTCTGCCTTTGTGGCACTTTGGTGATGAGGTGCCAGTAGCAGTATGATGAGGTCACAGAGCGCTCATCACGCTGCTGCACACCGGGGCTGAGGATGACAGGCTTTCTTCTGCTCTGCCCCAGACCTAGTGCCGCAGTGCTCAAATATATTCACGTCTGAAAGACACAAATAAATTTGTACATAGGAAGAAGGGAGCAGTGTCAACCGGACAGATTCTAAGGGGTACTTTGCACACTACGACATCGCAGGTGCAATGTCGGTGGGGTCAAATCGAAAGTGACGCACATCCAGCATCGCTGTCGACATCGCAGTATGTGAATCCTTTTACATACGATTAACGAGCGCAAAAGCGTCGTTACCATTATGATCGGTGTAGGGTCCGACATTTCCATAATTTCACAGCAGCGACGGTACAATGTTGTTCTTCGTTCCAGCAGGCAGCACACATCGCTGTGTGTGAAGCCGTAGAAGTGAGGAACATCACCTTACCTGCGTCCCGGCTGCAATGCGGAAGGAAGAAGGTGGGTGGGATGTTTAAGTCCCGTTCATCTCCGCCCCTCCGCTCCTATTGGCCGCCTGCCGTGTGACGTTGCTATGACGCCGCATGACCCGCCCCCTTAGGAAGAAGGCGGTTCACCAGCCAGAGCGACGTCGCAGGGCAGGTAAGTGCATGTGAAGCTGCCGTAGCGATAATGTTCGCTACGGCAGCAATCACAAGATATCGCTGCTGCGACAGGGGCGGGGACTATCGCGCTCGGCATCGCAGCATCGGCTTGAGATGTCGTAGTGTGCAAAGTACCCCTAAGGCTACAGCAAACCCTTTAGCGGGCCACATATGGATCGTATGTTGTGCAGACGTGGATTAGATCAATCTGCATAAATTAGAGAGTTTAATAGAATGTAAGCATTAGATTTCAAACTAAATCTTTCTGATGAAGTTCATCATCTTTTTAAATATTCATCAATTGATACCTAAATAGTACAAATCCAAATAGTGCACAATTACATATGGATATGGAGAAAAATAGAAATTTATTAGATGGAATACAATATTGATATTTAAATGGTAAAAAGTATATTCAGACCAAATTTATTTTTAATTCACTCTTTGTAACTGGAGGAATGCTAGACCCTGTGTACGAGAAATCAGTATCAATAAATAACACACAGCTCATAACTTTTAGGACTGCTTTTAATTATTTATGTTGCTAAGCTGCCAAAATCTGGGCTTCGCTGGAAAATGATTCACAGAATAGCACGGCTCGTCTTCTGAATTACTCAGATTTAATTGCAACCATGTCTAGACAAGACAAATTTATATTGAGTTACCAGCATTGACAGTGCTCATCTTGATGTTTTAATTATGTTTATTTACGCAAAATATTCTTTGGATCTATTGTTCTAGGTGCTGCACAATGTCAGAAATTATAAAGTGAGAAACACTTGATCAGGCTAATTTCACTATGCTTGGAAAAAATCTCATCTTCAATGGTCTGTGAAGCATTGTCACACATCTCAATAATTCTGCCAGAGAGTTGAGCATTTCGGCACGCATTGAAGTTAGCCACATCATCAATATTCGGGCATGAATGGAAATGTCAGTTTTGCAATGAAGGAAATGTGCAGTTTCCGGGCTCTTTCCTGTGATTTAAATTTGTAAGCAAGAACCAAGCAAGAAGTTTTTGTATCATGAACCAATTTAAAGGATTATGAACTATTCCTTTGTAATCCATGGTAATTACTAGATTTTATTTGTAAATCCTTTTATTCTTTCATACTTTACCTATGTCAGATTGACCCTCTATGTACAGTGCCTTGCAAAAGTATTCATCCCCTTGGCATATTCAGCCCCCTAAGTTAGTACTTTGTAGAGCATTCTATTGCAGCAATTAGGCTGAGAACGCACTTTGCATTTTTACCTGCATTTCTGCAGCGTTTTGAGAAGCACCTTTTTGATGCCAAATGGCTTGCATTTCTATTTTCCAGCAAAATCAATGGTAAAAGCTGAATTTCCGACCGCACTTTGTATTTTAAAACGCTGCGTTAAATTTGCATATTTTGTGGCAAAAACCATGCGTTCAAAGAAGCAGCATGTCAATTGTTTTTGCCATTTCTGGAGCGTTTTGCTAACATTGAAGTCAATGAGAAATGGCAAAAAACAAGATTCCTTCAAATTCCTGCGTTTTGCCTGGTTTTTCAGTGCAGACTACCAAAACGCATAGTTTTTGAACATTAACGTAATGATTTGCTATGTCCCTTTACACACACACAAAATCCGACAATTAAATTTATGAAAAATATGCATTTATTGCTATATTTCCGATAAAATGTATATTAGCGCTCTAATTTTATGAATTACATCTATTTTCATTATTTTTCCCATTAATATAGTTTTTTGGGGTTTTTTTGTCTTTTTTCAATCTTTTTGACTGTTTAAACTTTATTAGGCAGTGTCTTGATGTTCAAAACGCATCTGTAAAAACGCTGGTGAAAACATTATGTAAAAAGCGCTGAAATCGCATCAAATACACGGCAAAAATGCATGTGTTTTCACCGCTCTATTCCAGAAAAAGGCAACTTTGGTCAAACCAATTAGGGAAAAAAGGTGCTTCTTGAACTGCAAGTAGGTGAACGCAAAGTGCGTGCCTAGCCTTACAGGTGCAAGTCTCTTTGGATAAGTCTCTATGAGCTTTCCATATCTTGCCGCTGGGATTGTTGTCCATTCCTCAGGGCAAAACTGCTGCGGCTCTTTCAAGTTAAATGGTTTCCACTGGTGAACAGCAATCTTCAAGTCTGACCACTCCAATACATTTACATGTTTCCCCTTAAACCACTCGAGTGTTGCTTTAGCAGTATGCTTTGGGTCATTGTCTTGTTGGAAGGTGAACTTCTGTCTTAGGGGTACTTTGCACGCTGAGACATCGCTAGCCGATTGTAGCGATGCTGAGTGCAATAGTCCCCGCCCCCATCGCAGATGCGATATCTTGTGATAGCTGCCGTAGCGAACATTATCGCTACGGTAGCTGCACACGCACTTACCTGCCCTGCGACGTCGCTCTGGACGGCGACCCGCCTCCTTCCTAAGGAAGCATATAAATTTACTAAAGCATGTTTCACAGACATCAATTGATAAATTTTTTCTGAGTAGGATGAAACTTATATAACAGATATCAAACCTTCTAGTTTAAACCTAACAGCCCCCACACAATATAAATCGAGCACTAATATAGAAGGGCAGTGTGCATATATACATAGCCAAAACTCTTACTTGTGCTTTTAATTCACACCAAATTTATACCATCTGCGACTTGTGCGGTTATATTGTGTTGCACTCAATATGGCGCTTTGTGTTCTACCATAATATAGAATAACAATGTGTTTCTTTCATCGAAGCATAGTTTAAATAACAATTTAACCAAAAAAACCAAAAAAAGTTGTTGTTTTTTTTTTTTTTGAAAAAAATTTCTTTTTTTCACAAATGCTAACTACAGGGTGTGTTTTAGCCCCTTGGAACAATTGTTGCAGTTTAACCCCTAATGTTAAAGCTGAAGGTCAGCTCATTATATATTTGGCTGTGGTATTTTTCTTTTCAAGCATATAAATTTATTAAAGCATGTTTCATAGACATCAATTGATAAAAAAGAAGGGGAAGAAAAAGGGGGAAAAAAAAGAAATTTTTTCCTGAGTAGGATGAAACTTATATAACACAGATATTAAATCTTCTAGTTCAAACTTAACAGCCCCTACACAATATAAATCGAGCACAAATATAGAAGCAGTGTGCATGCATACATAGCCAAAACTCCTACTTGCGTTTTTAATTCATACCAAATTTACACCATCTGCGACTTGTGCGGTTATATTGCGTTACATTCAACATGGCGCTTTGTGTTCTACCATAATATGGAACAACCATGTGTTTTTTGCATTGAAGCATAGTTTAAATAATGATTTAATAAAAAAAATAAAAAAAGTTTTTGAAAATACTTTTTTTTTTTTTTGTAATTAAAACAAACTTTTGACAATAAAAAATGAGGCTTCCTTCAAAGTATATAAATCTATTTGAGTTCCTATATAAGCATTGAGGTACTCCGAAGTGCAGGAAAATCCACATAATATAGATATTAAACTTCCATGTCGGAACTTATAAGCTTTTACATAGTATGACAACTGAGCACATATATAGAAGGGCAATATGTGTGCATATACATGGGGATATACATGAGTAAATATGTTTGTAAAAAAAAGGAAAAAAAAAAGGAAAAAAAAAAATTTCCGGTGTGCGCCATTTGTTGAGTGCAGATTTATGTATTTAAATATGATATATTGGCACATATGTATGTGCATTAAACTTGAAGGTGTTATATCTGCACACACTGAATGGCGCACTGCCACTGGTTTGGTTATAAACGTATATATCTTCAAATCCAGAAAACCATTGAAAAAAATGTGTACTTTATTGTATTGTATTGTATCATTGTTTTTTAATTGTATATGTATGTAATGTTTTTCATGGTAAAACCTATTTCGTGCATGTAAGGTGCTGAAGTAATTTAAACATCTGTTACATTGATTAGCATTTGCATATAAGCTTTGCAGCACCATCTATCCAGTATCATGATTAAGGGTGAGTGCTTTCACCTGAAACGCGTTGTGCTGGTCATGTCATTCTTTGTGTCTGCATGATAAAATAAAGACGTGATTTTTTTGCCTGAAGAGCTGGACATCCTCATCTTTTGCATTATTTTGGGCTGTGGCAGTGCCTGTCCGTGCTCCAGGACGAAATCAAGACTGAGCTTTTTCCACGGTGAGCTGATTCATACTATTGAACTTTATTTTCTGCTTATCGGGACTCCCGTGTTTTGCTCTCTATATCAAATTAGCAGACTACTAGTTGGTTTTCTGGACCTTGCCCCTCGTGCTCATTCAGCCTTTAACATGAATGGCTGCAGTCAACGTCTGAATAAAGCAAAACTGCTATTTGGAGCCACAGATATCAATGCACCTGCTGTTTTTGCAACAAGCAATGAATCTGTTAAAACACTGCAAAGATTAGCAGAGAAAGAAAGAAGGGAATTTTGTTACTTACCGTAAATTCCTTTTCTTCTAGCTCTTATTGGGAGACCCAGACGATTGGGGTATAGCTACTGCCCTCCGGAGGCCACACAAAGCACTACACTAAAAAGTGCAAGGCCCCTCCCCTTCTGGCTATACCCCCCCGTGGTATCACGGGTTCTCCAGTTTTAGTGCCAAAGCAAGAAGGAGGAAGCCAATAACTGGTTTAAACAAATTAACTCCGAATAACGTCGGAGAACTGAAAAACCGTTCAACATGAACAACATGTGTACCCGCAAACAACAAAAAAATCCCGAAGGACAACAGGGCGGGTGCTGGGTCTCCCAATAAGAGCTAGAAGAAAAGGAATTTACGGTAAGTAACAAAATTCCCTTCTTCTTCAGCGCTCTATTGGGAGACCCAGACGATTGGGACGTCCAAAAGCTGTCCCTGGGTGGGTAAAGAGATACCTCATGTTAGAGCTGCAAAACAGCCCTCCCCTACGGGGGTGTCACTGCCGCCTGCAGGACTCTTCTACCTAAGCTGGCATCCGCCGAAGCATAGGTATGCACCTGATAATGCTTGGTGAAAGTGTGCAGACTCGACCAGGTAGCTGCCTGGCACACTTGTTGAGCCGAAGCCTGGTGTCGTAATGCCCAGGACGCACCCACGGCTCTGGTTGAGTGGGCTTTTAGCCCTGAAGGAACCGGAAGCCCCGCAGAACGGTAGGCCTCTAGAATTGGTTCTTTGATCCATCGAGCCAGGGTGGCTTTAGAAGCCTGCAACCCCTTGCGCGGACCAGCGACAAGGACAAAAAGTGCATCGGAACGGCGCATGGGCGCCGTGCGGGAAATGTAGATTCTGAGTGCTCTCACCAGATCTAGCAAACGTAAGTCCTTTTCATACCGGTGAACCGGATGAGGACAAAAGGAAGGCAAGGATATATCCTGATTAAGATGAAACGAGGATACGACCTTAGGGAGAAACTCCGGAATGGGGCGCAGCACTACCTTGTCCTGGTGGAACACCAGGAAGGGAGCCTTGGATGACAGAGCTGCCAGCTCCGACACTCGCCGAAGCGATGTGATCGCAACAAGAAACGCCACTTTCTGTGACAGGCGAGAAAAGGAAACTTCCTTCAGAGGCTCGAAAGGCGGCTTCTGGAGAGCAACTAGTACCCTGTTCAGATCCCATGGATCTAACGGCCGCCTGTACGGGGGCACAATATGACAGACCCCCTGCAGGAACGTGCGCACCTTAGGAAGACGTGCTAGACGCTTCTGAAAAAACACGGATAGTGCCGAGACTTGCCCTTTAAGGGAGCTGAGCGACAAGCCCTTTTCCAACCCCGATTGCAGGAAGGAAAGAAAGGTGGGCAATGCAAATGGCCAAGGGGATACTCTCTGTGCAGAGCACCAGGATAAGAAAATCTTCCACGTTCTGTGGTAGATCTTAGCAGACGTAGACTTCCTAGCTTGTCTCATTGTGGCTACGACTCCTTGAGATAATCCTGCGGACGCTAGGATCCAGGACTCAATGGCCACACAGTCAGGTTCAGGGCCGCAGAATTCTGATGGAAAAACGGCCCTTGGGACAGTAAGTCTGGTCGGTCTGGCAGTGACCACGGTCGACCGACCGTGAGATGCCACAGATCCGGATACCACGATCTCCTCGGCCAGTCTGGGGCGACGAGTATGACGCGGCTGCAATCGGATCTGATCTTGCGTAACACTCTGGGCAAGAGTGCCAGAGGTGGGAAGACGTATGGGAGCCGGAACTGCGACCAATCTTGAACTAATGCGTCTGCCGCCAGAGCTCTTTGATCGCGCGACCTCGCCATGAATGCCGGGACCTTGTTGTTGTGCCGGGACGCCATTAGGTCGACGTCCGGCACTCCCCATCGGCGACCGATTTCCTGAAACACGTCCGGGTGAAGGGACCACTCCCCTGCGTCCATGCCCTGGCGACTGAGGAAGTCTGCTTCCCAATTTTCTACGCCTGGGATGTGAACCGCGGATATGGTGGATGCTGTGTCCTCCACCCACATTAGAATGTGCCGGACTTCTTGGAATGCTTGCCGACTGCGCGTCCCTCCTTGGTGGTTGATGTATGCCACCGCTGTGGAGTTGTCCGACTGGATTCGGATCTGCTTTCCTTCCAGCCACTGTTGGAAGGCCAGTAGGGCAAGATACACTGCCCTGATTTCCAGAACATTGATCTGAAGGGTGGACTCCTGCGGAGTCCACGTCCCCTGGGCCCTGTGGTGGAGAAACACTGCTCCCCACCCTGACAGACTCGCATCTGTCGTGACCACTGCCCAGGATGGGGGCAGGAAGGATCTTCCCTGAGACAATGAGGTGGGAAGGAGCCACCATTGTAGAGAGTCCTTGGCCGTCTGGGAAAGAGAGACTTTCCTGTCCAGGGACGTTGACTTCCCGTCCCATTGGCGGAGAATGTCCCATTGAAGTGGACGCAGATGAAACTGCGCAAAGGGAACTGCTTCCATGGCTGCCACCATCTTCCCGAGGAAGTGCATGAGGCGCCGTAAGGGGTGCGACTGGCCTTGAAGGAGGGATTGCACCCCTGTCTGTAGGGACCGCTGCTTGTTCAGCGGAAGCTTCACTCTCGCTGCTCGAGTATGAAACTCCATGCCAAGATACGTTAGCGACTGTGACGGTGACAGATTCGACTTTGGAAAGTTGATGATCCATCCGAACGTCTGTAGAGTCTCCAGCGTAGCATGTAGACTGAGTTGGCATGCCTCTTGAGAGGGTGCCTTGACAAGTAGATCGTCTAGGTAAGGGATCACCGAGTGTCCCTGAGAGTGCAAGACTGCTACCACCGCCGCCATGACCTTGGTGAAGACCCGGGGGGCTGTCGCCAGACCGAATGGCAGAGCTACGAACTGAAGATGGTCGTTTCCTATCACAAAACGTAGAAAACGTTGATGTTCTGTAGCAATTGGCACGTGGAGATAAGCATCTTTGATGTCTATTGAGGCAAGGAAGTCTCCTTGAGACATTGAGGCAACGACAGAGCGGAGGGTTTCCATCCGGAACCGTCTGGCGTGCACATGTTTGTTGAGCAGCTGTAGATCCAGAACAGGACGGAACGAGCCGTCCTTTTTTGGAACCACAAAGAGATTGGAGTAAAACCCTCGCCCTTGTTCCTGAGGCGGTACAGGAACCACTACTCCTTCCGCTCTTAGGGAGTCCACCGCCTGCAGCAGGGCATCTGCTCGGTCTGGATGTGGGGAGGTTCTGAAGAACCGAGCTGGAGGACGAGAACTGAACTCGATTCTGTACCCGCGAGACAAAATGTTTGTCACCCACCGGTCTTTGACCTGTGACGTCCAAATGTCGGAAAAGCGGGAGAGCCTGCCCCCAACCGGAGATGCGGAGGGGGGGGGCTGGAAGTCATGAGGTAGCCGCTTTGGAAGCGGTTCCTCCATTTGCTTTCTTGGGGCGTGCGTGAGCCCGCCAGGAATCTGAGACTCTTTGCGTCCTCTGAGTCCCTTTGGACGAGGAGAATTGTGTCTTGCCCGAACCTCGAAAGGACTGAAACCTCTGCTGCCATTTTTTCTGCTGAGGTTTGCTTGATCTGGGCTGGGGTAAGGAAGAGTCTTTACCCTTGGACTGTTTAATGATGTCAGCCAATGGCTCGCCAAACAGTCTATCTCTAGATAAAGGCAAGCTGGTTAAACATTTTTTGGAACCAGCATCTGCTTTCCAGTCCTTTAACCACAAGGCTCTGCGCAAAACTACCGAATTGGCGGACGCCATTGAGGTGCGGCTGGTAGATTCTAGGACCGCATTGATAGCGTAAGACGCAAACGCAGACATCTGCGAGGTAAGGGACGCCACTTGCGGCGCCGCTGGATGTATGATAGCATCCACTTTTGCTAAACCAGCTGAAATAGCTTGGAGCGCCCATACGGCTGCGAATGCTGGAGCAAACGACGCGCCGAAAGCTTCATAGACAGATTTTAACCAAAGGTCCATCTGTCTGTCATTGGCATCCTTAAGTGAAGCGCCATCCTCCACTGCAACTATGGATCTAGCTGCAAGTTTGGAAATCGGGGGGTCTACTTTTGGACACTGGGTCCAGCGCTTGACCACATCAGGGGGGAAAGGAAAACGTGTATCCTTAGAACGTTTAGAGAAACGCCTTTCTGGATGAGCGTCGTGTTTCTGGATTGATTCTCTGAAGTCAGAGTGATCCAAGAAAGCACTCAATTTACGCTTGGGATAGAGGAAACGAAACTTCTCCTGCTCTGCTGCTGCCTCCTCTGCAGAAGGAGCTGGGGGAGAAATATCCAACAGTCTATTGATGGCTGAGATAAGATCGTTTACCATGGCGTCCCCATCCGGGGTATCCAGATTGAGAGGGGTTCCAGGATAAGACTCCTGATCACTCTCTTCAGACGCATCACAGGGCGACTGATTGCGCTGAGACCCTGAGCAGTGTGATGACGTTGAGGGTCTTTCCCAGCGAGTTCGCTTAGGGTGGCTGGGGCTATCATCTGAGTCATAATACTCAGCCTGGGAAGCCGGGGACCCCCTTGCAGTCTGGACTAATTCCAACTGAGAGGGATTAGAGGACAGAGACCTCGCCGTGTCCATAGACTGAGCCCCCGTCATGGATTGCAAAGTTTCAAGGATCTTTGCCATAGTCACAGACATTCCATCAGCAAAAACTGCAAAGTCTGTCCCTGACACCGGGGCAGGACTTACAAGCGTCTCAGCCTGGGTCACTACCTCTCCGGACTCCGGCTGGCGAAGCAGCACCGGATCTGAGCATTGCACACAATGGGGGTCTTTGGAACCTGCTGGTAGAGCAGCCCCACATGCAGCACACGCAGTGTACACAGCCCTAGCCTTGGCAGCCTTGCGTTTTGTGGATGACATGTTGCTGCCTCCTCAGAGCGATCTGGGGTATCCAGCCAGGAAGCGACCTTACAGTGCAAGAAATAACTAAATATATATATCTGGTGACACAGTACACCAATACACACTGAGGCACTAGAGGGGCCAGCTGAAAAGCCGCTTACCGCCCGCTTAAGAGCGGGTGTGTGGTCTCCAAAAGCCCCCTAGTCCAGGTCTCCCAGAGCCTTGCGTCCTTCCTCTAGCCAGACTGCATGTAATGGCTGCCGGCGTCCTGGGAGAGGAGGGGGGGCGGGCCCTGGGCGTTCCTGACTAAGAGCGGGAAGCCTGCTTCCCTCTGTGCCTAGTGAGAGGGCTGGAGCATGTAAATCAGGCTCCAGCCCTCGTCGCTGCTGCGAAACAGCGTCTCTCCCCTACCCTGATTGACAGGGTGGGGGCGGGAACGAAGCGGAGCTAGGCCGCAAAAGCCGGGGACTGGATTTATAAACGCCGCCGCCGTAAAAGCGCGGTCGGCGTGTCCCCGGCGCACCACAAGTCACAGCAGCGCCGCCCGGTCCAGTGGGGGTCGGCGCTGCGTTCCCACAACACAAAGTCCCCCAGTAAACTGTAGGAACACTAACTCCAACGTTACGGTCCCCGGCGCACTACAACACCCAGCCAGCCCGGAGTGTGTCTGTGCCTGCCGGGGACACAGAGTACCTGTATGATGCAGGGCCATGTCCCTGATTGTACTCCTGCTCCGTATCCATCAGGTGCTATGGGTCTGTGGATGGAGCCCGGCGTCAGAGCTTAGAGGCCGGCAGGATCCCACTTCCACAGAGCCCTACAAGGGGATGTGGAAGGAAAACAGCATGTGGGGCTCCAGCCCCTGTACCAGCAATAGGTACCTCAACCTTACAACACCATCCACGGGTGAGAAGGGAGCATGCTGGGGGCCCTATATGGGCCCTCTTTTCTTCCATCCGAAATAGTCAGCAGCTACTGCTGACTAAAATCTGTGGAGCTATGCGTGGATGTCTGACCTCCTTCGCACAAAGCTTGAAAACTGGAGAACCCGTGATACCACGGGGGGGTATAGCCAGAAGGGGAGGGGCCTTGCACTTTTTAGTGTAGTGCTTTGTGTGGCCTCCGGAGGGCAGTAGCTATACCCCAATCGTCTGGGTCTCCCAATAGAGCGCTGAAGAAATAGAATTTGGTGGAATATAACCACCTTAAAAAATTATGTTGAAAAATCTATTATTCCAAGGGGCTTACGCCTGAAGAAAATTCCTAATACAATTTACTCTGAGAACTTTGTTTCTAAATGGAATGACACGCTATCCTCGTGCTCCTTGAAACTCATGGGCTTGATTATTGAACATGAGGAAATCACACTCAAGGAAACTCAGACAGGCTTGGATGAAGCAAAATCCACACTAAAAACAATCACTTCTGAAGCAGACTACATGGATACGATTAATCGCATACAAGCAGCAGTTGATAAAATTGAAATAAGCATCATGGATATGAAAAAACGCAAGTTAAATAGAGACTTACATGACTATTCAGCTAACCAAGTGTATGAATGGGGCAGATGGGAAAACACCAACAGATGGAAAAGTCCGCGTTCCATACTAAAGACTCCCAGAATAAAATCCAAAGTTTCATTTGGCTCCTCTGATCTAGATACTTCCGTGGGTTACACCACAGATGAATCATCTGCTGAATCAACACTTCAACCTTCAAAAAACTACTACAGAAAACAAAAGCATTTCAGAGGAAATGCAGAAGAAGAGGTAGGAAACACAAATCCAAAAGGCTATACCCTGCGTCCCAAAAAGACATAGACTCTAATGTAAATTTTGATGTCATTAATTTATCTTCCTGTGACATAACGGCAACACAAAGAGCACTTCTTGCTCTGGGTTTAAATTTTGCACCAACTAATAATTTTGATTTGTTTGGTACATTGTGTGATATTAACAAATTTGTTCGTAATGTTGTGGTAAAAAAACATTTTGTTGGGGATGATACTGTGCAATCCGATGCCAATATAGTTGAACATGAAAATATGTATACAAATTTTAAATTTAAAGAACAAATGGCATTGCTAATATTGGAAGAGTTGGGAGATCAATACAAACTAGAGTCCCCCAATGGTAGAGATTCTGCCCCTAGTATTTCCAATCCGGATTTTTATCCGTTAAATGAAAGATGTGAAGCCATAGTAAACTTCCAAAAAAATATGGAGAGGGATCTGAGACTGCTACATGAATCTGGCAAAAACAACAATCTCAGTAACTTAAATGTCCAACAGAGAGAGGCACTTTGTCAACTTGAGAAAAATTCAGATATTATAATCAAAAAATCTGACAAAGGGGGATCGGTGGTAATAATGGACAAAGCTGATTATATTGATTGGATGCGCCTTTTGGTGTCTGATACCAACACTTATGTCCCTGTCGCCACTGACCCCACCATCACCATCAATAAGAAAATTCACAAGCTAATCAATGAGGGGGCTTCCCTTGGTTGTTATGACAAAAAATACGCTGAGCGGCTTAAAATTAATAATCCCAGAACACCCATACTCTATGGGTTACCTAAAACACATAAAGGGGAGAATCCACCCCCCATGCGGCCCATAGTATCGGGCATTGGCTCGGCGGGCGAGAGGCTGGGGCAGTGGATTGACTCTGTTTTGCAGCCCCTGGCCCGCCGTGTTCCAGGTTACCTCAGGGACACTATTAGTGTTTTAAATGAAGTTAATGATATAAAGTGGCAAAATACCTATGGCTGGATAACAGCAGATGTCATTTCTCTTTATACTTCAATACCCCAACAAATAGCAATAATGGCAGTCCAACATCACTTGGCAAAATATTCAAATTTTGATAACGAAAAAATTTCCTTCATAGTAGAAGCTATCAGGTTTCTTATGGCGAACAATTACTTTTTGTTTGATTCCCAATTTTTTATTCAAAAAACTGGAGTTTCTATGGGTGCCAAGTACTCCCCGTCAGTCGCTAATTTAGTTATGAGCTGGTGGGAAGAGGTATATATCTATTGTGACAGTAATCCATTTGTGGGATGTGTGGTCTGGTACGGGAGATTCATCGATGATGTCATCATGGTATGGGCGGGCGGTGGGTCTCTCGTATCTGACCTCACTATGTACATAAATAATAATCCTTTCAATCTAAAATTTAAGGTGGATTTTCAACAACACACTGTGAATTTTTTGGACTTACGAATGACGGGTCTTAACACTGGGTTAATAGAAACATGCACCCATAGAAAACAAGTATCAGGAAATACAATTTTGCATGCAGCAAGTCACCATCCCTCACATACCATCAAGGCCATACCAGTAGGAGAAATGCAACGAGCGCATAGAAATTGCAACTCTCAGAAAAACCTCCAAACTGAAGTAGACACCATTAGTATAAGACTCAAAAAAAGAGGTTATAAAGAATGGATGTTAAATAGAGCACAAAAGGTTGTAAAATCAAAAATTAATTCTAGAAAAACCACCACTCAGACCACGACTAAAAAACAACCAATTGCTAATTCAGCCATCACTTTAGCCTTACGATATAGTAATCAGTTTGCGGACATACGAAAGATTTTTTTCCGCAATCTAACTATATTAAAAACAGACACAACCTTGAAAAAAATTCTCAATAATAATTGTAGAGTAGTTGCCAAAAAAGCAATGTCACTGGGGGATAAGTTATCTCCAAGTGACATCAAAAATAAAAATAAACAATCAAATCTTCTAGGCACCAACTGGCTGTCTTTAAAGGGTTTTTACCATTGTGCGAGAAAACAGTGTAAAATGTGCCCATTGACTCCTAAAAAGATCACATCTTTTGAAAACAGTGATGCTAGCAGTAGCTATGCGATAAAAACTTTTATAAATTGTAGAAGTTCATATATAGTGTATTTGGCAGAATGCATAACTTGCAAACTAAAATATATTGGAAGTACAAAACGAGAACTGCACACACGCATAAAAGAACATATATATGATGTAATACATAAAAAAACCTCTGGGGGCACATCTCAGTTATCAAAACATTTTATCAACAAACATCAAGGCACATTGGATACTTTGCGGGTGTATGGAATGGAAAAAATACAAAAGTCGCATAGAGGGGGTAACACGGAAAAACTTTTGCGTAAGAGAGAGGCCTGGTGGATATTCAAATTAAAAACCACCTTTCCCTGTGGTTTGAATCTCCGCAGGGATCTCATGATTTTCTATTAGGTGATAGAAACTAAAGCCTTGTTTTGCACTGCTTTTGGTGGGTGGGAAAAACAATCTTGTGCCCAATAAATCCATTGCCATATTGATAGAACATTGGTATATTGGCTTTAAAAATTAAAGGAGGAAACAAATATACATCAATGATTATGTTATAATTCAAGAACCCACAGCCAAAGTTGTAACGTGCATTTTTAATTTACACCACTTGTGATTTATGTGGCTATAGGCGTCACACTTATTTAGTTGTTGTGGGGGAAAAATTTATTTTTTTTTTTTTCCCCTCATTGTTGGAGATACTTGGCTCCCTCTGTGTGGTTGCAACAAATGCTAACTGCAGGGTGTGTTTTAGCCTCTTTGGAATAATTGTTGTAGTTTAACCCCTAATGTTAAAGCTGAGAGTCAGCTCATTACATTTTTGGCTGTGGTATTTCTTTGCAAGCATATAAATTTACTAAAGCATGTTTCACAGACATCAATTGATAAATTTTTTCTGAGTAGGATGAAACTTATATAACAGATATCAAACCTTCTAGTTTAAACCTAACAGCCCCCACACAATATAAATCGAGCACTAATATAGAAGGGCAGTGTGCATATATACATAGCCAAAACTCTTACTTGTGCTTTTAATTCACACCAAATTTATACCATCTGCGACTTGTGCGGTTATATTGTGTTGCACTCAATATGGCGCTTTGTGTTCTACCATAATATAGAATAACAATGTGTTTCTTTCATCGAAGCATAGTTTAAATAACAATTTAACCAAAAAAACAAAAAAAGTTGTTTTTTTTTTTTTTTTTGAAAAAAATGTCTTTTTTTCACAAATGCTAACTACAGGGTGTGTTTTAGCCCCTTGGAACAATTGTTGCAGTTTAACCCCTAATGTTAAAGCTGAAGGTCAGCTCATTATATATTTGGCTGTGGTATTTTTCTTTTCAAGCATATAAATTTATTAAAGCATGTTTCATAGACATCAATTGATAAAAAAGAAGGGGAAGAAAAAGGGGGGAAAAAAAAGGAATTTTTTTTCCTGAGTAGGATGAAACTTATATAACACAGATATTAAATCTTCTAGTTCAAACTTAACAGCCCCTACACAATATAAATCGAGCACAAATATAGAAGCAGTGTGCATGCATACATAGCCAAAACTCCTACTTGCGTTTTTAATTCATACCAAATTTACACCATCTGCGACTTGTGCGGTTATATTGCGTTACATTCAACATGGCGCTTTGTGTTCTACCATAATATGGAACAACCATGTGTTTTTTGCATTGAAGCATAGTTTAAATAATGATTTAATCAAAAAAATAAAAAAAGTTTTTGAAAATATTTTTTTTTTTTTTTTTGTAATTAAAACAAACTTTTGACAATAAAAAATGAGGCTTCCTTCAAAGTATATAAATCTATTTGAGTTCCTATATAAGCATTGAGGTACTCCGAAGTGCAGGAAAATCCACATAATATAGATATTAAACTTCCATGTCGGAACTTATAAGCTTTTACATAGTATGACAACTGAGCACATATATAGAAGGGCAATATGTGTGCATATACATGGGGATATACATGAGTAAATATGTTTGTAAAAAAAAAGGAAGAAAAAAAAAAAAAAAATTCCGGTGTGCGCCATTTGTTGAGTGCAGATTTATGTATTTAAATATGATATATTGGCACATATGTATGTGCATTAAACTTGAAGGTGTTATATCTGCACACACTGAATGGCGCACTGCAACTGGTTTGGTTATAAACGTATATATCTTCAAATCCAGAAAACCATTGAAAAAAATGTGTACTTTATTGTATTGTATTGTATCATTGTTTTTTAATTGTATATGTATGTAATGTTTTTCATGGTAAAACCTATTTCGTGCATGTAAGGTGCTGAAGTAATTTAAACATCTGTTACATTGATTAGCATTTGCATATAAGCTTTGCAGCACCATCTATCCAGTATCATGATTAAGGGTGAGTGCTTTCACCTGAAACGCGTTGTACTGGTCATGTCATTCTTTGTGTCTGCATGATAAAATAAAGACGTGATTTTTTTGCCTGAAGAGCTGGACATCCTCATCTTTTGCGTAAACATCCCACCCACCTCCTTCCTTACTCATTGCAGGTGGGACGCAGGTAAGGAGATGTTCCTCGCTCCTGCGGCTTCATACACAGTGATGTGTGCTGCCGCAGGAACGAGGAACAACATCGTACTTGTCGCTGCAGCAAAATTATAGAAATGACCGACACTACACAGATCACCGATTTACGACGCTTTTGCGATCGTTTATCGGTGCTTCTAGGCTTTACACGTTGCGACGTTGTTACCGGCGCCGGATGTGCGTCACTTTCGATTTGACCCCAACAAGATGGCAGTAGCGATGTCGCAACATGCAAAGTACCCTCTAGTCTCAAATGACTGACAGACTATAACAGGTTTTTCTCACAAATATCCCTGTATTTCGCATCATCCATTTTCCCCTCGACTCCGACCATTTTCCCTGTCCCTGCTGCCGAAAAACTTCTCTATAGCATGATATTGCCACCATCACATTTGTGTGCTGATGGTGTTCATGGGATGATGAGCTGGGTTGGTTTGGCGCCAGACATAGCGTTTACCTTGGTGGCCAAAATGTTCAATTTTGGTCTCATCTGACCACAGCACCCTCCTCCATTCATTTGGGGAGTCTCCCACATGTCTTCTTGTAAAATCAAATTGAGCCTTCCAATTTTTGGTTGTAAGTAAAGGTTTTTTTCTGGCCACTCTTTTATAAAGGTTAGCTCTATGGAATGTACAGCTTATTGTGGATGTATAAACAGATAATTCAGTCTCTGCTTGGCTACTCTGCAACCCGTACAGTTACCTTTGGTCTCTGTGCTGCCTCTCTGATTAATACCCTCCTTGACCGGGATGACAGTATTAGTGGACAGCCTTTTATTGGCAAGTTTGTTGTCATACCATGTTCTTTCAATTTGATGATCACGAATTTGATGGTGCTCTGGGGGATCATCAGAGATTGGGATATTGTTTTAGAACCCAACCCTGACTTGTACGTCTCAACAACTTTGTCTCTGACTTGTTTGGAGATCATGGTGTTGTATGGTTCGTGGTGCCTCTTGCTTAATGGTGTTGCAGCCTCTGTTTCAGTGTTGTTTGTGTGGTTTGGGACCTAAACAGATCAGCTATAGCAGAGCATGTTGCCACTTTGCCGATGCTTTGCAGCACAGTTCCCAGCGTGATAGTGGTGGGGAGGGTAATTCAGCACAGGATGAGGAACAGGAGGAGGAGGAGGTGAAGACACAGGAAGTGGCATATAATGAGGCGGAAACCGTGATAGTAGTTGGGCATGCCTTTCTTGGCGTGGGTAGGATGTGTTATGTTCCAGTTTGCAACTTTGTTCCGGCCTCCACCAGATTCACCCAAAGTGATGTGACAGATATGTATCGTAACATAGAGATAGCACAATGGGCAAAATAGTGGCAGGTGGGAACACTGTATCATGGGGCAGCCACAGCCAAGAGATCACAGAAACACTGTGCTCCAAAAAGCCTAAATGTCAACATCTCCATGGCTAGCAATTTGGCAATGTGCGAGTTTAGGTTTTGTTGGTGCATGGCTAGTTATTTACACTTCCTTTCTAAGCTCTCAGGCACGGACAACTTTACACATCGAGGGAACAAGGAAGTGGATGCGGTTGATGTTTCCTGTGTCTGTGTAATTGCAGCTTGTGGGCAGGATGTATGAGCGCCTGCTTCCTGGACAGCAGATTGTGAAGGATGTCGCACTAGCGACATGGCAGTGGTTTGACCTGCAAACACAAATTTGGTACCCTGTGTGATGGTGGAATATGGAGGGTTGTGTATAATGTTGTGTAGGTTCGTATTTTAGGCATGGTTCTCTGTCCATACTGTGTACATTGTCCTGTTAAGTTAGGTTAATCACCCCCCTGCTGGGCTTTTGTCCCTAAGTCTGGGGGACAGGGGTCTGGGATCCACCTAAACTCTCTGCTTACCTGGGAGATTATTTGGTCTGTCTGAGAACTTCAAGAGAGAAGTAGGAAGATTCATCCTCTGTGGAAGAAGCTGAGGCTCCCAAGAGAGACTCGGACATTTATCGCTTACTGGACTGTATCCCTGTTCCTGGACTACTTTAGCCTCTGTGTGGTGGATTATTTTATGGACCTTCTGGATTGCTTGGATTAAACGTACTTTGGATTCTTCAATCATCTCTCGCTGTGTTGATTGTGTGATATTGGAGAAGGACCCCGTGACACCCTGGTGTTCTGCTCACCCACTGTGGTGCTTGGCTCCAATGTGGTTCCACATACTGCTGGTGCTCAGGTTACCTTTGCTCTGGCCTCTGCTCAACTTGGTATGGAAGTTGCTACAGATTACAATGTTTTTCTATGAAGCACTTTTAGAAAAAAACTTACAAACAGCGGTTGAATGCCCCCTTGCCCTGACTTAGGCCCCAGAGGAGGTGCTCTTCAAAACAGTTGACCCAGTTCTCACTGGCAAAAACATAAAATGGATATTTGGGTTCATACAATATTAAACCATAAAAAATACCCTAAGCTATATTAAAAGATAATCTTTATTGCTAAATATAAAAAAGTAAGAGATGACAAACGCTAGTACCCCTGAGACAAAGTTCAGACAATACAACACATAACTGGAAACATGCAAAACGTATGTCATCTCACAAATAACAGAGAGGTAATAAGTACCTAAGTTAACCCTAAAAAAACTGTCACTTTCCTAACCCCGGAATAATAACACCCTAAAAATAGAAATGGTGCCTCCATTCCTTGAAGGCATACCCTCACTGACCCTATTACTCAAATGAAGGCAGAGACAGGAGGATAAAAATACATTAGCAGGGGGTTGCGTATGACAGTGAGACAAAATGTATACCACATAACATGGAAAAAAACAAAGAGAAAAATTGTATGAAAAATACCCTGAATAATAATGAATAAACTACAAGTGCTTAATAACAGGGTACTTAGTATATACATTTTTGCAAAAACGTAAGAAGCCATCCCACCTCATCACGGTGTACCCATCTGGGACGGTCCCTAACCAACTAAAGTTAAAACCATTATACATACCTGACTTGTGTCTATCAAAACTCCAATGTGAATGGTAACAAGTGCTCAGCTGGGTCCCAGATTAAATACACAGCAAAGTGGGAAGCAATTAGTTGTTCAGCCTCAGTATAAGGAGGGCTGCGCCCCAACTTGCAATAAAGCAAGATAGCAGACAAAAAACACCAAAAAAGTGAGCTGTAACAAAAAAATAGTAAACTTGCAACATTACAAGTATGCAAATGGAAGCCTCTAGACAAGAAAAAAACAAAGAGAATAGTTGTATGAAAAATACCCTGAATAATAATGAATAAACTGCAAGTGCTTAATAACAGGGTACTTAGTATATACATTTTTGCAAAAACGTGGTTAACATGGTAGACTTCCACAAAGACACATGTATTTGTGATCCAACAGTGTCAACATGATATACAAGTAATATCAAAAGTAATAAAATGTTTCCAAATATGTGTTGTATTGTCTGAACTTTGTCTCAGGGGTACTAGTTTTTGTCATCCATTACTGTTTCATATTTACCAATAAAGGTTATATTTTAATAAATCTTGGGGTAATTTTTCCAGTTCTCACTCGGGGCAAAAGACTACCCCTTGGTGCCTGTGTTGGTACTACATATCCATCTTCTTTTGTGTTGCTGTGCTGGCTATGCATGTCAATGGTCCAGGACGGATCAGTGGATTCATCATCGACCACCTCGTCTTCCATCTCATCCTCCTTCCCAGTCGAGATTGCAGGCTGACCTGATGGTAACTGTGTCTCTTCATCATCAGCCTTCACCTCTGAACACTGTAAATCAGGTTCCTCAAAGTGGCTTTCTTCTGGCCATAGGTCCACTAATACTTGCGCATCAACGCACGCCACCTCCTCACATCCCTCTTCAATGTCGCACAGTGAGAGGTCAGAGCCAACCAAAGGATATGTACAAAACAGATCCCCAGAGTGGCCAAGCTTGAGGTCATATATCTCCTATGACTGATGATGGGGGAGTTATGGAGGACCAGGTTGAGGATTGGATGGGCCAGCGTTCTATGTATCCACAGTATACTGTGTGTTCGTGGAAGATTTGTTGCTGCTTGAGAAATCTGAAGAGGCCTTCTCTGCTATCCAAGAGAGAATCTGGTCTTGCTCTACTGGCTTCCACACACGCTAAATGCTGCGTTACACGCTGCGACATCGCTCAAGCGATCTCGTTGAGGTCACGGAATTTGTCACGCACATCCGGTCGCTTTAGCGATGTCTTTGCGTGTGACACCTATAAGCTATTTTGAATCGTCGCAAAAACAGTCAAAATCGCTCATCGGTGACATGCCCCCCTGTTCTTGAATATCGCTGCTGCTCGCTGTACGAAGTAGTTTGTCGCTCCTGTGGCAGCACACATCGCTATGTGTGACACCGCAGGAATGAGGAACCTCACCTTACCTACGGCCGGCCGCAATGAGGAAGGAAGCAGTTGGGCGGGATGTTACGTCCCGCTCATCTCCGCCCCTCCGCTTCTATCGGGCGGTGGTTCGGTGACGCTGCTGTGAAGTCACTGTGACGGTGAGCGAACCACCCCCTTAGAAAGGAGGCGGTTCGCCGGTCACAGCGACGTCGCAGAGCAGGTATGTGCGTGTGACGCTGCTGTAGCAATACTGTTCGCTACGGCAGCGATCACACGATATCACATGTACGATGGGGGCGGGTGCTTTCGTGCTCAACATAGCTAGCAATTGCTAGCGATGTCGTAGCGTGTAAAGCGGCCTTTACATTCCAGAATGGGAAATTTGGCAAGGAACATAGTGGACTGTTGTGAATGCTGTCTGGATGGGTTCCGCTCTTGGGCTCCCCCCGGTCACAGCGACATTGCAGAGCAGGTATGTGCGTGTGACGTTGCAGTAGCAATAATGTTCGCTACGGCAGCGATCACACGATATCACATGTACGATGGGGGCGGGTGCTTTCGTGCTCGACATCGCTAGCAATTACTAGCGATGTCGTAGCGTGTAAAGCGGCCTTTACATTCCAGAATGGGAAATTTGGCAAGGAACATAGTGGATTGTTGTGAATGCTGTCTGGATGGGTTCCGCTCTTGGGCTCCCCCGGTCACAGCGACATTGCAGAGCAGGTATGTGCGTGTGATGCTGCTGTAGCAATAATGTGTTCGCTACGACAGCGATCACACGATATCACATGTACAATGGGGGCGGGTGCTTTCGTGCTCGACATCGCTAGCAATTGCTAGCAATGTCGTAGCGTGTAAAGTGGCCTTTACATTTCAAAATGGGAAATTTGGCAAGGAACATAGTGGATTGTTGTGAACGCTGTCTGGATGGGTTCCGCTCTTGGGCTCCCCCCGGTGGTTGCTGCTGTTGGTGCATTGAGGTCTGTGACTGGATTGTTGCACACCTGATTTTCAGTGCTGGCTTGATTTGGATATAGGTGTGTTTGGACTTCATGCTGTTGCCAGTGGTCTGATAGCCTTTGACAGAGTGGTTCTGCTCTCCTGCCTTCTACTAAGATAAGTCCATAAGTTTTGTTTCATACATTTTGTATGCTATGTGATTCTTGCGTTTGCATTTTATTTCTGAAGGTATTTGTGTTTTTCTAGAATTGTTTGTACCTTCAGAAAGGGGGAATTTTCTCCCTGGTATTTCTTGTTGGAGATCTTTGTTGCAGGGTTTTTTGTTAGTCATTTTTTCTGCAGTGTTACCCGAGCATTGTACGGAGATTGTACATACAGTAAAGATGAAAAGTTTGGACACACCTCCTCATTCAAAGAGTTTTCTTTATTTTCATGACTATAAAAATTGTGGATTCACATTGAAGGCATCAAAACTATGAATTAAAACATGTGGAATGAAATACTTAAAAAAGTGTGAAACAATGAAATATGTCAATTCAGACAAAACAATGTCTGAAAATATGTCTTACAGTGCCTACAAGTAGTATTCAACCCCTTGCAGATTTAGCAGGTTTGATAAGATACAAATAAGTTAGAGCCTGCAAACTTCAAACAAGAGCAGGATTTATTAACAGATTGATAAATCTTACAAACCAACAAGTTATGTTGCTCAGTTAAATTTTAATAAATTTTCAACATAAAAGTGTGGGTCAATTATTATTCAACCCCTAGGTTTAATATTTTGTGGAATAACCCTTGTTTGCAATTACAGCTAATAATCGTCTTTTATAAGACCTGATCAGGCCGGCACAGGTCTCTAGAGTTATCTTGGCCCACTCCTCCATGCAGATCTTCTCCAAGTTATCTAGGTTCTTTGGGTGTCTCATGTGGACTTTAATCTTGAGCTCCTTCCACAAGTTTTCAATTGGGTTAAGGTCAGGAGACTGACTAGGCCACTGCAACACCTTGATTTTTTCCCTCTTGAACCAGGCCTTGGTTTTCTTGGCTGTGTGCTTTGGGTAATTGTCTTGTTGGAAGATGAAATGACGACCCATCTTAAGATCCTTGATGGAGGAGCGGAGGTTCTTGGCCAAAATCTCCAGGTAGGTCGTGCTATCCATCTTCCCAAGGATGCGGACCAGATGGCCAGGCCCCTTGGCTGAGAAACAGCCCCACAGCATGATGCTGCCACCACCATGCTTGACTGTAGGGATGGTATTCTTGGGGTCGTATGCAGTGCCATCCAGTCTCCAAACGTCACGTGTGTGGTTGGCACCAAAGATCTCGATCTTGGTCTCATCAGACCAGAGAACCTTGAACCAGTCTGTCTCAGAGTCCTCCAAGTGATCATGAGCAAACTGTAGACGAGCCTTGACATGACGCTTTGAAAGTAAAGGTACCTTACGGGCTCGTCTGGAACGGAGACCATTGCGGTGGAGTACGTTACTTATGGTATTGACTGAAACCAATGTCCCCACTGCCATGAGATCTTCCCGGAGCTCCTTCCTTGTTGTCCTTGGGTTAGCCTTGACTCTTCGATCAAGTCTGGCCTCGGCACGGGAGGAAACTTTCAAAGGCTGTCCAGGCCGTGGAAGGCTAACAGTAGTTCCATAAGCCTTCCACTTCCAAATGATGCTCCCAACAGTGGAGACAGGTAGGCCCAACTCCTTGGAAAGGGTTTTGTACCCCTTGCCAGCCTTGTGACCCTCCACGATCTTGTCTCTGATGGCCTTGGAATGCTCCTTTGTCTTTCCCATGTTGACCATGTATGAGTGCTGTTCACAAGTTTGGGGAGGGTCTTAATTAGTCAGAAAAGGCTGGAAAAAGAGATAATTAATCCAAACGTGTGAAACTCATTGTTCTTTGTGCCTGAAATACTTCTTAATACTTTAGGGGAACCAAACAGAATTCTGGTGGTTTGAGGGGTTGAATAATAAATGACCCTCTGAATAAACTTTTCTCAATTTAATAAAAAAAAAGAAATAACATTCTTTTTTGCTGCAGTGCATTTCACACTTCCAGGCTGATCTACAGTCCAAATGTCACAATGCCAAGTTAATTCCGAATGTGTAAACCTGCTAAATCTGCAGGGGGTTGAATACTTCTTGTAGGCACTGTATATTCTAGGTTCTTCAAAGTAGCCACCTTTTTGCTTTCATTACTACTTTACACACTCTTGGCATTCTCTTGATGAGCTTCAAGAGGTAGTCACCGGAAATGGTTTTCCAAGTCTTGAAGGAGTTCCCAGAGATGCTTAGCACTTCTTGGCCCTTTTGCCTTCACTCTACGGTCCAGCTCACCCCAAACCATCTCGATTGGGTTCAGGTCTGGTGACTGTGGAGGCCAGGTCATCTGGTGTAGCACCCCATCACTCTCTTTCTTAGTCAAATAGCCTTTACACAGCCTGGAGGTGTGTTTGGGGGGTCAATGTCTTGTAGAAAAATAAATTATGGTCAAACTAAACGCAACCTGGATGGAATAGCACACTGCTGCAAGATGCTGTGGTAGGCATGCTGGTTCTGTATGCCTTCAATTTTGAATACATCCCCAACAGTGTCACCAGCAAAGCACCCCCACACCATCACACCTCCTCTTCCCTGCCTCATTGTGGGAACCAGGCATGTAGAGTCCATCCGTTCATCTTTTCTACAAATAATAATAATAATAATAATCTTTATTTCTATAGCGCCAACATATTCCGCAGCGCTTTACAATTCAGGAGGAACATATACATATCATATACATAAACATATACAAACAAGTAACAATTATAGAGGCTACAATATTTAAAAGGAAAAATGGCAACCCTGCTCGTGAGAGCTTACAATCTACAATGAGATGGGGGGAGGGGCAAGGTACAAGTGTTTATTTAAAATGACAATCCAGCCAGCTCATGGGGGATAGATGATGGCTTCCTGGACCAGTTGGCAAGAGCCTTGAGATGCATTTGGGTGCCAAGGAGTTTGACGTGGGGTTATGTTCTGAGAAGTTGTAGAGGGATTATGTGAAATTAGTTTGGCTAGGGAGTGTGATAGGCCGCCCTAAAAAGATGCGTTTTTAGGGAGCGTCTGAAGCTGAGTAAGTTGTGATTTGTCCTAACTTCTTGGGGTAGAGCGTTCCAGAGGTTTGGTGCAGCTCGGAAGAAGTCTTGGATTCGGGAGTGGGAGGTTCGAATTAGTGTGGATGTTAGTCACAGTCAAAGACACGGTGGTTGGATCCAAAGATCTCAAATTTGGACTCATCAGACCAAAGCACAAATTTCCACTAGTCTAATGTCCATTCCTTGTGTTCTTTAGCCCAAACAAGTCTCTTCTGCTTGTTGCCTGTCCTTAGCAGTGGTTTTCTAGCAGCTATTTTACCATGAAGGCCTGCTGCACAAAGTTTCCTCTTAACAGTTGTTCTAGAGATGAGAAGGTGTGTCCAAACTTTTGATCTGTACTGTATGAGTACTAGGTTACTTACCCCTTTTGGCATACTCCATGTAGGATATTAGGATTTTTATGCAGACTGCAGAGTTCACTATCCTGTCCTTTTTGTAACCTAGAAATTAGCACATGGCCTCGCTTTGCTCAATCTAGCTCTGACTGTGTGTGTCCTTTCATCTTGCTAATTGTTATTATATGTGGTGGTCTTTCTATCTCCTTTGTGGAAAATCTGCTCCGAGGCAAGATAGCTTTTCCGCTTTCTGCCTTTAGGTTTATGTAGTTCTCCGGCTGGGTTTGAGGTACATAGGGAGCGTTAGGCGTGCCTCCTGGCTGCTTCTAGTTGGCATTAGGTTCAGGGCTGCAGTCAGCATTCGGGCCCTATGGCTCGGGTAAACTGCTCCATGGTAGTTGTTGAACATCGTATCATAACAGTGGATGCATAAAGCTTCTTCTGACCTGAACGTCCATGTCCACGTCTCTGTCCCTTAATAACTGGCTTTTTTGTCATTTGGGGTTTTGTTGACATATTTGCAGATGTTAGTGGCACATGCCAAGCAAACTTTGACCCCAGAAATATTGTGTAAAAAGTACCAGTGAGTACATTGTACCAGGCAGCCCAAAATGATAGTAGTACTGCTTTGTATTTGGCAAGACCACTAGCAACATATTAATGTGGCTGATGTTGATGGCACAAGATAGACTGTGATCTAAATATTGTGGAAACAGGACTAGTGTGTTTAGTGTATCAGGCAGCACAAAATGCTAGAGTACAGCTTTGTATTTGTAAAACCCACTAGCAATGTATTAATGTGGCTGATATGGATGGCACAAGCCAGGCTGTGACCCCCTAAATATTGTGGAAACAGGACCGGTGCATTTAGTGTATCAGGCAGCACAAAATGCTAGAGTACAGCTTTGTATTTGTAAAGCCCACTAGCAACGTATTGTGGCTGATGTGGGCAAAGCCACAAGCCACACTGTGACCCCAAATATAGCAGGGGAAATAAGGACCAATGCTTTTTATATGGACACAGGAAGAACAGTTTAACCTATCCCAATTCCCTACCTAATCCAAAAAATCTCCCTCCCTGTACTGTGACCTTGTTCACTGGTTTCCGCTTTTAAAAGAGCTATTGTATTCTGGTACTATGGAGGTATTGACACGCTCCTTTCAACTCTGTCCCTGCATGAAAATCTGTCCCTAACTACACTACCCTGACCTACTGTATATACTGCAAGTAGCCCTGAAAAGGGCTTTTGTGTTATTAAGAGGCCTAAACACTCTCTTTAGCAGCTGCTCGCTCTGTCCCTATCCTGATGCAACACTGGTTCTGGATGCAATGTGCGCAAAATGGCGGTGGAAGGGCTTTTATAGACCCTATGATGTTGCACGGCCAGCTAATCACAGTAATGCCACAACCAAGATGGCTGTGGCATTACTGTGATTGGTTAAGAAACCCAGCATATTTATTGACTGCAAATCAGGCGCCAAACCTGCTGGGTGGGACATAGGAATTTAGCCAGGCGAGTACACAAAAACTTGCAATATAACGAGTAACCCGAATACCTTACTATCCATGTAAGTAGCAAATAGTAATTAGTACACGTGATCATCACTAATACTAGCTTTACAGTCCTTGCTGCTGCAACATTTAAAAATCTTTTATATTCTATAATACCTCTCATTGCTGCATTTAGTAAAGGGCCAGCTTCTGGAGAAGGGATGGTGTATTAGAGACATGTACGCAGGTATTCTAGCCTTACAGACCTTGCTTCTGCTATGTTAACCCAAAAGTCCTTTTCAGAGATAATTCAAATCTATTCTATTCTCCAATAATACTGCTCTTACCTGCAATTAATGTAAGGAGAGGTGCTGGAGAAGAGCTAGTGTATTGGAGACATGCAGACAGGGATTCTAGCCTTATAGACCTTGCTGCTGCTTCATAAAAAAAATCTATTCAACTCTATAATAATACCACTCTTATTTGCATTTAGTGTAGGGCAAACTGCTGGACAAGGGGTAGTGTATTAGAGTCATGTTGGCAGGGATTCTAGCCTTACACATCTTTCTGCTTCTATGTTAACTCAACATTCCTTTTCAGGGCCAGTTCAAATTCATTGTATTTTCTAATACCACCCTTAGCTGCAACTACTGTAAATAGAGCTGGTGGAGAATAGATAATGTATAACATCTAGGCAGTGATTATTACCTTACATTTCTGGCTGCTGTTATGTTAACCAAGATATATTTTTCAGGGCTAACTAAAATATTATTATTTTCTCTAATAGTACCACTCTTAGCTGCAATTAGTGTAGGGAGAGCTTTTGTAGAAGGGATAGCGTATTAGAAGCATGTAGGCAGGAATTCTAGCTTTACAGACCTTGCTGCTGCAGCATTAACCCAATGTCCTTTTCAGGGCTAATTCGAATCTATTCTATTCTTTATTAATTCTTTTCTTAGCTGCAATCCTTTTCAGGCCTCCATCTCTTCTATTCCCTATTAATACCATTGTTAGCTGCATTCAATGTAGAGATAGCTGCTGAAGGAGGGATAGTTTTCGATTACAGGCATATAGGCAGGGGATGTTGCTTACAGTCCTTCTATAAGTATACTGCTGTTGCAACTTAACTGCGTTGGTTAGGGAATGAGGGATGTTATAAGACACATGCTGGTGTAGGGCAGCCATGGCACACAGGGAAATGTAGGGGCAGCTGGGGACCGAGTACTGAGGAACGGCCACCTCCATGAAGCTGTGGAAAGTCTCAGTGTCCACTCACCTAAACGGCAACATTTCCAGTGCAAGTGTGACGCCCCAGGAGTGCTGATCCTGTTCGGGGACGCCACAATCCAATATCCATAAAGACGCCCTCAACCCCCCGGGACGTCCAATCGTGTCCAGCATAGGAGGGCTATGCAACGCAATCTGTCAATTTTTATTTAAAACCACTGGTTGAATGCTTGCCCTCCTATGTGAAGGACACCACGGACGTCCCGAGGCATCTTGATCCATTTTATGGATAAGGACATGCTCATGGTTTCTGCTGACGGGGAGGCTTTGTACACCTGCATCAGACATGAAGATGGACTGGAGGCAGTCCGTTTCTTCCTTGGCACCTCCGGTCGGGATGGCGCTCAATGACTTGATCCTAGAGCTGCTCCGGTTTGCCCTCACCCACAATTTTTTTGTTTTAAGCACATCTTTTATCTGCAGTGGTGCGGCACTGCAATGGGCGCGGCCTGTACGCCTTCGTATGCCAATCTTGTCCTAGGCTATTGGGAGAGGTTGTTATTTGGAGACGGAGGTGCCAGGGGGCGGTGCCCATGTGCAGTGCTGGCTCCACTACATAGATGATATTTTTATTTTTCGGCAGGGCACACCTGAGCAGCTCGACTCATTGATACTCTCAACCACAATCCGTACAATATCAAACTTACTTATAGATCCAGTTGCACTGAAATTGATTGTTTTAGATGTGCGGATTGTGGTTGATGAGTCTGGTGGCGTACAGACCGACGTGTTCCGAAAGGACACGTCGGTGAATGCATTGTTACATGCATCATCTAGTCATACGTCCGCCACCATTCGCGCCATCCCTACCGGACAGTTTCTAAAAATGAAACGGATTTGCTCTACTAATGATATCTATGAAGCCCAGTCCTCTGACCTCCGGTGCAGGTTCAAAGTGAGGGGATATGGCAATAGGTGTATTAAGAAGGGTTACAACCGCACCAAACATACCCCTCGCAACCAACTTCTTTGTTACACCCCACGTCGGCCGAGCCATGATAAGAGTGTCCGTTTTGTCAGCACCTTCAATCATGAGTGGGACACAATGAGGGGCATTTTGGACAAACACTGGCCGGTATTACTAACCGACCCTATTTTGGCAGAGGTGTTGTCTTATCGGCCCCTCATGACGGCCAAGTGAGCAGACAACCTTGGGGATCTTCTTGTCAAGAGTCATTACATCCCTCCCCGGACGAATTTCTTCGGTTCGAGTGGCCCACTCCGTAGGTGTTTCACCTGCGGTCATTGTGTGGCGTGCAGCAATATCCTTAGAGGTAAGTCCTTTTCCTCCTCCGATGGCACTAAAACATTTTCCATCTATCACTACATTAATTGTGGGACTACCCACGTTGTGTACTATGCCACCTGTGCGTGTTCCTTGTTCTATGTGGGGCTCACCTCACGTGAGCTCCGCATACGGGTAAGGGAACACGTCCGGGATATCATGGGTGCTAAGACAGTTGAGGACATCAGCCTCCTAAAAACCCTTCCCCGCCACTTTAGACTCCATCATCAAAACGATCCTAGCTCTCTCCAGGTTCGGGGCATCGATGTTGTTCAGGGTGGAATTCGTGGGGGAAACCTACGCAAGATCCTCACTCAGCGAGAATCTAAATGGATCGTGCTCTTAAACACCTTGGTCCCTAACGGCCTAAATGAGGTCGTTAGTTTTGCCCCCTTTTTGTAACCTTATAATTTTGTAGTTTTGGGGTAGGATATCTTCTCTGGAGACTCTCTTCTCTAATTTTGGAGACTTAAAATCCTTCCATTGAGTGGTGGTCTTTCTCTTAGGCCCCCTTCACACGTCCGTGAAACACGTGCGTGTTTGGTCCGTGTCCATATGTACCAGAGACACGGACAAACGTGGACCATTGTTATTCAATGTCTGTGGATACACGTACGTTTTTCCATACGCTCCGTGTGTCCGTGTGCGTGACACGTATGTGTATCCGTGCCTCACGGATGCTTGTCCGTTTTTGGCACGGAACACGCACACGCGCATCCAATGATAGTCTATGGGTGCGTGAAAACACGTACGTGACACGGATGCATCTACGTGTGGTCCGTGTCCGTTTTTTCAACTTTTCTTGTAATTAATGTATCTCTTTATTGCCAGGTGTCTTCAATTTGCTTTGAGCTGTATTTAATGTCATTTTGCAGCCTGCAGGCATTAAGGAAGGAGTGTGAGGCTTCATTTGAGCGTTTCTCCAGCTTGTTTTTGGTTTAGTGCTTGAAAAACTAAACATGGCTCCACGCGTGGATACTGGACGCATAATTGCGGTAGTTGAGGGTCACCCAGATTTATGGGATACACGCACAGATGGGTATCGTGACCGAACAATTGTAGAGCGAACCTGGAAGTCGGTTGCAGCTGAGCTTTATCCAAACAATGGATGGGACCGTTGCTCACCTGGTAAAAGAGCTCGATTTGGTAAGTTTTTTTTTTTTTAGGTGTTTTAACCTAATTTTTTTTATTTTATCTAAAATTACACTTACAGATGCCAATTGTTAAAAAATTGTTAAGGCTATGTGTACACGGTAGAATGTAAATGTGGATTTTTGTTTTGTGGCAAATCCGCACCTTATTTTTGCCGCGGATTTTCCGAGGATTAGCGGCAGATTTTGATGCGGAATTTTTTATATCGTATTCCCCATTCTATACCCAAAATCCGCACCAAAATCCGCAACAATAATTGACATGCTGCAGATTTTTCCGGAGCAAAATTCGCGTCAAATCGGCCACGGAAAAATCCACAGCATGGACACAGCATTTCCAAAAAGCCATGCCGCTGCTGCAGATTTGCTGATAATCAGCGGTAAAAATAAGGTGCGGATTTGGCGCAAAATCCAAATCCTCAAGTACAATCGACCGTGGAGTCTGTGATAGCACTAATTTTTTTTTTTTCTTTTTTTTCCCCAAACATATCAAATTGTCCTTTTGGTTTGTTTAACCAAAAAAACTTCATTATGGTACAAATATTCAATTTCAAAACATGGATAAAGTGGAATTAGTGCGAAGGAGATGGAGATCTGCCCGGGACCAGTACAGACGGGAATTTAATCCCATTCCCTCAACTTCCGCCAACACACGCAAGAGAAGATATGTTTATTTTGAACAGTTAGAGTTTCTGCGACCTATAATGGAGGTCACACAGTAAGTATATATGTCAATTAACACTTTTTAAAAATGAAATTAACATAACTAAAGGACAATTTACACGCTGCAACATCGCTTACGCTCATGGTAGTGATAACATAACCCAGATTGCAACGATTTTGGGGGGTGTCACATCACTTTTAAGATCGTCAGCGATGTTGCTTCTTGTAAATGGAATTTCTAAAAATTTAAAAATAATTTTTAATTTTTTTCTTGTATTTTTTGTCAAAAATAGAACTGATGACAATTTGGACGACTCCAACGAAAACCCATCCGCCGCACAGTCAGCACTAGCAACTTCGGCTTCAGAGGTGGAACAGACAAATACAAACAACCCAGAAAGCCAAAACTCGGGAAATCAAAATACAGAAAATATCTCAAGTGAGGCAGGACCCCAGAGCACCACAAATCAGGCAACAAACACACCACAAGACACTACAACAAATATACCTCCATCCTCTATTCAAATTTCAGGGTCACGCTTACAAACATCAACATATCGTGCTAGGAGACTTAGACGACCAGAGGATTTCCGATCCCTCCCAGAAATTATAGACACCAGAGTCATGTCAATAATGAACTCGCTTTTGCCTGAAAACGATACCGAGAGATTTTGTCGCTCCTTAGCACCATATTTGTCCAAAGTACACTCGGACAACCAGGAACGCATAAGGGCTGCCATATTAACCTTAATATCGGCATGCCAAACCAATCCCCTACCAAATCATGTCCTATTAGCCATCGAGCAATGGCGCACTAATTATAATTCACCTATCCCTGATGTTTCTGCTCAACTAATACCACAAACTCACTCCAACCAGCCAACTACTTCACTTATAACCAACTTTGGCAACCAAGCAGCCCAAAATACAGAAGTACAAAACATCATTAATAGACCCATACCATCTATTTCTACTATACTGTCTGGCCAAAGTAGCAATATGTTGACACAATTGACTCAACCTACTAATCCAATTGTTCCAATAAATTACCTACAACATCCTTTACAAACACAAAATTACAGAAATACTACTAACATTCAACCAACACAAATACCAAGTCAAATTCCATCATACCAACAGTCATTGTTTTTTGGCCAAACTCCAACACACTCATTCATACAGGGTCAACAATTTCCATCAAATATATCTTACACACAACAACCACACATTCAAAACCCAATAATGTTTTCTCAAAATCTGGCCCAACCAATGTATGCATCATCGTCACACATGCTACCAACATCATCTTCTCAGGATTCAAATGTTGCCACATGCGTGAATAAGACGCAAACATCAACCTATGTTTCACAAACAATCTCTGACCCCGAAAATAATATCCCTTCAACACAACAGTCAGCTGCTACTCTAGATGATTTAATTGACTAGGTGCCTATGTTACACATAAGTCTTCTTTCAGTTTTTGTGTTGTTATTTCAAAATATTGTTTTGGTAAAAAACATAATTTCTGGTATGTTGGTCAAACATGGCGAATTTAACTTAATAGTGAAAATTAACAAATGTCTGATTTACAAACATTTTTTCAAGATTTTTCTTTAATTATATCACAGAATATAAAACAGTTTCTGTGTGTTTGTAATGGAAAAACTTATGGTACTTTAAATGTAAGTAAAAACTATATTTTTAAAAAATATATACTCGTCAATGGCCATTCAACTGCTACAATGTATCCAAATTGTTTATTTTGTATGGATATTATTTTTGGTTTATGAACCATACAAAGAATGGTAATATCAACAAAAATTGGTTTAAACGTTTATCAACCTCTAGGCCCATGATTTTTTGGCAAATAAACATAATGACAGGCATATGTTTTTGAACTGTTTGTGGTGATTTGATGTTTTTTGAAACTTAAACTATGACAAATATGGCTCTATTGTTTCAAGTGTCATAAATGTTTCCATTTTTTCCATGACAATAAATGTTATTTTTTTTTCAAAAATTGGATTCCCAGTTTTTTAATAAACATCATATTTATTTACAAGATATTTAATTGTTATGTTTAAATCCAAATCTATAATTACCCAAATTTTTTTTTTTTTGTAAAATAAAGTTGTTTTTTTTTGTTTTTTTTAATTTGTAAAAAAATATTTGGCAATCATAATAAATTATTTTATCAGAGCATAATAAATGCAATATTAATCAATAAAGACAGATTAGATGATGTAACGAAGTTAACAGGATCATAAAGGTTTGGTATACAAAAACAAAGGCTCTAACCATGACAATGGTTTCTGTTTACATTGCTAGCATAGCAAATTTTAAATAAAAAAAAAATAAATAAAAAATGAAAAACAAATTAATTATTCACAAAATAATGCATATAGTTATTTCTAATTTGTAAAGCATTCAAACATGGTTGTGTGCTGGAATTCTCATTACGTGGAACATTACTTATATAATGAGATGTAGATGTGTCACTCGTAATGTTTACCTCATGAATTCTACAAAAATTATGTAAAACAATTGTAGCTTTAACAACAGACGTAACATTTGTTGGGCTCAGTTGTATGGTTGTTAAATATATGCGCCATCTTGAAGCGAGAATACCAAATGTGCATTCAACATATGAGCGTGCTCCCTTTAAACGTGAATTAAAGTTAGATTTTAAATCATCAATTCCACGCCTTGGAAAAGGTCTCATGACATGTGTCGATAAAGCAAAACCCTCATCTGCTACCATAACAAAAGGAACTTGAGGTGTAGAAGTACCAGGCCGTGGTGATGGAGAAGGTAAATTCAACTCATGAGAAACCAAACGTCGGGCCAATCGTGATGATCTAAATATTCTTGCATCTGATGCACTACCATATGCCCCAATATCAACATAAGTAAAATTATAATGTGTGTCTACTAAGGCTAATATGACAACGGAAAAATATTTGTGAAAATTGAAAAATCGTGACCCTGAATTGGGTGGCTTGCGTACCCTAATGTGCTTCCCGTCCAAAGCCCCAATACAGTGTGGAAATTTTGTCAGTTCATGAAATCCATGGGCTATGGAGAGCCATTTCTCACATGTTGGTTGAGGCATTACTTGATTGCGGAGATGTTCCCATAATGCATCACAGGTTTGCTTTATAATCACACTTATAGTTGATGTTCCAAGGAGGAAGTCAAAATGTAACGCACCATAAGACATGCCTGTTGCCAGAAACCTATGTAATGTGTAATAGAGAAACACTATTAATAATATTAAAGACTAAACAGGTTAAACAGTCATCATATAGGATAAATCTTGTAATAATTAGGGTTTACCTTATTTTTTATTAAATTTCTTTTTTAAAAAACTTAAAAATCCTTTCTATATGAAAAAGAAATTTACTAAAAAAGGTAATAATCGATATTGTGTTTTAAATTTTAAAATTTTTAAAAATATATTAATTTAAACATTTTAAATTTCAAAATATTAATGTAAGAAACCATACCTTAAAGTAACAAGCAATCTTTCTTCTGGAGGAATACATAGGCGCATGCTTGTGTCCTGGAGCTGAATATGAGGCCTTAGTATGTCCAAAATTGAATCAAACTGTTCAACTGATAAACGAGTATATGCCTGGAATTTTGCTGGATAACGCCTTAACTCGAGAAAAAGACAATGAAAATGTCCATGTGTAGGATGCATGAGGACAATAGGATGCACCCACATTCTTCTATCAGCAATATCCGAAGACGGTATCATAAAACGCCTAACCCCAAATCTTCGAGATATCATCCATGCGAGAAACAACAGAGCCTCATTTGATATGGACATTATGAAAAACTCAACAAGACCCAGTATGGAAGCACACCAAAAAAAACAAATCCGGATTAGTGGCTCATTTAAGTTGGAAAATGTTAATTAACACCAGCATCAACACATTAAATCATTAATGTGATGACAATCCACAGAAAAACGTTCTTGAAAAACGGATGGCAAACGCTAGTGACACGGATCACACACGGACTCTAAAAACGGACAAACGGATGAATCATACGGACATACGGAGGCAACACGGATGTTACACGGAACAAGAATACGGATGAAAAAACGGACAACGGACATGAAAAACGGTCCGTGAAACACGTGCGTGTTTTTAACGGACGTGTGAAGGGGGCCTTAAACAATCTCCTTTAGTTCTGTTTCTTATATACCACGGACTCCCCTTTTGTGTCCCCTTGCGGTTTTGCCTCTAATTCATTAGGACTTATTTAGTGGTTACTTATTTTTACCATAATTTTTACCTATATATAAGTCTTCTTTTTTGGAGCACTATACACATCCTTACGTGTTCGACTCGATATGAGATATTGACAGCTTCTGCTGATAATGTGATTTTGTGCCTATTATCTATATACAGTGCCTACAAGTAGTATTCAACCCTCTGCAGATTTAGCAGGTTTACACATTCGGAATTAACTTGGCATTGTGACATTTGGACTGTAGATCAGCCTGGAAGTGGGAAATGCACTGCAGCAAAAAAGAATGTTATTTCTTTTTTTTTTTTTTTTTTAAATTGAGAAAAGTTTATTCAGAGGGTTATTTAGTATTCAACCCCTCAAACCATCAGAATTCTGTTTGGTTCCCCTAAAGTATTAAGAAGTATTTCAGGCACAAAGAACAATGAGCTTCACATGTTTGGATTAATTATCTCTTTTTCCAGCCTTTTCTGACTAATTAAGACCCTCCCCAAACTTGTGAACAGCACTCATACATGGTCAACATGGGAAAGACAAAGGAGCATTCCAAGGCCATCAGAGACAAGATCGTGGAGGGTCACAAGGCTGGCAAGGGGTACAAAACCCTTTCCAAGGAGTTGGGCCTACCTGTCTCCACTGTTGGGAGCATCATCCGGAAGTGGAAGGCTTATGGAACTACTGTTAACCTTCCACGGCCTGGACAGCCTTTGAAAGTTTCCACCCGTGCCGAGGCCAGGCTTGTCCGAAGAGTCAAGGCTAACCCAAGGACAAAAAGGAAGGAGCTCCGGGAAGATCTCATGGCAGTGGGGACATTGGTTTCAGTCAATACCATAAGTAACGTACTCCACCGCAATGGTCTCCGTTCCAGACGAGCCTGTAAGGTACCTTTACTTTCAAAGCGTCATGTCAAGGCTCGTCTACAGTTTGCTCATGATCACTTGGAGGACTCTGAGACAGACTGGTTCAAGGTTCTCTGGTCTGATGAGACCAAGATCGAGATCTTTGGTGCCAACCACACACGTGACGGTTGGAGACTGGATGGCACTGCATACGACCCCAAGAATACCATCCCTACAGTCAAGCATGGTGGTGGTAGCATCATGCTGTGGGGCTGTTTCTCAGCCAAGGGGCCTGGCCATCTGGTCCGCATCCATGGGAAGATGGATAGCACGGCCTACCTGGAGATTTTGGCCAAGAACCTCCACTCCTCCATCAAGGATCCTAAGATGGGTCGTCATTTCATCTTCCAACAAGACAACGACCCAAAGCACACAGCCAAGAAAACCAAGGCCTGGTTCAAGAGGGAAAAAATCAAGGTGTTGCAGTGGCCTAGTCAGTCTCCTGACCTTAACCCAATTGAAAACTTGTGAAAGGAGCTCAAGATTAAAGTCCACATGAGACACCCAAAGAACCTAGATAACTTGGAGAAGATCTGCATGGAGGAGTGGGCCAAGATAACTCCAGAGACCTGTGCCGGCCTGATCGGGTCTTATAAAAGACGATTATTAGCTGTAATTGCAAACAAGGGTTATTCCACAAAATATTAAACCTAGGGGTTGAATAATAATTGAACCACACTTTTATGTTGAAAATTTATTAAAATTTAACTGAGCAACATAACTTGTTGGTTTGTAAGATTTATGCATCTGTTAATAAATCCTGCTCTTGTTTGAAGTTTGCAGGCTCTAACTTATTTGCATCTTATCAAACCTGCTAAATCTGCAGGGGGTTGAATACTACTAGTAGGCACTGTACATCAATATGCTGGTACATAAGTATACAGAATATTTTCTCATTCTTGTATCTTTTATTAATTGGCTCTTCTCTGTTTTATATCTTTTTTCCTCAGGTTTTTCCTATATATGCTTCTGCACAAATATGAGACTCTGTCCTTGGACTCATTGCTGTATTTAAACTACCTTTTTTGATGTACTTTCGACTAACCAAGATATAGGAACCTGCATCCACTACGTTTATGTCCCGTGTTTTTATGCGATTATGTTGTCCCATAACGTTGGTTTTGTGCATCCTATTTTCATATCCATGTTCCGTATGCTTACTTTTTACACGTGTGGCTAAGAAGAGATCCTTTGTTTGTACTAGTGCGCACGCGCTGACCTGCTGACGGCCGGGTGGCGTGGATGTCCTGCATCGCCGTGTGCGCATGCCCGGGAGCCATGGTGACGCGTCCCTGTCTCCTGGGCGTGCGCCTGAGTGACGGTGCTTGTGGTTTCCCCGCCCCCCGCCCCTCCGCGATCTGCGCATGCGCCGCATCTGCGTACAATCCCAGGACACAACACATATGTGCCAGCACTATTTAAAGGGACATTTTTGCCCCACATGTTCACACTGCCCCTGGAAAAAGCGCTCCTGTAGCGAAACGATCGTTGGGGGGACCCCTCTCCTGCTCTCTGCAACCCCCCTACTATTAATAGGTAATTATCAGAATTTTCACCCAATTTTTGACGTTTTTCTTTCTAATACAGACTTTAGCCTCTTCAATACCTATTAGCCTTACCACATTTTACCCAAAATTTATAGATTTGTGGTGGCAGCACACATCTAATACATTTCTTACTTTTTTATTTCATTACTTTTATTCCCAATGACTACATTTTTTATTCTGAATCTTTACACCTTTATACTTATGTCCTAGTGCATGGATTGGTCATTTAACTGCTAAATAAATAAATGCTTTAAATTTTTCTGAAATACGGTACATCTAATCTCTGATCCATGCATTATGCCATAACATCCACCATTTTGCAATAATTTATATCACTTTTCATGTGACTTCTTACTACAATTTCCAATTCTCATCAGGATTATCTGTCAACCTTTTTGGTTTTGGTTTTTGTTTTACACATTTACCATGGTGGGTCGCACTGCATGGGAGAGGGGCCCTTTCTCATTTTCTGTCATATTTTGTGCAGTCTTTTTTGAATATTTACCCCATTCCCCTTGTATTTGACCTTTGATGTTTTTATGAACTTTTTGCATCACAATAAAATAAAAATATTTATATTTCACTCTTACATCTCTCTTGGTTTTGTTCTTCCCTTTCTCCGGTTTTTCCATGTTATTTGAAGAATGTACCCACCGAGGGATCACTAAATAGTCACTCCCCGGTGTAACTCTACTTTAGTATGGCCAGTTTTTTCTTGTGTTTAATCCATAATAAAGCCATAGCCTTAGCGTCGATTAAACTGTTCTACGACACCACGGTGGATGGGATCTCTGGTCTGGAACCCGGTCTGTCACAGAGACTTCTTCTCTTGTAAATCCCTGGCCTCCACTTTCTCTTTTTCAGGGGTAGGCTGCACAGGGGGGTTCCTTGCCCTCACGCGGTGCTGTCCTCTGTGAGCTGGCCTCCGCATCACCATTACTTGGTCCTCTGTGGGCTCCCAGGTCACATGCATGCTGGGCATAAAGACGGTCAGCTCTTCCTCCTCTGCAGGGCTTGCATTAACCTCCTCCAGTGGCTCTAGCAGCGGCTCCGGAGATGAGCTCTCATCTGCTGGCCAGGGTGGTGGACCCCTCTCTAGCATAGAGGTTGCGGGGACCGCTCCGGGTCCGGATGACTGCCTGGGGACCAGGTACATGTCCACCAGGTGTGCCGGGAACTGGGTTTTCAAGTCCCTTTTAAGTCGAGCCGCCTCTTCGGCCACTTCTGGCAGGAACCTATGGGCGGCATCCTCAGTCAGCGACTGGGGTGCTGCGACCGCTTCTGGTCTGCAGGTAGAGGTAGAAGGTGTTGCGGCCTGGTCTGGTCTGGCCGGACGCAGCGTTGCTGTGGCCTGGTCTGGTCTGGCTGGACGCAGCGTTGCTGCGGCCTGGTCCGGTCTGGCCAGACGCGGCATTGCTGCGGCCTGGTCTGGTCTGGCCGGACGCGGAGTTGCTCCAATCACCACACAGGATGTCACACCGGGTGTCGCGCTGGGCGTCGCACCGGGTCGGGCAGGGGCTGCGTGGGACTCACCCAGGGCTGGACCGGAGATCTCCTGCATCAGGGTCTCCATCGCTGAGGACGTCTCCAACTGGGCTCGGACGGCACCTCTAGGCGGGCCTCGCTGCACCAGCAACCGCAGGCCTCGGATTGCCATTACTACTTCTTCTTTCCACACAGCTATCTCTTGCCGGTTCTGCTTCTCCATTCTGCTGGCAATTCTCCCTACTTCGGCCTCTAGCTCCGCGGCGGTCATCGGCCTGGTCCAGCCCGGTCCCTCGCGGACGCTCTCCGTCGGTTCAATGCTGCCTTGCACGCTGCTCAACCAGGTTCTATCTCCACTGATCTACAGTCCAAATGTCACAATGCCAAGTTAATTCCGAATGTGTAAACCTGCTAAATCTGCAGGGGGTTGAATACTACTTGTAGGCACTGTACAGAGTCAGATAGGCAAAGAGACAGACAGACAGGGAAAGATACAGACAGGAAAAGATACAGACAGACAAAGACAGATGTAATGCCCCGGCAGTGGTCGAACCGCTTGGATCCGGATGTCACTGCTTGTGGCTCGAGGGTCCCCGGACACGGGGGCTAAGGGTCACAAATGAATGAAGAAGGGGGTATTTACAGGGGAGATATAATTTGTGACACCACCCGTGGTGTACGGTAATTGGGAATACCGCCGCTGCCTTTGGGGAGTACCCGGGGTGATGGAGTGGGGCAGCTAGATGACGTTACCCTCGACAGGTAGGGAAAGGCCCCGGGACCCTGGACGGTGGGATGGGATGCAGGGGGTAGCGCAGGCTCGCTGGTTGGAGGGGTTAATCAGGTACTCATTACAGCAATAAAGCAGACGCTGACAGCAGGGTAAACCAAGTCTCTGTGTGCCGCTGCCCTCTTGGGGGAGCTCGTCCGGGTCCCATCCTCTGCAGCATGCCTGGTGGTCCGTGACCTGCCTCCTAGCACAGTATTTTTAGAGTGTCCTTTGTTGCCCGTCAGCTTGGAGCTTTCCGGGCCCCGCTCCCCACTGTGGCTAAGTAGAAGAGCCTGCTCTCAGGAGCTCACGCTTAGGATTTCAGTGGGCATCTTGTTTGGAAAGCCCTATCCCCCTTGTTGTGCTAGTGCCCTCGATCCCTGAGCTTCGTGGGAACAGTCCATAGAGGTCCTGTCCTCCGCAGGTTAATTGCCGGGTTGCCTGAAGCTTCTCCCCGACCTCGGGTCCGTGTACCCCGTTGTGCCTCCGGTCCCGGACCGGTGATTAGGCTCAGGCTGTTGACCGTCCTCCAAGACAGGTCCCAGGCACCTAGCCTCAATCCCCTGTGACCGGGGGTCCGACTCCTCCAGGTCCAGACCACCGTCTGCGACCTAGTCTGCTTCTCTCCTGGGAGCTACAACTCCCAGCTTCCTCAGAGATCCTCACAGCTCGAGGGCTACCACTGTACTGATTTGAAACCTCCCACCTCCCTGCCTGATCCCTAGGTGGGCGGCCCTATTCCAGCTTAAGCAGCTCACTGGTGTGCCTGACAGGGTGTGGTGCAAGGTGTATCTAAGATTTGTGAATGCTGGTGGAGGCAGTACTGCAGGTTAGGTTCCCAGAACCATGGGGGGTTGAGCCCTGCACGGGGAGAGAAAGATTGTGCAGAACGCTGTGACGACCTGAATAGTCCAGGGCGTCACACAGACAGACAGACAAAGGGACAGACAGACACAGGTAGACACCGACAAAGACACAGACCCAGACAAAGAGACAGACAGGGAAAGAGACAGACAGGGAACTACAGGGAAAGAGACAGACAGGGAAAGAGAGAGATAGGGAAAGAAAAAAACAGACAGACAGAGAAAGAGTCAGACAGGGAAAAGATACAGAGAGACAGACAGGGAAAGAGACATACAGGGAAAGAGACAGAGAGAAAGTCAGACAGATAGAGAGAGAGACAGACAAAGACAGACAGACAGAGAATTGGAGGGTAGGAGAGAGACAGAGAGACAGTTACTATCCCGGGCAATGCCGGTTACTACAGCTAGTATAATACAGTGCCTACAAGTAGTATTCAACCCCCTGCAGATTTAGCAGGTTTACACATTCGGAATTAACTTGGCATTGTGACATTTGGACTGTAGATCAGCCTGGAAGTGTGAAATGCACTGCAGCAAAAAAGAATGTTATTTCTTTTTTTTTTTTTTTTTTTAAATTGAGAAAAGTTTATTCAGAGGGTTATTTAGTATTCAACCCCTCAAACCATCAGAATTCTGTTTGGTTCCCCTAAAGTATTAAGAAGTATTTCAGGCACAAAGAACAATGAGCTTCACATGTTTGGATTAATTATCTCTTTTACCAGCCTTTTCTGACTAATTAAGACCCTCCCCAAACTTGTGAACAGCACTCATACATGGTCAACATGGGAAAGACAAAAGGAGCATTCCAAGGCCATCAGAGACAAGATCGTGGAGGGTCACAAGGCTGGCAAGGGGTACAAAACCCTTTCCAAGGAGTTGGGCCTACCTGTCTCCACTTTTGGGGGCATCATCCGGAAGTGGAAGGCTTATGGAACTACTGTTAGCCTTCCACGGTCTGGACAGCCTTTGAAAGTTTCCACCCGTGCCAAGGCCATGCTTGTCCGAAGAGTCAAGGCTAACCCAAGGACAACAAGGAAGGAGCTCCGGGAAGATCTCATGGCAGTGGGGACATTGGTTTCAGTCAATACGATAAGTAACTTACTCCACCGCAATGGTCTCCGTTCCAGACGAGCCCGTAAGGTACCTTTACTTTCAAAGCGTCATGTCAAGGCTCGTCTACAGTTTGCTCATGATCACTTGGAGGACTCTGAGACAGACTGGTTCAAGGTTCTCTGGTCTGATGAGACCAAGATCGAGATCTTTGGTGCCAACCACACACGTGACGTTTGGAGACTGGATGGCACTGCATACGACCCGAAGAATACCATCCCTACAGTCAAGTATGGTGGTGGCAGCATCATGCTGTGGGGCTGTTTCTCAGCCAAGG
Source organism: Anomaloglossus baeobatrachus (assembly GCF_048569485.1). Taxonomy (NCBI): domain Eukaryota; kingdom Metazoa; phylum Chordata; class Amphibia; order Anura; family Aromobatidae; genus Anomaloglossus; species Anomaloglossus baeobatrachus. The sequence continues at coordinate 490,565,114 of NC_134355.1, forward strand.
GGCCTGGCCATCTGGTCCGCATCCATGGGAAGATGGACAGCACGGCCTACCTGGAGATGTTGGCCAAGAACCTCCACTCCTCCATCAAGGATCTTAAGATGGGTTGTCATTTCATCTTCCAACAAGACAACGACCCAAAGCACACAGCCAAGAAAACCAAGGCCTGGTTCAAGAGGGAAAAAATAAAGGTGTTGCAGTGGCCTAGTCAGTCTCCTGACCTTAACCTAATTGAAAAATTGTGGAAGGAGCTCAAGATTAAAGTCCACATGAGACACCCAAAGAACCTAGATAACTTGGAGAAGATCTGCATGGAGGAGTGGGCCAAGATAACTCCAGAGACCTGTGCCGGCCTGATCAGGTCTTATGAAAGACGATTATTAGCTGTAATTGCAAACAAGGGTTATTCCACAAAATATTAAACCTAGGGGTTGAATAATAATTGACCCACACTTTTATGTTGAAAATGTATTAAAATTTAACTGAGCAACATAATTTGTTGGTTTGTAAGATTTATGCATCTGTTAATAAATCCTGCTCTTGTTTGAAGTTTGCAGGCTCTAACTTATTTGCATCTTATCAAACCTGCTAAATCTGCAGGGGGTTGAATACTACTTGTAGGCACTGTATATTTTTAGCACCAATCTAGCTAAATCTTTATATTTTTTGAGTCTGTATATGTGTGTTTGCGTGTATTGAGACATACATTATTATAGGTATATAATATTAATTATAGTGTTACTTATCAAATGGTGAAGATTATAATCATGCATGATATTATACCACTATAATCTGTAATAATAACTTGTTTCCTTGCTTTAGGCAACCTCCTGTTTTTCCTGCTGCCTATGTTTCAACCAACTTTATTGAGACAAAAATGAATGCGTCAAAAATATATCAAAAATGCATGTAACAAAAAAAATGCAAGGAAAATATGCAACTAAACTAAGGTGCAGAATTGATGCAGAAATTCTGTAGCATCAGAAACTCAACAAACACTAATTAGGGGAACATACCCTTAAAATCGCTGCTGTATTTTCTGCTTTTGCTTTTTTATAGGCTATGATACTAACTCCTGATTGGCTGTGCTATTCTATATGATAAGATAGCTGCAAGACATTATGGAGATGCCCGGACGGTACCGTGCAGAGGTCATATGTGTGTTTTTGGAATCATGAAATATTTTTTCTTATATAAAATGATGGTGGTCATTTTTGGAGGGAATGAGACAAATCAAATCACAAATAGTTTGCATTCAGCATGTTCAACAGATGTTTTAAAATGTGACTCAGATTTGATTTCCATAATATTGATTCACTCAACTCTAATGTCTATTCGTCATACATTTACAAAAAGAATGGTTGATACCTTTTTAATGGCTAAATGAAGAGTTGATAGAAAATAGGATGTTTTATAAGCTACCGATACTTACGGTAGGTCTCTTCGTGAAGCATGGTGTAATACAAACCTCTATATGCAAGAAATTATTGGCTGTTAAAGCTTAAATTGACTTTTTAGTCTTTATATTATTTGCAAAATGACTGTCTGGTGTAAGCTTATGGTATAAGCTACGAATTTTCACATTAGAGAATGGTGATTTCCAATTTGCCTTTCTTTTGCCACATACCAAAAAAAGTAGTCATTTTTTGGAGAGCTGTCTAGGTTTAGAGATATTTAGGTCTAATTCATATAAAACTGTCTGTTCAATGTTTTTGCTTTTGTTTTATATTAAGTATGTAAGTGAGAAAGTAGAGAAACACTGGGCATCAAGCCATAGGTAATAGATAACTCACTATTGGCAGTAGATTACAAAGAATTTCCAAACCCTTCTTGGCTTTGGATTATGGGGATCACCGAAATTATTTATTTCCTTATATATTATAAATGAAAGTGTGTTACGTTACAAAAGTCTGTATTTCAGACTTTATTTAATGACAGGTGGTCTTTAAAAGTCTGCCAGTGATTTTCTTTTTTACTGTGATACAAAAAAGAATTTGTTCTCAGTTAAAAAATGTTACAATTGGATTCTCTTTTCTTACCATTGTAAGTTTGCTACCTCATATGGATCAATGAGCAAAGTTATTATTGTTAACCTAAGATAATCCAAGAAGGAGAATGAAGCGGCAACTCGACCTGGTGGTTGACAAACTTTTAATCTGTATTTACAGCAAAGTCCGCCTGCCGTCCCCGCACCCCCCCTCCACTCCCCGTTTATGTTGTCTGCTGTAAATACAGATTAAAAGTTTGCCAACCACCAGGTCAAGTTGCCGCTTCATTTTCCTTCTTGGATTATCTTGGATTTTGACGTGCTTTCAGCAGAGCACCACCTGGAATGGCTGCATACACGAGTTCTGGAACAGCTGATTGACTGATTCCGTGAGTACGTCAAGGAGCTAGTGAACATCTTGTCTATTATAAAGCCAGTGGCAGCATCTTTGTCAAGAGGAGAGGGGGTCATACCTGTGTCATTTCCAAATAGAATGGGGCGGCCACTTTTCTGCACTCTGCAAAAGTTGTGAAAGGGGCCTTTGTCCTTTGCTCTAATGTTGCTGCAGCTACTGGCTCTATAATAAGTTTTATTTCTATAGCGCCAACATATTCTGCAGCGCTTTACAATTTGGAGGGGACATGTACAGACAATATGAGACAATACAAAATAACAAAATTAAGATACCAAGAGGAGTGAGGGCAATTCTCGTAAGCTTACATTCTATGAGGAAATAGGGGAGGCACAAAAGGTGAATGGGGGAGAAAAGGCTCTATGATGCTGGTAACAACATTGCAGGAAGAGAGTCGCTCATGCTGATTCTGACAGTCTTGTGCTTCCTCTCTGCTTCTTCTGCCCGTCCTGCAGGGTAAAGGAAGGAGGGTGTTCTCTGTGTCATGGATAGACGCCTTCACAGCCCGCTCACTTCTCTCATCTCAATCCATGTGAGGGGGTCAGATGGGGCTCTTTTACTCCCCTCACCCAGATCGAGATAAGAAAAGTATGCAAACTGTGAAGGCTTTTATCTGCGGCATACAGAACACCTTCTCCCTCCCCACTACAGAAGGAGCAGAGAGGTGGAAGAAAGAGGTGGACTTAGTGGCCCCAAATCCACGAACCATAAAGAGTCAGGAGAGGCCCATTAAAAAGTAACAAACACTGCAAACACTGGGCTATCATTCCCTGTCGGCCAATCACAGACTCCACTTTATGATTACATCTATGAGAGGTTGACAGAGGATGAAGAACAAGTGTTATCTTTGCCCTGAAGCCACATCTTGGAGCGGCAAACTGTTAAGAGGACCATGGACAAGTCTGCTCCCATCTAATGTGATGCGCAAATTCTGGGGCGCCTGTTGGCAGCTATTTTTAGGCTGGGAAGGGCCAAATATCCATGTGCCTCTCAGCCTGATAATACCAGCCTGCAGTTGTACCTTGGCTAGATATCAAAAATAGGGGGGACCACATGCCATTTTTTTAAAATTATTTACTTATTAGGTTAAACAAGACTAAAAACAACCTTTATTCCAATATGAAAGGCATTAAACGGTGCAAGTCTACAATATACAATGCACTGCAATAGCAATTAAACACTGCCTTTATACCTGCTCTATTCTGAGCTATCCCTCCTAGATCAAATCTCTCTGAACTTCTTCTAGAGGACAGTGTACCGAGCTTTGTGCCCCGATAAGACTCAATGATGCAATGCAGTCGGCCAATTACAATAATACCAGTAGCAACATGGCTACAGCATTATCGTGTATGTGTTATGTCCCCACCAGAGTCCGTTCCTGCGATGTCTGCTCCAATTGCCAGGCAACGCCGAGTTCCCGCCATGGATAGTGCTGGGGATGGGAGAGGAGTTGGTGCCAGTGGCTCTGGTGGGCGAAGGCTCCACTCATCCACAAATCTGGGTTTCTCTGGGACCTGAAGTACCACTGGCTGACTCTAGGTAGCATGTGACTTCCAGCTGAAGTCCCCATCATTCAGCTATAGCCAATGGGAAGACCCTACACCCTTCTTATTCTCCCTGCTGTCTGTTGACCACTGCCAGAGATAGTAATGTATTCCTAGTTCCTGTCCCGCCCTGTTCTTTTTAGTGATTCTGGTGTTCTGTCTTCTGCTTGTTTCCTGACTACCCTCCTGCCTGCTATTTATGTACCTTGCTGCCCAATCCATATTTGACCTCTGCTTTGTTTTCTGATTATGTCCTTGCCTGTGTGATTCTGTCCCTGTTTTGCATTTCCCAGTTCGACGATGCCTGTCTACTACTATCATCTGACTGCAGCCTACCACAGGTAGTGATCTCTGGGGCCCTGTGTAATTCCAAATCACTGTATAGGGGTTAAAGGGTTTCAGGTCAGGTTCTCAGGGTCCTGCTTTGTGAATGGTTTTCGTCTAGCCTGTCCATTACAGCCAGTCTGAGTCAGTGGATCCAGGCAGGTGTTACAGTATGGTATGCAATCCCACATGTTGATTGGCTGTATAACAGCCACAAAACATTGGGGGGAGCTTGGCACTGGAGCACCTGTGATACTCGACCAAGTAACAAATATGCCCAAGCTTGCCGATGCTCAATCGTGTATTGAGCAGTGGCAAGCTCGCTGATCACTAATAGTTGATTATTTTGTTGTGGTATCTGTCCTTTCACTAAAAAACTAAAAAACACAGCTTTAGCTATAATCCACAGACTGGAGCTTGATGAGAGGGGCCCAGACATAAGTCCTGTACAGAGGCCCTTCACAATTAGTGTAATACATAGTGAAAGTATTACAGAATTTCTATCTCCTCTTAATACACACTGAGGTCACTACTGTATGAATGAGCTTGCTCCAGAAAAGGTTGTAAAGGCAAAACCAAACATTAAACTGAGACAGGGGCGGACATACCATTGGTGCAAGACACGGCCCAAGATGTATAGGGGCCCATATCTAAATCCAAAACTGGTGGAATTGTGCATTTTGATGAGCACTTTGGCTGCAAATGGCCCACATATTGTACTTGCACAGGTGACCTTTTTTATCTGTATCCAGTGGGCTGAGAGATATGCTGCTTGGTTTGCTATGCTTGTACCTAATATAATTCTAAGTGTATACTGGAAAACAAAACTCTTGAAGGGCATGTATTGCAGTAATATATGTTTTGTAACTATATAGTTCATTGATGCTTGAATACAATGTATACACAAGGATATCACAGAAGTATATAATAGAACTATAGATCACAGTGTGAAGTAACACTAACATTGGACATGATTGAATAAAATTAGATTCAAATTGAAGTAGAGATGAATTTTATTAAATTTACAGATTCCTGCAAAATCAAATAGTTTGCAATTAGTTTTACGTGAATCTCCCAAAAAATCCTTGCCGTCTTTAACACATTGCAAAAGATTACATTAGTAACAAAATACTGACATGGGCTGCCCCATAATGCATATCAGCTATCACATTGCATGGTATAGTACAGCCAATCAGGAGGGGCTATCGTAGCCTGTAATAAAGCCTAAGCAGGGAATGCAACAGCCATTTTAGGATGATTTAAGGATGGTAAGGTGATATCAGAGGTCACAGCTCAGCAATAAAGATAGGAAGAGAAAATGGCCTTAAAACACTGGACAAATACTCCAAACAGCAATGTGTTGAATAACTGCAGCTGTAAAAAATATTGAAAGCAGTAGTGAATAATACAGAGCTTCAATTGATAGAGGGAGAGAAAATGATGGGAGTTGCAAGCTACAGTGCCAATTTGTTCAATCAGTGATAGGGTGTAGCAGGCATCTGTCTGCACTTAAAATACAATTACACATCTGTTTCTTCATTCTTAAGGCACTAAAAAGCAGCGGCAAGACAGCACAATAGTTTTTACAGAATAAAAATTATCTGAAATCACTGTCAGTATGATAGTACAGTTTCCTTTGCACGTACGCCAAGTCTTTGCAATTCTTGAGCATTCATTTTTACATGGTGTCCATTGAAAAGTAGCCTGCCTATGGTGATAATTTGACAAGATAAGAGAGAAAGTGGCTTGTTTTAATACACAAGTCACAACAGATGCTGAAAGTGGTCCCTGTTCACGTCTATGCACCTTTGGACACATGGAGGCATGTTGGCTGCTACTGTTTGCTGCTCATCAATAAGAATGTTGCAGATCATGTTGATGTTGTTTTTCTTGAGTTCATCCAGGTTATGTGGATTGTAGGCATGCATGTTCTGTTTTATCTTTCAAAAAAAAGTATAGAAATGGACTAAATCACTCACTGTCTGTACCGTTATATCAGCTATATCTTTTAAGCCATGAAATCTAATATAAGGTGAAGAATAATGGCAATAAATATCTGTGCAATATTTTTTACTTTTAGTTTATACATTTCTAGAAAAGAAAACTTCTTTTTTAAAAGACAATTTTATTCAAGAAAGTTTTTTCTTAAAGGAGCATCCATCAAAACACTGTGGTGTTTCTATGTATCCACTTGTATATATATCAGCTTTGTCACAAGGTGAATATAACATTCATTAGTTCTTTCAGCCATTCAAATGTAGGTGAATGAGTGCCTCTCTAAGCATATGTAGCTGACAATAGAGTGCATTTTCATTGGTATAACTTGTTAACGAGCAGCGCATGTTAAATTCAATGAAAATACATAGCAATGGCCATTGGCCAACATTACAGAAAGACACTCACTGATGTGGAGCTTCTAATAATGAGCAGGGTGCGGATCACTCATGTCATCAGGCTGCCATGAGGCTACTGAGCTGAATTCTTTAGTAAGCAATCACCGACTGTCTATGGTGATGTTTTGAGGAGCTTGAGAAAGGGCAACCTCCTCGAGACATCACCACAGATGGTCGGCAAGTTCCTAATTTTGGTATATTAATAAAGATTGTGATATGAAAAAAAATATATGTAACACAAAAAATGATTTAAACAAAAGTTCATTTTCTAATTACAGCTTCCATAAAAAGAAATTGTAAATGGTTGGAGACACTCCTGGGAGACCTCATACTGCCATACACCTCCTTTCAGAGTAAATGGAGGACCTGCTGATCAAATTTGTGGGAAAAATTTGTCAAACATAAATTTGAAAAACAATTTTGAATTTCAAAACATTTCATCGTCCTTAGTGATTATATTGAACTATTACTTCATTGTAATATATTGTCATATTATTAAGGAAACATTTGGCTACACATGGATGTTTTCTTTCATAATACAGCATAGGAGCAACAGACAACACAACACTGAAAGAATAGCTGTGTAGCAATAGGCAAAATGGGTTCAAGGCAGTAACAGTCGGTCACGCAGAAGAACTGATCAAACAGGACTTCTTTTCTTTACAAATGTACAAAATAATTCAAAATAATTCAAAGACTTTACATCGATGCAAAAAACACAATTTAACCCCTACACGTTTGAGCAATACCTAGACATCAGCTTATCTGAATTTTCTAGATGGACTAGCACCAAGCACTGGAAAAGTGTTGTACCTCACAATAGCTCAAACTGGAGACTTACCTTTCCTCAATACGGTCTCAATGAGAGATAGCTGCTGCGTCTTCTGATTTTTTTTTCTTCCCATCTAAAGTGCCCATGGTGCTCTCCTTTATAACCCCAGCAATGAATGAGCCCAATACCTGGACTAACTGAGGATTACAGAGAAAACCAGGCCATGAACAGAATGATAGGCCCCACTACTAGTGAGGGGCAAGCACTGAAATTCTTGTATGTTCATTATTCGATTCGAGCTGGTCAGACGCTCGGACAAGCTCAATGTGAGTAACCAGCATTATAAAAAGTCAATGATTGTCTTAGTCCACATAGAGCCAGCCATGGACAGAGCATTTCAGGTGGGAGGGAGGGCAGAGTTTTTTTGTTTTTTGGTCACACTTCCTCTGAAAAAAATGTTTTATCCCCAGGGAGAGCCATTCAGAGACTGTGAATGGCTCTCCCCAGGGTGCCTAGACGCATCATACAATGAAGCAAGCCTGTGTGTTGTGTCAATTGTTACACAAATGAAAAAGCACCCGTGATACTTGGCCAAGTGCCATGAGTACCCAAGAACCCTAATGCTCGATCGAGTAATGAGCAGTGCCGAGTACGGTTACCCATCAAAACCCACTGCCAAACCTAGATATTATTCCCAAAAAATTCATGGCCAAAGATGAATTACTAAAGTCATTAGCACACTATAATTTTGGCTAGATATCCAGCTTTAATTGATTCCTTATACCTCTTCCTAGATTAATTCTATGCTTCCTGGAGCCTAATATACATATGAACCAATTTTGGGAAATCGATCCCCAGCTACTTGTCCTGTCACTATCTCACAGGATATATATGCTGTCATATATCCTCCAAATACAGATGCTGTATCTTAAGTCGCCTACCATTGCTATTTATCAAAATGACTTCTTTGGATTTCTACGGAAAATTTGGTAACATTCAAGATTGTTGATGCCTTTATTTCCCTTAGATTTTTGCTTCCTCAATAATTTGTAAAACTTTAAATGCTGAATCTCTGCTTTCAGTTATGGTAATTTGTTTCACCAGTATATAATTCCCATGTTGATCCATTATTTTTTTAGAACAAATTAAAGACCCAATTTGTTCTTTTTGCTTCTTTGAAGTGTTTCGTGATGGTGATTATACATCAGATAATATTTTGCAACGCAGCATGGAAGATATATTTTTTTTTATATATAATTAGTGTGAATATACTAGCGTGTCTGGGAAATAAATCTGATAACATGGCTAGATATGTCTGTTCTGCTGTCTGGTGTTGTCACATACAACAAAAAACTGAAGCTAATTACCATTATTGAATGTTAACATAAAATCATGAAGAGGAATTATTGACAGACCGTCATATCAATTATATCATACAATATCTTCATTACACACATTTTTTGACCCATGAAGCTTTTTCTACAACAGACCTGTCACTCGCTAAAAATAAATGTTACTTGTGTTTGTAATTTCACATTTCCATTACTTATAAGTAAAACTAAGAGCTTAAGAGGACCTGTCAACTTCTCTGACATGTCTATCTTTTTCCTAATGAAATGATTCTGCATCAACTTTTGTTATTAGCCTTATTATAACCCATACTGTGCAGTTTCTCTGTCAAATGGTTGTGTCATTACAAAGTCTAAATATGCAAATAACCTCTCCAGAGAGAAAGATGCCTTGAAACCTATTGGGGGTATCAATACTAAAATTTAATGGCGACCCTTTGCCACATGACAGATAACGATAAGAAGCTTCACTAGATGCTCAATTAACAAACACATATTTTGGAGTGTTTGACCCTCATCAGTGTAAGGCTAAGTTCACACACTGCGTTTTTTTGACGCTGGGTTTTTGTGCGTCTTTGGCAGCTAAAAACGCACAAACGCACCCGCGTCGAAAAAACGCGTCAAAAAAACGCATGTTTTTACCGCGATTTGGTGCGTTTTTGGCTGCATTTTGCTGCATTTTTGATCTCTGCGTTTTGCTGCGTTTTTCCAATGCATTGCATGGGGGGAAAAAGCAGGAAAGAATTGACATGTCCATTTTTTTTTCAAGCTCAAAAACGCAGCTTAAAAAAAAAGTTGTGTGCGAACAGCAAAAATGAAAACTCATAGACTTTGCTGGGGAAGCAAAGTCATGCAGTTTTAAGGCCAAAAACGCACCCGAAAAACGCCGCGAAAAACGCACTGTGCGCACATAGCCTAAAGCAGGAGAACTGATTTGGCTAGGTGTTTACACAGTCTCAATCTATCAGTACTGATTGAACGGTGTGAGGGTGTGCAAGGACATATCCCAACTGTTAACACCCAGATGCAATTTTATTCATAAACTCCTAGAAGGAATAAATGAGAAACAACATCATACAGTAAAAAGAAAAGTTGTTACAAATTTTTTATTTCACAGGTAATACAATAATTTATTAAAAATAAGCATCAGAAGATCAGACAGATGTGCTTTAAGGTACACATAAACCTGTAACAGCTGTGGTATGAACAGCTAACCATGGCTTTTTGTGCCACTCCATATTCACTTGGATAAGCCAAGGGCACATGTGTTTTCAATGGGAAGAGGGGTGTAAGTTGTTGAAAAACATTCTGATGATGCTTTGTTTTACGTAAAGAGGTATTTCCATCTCCAAGATCCTGTCCCAATATGTGGTAGGTCTAATAATAATAATATTAGCAAATACCTCCAGTTAGTAATGTAGTATAGTTCTTCTGAATCACTATATTGCTTACCTCATGTTCAGGGCATTGCATGATCTTAGATATCCATAGTTATGAATGTGGACGCACGAGGGTCAGTGAGTGCTCTCATCCACTGGCCTTGCTGTCTTTAGAAATTAAATGCATGCACTCCTTTCCTGTGGGCAAAACACAACTTAAACAACACAAGAGTGTGAACCACACATTGGTAAGACTTTATTCACCAACAGGCAAAAACATCTGCTCGTACTACATTCCCAACAAGACACAAGATGGTACAAGATGGTACAAGCAACAGAGTTCCTCAGCCGGGGCATGTAGAATAGTAATACTGGTGACAGGAGCAAGGCCAAGGCCCTTTTATACCACTCAGTTCTCTTATAGGATTGGTGGAAATGGCTGCTCTCTCATTAGTCACAAGTTCAAGCCAAATGCATAATTTTCCTTTGAACTATTCAGTCGGAGGGGCTGAGGCAATACACATTTATAAACAATAAGGCTCTGATCAGTCTGGGAAGAAACAAATTTTATCTTCTCTTGATTTACCAAACAATAGGACACATACATCTGGCCTAATTATGAACAATTCATCTTCATACAAGAGTTCATGAATGTTCTGGACTACCTGACAGCAGTGAAGTAGTCCTCTAATGATAATCTACTGCTGATTAACCTTGATTTTATCAAAACTACACTACAAAGCCCAGTAAGTGAAACATCGATGGAATCAGGGCCTCTGCCTCTGCCTTATGCTGAGCTCAGATTAGGTAGCTAAAACCTGGTGACATAGTCCTTTTAAGTATGTTACAACTAAGATCCTTATATATTTGGGGTGCTGAAAATAGGGGTTTCAGCATGCAGAACAGCTTAAAACTGAGCAGAGCAGTGCGGTGAGTAGGCCAGCGCTGTGAATGTGTGACACTTCTTCCTTGAAACGCCTTTCCTAAAAGGGGGACAATGTAGAAATAGCAATTAGTAGTTTGAACGCTTGGCTCTCTCTAGATCATTGGGACTGCAAAAAGCATAGATTGCCTCTTCCTATGTAACCAGTGGGTGAGATGTGATGCACATCTATTGCAACATATGCGTGGAACCCAACTCTTGTCCTGATCTACTATTCTGCAGCCAAAATAAAGTTTGTAGGCTTTCTGGAAGTCAAATTTCGCCTTTGTGACGCAAAAATGACTTTCCCACATATGTATCAAAAACTGTCCACTTTGTTAATGTGAGAATTAGGCATATTTGAAAAAAAAAACATAGAAATAGAAACATATCAATATGTTAGTAAACTAAGCTAAGAAAACCTAAAACTGTATACTTTACACAGAGAGCATTTATAAAAGTAGGTGATGCAAGTGTAATTAGTATTACGTCATCGGAGCTGAGGAAAACCCTTAGATCATAGAATACTAAAGGCTCAATAGACTAAATAGACAAATAGTCAAGACACAGGTAATGTTATGGGACCAAGTGCTGGTCAAAGGTGAATACGGCACATCAGCAAAAATAGTGCCAGCTGTTGACCAAGTGCCAAGGGCCGGTCACCACCATGAAGTTGCAGAAGCCTCAGTGTCCACAAGCCTAAACATCAACATAACCAGGCAAGCAGTCTTGAATTGTGCCCGTTTAGTGTTTGGGCCTGGAAATATGTGGCTGGTTAGTTATGTTTCCATTCCAAGGCCTGGGGTAGGGACAGCTGAATGCTGTGCTGGGACAAAGATCCAGATGTGGTTGCTAATGGTGCTTGAGAATGTTCAATGACAGTTAGGGGCCCTTTGCACACTACGACATCACAGGTGTGATGTCAGTGGGGTCAAATCGAAAGTGACGCACTTCCGGCGTCGCTCTCGACATCGTAGTGTGTAAATCGTTTTAACTATGATTACCGAGCGCAAAAGCGTTGGTATCGTATGATCGGTGTAGTGTCGGTCATTTTCATTATTTTGGCTGCTGCAACGGTACGATGTTGTTCCTCGTTCCTGCGGCAGCACACATCGCTGTGTATGAAGTCGCAGGAGCGAGGAACATCTCCTACCTGCGTCCCGTCTGCAATGCAGAAGGAAAGAGGTGGACGGGATATTTACGTCCCGCTCATCTCCGCCCCTCTGCTTCTATTGGCCGCCTGCCGTGTGACGTCGCTGTGACGCCACACGACCCGCCCCCTTAGGAAGGAGGCGGGTCGCTGGCCAGAGCGACGTCACAGGGCAGGTAAGTGCATGTGAAGCTGCCGTAGCGATAAAATTCGCTACGGCTGCTATCACAAGATATCGCAGCTGCGATGGGGGCGGGGACTATCACGCTCGGCATCACAGCATCGGCTTGCGATGTCGTAGTGTGCAATGGGCCCCTTACAGGGTGGAGGCATCCAAACCTGAATCCTGGACAGGAGGTTGGGAACTACATAGAACACGGGAAGAGAGAATGATGTTTCTCGCAGACATTGATTGTGGACCTAGGTGTTTGGTCCACCTAGTTGAGTGCTTTGATGACATGTGCCTGAGAATGCTGGCGGAGGTTAGATTGTTAGTGGCTAGGCCCCCGCTGAGCTTGGTATGGCTCAGGCTGCAAATGACCATTCTTTTATTGTCTGCACTTTCGTGAAAAATTCCCAGACTTAGGAACAGTTAACCCTTGGCCCGGGAAACTGCTGCATGTGGGTGATATGGGGAACAGTTGCCTGCCTTCTCCCTCTGGCAACCCAACTGCTTCTACTTGTCTATTGTGATGTTGCAGATCCTTGCGCCTCTGTGCTGCTGTCCTGCTAGGCATGGCACCTTGCAGGTTGGGTCAATGACTTCATCCTCCACCATCTTATCTTCCACTTTCATACTCTGGTTATCCTGACTTATCGCCTTAACAACATCACTTGTTGGCCACTCGAGTCATTACTTGCCATTTCTCACCATCATTTTCTTGTGAACATGGCTGCTAAAATACTTAGGCATCAATGCACATGATCTCCTCATGTCACTATTGAAACATGCAAGACAAGAGGCCAGAATCAGTAAATGGAAATGTAAAGAGCTCCTCGGGGTGATCCAGTCTGGTATCACTTGTCTCCATGGACTCGTCATGTTGGGAGGATTAAGGGAATACTCCCTACATAATACTCATGTGGTCCAGACTCTTAACTAGTAGGACTATACCTTGTGGAAGACAAGGTGGTGCTAATAAACATACTGGAAATATTATCTGCCATCCAACTGACCACCTGCTTGCACTGCTCTGGATTCAAGAGTGGTGTCCTTTGGCCCCCTGCAATGTGGGACCGGAAGTTAGGTCTCATGGATGAGCGTGTTCGTGGTGTGTGGAACATCAGCAGCACATCGACTTCCCCATACCTAACTGCATGCCTTGTGCATTTTAAATGAGAAAAGTAATATACAGTACAGACCAAAGGTTTGGACACACCTTCTCATCTCTACAACAACTATTAAGAGGAGACTTTGTACAGCAGGCCTTCATGATAAAATAGCTGCTAGGAAACCACTGCTAAGGACAGGCAACAAGCAGAAGAGACTTGTTTGGGCTAAAGAACACAAGGAATGGACATTAGACCAGTGGAAATATGGGCTTTGGTCTGATGAGTCCAAATTTGAGATCTTTGGATCCAACCACCGTGTCTTTGTAGAAAAGGTGAACGGATGGACTCTACATGCCTGGTTACCACCGTGAAGCATGGAGGAGGAGGTGTGATGGTGTGGGGGTGCTTTGCTGCTGACACTGTTGGGGATTTATTCAAAATTGAAGGCATACAGAACCAGCATGCCTACCACAGCATCTTGCAGCGGCGTGTTATTCCATCCGGTTTGGGTTTAGTTGGACCATCATTTATTTGTCAACAGGACAATGACCCCAAACACACCTCCAGGCTGTGTAAGGGCTATTTGACTAAGAAGGAGAGTGATGGGGTACTACGCCAGATGACCTGGTCTCTACAGTCACCAGATCTGAACCCAATCGAGATGGTTTGGGGTGCGCTGGACCGCAGACTGAAGGCAAAAGATCCAACAAGTGCTAAGCATCTCTGGGAACGTCTTCAAGACTGTTGGAAAACCATTTCCAGTGACTACCTCTTGAAGCTCATCAAGAGAATGCCAAGAGTGTGCAAAGTAATAATGAAAGCAAAACGTGGCTACTTTGAAGAACCTAGAATGTAAGACATATTTTCAGTTGTTTCACACTTTTTTAAGTATTTTATTCCACATGTTTTAATTCATAGTTTTGATGCCTTCAATGTGAATCTACAATTTTTAGAGTCATGAAAATAAAGAAAACTCTTTGAATGAGGAGGTGTGTCCAAACTTTTGGTCTATACTGTATATGCCAGCAGACTTTCTGCTAGTAATAGGGATAATAATATTTAGCTCTGAAAAAGACTTTTGTTTTAAGATACAGCATCATTATAAGTATAGAAGGACTGAAAGGCAATAAACCCTGACTATGTGCCTCTAATCCTAAACTATCCCTATCCATATCCCCATCACCAGCTATTCCTACAAGGAATGCAGGTAATAATGTTTTTATTAAAGAAAGGACAGTATGTAGCACTGAAAAGGACATTTCATAGAATCATAGAATGCTAGTGTTGGAAGCGACCTCAAGGGCCATCAGGTCCAACCCCACTGCAAGTGCATGTTATCCAAAATTATGTCAGCTATATGTTTATAAAGTTTCCACTTGAAGATTTCCATTGATGGAGAGCTCACTACCTCACGTGGTAGCCTGTTCCACTCCCTGACTGTCCTCACTATCAGAAAGTTTTTCCTAATGTCTAATCTGAATCTCCATCCTTATAGTTTCATCCCATTGCTTCTTGTACTTCCTTTCAGGGGCGGAACGATCGAGGTCTCAATGGTCGCCACTGCGACCGGGCTCTGGGCTTGAAATGGCCCGTTCTATACCTCAGCACTTGGTTGAGCTGGATGTGAACCCGAGTACCACATCCAGCTGAAATGTATTGCAGCAGTGAGCCCAGTCTGGACACTGTGCTGCAAACTGCGGCAGAATATGGTCACTGCAGCCAACTCTGGGGATAACACATGTCCCGGTTACTTAAAAAATGCATATGCACTTCTCTTCCCGCCCATAATCCCGCCCACCTCTTTCCACTGAAGCCGCTGCTGAGAGGTGGGCAGGATTATGGGCGGGGAGAGCAGTCATAGCAGCACAATGATCATCTGGCCCCTGGCTTTGTGTATCTGCTGGGCGATTGCTGCTATTAAAGAGAGCGATTTCACGGTCCTCCAGCCTAGGTGGAAATCAGTGGATCCCCCACTGCCCTGACTCTGACAGTCTCTCCTCCAGCACAGACGCTGTATGTTCCTTTTAGGTTCCACCCCTCCCAACTATCAGAAGAGGGGACAAGGCTGATCATTGCCGCCCAAAGCCAGCTCCACCGAAAGCAGTAATCCCCGCCCACCAGAGTAAGCCCCCCCAACCTGCACGGAGCTGCCTGTACAGTGTGTGCTGCAGAAATAGATGACACTTGTGAGGAGAGTGTATCCCTCCCTCCTGCATGTCATCGCTCTGTAGTCAGCAGCAGCAGGAGGGGCAGGCTTCAGAGGACACAATGCGACCTGAAGTGAGTACTGGAGCTCCCTGAATGATGTCTGTAGCCCCACTCCCCTCTTCTATCCTCCTATTTACGCCTCACAGATGCACTTTTGCCCCCTCCCCCACTCCCCTCTTCTCTCCATCTATCCTACTATTTGCCCATCACAGATGCACTCTTTTGCCCCCTCCCCACTCCTCTCTTCTCTCCTCCATCTATCCTCCTATTTGCCCCTCACAGATGCACTCTCCTGCCCCCTCCCCCACTCCCCTCTTCTTTCCTTCACCTATACTCCTATTTGCCCCTCACAGATGCACTCTTACCCCTCCCCCACTCACCTCTAATCTCCTCCATCTATCCTCCTATTTGCCCCTCACATTTCCACTCTGCTGCCTCCTCCCCCACTCCCCTCTTCTCTCCTCCACCTATCCTCCTATTTGCCCCTCACAGTAGCACGCTCTTGCCCCCTCCTCTCTTCTCCTCCACCTATCCTCCTATTTGCCCCAAACGGTTGCACTCTCCTGCCCTGCCCCCCACTCACCTCTTCTCTCTTTCACCTATTCTCCTATTTGCCCCTCACAGTTGCACTCTCCTGCCCCCTCCCTCACTTCCCTCTTTTCTCCTCCACCTATCCTCCTATTTGCTCCTCACAGATGCACTCTCCTGCCCCCTCCCCCACTCCCTTCTTCTCTCCTTCACCTATCCTCCTATTTGCCCCTCACAGATGCACTATCTTGCCTTCTCTCAGTCAACCTATCCTATTTGCCCCTCACAGATACACTCTCTTGCCCCCTCTCCACTTCTCTTCTTCACCTATCCTCCTATTTGCCCTTCGCAGATGCACTCTCTTGCCCCCTCCCCCACTTCCCTCTTCTCTTCTTCACCTATTCTGCTATTTGCCCCTCACAGATGCACTCTCTTGTCCCCTCCCCACTCCCCTCTACCTATCCTCCTATTTGCCCCTCACAGATGCACTCTCTTGCCCCCTCCCCACTTCTCTTCTTCACCTATTCTTCTATTTGCCCCTCACAGTTGCACCCTCCTGCCCCCTCCCCCACTCCCCTCTTCTCTTCTTCACCTATTCTCCTATTTGCCCCTCACAGTTGCACCCTCCTGCCCCCTCCCCCACTCCCCTCTTCTCTCCTCCACCTATCCACTTATTTGCCCCTCACAGATGCACTCTCTTGCTCCCTCCCAACTTCTCTTCTTCACCTATTCTCCTATTTGCCCCTCACAGTTACACTCTCCTGCCCCCTCCCCCACTCCCCTCTTCTCTCCTCCACCTATCCTCCAATTTGCCCCTCACAGATGCACTCTCTTGTCCCCTCCCCACTCCCCTCTACCTATCCTCCTATTTGCCCCTCACAGATGCACTCTCTTGCCCCCTCCCCACTTCCCTTATTCACCTATTCTTCTATTTGCCCCTCACAGTTGCACCCTCCTGCCCCCTCCCCCACTCCCCTCTTCTCTTCTTCACCTATTCTCCTATTTGCCCCTCATAGTTGCACCCTCCTGCCCCCTCCCCCACTCACCCCTACTCTCCTCCACTTATCCTCCTATTTGCCCCTCCCAGAGGCACTCTCTTGCCCCCTCCTCTTTTCTCCTCCTCCTATTTGCCCCACACGGTTGCACTCTCCTGCCCCCTCCCCTGCTCCCCTCTTCTCTCTTTCACCTATTCTATTTGCTCCTCACAGTTGCACTCTCCTTCCCCCTCCCCACTCCCATCTTCTCTCCTCCACCTATCCTCCAATTTGCCCCTCACAGTTGCACTCTCTTGCCCCCTCCCCCACTCACCTCTACTCTCCTCCACCTATTATATTTGCTAGTCACAGATGCACTCTCTTGCCCCCTCCCCACTTCTCTTCTTCACCTATTCTCCTATTTGCCCCTCACAGTTGCATTCTCCTGCCCCCTACCACACTCCCCTCTTCTCTCCTCCATCTATCCTCCTATTTGCCCTTCACAGTTGCACCCTCCTGCCCCCTCCACCACTCCCCTCTTCTCTCCTCTACCTATCTTCCAATTTGCCCCTCACAGTTGCACTCTCCTGCTCCCTCCCCCACTCACCTCTACTCTCCTCCACCTATCCTCCTATTTGCCCATCACAGTTGCACACTCCTGCTCCCTCCCCCACTCCCCTTTTCTCTCCTCCACTTATCCTCCTATTTGCCCCACACGGTTGCACTCTCCTGCCCCCTCACCTCGTCTCTCTTTCACCTATTCTCCTATTTGCCCTATATGCATTCTCTTGACCCCTCCCCTCCTCTCCTACACCTATCCTCCTATTTGCCCCTCACAGATGCACTCTCCTGTCCCCTCCCCCACTCCCTTGTTCTCTCCTTCACCTATCCTCCTATTTGCCCCTCACAGATGCACTCTGCCCCCTCCCCCACTCCCTTCTTCTCTTCTTCACCTATCCTCCTATTTGCCCCTCACAGATGCACTCTCCTGCCCCCTCCCCACTCCCCTCTTCTCTCCTTCACCTATCCTATTTGCCCCTCACAGATGCACTCTCCTGCCCCTTCCCCCACTCCCCTCTTCTCTCCTTTACCTATCCTCCTATTTGCCCCTCACAGATGCACTCTCCTGCCCCCTCCCCCACTCCCCTCTTCTCTCATTCACCTATCCTCCTATTTGCCCCCCCGCAGATGCACTCTCTTGCCCCCCTCCCACTTCTCTTCTTCACCTATCCTCCTGTTTGCCCCTCCCAGATGCACTCTCCTGCCCCCTCCCCCACTCCCCTCTTCTCCCCTTCACCTATCCTATTTGCCCCTCACAGATGCACTCTCCTGCCCCTCTCCCATTGTCCTGTAGCTGATGATGCCTCATTGCTGTCCTGCGATAGTTGCCGGGTCTCCTCTTCTTCATGGTTTGCTGTCAGACATCTAACTTTCTTATTTCTTTGTGCATATGTAAGGGGTGGACGGACCCCTGGTGGTGAAGAAGACGTTTTCCCCCCCTGAAGACGCCCCACGCTGTGGTGGCCAGTGGTACTGATATAATGTTATTTGTGGTTTTAGTAATAACCAGTTCCCCCACTAGGTGTCAGGGTGGAGCAGTGGTCCCCATGGAAACAGTGACAGGAAAGAAAGGGGCAGGACAGCCTAGGTGGGGAAGGGAGGGCTCTGAAGCAGAGTGAGAGTAGTAGTTTTTGAGGTGACAGTAGAAGAAGAGAGAAGCGACGGGGCAGAGTGTGGGAGTGATACGTGGCAGATAGCCAGAGAGAGAGAAAGTGCCTTGACAAAAAACAGAAGTACACAGGTAAGACCTGTATCAGCCAAAGTACAAGTGTAGACTAAGAAGCAGAAGTATACGGGTAAAGCCAGTAGCAGCCAGAGTACGAGTATAGACGAAGAAGCAGCAGTATACGGGTAACGCCCGCAGAAGAGGAAAAGAAGTAGTCCCCCGGCAAGAACTGTGTTCTGAAACTGAAGTATCTGTTTTGCTGAAACTGTAGAGAAGAATGGAAGCTACGTTCAATAAAGTGTCTCTTGGTTCACCAGCTGCTTGTCTGTGGCTCTTTACTGAGAGTGGCAAAGTGCCCTGCGGACGGAAAGGGAAAAGTGTCACCGCGAGCCAAGGTACCGACATGCAGGTGCCCCTGCCATCCACACTCTGCCCCACAAACAACACCTCCGATTTAACAGTGAAGGCCGGGCAGGGGGGACTGACTCCTATTAAATCTCCTCTCAACCTTCTCTTTTGAAAACTAAACAAGATATTTTAGCCAGTCTTCATATTACATGTTTTGCAGACTTTCTATGATTTTGGTTTCTCTTCGCTGGACTTGCTCCAATATATTGATGTCTTTCTTGAATTGGGGTGCCCAGAACTCTACACAGTATCCAGGTGGGGTCTGACCAGAGCAGAGTATAGGTGAAAAATTACTTCATTTGATCTAGATTCAATGCTTGCCTTGATACAACCCAGAATTGTGTTGGCCTTTTTAGCTGCAGCTCCACACTGTTGATTCATGTAGAATCTAGGATCCACAATTATGCCCAAGTCCTTTTGAGTGTGTCTAGAATTTAGAGATGAGCCACCACCCTAGTGTTCAAGTTCACTTCGGTTCATCGAACGGCGGGTGTGTTCGTCGAACGTTCGACGAACAGTTTCGAACACCATTGAAAACAATGGCAGGCAAACACAAACATGCAAAAACACGAACGCACACACACATATTATGCTCACCTTACCTTCCGTTCCATCGCCGGCCTCCTGGGACTTGCAGTTCGCCGGTACAAGATGTGTATCGGGTAACTATGCGACCGATGCCCCAAAGCTTGCACTGCTAGCGCGCTGACGTCAAAGGCAGGAGCCGCTTGCCTCTGATTGGCCAGTGCACTGCCTTTGAGTAGCGTCTGACAGAGGAAGCTCCTCCCTCGCTGCAATGGTTACCCAATACATGTAGTTCACCACTACAGGATGTGTATCGGGTAATCATCGCGACCGATACCGGAACTTCCGCTGCCAGAGCGCTGACGTCAAAGACAGGAGGCGCTTGCCTGTACCGGCGAACTGCATGTCCCAGGAGGCCGGCGATGGAACGGAAGGTAAGGTGAGCATAATATGTGTGTGTATGTTTGTGTGTGTTTGTACATTTTTGTACGTGTTTGTACATGTTTGTGTGTGTTTGTGCATGTGTGGAATGGCACGATAGGGGACCAGGATAGGACATTTAACAAGTTGTGGAATTAATTGTCTGCATTGCAATGATTCCTATGGGAAATCTTGCTTTGCTGAACGAGTAACTTGGTTAACAAGCACACTCCCAGAATAGATTGTTCTCATTAACCAAGGTTCCACTGTATTAACATTGAATGACAGTATTACTGTGAAAAGCCAGTTACGCTTTTAGTGATTGAACCGTTATCGAACATAACCTCGAACTGTCGAACTTGAAGCTAATTGTTCGCGTTCGTCGAACGACTTGAACATCGGCTAAAGGACTGCTTTACACGCTGCGATATCGTGACCGATATCACTAGCTTGGGTACCCACCCCCATCGGTTGTGCGACACGGGCAAATCGCTGCCCGTGGCGCACAACATCGCGCGGACCCGTCACACTACTTACCTGCCCTGCGATGTCGCTGTGACCGGCGAACCGCCTCCTTTCTAAGGGGGCGGTTCATTCAGCGTCACGGCGACGTCACCGCAGCGTCACTGAACCGACGCCCAATAGGGGCGGAGATGAGCGGGACGAACATCCCGCCACCTTCTTCCTTCCGCATTGCAGGCGGGAGGCAGGTAAGGAGAGGTTCCTCGTTCCTGCGGTGTCACATAGAGCGATGTGTGCTGCCGCAGGAATTACTAACTACATAGTTACTGCAGCAGCAACGATATTTGAGAATGGACCCCCATGTCACCGATGAGCGATTTTGCACGTTTTTGCATCGATGCAAAATCGCTCATAGGTGTCACAAGCAACGGCATCGCTAAAGCGACCGGATGTGCGTCACAAATTCCGTGACCCCAATGAGATCGCTTGAGCGATGTCGCAGCGTGTAAAGTGGCCTTAAAACAGGTCGAATTTGAGATTGGCGAACAGTTCGATTTGAACACCGCTCATCTCTAGTCTAGATCCTTTTGAATACGCTCTCTTTCCTCTCTAATGTTTATTACTCCTCCTATCTTAGTATCATTTGCGAATTTTATGAGTTCCCTAATAATTCCGTTGTCCAGATCACTTATAAAGATACTAGAAGGTGGCCCGATTCTACGTGGTAGTCTAGAATGTGTATGTAGGTTAGCAGATTGAATAATAAGGTAATGATGGACTGGATGGGTTAGGTTTAATTTAGTATTCTTTTAATTGTTTATTGGTTTTAAAATGACAAACACAAGAAGGAACAGTTTTAATAGATGAGTCTAATGTTTAATGATGTCCATGGCTTGTAATGAAAGAAGGCCATGAACAGTGTAAAGTTAAGTAAAAATATGCTGATGCTGTGATGTGGCCCAATGCTGGTATGTGCCCCCATCGTGGTGCAGCCACCATCCTGACATGTGCCCCCATGCTGCGAGGTAATGTGTGTGGGGGGCGAAGTGCAGGGGGGTGGAGCCGAGCGGGGCCATGGCGCTGAGGACGTCAGTGTCGGGGACTGTATGGCTGGGGACAGGTGACTATTTGTTTGTGTGTTCAGTGTATACATGCGGAGGGCGGAGTGCAGGGTGGTGGAGCTGAGTGGGGTAATGTGTGCAGGGGGCGGAGGCAAGCGGTGGGAATGTGTCGGCTGGGTTGCCGGAGTGGGCTCCCGGGGGTGCAGCAACACCGGGGAGTTGGGGCTCCGTGTGAGTGCGGGGAAAAGTGTTGGGCGTCGTCCTGGGGGGGATCACCCATTACTAGTCACAGGTTACTGAAAACGTATCATAGCTGCCTCTGCCCTTTAAAAGATGGTGGATCCTGTTGCTCCATGCCGATTAGAGTGAAAGTGATACTGGTCTTGGTGCATGGTTATTCATTTTCTGGAGCACTGCTGTATGCTATCTTGGTGTGTTGTGAAGATACCCTTGTTGTTGTGTATTTTCTTCCTTTTTTGTATTTCCCGCCTGTGCACATATTGTCTTTACCTCCATAAGTGACTTCTGTGAGTTAAGCGGGCTTTACACACTACGATATCGTTATTGAATTATCGTCAGGGTCACGTTGTTTGTGATGCACATCCGGCGTCATTAACGATATCGTAGCATGTAACAGTTATGTGCCACCTAAAATGATCGCAAATGCGGCAAAAATCGCTTGCCGTGGAGAGGTCGTCCTAAAACAAAAACTCGTTTACCTCTCATTAGCGATGTTGTTCCTCGTTCCTGTGGCAGCACACATCGCTATGTGTGACACCGCAGGAGCGAGGAACATCTCCTTACCTGCCTCCACCAGCTATGCGGAAGGAAGGAGGTGGGCGGGATGTTTACGTCCCGCTCATCTCCGCCCCTTCGCTTCTATTGGTTGGCTGCAGTGTGATGTCGCTGTGACGCCGCACGACCCGCCCCCTTAGAAAGGAGGCGGATCGCCGACCAGAGCGACGTCGCAGGGCTGGTAAGTCCGTGTGACGGGGGTAAGTGAAGTTGTGCGCGACGGGCAGCGATTTGCCCGTGTCGCACAACCAACGGGGGCAGGTACGATCGCTTGCAATCTCGCTAGCGAGATCGCAGCATGTAAAGCCCGCTTTAGAGTTTTAGTTCCTCCCTGTCTGTCAATTTGTGTGGGGATTTATCACTCCAGTCCTGGCCCCCTCCTGGGGTGGGGGTGAGGGAGTATAAGACAAGGACTTCTCAGGAGTTAGGGTTACTCTGGGGGTCCAGACTTCACCACCATCAGGCGTACCTCTGGGATAAGAGACAGTTAGGGGCTCCCCTAACCTGAGGGCCAGTTTAGGAGTCTCGATTCCCAATCACTTCATAACTATCAACTAGATGGAGCTAGATCTTTTTTTAACCTATGTAACTAAGTATGTAACTATTTAACCCCTATGTGCTCTGCAGGATCTAGTAGATGTAGACACTTGACACTCAAGATAAACGTGAATAGTGGTCTTTTATTAAGAAGAACTTCTCAATAAAAGATCACTATTCACATTTATCTTAAGTGCCAAGTTTCTACCTCTAAGTGAGACAGTTTTGGACCCTACTTGAGCACCACCCCAGAAATGCCGTGTATCAACTCACTGCAGGATCTAGGCTGCTTCAGAATCTTATAGGAAAAAAAATACAGAGAGACAACCAGTTTATTCAAATGTACCTGCTGTTCATTTTTATTTTCCATTTCTTGGTTTAGTCTTCCTTTAAATACAGTGAAGTTCTTGTGAAAGAGACCCTTGACAATTTTAATTTATTACTTTAAACATGTAAGAATGTGATTTCAATTCCTTATTCTAAGGAAAAGTCTATATTAAAATCTGAAAGCAATTCCTATCTATTTTTTGATTACTGAAACTACATTAATTTGTCACAAACTGTCCATCTTTGTGTGTCTAATAGAGATGAGAAAACCCGATGTTTGGTGTTCGGAGTTCATAACAAACACAAACTTTTAAGACGTGTGTACACCACTCAAGCGAGCATCACTGTGCTCAGGTATAATTAATGCCCAGCCCAGTGTGAACTGTTTGCAGTGCTTGAATGGCTCGCACTGGGGGTTACAGCAGCAATATCGAATATAGTGTACACACGAAAAAAGAAAATCTCCGCCCACCCTTCCCCCGAAAGTGCTCTGTTTATGGCTGGCTGCATGTGGGCAAAGAGACAAACTGCCAATCGGTGACTTCAAATGAAGTTCAGGTCAAGTCCAGGTCCAGAACAGAACTTTATATAAAGTTCTGCTGAACCCACAGAACCTGGTCCACTCATCTATAGTGTCTAACAATGAATGTCTGGAAAATTGGGAAAACATTATATACATTCTAATTTCTGTATTTTGTAAAACTATAAATGGCAAATTTTATTTATATTCTGGAGAAGTAAATACAAATTCTACATAAAAAAACAATGAAAAATATGTTCATATTAATTAACTTAAATGCAACCTTGCACAGAATATACATCTAAGATGAATCACATGATATTCTCAGTACATTTGAGGTGTTAACCTTGTGGCTTTAGTGTACCAAACCATTACTTGGAAGCATTACATATTAATGAAGCACTCCCACCAACTTTGTTATTCAGTAAATGTGTGCATACATGCATGTAATGTAGTACCAGAGATTAGAAGGAATCCAGCAGTCGCAGGGATGTCAGGGTTAAAACTCCATCTTTATTGATGTTCTGTAAACCTTGTCTATGGTTTTTCACTATGGTTTTAAAATTGTTGTACTTTTTTTAAATTTGGTACATTAAGAAAGATGGTGTTTTAACCCAGAGATCTCTGCGACTGCTGGATTCATTGTCATACTTGGTCTCGGTCACCTGGAAGTCAGTTCAGAGTCTCCATGCATTGCACCCATGCTACATTTGCTTAGTCTGATGAGCTGAAAATCTTTCTTTGTTTTATTATATTATGTAATATAGTATGAGAGTATTATTATACTCACCTACCGCTGCTTTCTACGGTGTCCAGCACCACTCTTCTCTGCTCCTCAGTGATATCACTGCAACTCCTACTTTCCAGTTAGTTCTATGCGCGCTGCATGCGCTGGAAGTTGATTTTACAATAGAACCTATGGAGCCTTGATCTGAGCCTTGTTTTGATGTTCTATATGCCTTCAATGTAAAATACATTTCCAGGTCATGTATAGTGCAATATGACCTGGAGAGTCAGCAGAGCAGTGATATCACAGAGAAGTGAAGACTGGCGCTGGAGACCATAGAAAGTGGTGGTAGGTGAGTAAATTAATACACTCACACTATATTACAAGCATGTACACACATTTACTGAATAGAAAAGTTAATGGGAGTGCTTCATTAACTGGAGATGAGCGATTCTTTTGGCTTTCAAAAGAACCAGCTTCTCTGAATTGTTCCAAAAAAATTTCAGATTTGTGACACATAAATTTGTTGTAAATCTGTATACCACAAAGACTCCAGTTGGCTGAAATAGCTGTGTAGATCATTATTAATAGAGCGGAGCGGATCACTTCACATAGCCAGGTAAATAGTCCAGGCTGGGGCTCTATAACTGTGGACAATAGCCACTTGATTTTTCTTTCTGATCTCAGGTCAGATATGATTAGCCGGGAAGGCAGATGTCCTCTGTGTACCACCCAGATGTCACTCCAGGTCAAGGAACCTAGAAGATAAGAAAATTCCTGCTTCTCCTGTCCACAGACAGTGAGCACTGACCTGGGCCATGGTTGCAGAAATCAGTTCACTTATCTCTAACTCTGAGGTATCTAAGCAATGTGTATACAATGTCTTTGGAGCTCTTTGATACAAATACAAAATTAGAGCAAAGGGGTATTTATTAAACTGCTTTGCTTAATTACAGTGTGCCAAGAATAAAAATACTGTACTATTAAGGTGATTTACTATAGTATATCAATATGATGACAATGTAATCTCATAGCTACAAGTCATTATGGAGAAAGCCATGTATTCATTCCTGACAACATGGCCCGATTGATAATGTAGCTGATCATTTTTATTTTTTACAATCCTTGAAAATCGAAAATTGTTCAAATTTGCTTAGGCCTGCGAATCCAAGTCAACTCACAGCAGATCAATCCTCTCATTTGTAATATTTACTATTATTTTACACTAGTTCAGGCCTTTTCTTGCAATTTCATTGAAGAGCAGAATGTTTCATTGTAGATATGTTCTTTCAGTCCCAGAAACCAAGTATGGGTCGCCTCAATATGGTAATGGCAGGTCTAACCCAAGCTTGATTTCAAAGACTAAAAAATGGTTAAATTAACTAAAGGATTGGAATTCTTGTAAAGGCAAAGCTTATCCACTTCATGTTCTTCAAGAATATGTTTATTGAACAGATAAGTTCTCAACACAGACGTCAGGTGGGCTTCAATATAATAAAAATTACTAAGAATGACAGAGGTGTATCTCATGTGATGATTATTAGGAACATTATTTAACAATTAGCATCTAAAAAATAGATCTTTTTGCAGATACTTTACTTATCTAGTATAATATGTCTTTTTGTACCTCTGCTTATTTAAGGTGTAGCACAAAGTAAGTGGAAACATTACAGAATTCAGGGTTAGGCTGCTTTCACACTACGTTTTTTTAACATGCGTCATGAACGTTTTTTTGCTGTAAAAGTGGATCCTGCTTATACAGCAAAAAAACGCATGCAAACACATGTGTTATTTTGCAGGATCCTGTCACTTTAAGTTTATGGGCGGGCATTGGAGTCATGTGATCGGGAGTCAGTGGAACTGAACGTGATAGACTGGGAGCCGGCTCGTAACCAAGGTAAACATCGGGTAACTTGCTTGGATACCCGATATTTATCTTTGTTATGAGCGTCTGCAGATGCTAGGAGCCGGGCTCCCTGCACACGTAACCAACGTAAACATCGGGTAACTAAGAGAAGCGCTTTTCTTGGTTACCCGATATTGATCTTGGTTATGAGTGTCTGCAGCTCTCAGGTGGTTGGGAGGGGGAGGGAGGGGAGAAAGGGAGGTGGGGAGAGACAGAGAGGGAGGGGGAGAGAGGGACTGATCACCCAAGGCTGGTTTCTGTGCATGCTCTTTAGAGCAAGCAGGATCCTGTCTATCAGCATGCCAGCGTTCAAATGCATTTGTGTGCTGTTTAGTCAGGATCCAGCAATTTGCAGTATTTGGACGCAGCTCAAAAACGCTACAAGTAACGTTTTTGAAAAATGTTAAAAAAACTGCAAGTCGCTGGATCCTCACTATAACGCACGCAAACGCACGTGAACGCATGTTGACGCGAGTCCATTGCAAATGTATTGAAATGAAAACGCATTTGCACTGGATCCGCTTTTGCGTTAAAAAAATGTTAATGACGGATGTTAAAAAAACGTGTGAAAGCAGCCTAAGTGCAATGTTTTCTAGAACTTGTAGGCAGTAAACTGTGGACTGGCAACATATTAGGTATGTAAACATTTTAGTATTTTAATAGAGATGATCAAGAAGATTCGCATTAGCCTATTCCAGCAGCAACATCAGTAGTCCATGACTGGCTGACCGGAGCCCTGTGAAAATTCTCCTACCTGCTGGCATCACCTGTGCTTTTTCTGATTAGTAGGCCCAACATGACATCATGTGTAGAGATGAGCGAACCGGTCCCGGTTTGGCTCGAGGCGGTTCGCCGAACGGGGGGTCTGGCTCGAGTTCGGCTCGTCGAACGTTCGACGAACCGAACTCGAGCCCATAGGAAACAATGGCAGGCAATCACAAACACAGTAAAACACCTAGAAAACACCCTCAAAGGTGTCCAAAAGGTGACAAACAACTCACAACACAACACAAACACATGGGAAAGTGACAAGGACATGTACTCATGCGAAAACAAAACAGCTGGACAAGGAAAAAGAGGAGGACACACAGATATAGGCATGGCACGCCCTTCTAAAGTCATGTAAAACACCGCAAGGTGACTCCAAGCGGAGTCTCCCTTTTTTCCAAAAATTGGGCCCCACACACCCACCCCTTCAGTGGCAGCAGTTGTGCCCCAGTTGTACACTTCACAGCTAGATTTGCATCAAGCACATTCAAAAATACGCCATTCTTATCCGTCCCCAGGATGACACCGGGGTAGGTAGCAAAGTCTTTCCTGATCCCAGCTCTGTTCATCTTGGCTTCTTTTAAAAACACAGCAAGCAAGGGTTACTCCAAGCGGAGTCTCCCTTTTTTCCAAAAATTGGGCCCCACACACACCCACCCCTTCAGTGGCAGCACTTGGGCCCCAGTTGTACACTTCACAGCTAGATTTGCATCAAGCACATTCAAAAATACGCTATTCTTAACCGTCCCCAGGATGACACCGGGGTAGGTAGCAAAGTCTTTCCTGATCCCAGCTCTGTTCATCTTGGCTTCTTTTAAAAACACAGCAAGCAAGGGTTACTCCAAGCGGAGTCTCCCTTTTTTCCAAAAATTGGGCCACACAGACACCCACCCCATCAGTGGCAGCACTTGGGCCCTAGTTGCAAACAGGATGTTTTGATTTGCATCAAGCACATTCAAAAATACGCTATTCTTAGCCGTCCCCAGGATGACACCGGGGTAGGTAGCAAAGTCTTTCCTGATCCCAGCTCTGTTCATCTTGGCTTCTTTTAAAAACACAGCAAGCAAGGGTTACTCCAAGCGGAGTCTCCCTTTTTTCCAAAAATTGGGCCACACAGACACCCACCCCATCAGTGGCAGCACTTGGGCCCTAGTTGCAAACAGGATGTTTTGATTTGCATCAAGCACATTCAAAAATACGCTATTCTTAGCCGTCCCCAGGATGACACCGGGGTAGGTAGCAAAGTCTTTGCTGACCCATGACTTGTTCATCTTGGCTTCTTTTAAAAACAATGTAAGCAAGGGTTACTCCAAGCGGAGTCTCCCTTTTTTCCAAAAATTGGGCCACACAGACACCCACCCCATCAGTGGCAGCACTTGGGCCCTAGTTGCAAACAGGATGTTTTGATTTGCATCAAGCACATTCAAAAATACGCTATTCTTAGCCGTCCCCAGGATGACACCGGGGTAGGTAGCAAAGTCTTTCCTGATCCCAGCTCTGTTCATCTTGGCTTCTTTTAAAAACACAGCAAGCAAGGGTTACTCCAAGCGGAGTCTCCCTTTTTTCCAAAAATTGGGCCCCACACACACCCACCCCTTCAGTGGCAGCAGTTGTGCCCCAGTTGTACACTTCACAGCTAGATTTGCATCAAGCACATTCAAAAATACGCTATTCTTAACCGTCCCCAGGATGACACCGGGGTAGGTAGCAAAGTCTTTCCTGATCCCAGCTCTGTTCATCTTGGCTTCTTTTAAAAACACAGCAAGCAAGGGTTACTCCAAGCGGAGTCTCCCTTTTTTCCAAAAATTGGGCCACACAGACACCCACCCCATCAGTGGCAGCACTTGGGCCCTAGTTGCAAACAGGATGTTTTGATTTGCATCAAGCACATTCAAAAATACGCTATTCTTAGCCGTCCCCAGGATGACACTGGGGTAGGTAGCAAAGTCTTTGCTGACCCATGACTTGTTCATCTTGGCTTCTTTTAAAAACAATGTAAGCAAGGGTTACTCCAAGCGGAGTCTCCCCTTTTTTCCAAAAATTGGGCCCCACACACACCCACCCATTCAGTGGCAGCAGTTGTGCCCCAGTTGTACACTTCACAGCTAGATTTGCATCAAGCACATTCAAAAATACGCCATTCTTATCCGTCCCCAGGATGACACCGGGGTAGGTAGCAAAGTCTTTCCTGATCCCAGCTCTGTTCATCTTGGCTTCTTTTAAAAACACAGCAAGCAAGGGTTACTCCAAGCGGAGTCTCCCTTTTTTCCAAAAATTGGGCCCCACACACACCCACCCCTTCAGTGGCAGCAGTTGTGCCCCAGTTGTACACTTCACAGCTAGATTTGCATCAAGCACATTCAAAAATACGCTATTCTTAACCGTCCCCAGGATGACACCGGGGTAGGTAGCAAAGTCTTTCCTGATCCCAGCTCTGTTCATCTTGGCTTCTTTTAAAAACACAGCAAGCAAGGGTTACTCCAAGCGGAGTCTCCCTTTTTTCCAAAAATTGGGCCACACAGACACCCACCCCATCAGTGGCAGCACTTGGGCCCTAGTTGCAAACAGGATGTTTTGATTTGCATCAAGCACATTCAAAAATACGCTATTCTTAGCCGTCCCCAGGATGACACTGGGGTAGGTAGCAAAGTCTTTGCTGACCCATGACTTGTTCATCTTGGCTTCTTTTAAAAACAATGTAAGCAAGGGTTACTCCAAGCGGAGTCTCCCCTTTTTTCCAAAAATTGGGCCCCACACACACCCACCCATTCAGTGGCAGCAGTTGTGCCCCAGTTGTACACTTCACAGCTAGATTTGCATCAAGCACATTCAAAAATACGCCATTCTTATCCGTCCCCAGGATGACACCGGGGTAGGTAGCAAAGTCTTTCCTGATCCCAGCTCTGTTCATCTTGGCTTCTTTTAAAAACACAGCAAGCAAGGGTTACTCCAAGCGGAGTCTCCCTTTTTTCCAAAAATTGGGCCACACAGACACCCACCCCATCAGTGGCAGCACTTGGGCCCTAGTTGCAAACAGGATGTTTTGATTTGCATCAAGCACATTCAAAAATACGCTATTCTTAGCCGTCCCCAGGATGACACCGGGGTAGGTAGCAAAGTCTTTCCTGATCCCAGCTCTGTTCATCTTGGCTTCTTTTAAAAACACAGCAAGCAAGGGTTACTCCAAGCGGAGTCTCCCTTTTTTCCAAAAATTGGGCCACACAGACACCCACCCCATCAGTGGCAGCACTTGGGCCCTAGTTGCAAACAGGATGTTTTGATTTGCATCAAGCACATTCAAAAATACGCTATTCTTAGCCGTCCCCAGGATGACACCGGGGTAGGTAGCAAAGTCTTTCCTGATCCCAGCTCTGTTCATCTTGGCTTCTTTTAAAAACACAGCAAGCAAGGGTTACTCCAAGCGGAGTCTCCCTTTTTTCCAAAAATTGGGCCACACAGACACCCACCCCATCAGTGGCAGCACTTGGGCCCTAGTTGCAAACAGGATGTTTTGATTTGCATCAAGCACATTCAAAAATACGCTATTCTTAGCCGTCCCCAGGATGACACCGGGGTAGGTAGCAAAGTCTTTCCTGATCCCAGCTCTGTTCATCTTGGCTTCTTTTAAAAACACAGCAAGCAAGGGTTACTCCAAGCGGAGTCTCCCTTTTTTCCAAAAATTGGGCCACACAGACACCCACTCCATCAGTGGCAGCACTTGGGCCCTAGTTGCAAACAGGATGTTTTGATTTGCATCAAGCACATTCCAAATCCACAAGCATTTACTCTCCCCAGGATGACACAGGGGTAGTAAATTCCTTCTGGATCCATGACTTGTTCATTTTGATGAACGTCAGTCTGTCCACATTGTCACTGGACAGACGCGTGCGCTTATCTGTCAGCACACACCCAGCAGCACTGAATACACGTTCAGAGACAACGCTGGCAGCTGGACACGACAAAATCTCCAAGGCGTAAGTTGCGAGCTCTGGCCATTTTTGTAGGTTTGAAGCCCAAAAGGAGCAAGGCTCCAGTTGCACAGTCATGGCATCGATGTTCATTTGGAGATACTCCTGTATCATCCTCTCCAGCCGTTGACTATGTGTCAGACTTGTTGTCTCTGGTGGCCTTGCAAAAGAGGGTCTAAAAAAATTATGAAAAGATTCCATAAAATTGCTGTTACCGGCACCAGAAAAGGTCCTACTGGTACGGGTAGACTGTTGAAGATGACGAGACCGTCCCATGTTTGTCAAGTTACAACTGGGAGATTCACTCCCTGCACCTGCACGGTTGTTTGGTGGAAAAGCCGAGCTAAGATCTAGTAACAGCTTCTGCTGATACTCCTGCATACGTGCGTCCCTTTCTATGGCTGGAATTATGTCACAAAATTTGGACTTGTACCGGGGATCTAATAGTGTGGCAATCCAGTAGTCATCATCACTTCTAATTTTGACAATACGACTGTCATGTTGGAGGTAGTGCAACAAAAAGGCACTCATGTGTCTTGCGCAGCCATGCGGACCAAGTCCATGCTGTGTTTGTGGCATAGAGGTGCTACCCGTTCTTTCTTCCTCTGACATCTGACCCCAACCTCTTTCAACTGAAATTTGACCAAGGTCTCCCTCATCCGCTGAGTCTTCCATGTCCATGGACAGTTCGTCCTCCATTTCTTCATGTTCTCCTGCACCTTGCTCAACATTTCGCCTGCTACTATGCGCCCTTGTCGATCCCTGTCCCCCATGGTCCCATGCCTGCTGCGTTGGTGATGATGAACGTCTGGACCTTCGTGATGTTGTTGTCCCTTGCGCATATGAATCCTCCTGTAGTTCCTCCCCTTCATGTTGTCCCACCCCCTGACTCCGAATAGTGTTTAGCGTGTGCTCCAGCATGTAAATGACTGGAATCGTCATGCTGATAATGGCATTGTCAGAGCTAAACATATTCGTCGCCATGTCGAAACTGTGCAGAAGGGTGCATAGGTCCTTGATCTGAGACCACTCCATCAGGGTGATCTGCCCCACCTCTGCATCTCGTTGGCCCAGGCTATACGTCATGACGTATTGCACCAGGGCTCTGCGGTGCTGCCACAGTCGCTGTAACATGTGGAGAGTTGAATTCCAGCGTGTCGCCACATCGCATTTCAGGCGATGAACCGGCAGGCCGAAAGACTTCTGGAGCGATGCAAGTCGCTCTGCTGCGGCGCTTGAACGGCGGAAGTGAGCTGACAGTTTTCGTGCCCTGTTCAGAAGGCCATCTAGGCCGGGATAGTGTGTTAAAAATTGCTGCACGACAAGGTTCAACACGTGAGCCATACAAGGTACGTGTGTCACCTTGCCCAGGCGAAGTGCCGCACCCAGGTTTGCAGCATTGTCGCACACGGCCTTACCAGGCTGCAGTTTGAGTGGAGACAACCATTTATTAAACTCGGACCGCAAAGCTGACCACAACTCCTCAGCTGTGTGACTCTTATTACCAAGACATGTCAAGCTAAAGACCGCCTGATGCCGTTGCGCTCTGCTGCCAGCATAGTAATGAGGGGTGCGTGATTCCTTCTGCGCAGTGAGAACGCTGGTGGCCTGACCAGGCAGGCTTGGGGCGGAGGTGGAGGACCCAGATGAGGTGGAGGATGCAGAAGCAGTGGCGGAACTTGGACAGACAGAGGATTGACACACAAGTCGTGGGGACGGCAAGACTTGTGCAGCAGACCCTTCACCATCTATCACCATAGTTACCCAGTGCCCAGTCAGCGACATGTAACGTCCCTGTCCATGCTTACTGGTCCAAGTATCGGTGGTGAAATGCACCCGTTCACACACAGAGTTTCTCAAGGAAGCGGTGATGTTGTGTGCGACATGCTGGTGTAGCGCGGGCACACCTTTCTTAGAGAAGTAGTGGCGACTAGGCATCTGGTACTGGGGCACAGCGACAGACATAAGGTCTCTAAAATCCTGTGTGTCCACTAGGCGGAAAGGCAGCATTTCGGTAGCCAACAGCTTACAGAGGGATAGAGTCAACCTCTTAGCTTTGTCATGGGTCGGAGGAAGTGGCCTTTTATTTGACCACATCTGAGGGACAGAGATCTGGCTGCTGTGTGTAGACGGTGTTGAGTAGGGTGTCCCTTGAAAAATGCAGGTTTGTGAGGAAAGTGCAGGCGGAGACATGATGTTGCCTTCATCCAACGTTGGTGCTATCGATGTCTGAGAGAGCTGTACACACTCACTTGTTTCCCCTTCCAAACCAACTGACGACCTTACAAGCAAACTGCCTGTTGCGGTTACAGTGGTGGAAGTTTTGCGTGGAAAAACAGGTGTGGCAGCTGTCCCCACAGTCCTAGAAGATGAAGAGCGCGCGGATGCAGTGGAAGGGGCGGGCGGTGGATGGTTCGCTCCACTAGGCCGCATTGCAGCACGGTGAGCTTCCCACCGGGACTTATGATATTTAGTCATGTGACGATTCATGGAAGAAGTTGTCAAACTGCTGAGGTTTTGACCTCTACTAACAGAATCATGACAAATGTTACATATCACATGAGTTGGGCGATCTTTTTCGATGTGAAAAAAGGACCAGGCTAGGCAAGGCTTAGAGGCCATGCGACCTGTTGATCCACCCCGAATAATGCTCATAGGCAGAGTGGTGGCTGAGGATGCAGTTGTAGACGTGCTACCAGTGCTCCGACTCTGTCCAGGAAGGCGCAAGGTAACTTCGTCGTCGGTTGCATCCTCCTCCACCGCCTCTGTTGACCTCCTCGAGTGCCTGACTGGGGGTTGACAGTAGGTGGGATCTAGAACGTCATCATCAATTGTTGTGTTTGCACTCCCCTCCCCCTCAGACCGAGCCTCTTCTTGCCCTGACGGAATATTTAAGTTGTCATCCCAATCGGGTATCTGCGTCTCATCTTCATCAGTATGTTCCTCATTGTCTATAACCACAGGTGTTACAGTTTGTGACAAAGGGTCAACATTATGCTCAGAAACTTGGTCCTCACGGCCTGAATCTGAGTCACAAAGGTTCTGGGCATCACTGCAGACCATTTCCTGTTCTGTACTCACTGTAGCTTGGGAGCAGACCTCTGATTCCCAGGCTATAGTGTGACTGAACAGCTCTGCAGACTCAGCCATCTCAGTTCCACCATACTGTGCAGGGCTGATGGAGACTTCAGAGCTGGGAGAAAGCAAGTTTGATTGGGATGACAACTCAGAGGACTGGTGTTTTTTGGATGCGGTACTTGAAGTGGCAGAGAGGGCACTTGTTGGACCACTTGAGATCCATTCAAGCATTTTCCTTTTTTGCCCATCATCTACCTTTGTTCCTGTTGTTCGTGTCCGTAACAAAGGGAGCACATCGGATTGTCCACGGTAAGTAGTAGACATCTTACTTTTGCTGGTAGATGGTCTATCTTCAGCAGATGATAATGGAGCTTTGCCACCTTCCCCACGGACAAAACCTTTTTTGCCTTTTCCACCACGCCTCTTCCCCTTTCCACCAGCATCTGTCATTTTGCCACTCATGTTGATTGCGACAAGATTGTGGACTGAAAATGTGGTAGTAAAAATTGAGAGGTGGTGAAGATTGCAGTGGTGGTCTAGCTTTATTAACAGCAGAATAATAAAGAATAAATATCCCTGACAATGCAACTTAGTTATAATTAGTTGGAGTGTGCAACGCAGGCAGACGTGCTGCAAATGTCTTTGCACTAGTGGGACTATAGCAAAGTCCAATAGCCACGTATAGGATGCCACTAGGTACACTGAGTGTTTGCTAGTATAATGGCTTGGTTAGAATGAGTTGTAGTGTGCAACGCAGGCAGACGCGCTCTGCAAATGTCTTTGCACTAGTGGGACTATAGCAAAGTCCAATAGCCACGTATAGGATGCCACTAGGTACACTGAGTGTTTGCTAGTATAATGGCTTGGTTAGAATGAGTTGTAGTGTGCAACGCAGGCAGACGCGCTCTGCAAATGTCTTTGCACTAGTGGGACTATAGCAAAGTCCAATAGCCACGTATAGGATGCCACTAGGTACACTGAGTGTTTGCTAGTATAATGGCTTGGTTAGAATGAGTTGTAGTGTGCAACGCAGGCAGACGCGCTCTGCAAATGTCTTTGCACTAGTGGGACTATAGCAAAGTCCAATAGCCACGTATAGGATGCCACTAGGTACACTGAGTGTTTGCTAGTATAATGGCTTGGTTAGAATGAGTTGTAGTGTGCAACGCAGGCAGACGCGCTCTGCAAATGTCTTTGCACTAGTGGGACTATAGCAAAGTCCAATAGCCACGTATAGGATGCCACTAGGTACACTGAGTGTTTGCTAGTATAATGGCTTGGTTAGAATGAGTTGTAGTGTGCAACGCAGGCAGACGCGCTCTGCAAATGTCTTTGCACTAGTGGGACTATAGCAAAGTCCAATAGCCACGTATAGGATGCCACTAGGTACACTGAGTGTTTGCTAGTATAATGGCTTGGTTAGAATGAGTTGTAGTGTGCAACGCAGGCAGACGCGCTCTGCAAATGTCTTTGCACTAGTGGGACTATAGCAAAGTCCAATAGCCACGTATAGGATGCCACTAGGTACACTGAGTGTTTGCTAGTATAATGGCTTGGTTAGAATGAGTTGTAGTGTGCAACGCAGGCAGACGCGCTCTGCAAATGTCTTTGCACTAGTGGGACTATAGCAAAGTCCAATAGCCACGTATAGGATGCCACTAGGTACACTGAGTGTTTGCTAGTATAATGGCTTGGTTAGAATGAGTTGTAGTGTGCAACGCAGGCAGACGCGCTCTGCAAATGTCTTTGCACTAGTGGGACTATAGCAAAGTCCAATAGCCACGTATAGGATGCCACTAGGTACACTGAGTGTTTGCTAGTATAATGGCTTGGTTAGAATGAGTTGTAGTGTGCAACGCAGGCAGACGCGCTCTGCAAATGTCTTTGCACTAGTGGGACTATAGCAAAGTCCAATAGCCACGTATAGGATGCCACTAGGTACACTGAGTGTTTGCTAGTATAATGGCTTGGTTAGAATGAGTTGTAGTGTGCAACGCAGGCAGACGCGCTCTGCAAATGTCTTTGCACTAGTGGGACTATAGCAAAGTCCAATAGCCACGTATAGGATGCCACTAGGTACACTGAGTGTTTGCTAGTATAATGGCTTGGTTAGAATGAGTTGTAGTGTGCAACGCAGGCAGACGCGCTCTGCAAATGTCTTTGCACTAGTGGGACTATAGCAAAGTCCAATAGCCACGTATAGGATGCCACTAGGTACACTGAGTGTTTGCTAGTATAATGGCTTGGTTAGAATGAGTTGTAGTGTGCAACGCAGGCAGACGCGCTCTGCAAATGTCTTTGCACTAGTGGGACTATAGCAAAGTCCAATAGCCACGTATAGGATGCCACTAGGTACACTGAGTGTTTGCTAGTATAATGGCTTGGTTAGAATGAGTTGTAGTGTGCAACGCAGGCAGACGCGCTCTGCAAATGTCTTTGCACTAGTGGGACTATAGCAAAGTCCAATAGCCACGTATAGGATGCCACTAGGTACACTGAGTGTTTGCTAGTATAATGGCTTGGTTAGAATGAGTTGTAGTGTGCAACGCAGGCAGACGCGCTCTGCAAATGTCTTTGCACTAGTGGGACTATAGCAAAGTCCAATAGCCACGTATAGGATGCCACTAGGTACACTGAGTGTTTGCTAGTATAATGGCTTGGTTAGAATGAGTTGTAGTGTGCAACGCAGGCAGACGCGCTCTGCAAATGTCTTTGCACTAGTGGGACTATAGCAAAGTCCAATAGCCACGTATAGGATGCCACTAGGTACACTGAGTGTTTGCTAGTATAATGGCTTGGTTAGAATGAGTTGTAGTGTGCAACGCAGGCAGACGCGCTCTGCAAATGTCTTTGCACTAGTGGGACTATAGCAAAGTCCAATAGCCACGTATAGGATGCCACTAGGTACACTGAGTGTTTGCTAGTATAATGGCTTGGTTAGAATGAGTTGTAGTGTGCAACGCAGGCAGACGCGCTCTGCAAATGTCTTTGCACTAGTGGGACTATAGCAAAGTCCAATAGCCACGTATAGGATGCCACTAGGTACACTGAGTGTTTGCTAGTATAATGGCTTGGTTAGAATGAGTTGTAGTGTGCAACGCAGGCAGACGCGCTCTGCAAATGTCTTTGCACTAGTGGGACTATAGCAAAGTCCAATAGCCACGTATAGGATGCCACTAGGTACACTGAGTGTTTGCTAGTATAATGGCTTGGTTAGAATGAGTTGTAGTGTGCAACGCAGGCAGACGCGCTCTGCAAATGTCTTTGCACTAGTGGGACTATAGCAAAGTCCAATAGCCACGTATAGGATGCCACTAGGTACACTGAGTGTTTGCTAGTATAATGGCTTGGTTAGAATGAGTTGTAGTGTGCAATGCAGGCAGACGCGCTCTGCAAATGTCTTTGCACTAGTGGGACTATAGCAAAGTCCAATAGCCACGTATAGGATGCCACTAGGTACACTGAGTGTTTGCTAGTATAATGGCTTAGTTATCAGTTGGAGTGTGCAGAGGACAAGAGGGTACAGTGGCAGGATTGTGGTGCTCTGGGTAGAGGAATGGAAGCCTGCCTTTCTATTCCCTCCTAATGGTGAAATGCAGGTAGGAAATCCCTGACCTGGGCTACACAGACGCTGTTGCTGTTTGCAGGACCTGTCACCTATGGCTCTCTGACCCTGCCGGTTGGAGCCCTTAAAAGGACTGCTATAAAGTGCTCTCCCTAAGCTGTCTAACGCTGTGTATGCAGCGCATACAGCTGTATCGGCTATAGGACTCAGGAAGACGGAGCTGCGACAGTGATGTCTGACACCAAAGACGCAGAAGGCAGATAATGGCGTCCGTGAAGAAAATGTCCGGTTTTATAATGCAGGGACATGTGACATGCAGATCCTATCACACATGCCGTTGCTTCTCTGGCTCAAAGTCCACTTAGCTGTGTGTGTGTCTGGGATTGGCTGACATGCTGGCCCGCCCCACAAGACGCGCGCGCTTAGGGAAGGAAGACAAGAAAAAAAAAAAAAAAAAATGGCGATCGCCATTATAGAAACAGCAGTGATCTGAAGGCGCTGTTCACGCACACTATACACTGAAATGTGATAATAGTTTGATTCACAGAGTGACTTACACTATTACAGCAGAAACCAAGCTATGATTTAGCTGTTTTTTGGCTGCTAGAACCGTTCTCGAACGTTTCTAGAACTACCGAGCTTTTGCAAAAAGCTCGAGTTCTAGTTCGATCTAGAACATGCCCCAAAATCACTCGAGCCGCGAACTGGAGAACCACGAACCACGAACCGCGCTCAACTCTAATCATGTGTGTTATAATGGAATGATTTCTGGTAGGTAGGAGGCATTTTGCAGGGCTCTGGTCCAGCGACCATGGAGTTCTGATTAACCAGGTTCATTCAAATCTTCTTGATCATCTTTATATTGTAACCTTGTATTTTACAATTTTTCCCAAATAATTTTATTCTTCACATAGTGTTAAGATTTCTCCCTATGTTAGGATAAATTCACCATAGGTGTTTTTTTTTTGTTGAGAAAAATAAACCACTACAGGTTTTTGAGCCAAAACCAGCAGTGTATTGAAAAGAAATAGAAAATATAAAGAAAGGATTTTTATTTTCCTTTCTGCTGAATCCACTTCTTGAGTTGGCTCAAAACATCAAAAGCTTCAGTAACATTCTTTTTAAGAAAAAAAATCTTCGGTGGGGAGTATTTATGTTGAACGTATAGCCAAATTTCTTAAAAGGCAAATGTCACCCTAAAAATTCCAATAAACTGCATAAACATTTTTATAGGAGACCAAGCATAAAAAAAAATCAAATTTTTGCTGAAAAATCTACTTTTATTTAATATTTAAATAAGAACGATTTGACGCAACCTTGGTGTGGCCTTTACCTTTGTGCTCCAATATGTTCTCCATTAACATATTAAAGCCAGCCCTGTATCTTGACTGACAGTATTCTGTTTGTAAACGCAAATGTTTTCTAAAGTCAGTTCTCATGTTTGTGCAGTGGCGACTATAAATGTCAGTATGAGCGCATTCTGATGCCTGGTTCTTGCGAGTCTTTGGCCGCCGCTCGAATGGCTTTAGTGAGGAGTAGTAGGCGTTGAAGTGAGTAAACTGCCGGCACATCAGAATACCCTCTTCTTCTCACTAAAGCGCATGTTCGCTACACGACCAAGTGCATCAATTGGCTGCCGCAGACAAGCAAGAGCTGGGCATCAGACTGTACCTGCCCTGAAACATGGAGTGCGCTACTGTGCTCCTATAGTGTCAGTGTGCAAGCAGGCACAAACTGATTCTAGGCAGTGTTTGCTTTTACCAATGGAGCACTGTAAATCAAGATAAGGGATTGGCTTTGTTATGCAAATACTAGGGTGAAACAGTGCACAAAGGCATAGGCCACACCAAGGGGGCACCTAAGCTCCCCATATGCATTTTGAATAAAAGTAGTTTTTTTCAGCAAATATTAAGATAAAGCGGTATTTGCCTAGTATGATATTTATAGGCAAATACCGCTACATCCCCTATATAAATGTTTATGTAGTTTAACATTTTGGGAATCACAGATTCCCTTTAATAAATTTGACACATCTTTTGGCCATTCTTGTGCTTGAAAAATGAAATATTTGCCAGCCAAGGGGATACATCCCAGGTACATTGCCCTCCTTTGGTAAGCCCTATCCAAAAGGATGAAAGAGTTAAGCTTTGGTAGAAATATCAATTTATTTTGTTTTTTATATGAAAATAATCATTTCAACTAACTGGCAAGAAGAAAGATACAACGGGCTCTGTAATATCTGTAAAATTAAGCTGGTAACTCATTATGTTTTCCATACAGTGCCCACGTTCAGATATTTAACAATCAGAAGTTTCAGAGTTGTTGGAGCACCATCTTATATGTAATATGTATTCTAAAAAAATAACAGAAATAAGAACTGCGTAGATGCAGTTAACTGAATCCTTTGTCACACTGACTGCTCTAAAATGGGGCAAGTAAACATGACTGTGCTGATATGGAGAACATTATGTATTGGAATGATTGTTTATATGAAAATGCTCTATGATCATATACTCAGTATTCTGCTGTGATAGCCCCAAAATCCCTGCCGGGCTCAACAAGTACATGTCCTACTATGATTATAGAAACAATCAGTAATGCCCATATAGAATGCACATCATCACCGGTAATTGCCTGTCACAGTAAGGTGGAAGTGTAACATGTACTTACCGTGCAGTAAAAATCAGCAGGGGACCACGCGACTTTCAGCCTAGAAGCAGTCGGATAATAACTGCAGAATGCGCCACATGGATGATTGAAGGACCATAGATTTTATTTCTTTGTTATATTCATTCTGTATTCTATTTGTTTTATTATTTTCACCTACTAAAATATGATATAAATTAAATATAATATAATAAATATTATATACTATGTGCTGTTCCATTTTGGGGCCAGCTCGTATACTGTAAGCTGTAATCTTTAATACTTAGCTGCAGTAATGAAGAATGCAGAACAGCCTAAAATCGTGATATTGTCCAAATTGGTCCACTATCCAGAAGGAGTTAATTTCTCAGCCACCAGCCATGAGGCAGCAGCAGCAGATATTTTCAGGCGTTCATAGGGTTTATGGCTGTACACAACCTGCTCAGGTGAGTACCATGATTTTATTTTCCTTAAATGTAAAAGTTTATCTTGCGCTCCTTACAGGTTTTTCTTTTACCATGGGAAGAAACATGTCTTACATTGCCCACATTTATGAGTTTTAAAAACTTTCTGTGGTTTACCCAACAATTGAACACAGCGACGTGTAAAAAGGTACGGTGGGGCCAAAAAAGCACCAAAATATTGCCAAAAATATCTGGCACAAACTAATACAACAAATTGGTTGTGTAAAGTTATACTAAACACTGCACCAAATTTATAAACCAACATAAACCTGTCATGATTCATGCATGGCTCTGCCATTCCTGAGCTGGTGCCTGTATCCTGCCTCGGGGCCTAGGTCCCTTGGGAGGGCCTGTTTGTTCTGGCCTCGTTCCGGGATTCACGCCACCATATCTTGGTTCTGCTACCTTAGGGACTCCGCCAGTAATATTTTCAGATCTGCTGCGTGTGTTCCTGAGAGAAGTTCTCTATTTCTTGTCCTGCTACCCGGTACTGTTCGTCTTGTCCTAACCTCTGTCCCTCCATTTCTCCGGCCTGTTCTGACCTCCATCCCTCCTACCCATCCTGACCTCCATCCCTCCTTCCCAACCTTACCTCCGTTCCTCCCTGTCCCCGGACTCCGGTCCTATTCCATGTCCTCCACTCCCTCCCCTGTGCTTACTTGCTCTCCCGATATCTGACCTCGGCTCTCTTCTTTGACTTGCTTTCTCCTCGGTACAGACGTGAGATCCTGGCATAGACCCTGAATGATTGACTATCCCTGCTCTTCTGTTAGCAACCTCTAGTGGGCGTCTGTCTAATTGCACTCAGAAGTTCTCTTTCTACCTGAGTTCCAATCCCCTCCAGCTGTAGCTTGACAAAACCACTTCAAATAAGTATGACGCATTTTAAGACTGTGTAGTAAAACTTGAAGAAGTTTACACAGTCTAAAAAGGAAACACTTCATAAATATACACCAGTGTCTGGATCCATTGGGTGAAGGACTGGTGACCCATTTCTTACACATGCTGCATCTGAGCAATAGAAATTTGAGAGAAATCAGTAGAACTGAAAAAAATATCTATTGAGTTGCTTCAGATAATCCTAAAGAAATAAAACATTGGGTGATAGTTCCATGTATCAGATAGAATTGATAAAATCTCTATTGGGATGGTGTAGCACCCTCTTCTTATGATGAAGAATTATGTATTTCACATTTCTGGAGATGCTGCTTTCTTTGACAAAGTCAAACATAACATAATCTTCTACAATTATTTCTGAAAAAAATAAAGAAACTGGTAATCACAAAGTACAAAGACATGATTTCTGAAGCACAAAAATACAAACAAAGAGATAAGTATTTGTTCCAATAATCTAGCTGAAGCATAGACTTGAACAAGCTGACCTGAAAGATCCATGAACTGAACAATGCAGACTGAGAAATAATATGCATTCGGAATAGAATTCTGGGCATTAAGAAGTCACACAATGACAAAATGTAGGGGGCAGTGGAGCAAATTAGGCATAGAGGAGCATTATGAAATGATGGTCTAAGAATTGATAGAGAATATTGGCAGACATGACAGAGTAGTCATACAGTAGGGAAAGGCAAAAAGAATAGCAGATCATCATAAGTCTAATAGCTGGAGAAATACGATAACAAAGAAGCAACTTAGTAATGGAAATGCAGAAATCTGAAATAGATTGTAGTAATAAAGGTTGGTGAATAATTTTGTGCTATTTCAGCGCTGTACTTTTGTAAGAACACAGATTGGTAACTTTATGGGAATGTATCTTGACCTTTTTAGGAATATTAAGAATATGTTATTACGGAACTAAAAGGGCTGAATTGTAATCCCTCTGAATTAACACAAAGAAATATGAACAAACTGGAATTAAATGAAGTGCTCCAAGAATCACATTTATGTTGAACAATCTTTGGCTGCTAAAGGTCACCTCTATGATCTTTTACGTTGCATTTTATAGAAAATCTGAATTGCTGGCTTTTTTGAAGCGAAGCCTTTAAATATCTAGATTTAATAGTATTATTACGGGAGAATTATTAAAAATATATACAGTATACTATATATATATATATATATATATATATATATATACAGTTGAAACAAGAAGTTTACATACACTATCTAAAAAGACACATCTGCATTTTTCTCACTATCTGACAGGAAACCTTTCCCGTTTTAGGTCAATTAGGAAGCAAAATTATTTATATTTGTCAAATGCCAGAACAATGAGAGAGAGAATCTTTTAAGGCATTTTTCATAAATGTTTTAACAAATTTATTAAAAATGCCTGAAAACATTCTCTCTCTCAATATTCTGGCATTTGGCAAATATAAATAATTATGTTTCTTAATTTATCTAAAATGGGAAAGGTTTATTCCGATTTCATGTCAGATAGTAAGAAAAAAATGCAGATGTGTCTTTTTAGATAATGGATGTAAACGTCCGGTTTCAACTATATATATATATATATATATATATATATATTTACAAGCTGTAGTACCCAGTGTTTCCCGGGATAGTAACTAAGTGTGTCTCCATGTCTCTCCGACTCTCTCACTCTACCTGTCTCCCTTGCTGTCTGTCTCTCTATCTGCCTCTCTCCGTCTGCCTCTCTCTATGTCTGTCTGTCTCTCTCTCTGTCACTGTCTCTCTCTGTCTGCCTCTCTCTGTCTGTCTTTCTGTCTGTCTTTCTGTCTGTCTGTCTCTATCCATCTCTCCACCAATATCATATTACCTCAAACATAAGTTTCTTATGCTGTCTGTCCTTCGTTGCCTATAGCAACCAATCACAGCTCCTATTAATGACCTGTATTTTCCAGCTCCATTAACTTTAATGTAAGCAGGTTCTTTGGATAATAACTTAAGCGTGGGGTTAAATATCCCCCTCAAAACATAGTTCATGACGTTCCCTGAGTCAAATGAGGTGGCTGTGCAAAATATCGTGATTGTAAATGTGATGGTGCGGATTCCTTTAGCAGACATACACACACACATACATACACTCAGCTTTATATAATGGTAGCCTTATAAATTAAGTTCTGTGATGCAACGTTTCTTTTGACTGTAAGATGCACCTGCCTATAACACTCACCTGGGTTTGGAAAAAAGTGAACAGGAAAATGAATATTATAACTACCTTGGTGATATAGAAATGCAGAGGGGGTAATGTCCCTAATGCTGGTGGTCTATGGTCGCGCTCATTTCTTAGTGCTCTAGGGTAGAAGGGGGTAATAGTTTTTTTTCCAAATGGGTACAAGTATATTAGGAGGGTTGTACCAAAACTATAAGAGGCATTACCCAAGGTCTCCAACAGTGACATAACAAGGTCTAAATACAGTTTCCTTTGGTTGTCTTGCACCAAAATTCATAAAGCACACAATTACATTTATTTTGGAAAATGTGTATGGTCTTTAATTTATGTGACTTACACTTCTTGTACACAATTTAGCCTACTGTATACTTTAGCAGGAGTAATTCTAATTTCTATACAATAAATGATACCCATTGTATATTTTACAGTATATCAACCAATCCTGTTCTACACTGATTTTCTGTGCTCTTCATGACCACACATAAATGTGGGCAAACAAG
Organism: Anomaloglossus baeobatrachus; assembly: GCF_048569485.1. Lineage (NCBI taxonomy): Eukaryota > Metazoa > Chordata > Amphibia > Anura > Aromobatidae > Anomaloglossus > Anomaloglossus baeobatrachus. The sequence goes on from NC_134355.1 coordinate 490,609,822, forward strand.
GACGGCATTACATATGGTGAAAAGACAGAGTAGCACATGGAAATGTAGGGAGTTCAGCTTCTGTCTGGGAGACGAGACATTTCTGCTAAGTGTAAAGCGGGCTTTACACGCTGCGACATCGCTAATGCAAACTCGTTGGGGTCACGGAATTCGTGACGCACATCCGGCCGCATTAGCGATGCCGTTGCGTGTAACACTGATAAGCGATTTTGCATCGTTGCAAAAACGTGCAAAATCGCTAATCGGCGACACGGGGGTCCATTCTCAAATCTCGTTATTGCAGCAGTAACGAGGTTGTTCCTCGTTCCTGCGGCAGCACACATCGCTGTGTGTGACGCCGCAGGAACGAGGAAGCTCCCCTTACCTGCCTCCCGGCCGCTATGAGGAAGGAAGGAGGTGGGCGGGATGTTACGTCCCGCTCAGCTCCGCCCCTCCGCTGCTATTGGGCGGCGGTTCAGTGACGTCGCTGTGACGCCGCATGGACCGCCCCCTTAGAAAGGAGGCGGTTCGCCCGTCACAGCGACGTCGCCGGACAGGTATGTATGTGTGACCGGTCTGGGCGATGTTGTGCGGCACGGGCAGCGATTTGCCCGTGTCGCGCAACAGATGGGGGCGGCTACCCACACTAGCGATATCGGGACCGATATCGCAGTGTGTAAAGTAGCCTTAAGTCAACCAGCCATCTACATGTGACAGTTTTCATTTTCTTCAACCAGTGCTCCAAAGATCCATTCTATTAACCCTCATGTGGACACAAGCTTTCCTTAACCTTCTATAAGCTCAGCTCAGTCTCTTCTGCTCAACATTAATTAGGTAAAGAAAAGGATGCAGCCACTTAGTTATCTCAGTGATAGGAGCACAGCGCTTTAGAATGCTCTACCCTATGATTTAAGGAAGCAGTCCAGGAGGTCTGGCATTGCGGACCTTACTGACTGCGGACTATAACATCAGCATACATTTTAGCAAGATATTATCTAGTTAAAAAGTGCATCTTCTAGTCAGAAAAATACGGTACATATTTCTTAAATGAAGAAAACTGCACTACGGTTACCAAAATATTTTGAAACTGACAAAAGTAATTTTCAACTTAAATTTACTGAATATCAACTAATGAAAATCAGACATTGCTTTTGAATTGTGGATTATTATTTTTTTGTAATCAGTCAGTCTGCCTATATAAAGTGTGCAAAGTAGTCAATGTGCTGTTTAGTACTATGGTATGTACTACACTGAAGATGAACCAAAGAAAGCTAATGACAGCATTGTCTCAAATTAGAAATAATATTATAGACAAGCATGCTAAAAGTAAACACTGCAAGATGTATCCAAACAGCTTAAAGTTCCTTTTTCTACGGTTCCACATATTATTCAGAAGTTTGAGATCCATGGGACTGTAGAAAATTTTTCAAGATGTGGCTACAAGAGGAAAATTGATGATAAATTAAAGATATGAATATATATATATATATATATATATATATATATATATATATATATATATATATATATATATATATATATATATATTTGTATATATATATATATATATATATATATAATTATGAATAGCAACCAAAGAGACCAGAACAATGTCCGAAGAGATAACAAGTGAACTCCAAGGTCAAGGTCAAAGTGGACCTTATGGAAGATGAAACCAGTGTTGAATGCAAATCATAAAAAAGCAAGACTGGAATTTGTCAAAATGCGTATTGAGCAGCCACAAAGCTATTGGAAGATGGTCATTAGGTAAGATGAGACAACACTAGAGCATTTGGGCATGTTATGTTAACTCTATGTTCATAGACTTTATATGAAGCATACAGTCATATGAAAAAGTTTGGGCACCCCTATTAATGTTAACCTTTTTTCTTTAGAACAATTTGGGTTTTTGCAACAGCTATTTCAGTTTCATATGTCTAATAACTGATGGACTGAGTAATATTTCTGGATTGAAATGAGGTTTATTGTACTAACAGAAAATGTGCAATCCGCATTTAAACAAAATTTGACCGGTGCAAAAGTATGGGCACCTCAACATAAAAGGGACATTAATATTTTGTAGATCCTCCTTTTGCAAAAATAACAGCCTCTAGTCGCTTCCTGTAGCTTTTAATGAGTTCCTGGATCCCGGATGAAGGTATATTTGACCATTCCTGTTTACAAAACAATTCCATTTCAGTTAAGTTTGATGGTCACCGAGCATGGACAGCACACTTCAAATCATCCCACAGATGTTCAATGATATTCAGGTCTGGGGACTGGGATGGATATTCCAGAACATTGTAATTGTTCCTCTGCATGAATGCCTGAGTAGATTTGGAGCGGTGTTTTTGATCATTGTCTTGCTGAAATATACATCCCCTGCGTAACTTCAACTTCGTCACTGATTCTTGCACATTATTGTCAAGAATCTGCTGATACTGAGTTGAATCCATGCGACCCTCAACTTTAACAAGATTTCCGGTGCCGGCATTGGCCACACAGCCCCAAAGCATGATGGAACCTCCACCAAATTTTACTGTGGGTAGCAAGTGCTTTTCTTGGAATGCCGTGTTTTTTTGCCTCCATGCATAACGCCTTTTTGTATGACCAAACAACTCAATCTTTGTTTCATCAGTCCACAGCACCTTCTTCCAAAATGTAACTGGCTTGTCCAAATGTGCTTTTGCATACCTCAGGCAACTCTGTTTGTGGCATGCTTGCAGAAACGGCTTCTTTCGCATCACTCTCCCATACAGCTTCTCCTTGTGCAACATGCACTGTATTGTTGACCGATGCACATTGACACCATCTGCAGCAAGATGATGCTGCAGGTCTTTGGAGGTGGTCTGTGGATTGTCCTTGACTGTTCTCACCATTCTTCTTCTCTGCCTTTCTGATATTTTTCTTGGCCTGCCACTTCTGGGCTTAACAAGAACTGTACCTGTGGTCTTCCATTTCCTTACTATGTTCCTCACAGTGGAAACTGACAGTTTAAATCTCTGAGACAATTTTTTGTATCCTTCCCCTGAACAACTATGTTGAATAATCTTTGTTTTCAGATCATTTGAGAGTTGTTTTGAGGAGCCCATGATGCCACTCTTCATAGGAGATTCAAATAGGAGAACAACTTGCAAGTGGCCAGCTTAAATACCTTTTCTCATGATTGGATACACCTGCCTATGAAGTTCAAAGCTCAATGAGGTTAGAAAACCAATTTAGTGCTTTAGTAAATCAGTAAAAAGTAGTTAGGAGTGTTCAAATCAAGAAATTAATAAGGGTGGCCATACTTTTGCACCGGTCAAATTTTGTTTAAATGCGGATTGCACATTTTCTGTTAGTACAATAAACCTCATTTCAATCCAGAAATATTACTCAGTCCATCAGTTATTAGATATATGAAACTGAAGTAGCTGTTGCAAAAACCCAAATTGTTATAAAGAAAAAAAGGTTAACATTAATAGGGGTGCCCAAACGTTTTCATATGACTGTATAAAAAAACCAAGATTGTACCTACTGTGAAACATGAAGGAGGCACAGTAATGTTTTGGGGTTGTATATGGTGTCTTGAATATGTGCAGAATACAATGAAATCTGAAGACTCATGTCATTTTAGAGCTAAATGTTCTGCCCGGGTCAGACAGATTGGGCTGAGTCATAGGTTATGGGTACTCCAAAAGGATAATGATCCAAAACACATAACTAAAACCATCCACAAATAGCTAAGAGAAAACAATTGGACTATTCTGAAGTGGCCTCCTATTTGCCCTGATCTAAATCCTATTGAACATTTGTGGAAGGAAATGAAACATGCAGTTTGGAGAAGGCACCTTCACACCAGAGACAGCTGAAGCAGTTTGCTCGTGAGAAATAGGCCAACATACCTGTAGACAGGTGCAGAAGTCTCAGTGGGAGTTACAAAAATCATTTCTTTGCATTGATTGGCTTACAAGTTTGTGCAATAAAATGTTAATGGTAACAATGTTTGTCCATGTTATCTTCATTACTTTTTGTCTTTTATTTTCTGTTGAACCAAAAAGCAATAGCAGATTGTCATTAGTTGATACTCGTATACAGTAAATTTAAATTACACATTACTTTTGTCAGTTTTAAGTAATTTTAGTTACTATTGAGGGTTTGGTGTCAAGAGGAAGGCAGGATTATGGGCATGGGGAGCAGTAACTATTCATTCTCTTTAATAACAATAATAATCCCAAAATTCACAAATCTGGAAACCCAGGAAGACCCATCATTTCATGTGTGGGCACCCTCACTGAACAAGTCTCTGGATGGGTAGAGGGTATCCTTAAACCCTTGGTAAGAGATACAACCAGCTACATCCAGGACACTACTGACCTATTGAAAAAACTATCAGCAATAGGTCCTCTACCAAAGGGAACCATTCTTGCCATGGATGTGGAATACTTGTACTCGAATATTCCCCACCAGGATGGATTAAATGCTTGCAAATGTTTCCTGGAAAATACAGGAATTGATGCCGATTCTGTGGTAAAACTTACAAAATTCATCCTCACCCATAATTACTTTGCATTTGACAATAACATATATCTACAGGAGACTGGGACTGCAATGGGAAGCAAAATGGCACCACAATATGCAAATCTTTTCATGGCCAAGCTTGAGAGTGACTTTTTATCCTCTTGTCCTATCAGGCCTCTGGCCTACTACCGTTACATTGATGATATTTTAATCATCTGGACAGAGTCTGAGGAGCAGCTGAAGACCTTCCATGAACACTTTAATCAGTTTCATCCCACCATCAACCTAACACTCAACTACTCCTGCACTGAAATCAACTTTTTGGACACCATCATTAAACTACGGAACAATGAAATTGAGACATCCCTGTACAAGAAGCCAATTGACCGTCCAACATACCTGAAATGGGACAGTTTTCATCCAAAACATATAAAAAATTCTATAGTGTACAGTCAGGCCATCAGGTACAATCAGATATGTTCCAACACCACAGATAGAGACAATCACCTTGAAGGCCTCAGAAAGACCTTTCTGAATCAAGGCTACCACCAAAGAACAATTGAAAACCAGATTGCAAGAGCCACCAGAATATCAAGAAGAGACCATCTCCTACATTATAAAACTAAAGACGAAAACAACCGGGTACCTCTTGTAATCACCTACAATCCACATCTAGAGGTGTTAAGAGCAGCCGCACGGAAACTACAACCATTACTGCAAAAAGATGCCCGATTAAAATCTATTTTTCCAGACCCTGAATCTAAGAAGCATCATTGTCACAAGCTCCCTATCCTCTCCAACAACAACAGGAACATTTCCCTGCAACCAGAAAAAATGCAAGACCTGTCCATTTATATTGCCAACAGACAAGATAAAGATTCCCAGATCACATAAGGACTACAAGATCCCAGGTACCTTCAGCTGCACCACAACCAATGTGGTGTACTTAATTATATGTACCAAATGTCCAACTGGGGGTCTGTATGTAGGGGAGACCGGACAACAGCTTAGGACAAGGATGAATTCTCACCGCCACAGAATTAGAGAAAAAAGGATGGATCTACCTGTGGCCAAACATTTTTGTAACCCAGACCACAGCATCATGGACATGAAATTGCTGGTATTGAAAGGGAATTTCAAGTCCCAAAGAGACAGGAGAGTCTGGGAGTACAAACTTATGATGACATTTGACACATTCAGAGCAGGAATGAATGTGTCTCATGGATTTATGTCTTTTTACATCAATTAAGAGATGTGTTCCTCAGACCATCCGGGGGCATCACAGCCCTGGACTAGATCCTAATCATAGGTCAATAAAACTTTCACAAAGAACAGCAGCAAGATTTATGGCCACAACAGTTTGTCCTCTTACCATACTGATAATTCTGCTTCATGTCACTTGTTTTATTTACTGCCCCATTCTAAAGGCCCCGTCACACTAAGCAACATCGCTGCTAACTAACAACTTTTGTGACGTTGCTAGCGATGTTGCTGTGTGTGACATCCAGCAACAACCCGGCCCCTGCTGTGAGGTCGTTGGTTGTTGCTGAATGTCCTGGGCCATTTTTTAGTTGTTGCTGTCCCGCTGTGAAGCACAGATCGCTGTGTGTGACAGCGAGACAGCAACAACTAAATGTGCAGGCAGCAGGAGCCGGCTTCTGCGGAGGCTGGTAACCAATGTAAACATCGGGTAACCAAGAAGCCCTGTCCTTGGTTACCCGATATTTACCTTTGTTACCAGCCTCCGCCGCTCTCACTGTCAGTGCCGGCTCCTGCTCTGTGCACATGTAGCTGCAGGACACATCGGGTTAATTAACCCGATGTGTGCTGTAGCTAGGAGAGCAGGGAGCCAGCGCTAAGCATTGTGCACTGCTCCCTGCTCTGTGCACATTTAGCTGCAGTACACATCAGGTAATTAACCCGATGTGTGCTGTAACTAGGAGAGCAGGGAGCCAGCGCTCAGTGTGCGCTGCTCCCTGCTCTCTGCACGTGTAGCTGCGTGCACTGGTAACCAAGGTAAATATCGGGTTGGTTACCCGATATTTACCTTAGTTACCAAGTGCAGCATCTTCCACGCGGCGCTGGGGCTGGTCACTGGTTGCTGGTGAGCTCACCAGCAACTCGTGTAGCGACGCTCCAGCGATCCCTGCCAGGTCAGGTTGCTGGTGGGATCGCTGGAGTGTCGCAGTGTGACATCTCACCAGCAACCTCCTAGCAACTTACCAGCGATCCCTATCGTTGTTGGGATCGCTGGTAAGTTGTTTAGTGTGACTGGACCTTAAGTCCTGTTGTGTATAAATATGTGACTCTTCAGATTTTGTGTTATACTGAGTCTGATGAAGAGACCTGAGTAGTCTGGAAAGCTGCTATTATTACCATCTTTTCAGTTAGCCATTAAAAGGTATCAACTACTGAGGACTCAGTTCTTTTAAACAAACTTTTTTTATCTCTACTGGTTAACACGGTACAAAGATATATTTTACCTGCATCTTTAATAGTGGACACATGTGATTGCCCCATCCTGCCACCACCAGCTTCCTGCAGCAGCAACCCTGCTCCTTCCTCCTGTGATACCGCTCCACCACCTTTGCCACCCTATTCCAAAGCGAGCCATGTACATTTCAGACTGTAACACCCACCTCCACTTTTCTCCCAAATTTTGGGGGAAAAAGTGCATCTTACAATCCGAAGTATATGGTAAAAATAAACTGGAAACACAATTCTCCTGGTCAGTATAATTAGTGATACCAAACTTGCATATATTTTATTTAACAGGTGAAAAAAAATGTATAAGGTTGTAAAAAGTTAAATACAATTTTGGCTGTGTGGCAATTTTCCAAGACCCATAACTTTTGGGGTTTTTTTGTCAATAGAGTTTGCGAGAGCTTGTTTTTTTTGAGTCAAGTTGATTAGTTTTTTTAATAGCAGCATTTTAAAAAACAACCACACACAATGTAGCAAGAAGAAAGGAGAGGAAGAACTTGCACGTTAAATGCCATGTTTTTTGGTGAGTGAAACACAATTTCTCAAATGCCTCATGTCCAATTTTTACACTGGAGTAGGTAAAGCAGTAGGTACAGAAGTAGACAGCAATGTTAGGGTATAACACCCTTCATCAGTCATGTAAAAGGGAGTCAGATGTACCAGAGGCATAGCTAGGGATTCAAGCCACCGCAAGGTGGCTTAAGATCACCTATGATTTAATGTTCACCTTGCGGCTTTTCTCCGCGATTTTTAACATGCTTCAATAAAGAGATTTTTTTATATTTTACTGGAATTGGTGCTGGGTCCATACCTTCATGCCTTCTTTGCTCTAATCAGGTAACCATGTGTACAACTGCAGTGGTGTAGTATAGTCGAACATTAGTAGATGACTGTTAAGCAAAATTACTATATAAAGTTTAACACAGATATTATCGCAATACAGTAACCATATAGTGGTACATACCAGTCCTGAAGATATACACTGACAAGCGAAAGGGTAACCATGTTTTGAATTTTTGATTTTCAGGCTCCATATCTTATCATTCACTTCAGCATCAAATGAGAGACTACCTTCATTTTATAGACAATCATACTTAAATTTGACTTGCAAATATTTAGCATAGGATTAGTTTTGGAGATTTTTGCCATGTCACTGCATTGTTACCGTGTTGCAGTTGAAAATCTAAATTTACATTTTTACTATTTTCTTAGTATTTTGTAAATCCACCTTTGGATTTCAACACTTCCTGAATCCTTCTGGGCATGCTCTTGATCAGATTCAAGCATATCTTAACTGAAATCTGATTCCGGGTCTCTTCTACATGTTTCCAATGTTGGTGCTTACTGGTCGACTCACTTGGGTATATATACAGCTTTTTCTTCAACTCTACCCACAAATGTTTGATTGGGTTGAGGTCTAGAGATTGTGGGGTAAAGTCCAGCACATCTACTTCATTGTCATTGAAGCATTTATTTGCCAATCTCGACATATGCTTTGGGTCATGGTCCTGCTGGAACATGTCCTCCTTTACATACCCATAGTACTCGATTGTATGAAGTAACTCAATTTGGACAATACTCACATATAGCTCAGCATTGAGACCACCATTGATCCTGGACAAGCATCCAACACCTTTGCCTGTAAAACAACCCTATATCATCAGGCTTTCTTCACTGAACTTGACAGTTGCTTCAATTACTTGATCCATTTGCCCCTTTTTCCCTTGTTTCTTCCAGACCTATTTGCACCCATCAGAACTTAGTCTATTGCCTTTCGTCTCATTGCTCCAAATCACCTGTTTCTAATCTTCTACTGTCTACTTTTCATCCTGTTTTTCAAATGCAAGCTAACGCTTATGAAAATTTTGAAGTCAAGGATTCTTCACGTTTTTTGGGCCACCATTCCAGACTTGTGTAGTGTGTGTCTCAAAGTGCTTGCATTGACACCTGTCATCTCACTTTATGAAGCATATGAACCATCTACACTACAGTGTTTGTTGCATCGGAACTGATAGACCTGCTTATGAGCTGACTTGTTGACTCCGATATTTTGCCTGGATGTCCACCTCTTGGCTTTTTAATGAATGTATGGACTTTGTTTCATATTCTTCAGCTGCCATGACACTCACATGATGCAGTTTGGCAATTTACCAGGCTGAGAGATTGCTATCGATGAGCTGTATGATTCTATTTCTCTCTTCTAGGAAAATCTTCATGGCTGCTCCTTGATTTCATATCAGTGACCTTTCACTTTGGAATAAACCTAATAACACACTGATATTTAAGGGAATGTGAGAAGTTTTAATTTGTAGTATATAGGAAGAGCAAGGGTTTTTTTCCCTTCCAAGAGCAAAACTGTAACAATGCAGTGACATGACAAGAAACTGCATAACTAGTAATATGCTAATTATTTGTAAGTCAAATTTATATATGAGAGAGCCAAGATGATTGTCTATAAAATTAAGGTAGTCTTTCCCTCAAAGCTGTAGTGGATGGCAAGATATGGATCCTGAAAGTCAACAGTTCAAAATATTGTTACCCTTTTACCAGTCAGGGTAAAAGGTGACAGTACAGTTAAAGATGGTGACTTTCCACTGACTTTCTTTCTGATGGAGTTGTTCAATTTTCTCATCTTTTCCATCTGGCTCAGAAAGACATAACTTGTTCTAGTTACGGCTTGTCTGCAAAGTTTACAACAAAGACACGTTTAACTTCTCACATTTCCAGCATTGGACCCATTTATTCCCAACTTTCACAAACTTCCCATCTTACTGTCACCCCAATGCTGAGCCATTGCTGCCGTATGTGTCCCTATTGCTGTTCTTAATACTCCATATAATGTCCACCACTGTGTGTCTTAGAAAGTAAAATGCCTCCTTTGTGCCTTCTAGATGGTAAAATTGCCCCCTAGAAAATATTAATGCCCTGTGCAAGTGTGCTAGAAAACAGTGTCCCCATTTTGCCCCCTAGAAAATAATAATGCCCCAAGTGTGCACAGTTCACAATCACAAAACAATGAGTGCCCTAATAGCAATAATGTTTCTTAAGTGCACACCTAATATTTAATAATGTCTCCTGGGTCCCTCATATATAGTTCCCCTTTACACAGCATGATGCCCTTCACTGCTCTCTATACACAGCATGATAGATACACAGTTCCCTATACACAAAATGATGGGCCACACAGTAGCCCCCTCTCACTGTATGACAGCCCACAATAACCTCCCAATAACCCCCTACTGTATGATGGCCCTCAGTAGCCCTACTCACGCTTTATGAAAGCTCTCAGTATTCCCTCCACACTGTATGGCTGGACCCCAGTATTTCATCTACAATGTATAGATGGCCCAAAGTATTTCCCCCACACTATTTCATGGCCCCCAGTGCTTCCCCTACACTGTAATATGACCCCCATTATGTCCCCCACACTCTAATATGGCCCCCAGTTTTTCCCCCATACTGTATCATGGATCCTAATATTTCCCTCACACTATGTCATGGCCCCCAGTATTTTCCCACACTGTTCTATGAACCCCAGTTTTCCCCCAAGCGCAAAAAAAAAACAAAAACATATACTCACCTACTAATGGCTCCTGAAGAGTTCACTGGCAGACAGGACCAAGGCATGGGAGGACAAACATGGTGATGTCATCGCATTGGAGCATGAAGTTAGTGCAGGGAGATCCTGTCTTCCTCCTCTAGAGCAGAGTTTAACTGCTAAAATACAAGCTGCTAAAGGTAGCTCCAGGTGGGCTCCTGAGTTAACCGCACCCTCTGCCCCAGTAGCTATGCTGTGTAGATATTTATAATGACTCCAAGGTTAGCAGTATATAGTCTAAAGTATGGACTCCTATGAAGCTTAGCCTATGACTGAGCTTCATAGTAGTACTAAGATAGCAGTGACAAGTGCTTCAGCATGTTTCTGGCTGCCATGGGAATTGATCGGTGCCCATTAATCACATTGTGGAAGGGGGTCAATGGGAGGTCCAATTAAATGCCATTGACACAGATTGACAGCAGCATCTAAATAGTTAAAAACAGTTATCAGAGATTAGTTCCAGCTGCTGCTGCTTGAGAAAGATACTGGTTATTTAACATAGCCAACAGCTACTACAATGAACAGAGCCCCATCCAGATACACTGCCTCCAGCACTGGTGTACAGGTGTGTGGCACCTCGTGCCTGAGTTGCCACAAAGAATGGCTGTATGTATATCTCAATATGTGTTACATGTATTGCCAACTGTTACGTCACCACCGGAGTCTGCTCCAGCGACTTCTGCTCCGATCACCAGGCGACGCCGTGTTCCTGCCGTGGATGGTGCTGGTGATGGGAGAGGAGTTGATGCCAACGGCACCGGTGGGCGCAGGCTCCGATCATCCACTGGGCTGGGTTATCTTGGGATCTGCAGTACCGTTGGCTGACTGTGGGTGGTGTGTGTCTTCCAGCTGAAGTTGCCAGCATTCAGCTACAGCCAATGGTAAGACACCACACCCTTCTTATTCCCCCTCCTGTCACATGACCACTGCCAGAGATAGTTCTGATTTCCTGGCTCCTGGCCCGCCCTATTCTGTTTTGTGATTCCTGTGTGCTGACTTCTGAGTGTTTTCTGACTACCCTTCTGCCTGCTGTTTTTGCACCTCACTGCCCCATCCGGATTTGACCTCTGCTCCATTTTCTGATTACGTCCTTGTCTGCCGATTCTGTCCCTGTTCTGCTATTCCTGGTTTGACCCTGCCTGACGACTACTCTCATTGAACTGCAGCCTTCCACAGGTAGTGATCTCCAGGGCCCTGTGTAATTCCAAATCCCTGTATAGGGGTTAAAGGGTTTCAGGGTTCTGGGGGTCCTACTTGGTGAGTGGCTTCCCTCTAGTCTGTCCATTACATTCCCCCTGAGTCTGTTGATCCAGGCAGGCATTACACCAGCTTTAATGAGATTCGTTTTTCTCTGCTTTTCATTAGATACAAACATTTGCTCTCATTCCCTTACTGGGGCTGTTCACCAGAGCAGATAAAGCTTGTGTGTGCATCCTAGAAGGATAAATGGGAGGAGCTTAAGTGTGATGAAATTTAGTTTGTGTCAGGGTGAGCATGTGAGAGGAGTGTAAAATGGAGACGTCCTGGCCTGAGGGACTGTTGAAACCTCTGCAGGAGCCAGCTGCAAATTGACAGGGTATCAGTTCCTTGGCCACTTAGACTTTCAGGGTCACTGGCAAACTGAGTGACTGCTTAGAGCCTTTTTATAAGGAGCATTAAAGGAGCTGCCTAAGAGCTCAGTGATGTTATTGAGTCCGGAAATTTCTACAAGCAGCAGTAAGTTTTCTAATAGGATTCAAGTCGCCTGCTCGCTGGACGGGATCAAGGATCCAGAGTTTTTCTGTCTTGAAAATCACACGATTTCAAGATACCTATTCCCAGTTCGGCAAGTAGCAGCAGGAGAAATACACTACCGCACAGCAGAGAAACTGAACTCTCATTGGGGCAGGTCAAACCACCATCCTATTGTATGCTGTACGGAAGGTTCCAGACTGTTTTCTGCAGAGCTTCAGTAAAAAGTAAAAGCTCCCTGTTCTGTCTCTGGCCGATTATTCTCTGCTGTGCCATCCTTACTTCAACTTCCTCAGGAACCTGCCCTAATTGAGGGGGTGAGAGGACAACCCTCTGGCACTATGCATCACCACCTAACTCCTGGGGACCTTCAACAGCACCCGGCCATATCAAAGCCGAACATCCCAACTGGCATCACAAACTGTTTATTTTTTTATTTATTTATATATTTTTTCTCCCCTTTTTATATATATTATTTTTAACCCCTATCAAAAAGCCTGTTGCACGTGCCCGGTATGACCACTTCACCATTCGGACGGTGTTACCCACCACGGTGACATCAGAGGTCTACAGAAGGTGGCACAGCTGCATCACTTTGCACTCAAGCCCGCTTTACACGCTACAAGATATCTTACGATGTGTCGGCAGGGTCACGTCGTAAGTGACGCACATCCGGCATCGTAAGGTATGTTGTAGCGTGTGACAGCGACGTGCAATTGCGATTGAACGAAAAACCGTTCATCGCATGCACGTCGTTCATTCCTGACGAATTGTCAGATTGTTCATCGTACCCGGGGTAGCGCACATCGTAGTGTGTGACACCCCGGGAATAATGAACAGATCTCACCTGCCTCCTATGGCTCCCGGCCCACAATGCGGAAGGAAGGAGGTGGGTGGGATATTTACGTCCCGCTCAGCCCCGCCCCTCCGCTTCTATTGGCCGGCTGCCGCGTGACGTCGATGTGACGCCAAACGTCCCTCCCACTCCAGGAAGTGGACGTTCGCCGCCCACATCGAGGTCGTTTGGAAGGTAAGTATGTGTGACGGGGGTTAATCGTTTGTGCAGCACGTTCAACAAATTGAACGTGCTGCACATACGATGGGGGCGTTGCAAATCGCATACGATATCGTATGCGAAATTTCAACGTGTAAAGCAGGCTTTAGGGGGTTAAATTGCACAATAACACAGAGATCTTGGTTTCAAAGCTGTAAAAAAATGAAAAAGTTCCCTTTTAACCTCTTAACGACCGCGGGCCGTAAAATTACATCCTTGCGGTCATAATGTTACTGCCCGCGGTCTGCCGGCAGCATCATGCTGCGATCAGCACACATCTCAGCTGATTTTCACAGCTGAGATGTGTGCCTGCTAGGCACGAGCAGAATCGTTATCTGCTCGTGCCGTTTAACCCCTTATATGGCGCTGTCAATATGTGACAGCGCCATTATAAGCGCGATCGCGGTAAACATTTACTTACCGCCCGATACCGGAAGTCACGTGACGCGATCACGTGACTTCCCATAGTTGTCATGGTAGCACAGGGTCATGTGATGAGTCCTGTACTACACCTGACTTGCTTTCACTTTCGCTGTGCCAGCGGCACAGCAAAAGAGAAAGAGAGCGTATCTGCTGTTTACAGCCTTGTAGCTGTGATCAGCAGATACTGCAGAGCGATCGGATTGCTGATCGCAATAGCCCCCTAGGGGGACTAGTAAAATAAAAAGAAAAAGTTAAAAAAAAGTTTTAAAAAATAAAAAAAACACAAAAAAACCTAAAAGTTCAAATCACCCCCCATTCGCCCCATTGAAAATTAAACGGTTAAAAAAATTAAAAATATACACACATTTGGTATCGCCGCGTTCAGAAACGCCCGATCTATCAAAATATAAAATCAATTAATCTGATCAGTATACGGCGTAGCGGCAAAAAAATTCCAAACGCCAAAACAATGTTTTTTTGTCGCCACTACTTTTGCGCAAAATGCAATAAGAGGCGATCAAAACGTAGCATCTGCGCAAAAATGGTACTGTTAAAAACGTCAGCTTGAGACGCAAAAAATAAGCCGTCATTGAGCCATAGATCCCGAAAAATAAGAACGCTACGGGTCACGGAATATGGCGTAAAACGTGCGCCACTTTTTTCGGACAAACGTCCGATTTTTTTTTAACTTTTTATATAAAAGTAAACCTATACATGTTTGGTGTCTACGAACTCGCACTGACCTGAGGCATCACATAGATACATCAGTTTTACCATATAGTGAACACAGTGAATAAAATATCTCAAAAACCATAGTGCTATCGCACTTTTTTTGCAATTTTTCTGCATTTGGGATTTTTTTGACGTTTTCTAGTACACTATATGGTAAAACTGATGGTTTCATTTAAAAGTACAGCTCGTTCCGCAAAAAATGAGCCCTCACATGACCATATTGACTGAAAAATAAAAAAGTTACGTCTCTCAGAAAAAGAATGGCGAAAAAAAAAAACGGAAAGCGAAAAATCGGCCGGTCGTGAAGGGGTTAATTACGGTATGTTATTGTAAGGGAAAAAAAAATAGAAAAATATGAATTTCTTTTCACACCTTGAAAAATATAGAATTAACTTAATCAGTACAAAATGGTGGACCAATTTGAGAAAAAAACAGAATAGTACTTGTCATTGCATATATAGAAAAATGTAATAACTTAGTTTAATAAATCTTTTTATCTTATGATATAACAAATGGTTGCAGCAATGTCTTCGATAATTTCCCCAATGATTAAAGTGCACAATTAACATTAAAAACTTTTATGTAAATAACATGAAATAACCATTACAGTCTACAGAAAAAAGAAAATGCTTTGGCATATAGCTTTTGTTAATAAGCATGCTTAAAATAGACTAGACTGTGCCACTGGCATTAAGCTGTGGAGTCTTCATCCTCCATCAGCTTGTCTCTTTTATTTTCATTTCATCCCGGCATGACATGCCTTTGAAGTGTGATCAAAATGTATTTAAATTAGCATTAACATTTTATCTTATGAAAAGCAGTAGGGCCATCTAAATTAGCAATGGTAAGCAACGGAGCAGATCCTTTCACAAGAAAGCAGACAAGATAAAACTCCCACAGTATAACTGTACTTTATACTTAATAGGGGCTTTATAGCTGGGGAGAGGTGGAAATACTATTCTAGAATTGTTAAGAAAAAAATGTATTCACTTTGTTTTCGCTTAGAATTGAATACACGATCTGTATGACTCGTTGGCTGTTTCCCAAGGATTTAACAGTGGTTAGGATGTGCTACAAATAGAAAAGACTTTATTTACAAAACACTGATACATTTAGGGAACGGATATTAGAATAAATCAGTCTTTGTAGCCGAAGACGGATAGGTTACGTGCCTTGGAAATTAACATATCTCCTTATTGTGGGTTCGCTAACCTTACTATCTCTTTATTGTGATAGACTTCAAGCTTTCCAGTATAAGAGAGTCTTTCATATTTAAATATGTAACACTCACATATTCCATAACAAGCAGAACAGTGGGGATCCATCCTCCTCTCGTCCACCTTTCTTGAGCTGCAGAAAAAAAAAGCTCTTGAACGTTAAATTACTTTGAAGTCAAGAAAGAATATGGAACTTTAATTGGTCAATTAAATGATCGTATAGTCATTTTACTTGTCAACACATTTTAAATTGCTAACAAGCTTACAATGGAAATAAATCCTACGTGACAGTTATGTAGGAAAACGAATACAAAGAAATAGTGAAGACATTACTCAATGGGATTCCTGCTCTACTTTCAGGAAAACAAATGCAAATAAATAAAAACAAATGAATACCTTTTTATTTTTTATTTCACCTAGTTTTTAATCTGTGCTCTATGGATTACAGTCAGTTTATGCTCAAACAATGGAAGTGAAGAAAAGGCTATGTGCGCACGTTGCGTACAAGCCCTGCAGAAATTTCTGCAGCGATCTGAAGAGCACATGTGCGCTTTAGATCGCTGCAGAAATGCGCCGATTCCATGCGCTCTGCCTGCAGCTCCTGCCATAGACAGAGCAGGAGCTGCCGGCAAAGCGCAGGAAAGAAGTGACATGTCACTTCTTTTTGCGCAGCGCTTCGGCAGTAGCCGAAGCGCTGCGCTCTTAAACGCCACGTGCGCACGGCCCCTGCACAGTCTCCATAGACTGTGCAGGGGACGCAGGACGCATGCAGTTACGCTGCGCTACAAAGCGCAGCGTAACTGCATGTTTTTACGCGACGTGCGCACATAGCTGCTCTGCCACACAGTCCAAATGGTGTAGATTAAATATGGTTTAGTGGTCAACACGTTTCAAAGCCCTCAAAGGCTTCTTCAACTGGACCGCCACACAGTCCAAACGATGTAGATTAAATATGATTTATTGGTCAATGCATTTCAAATCCCTCAAAGGCTTCTTCATCTGGACCGCCACACAGTCCAAACAGTGTAGATTAAATATGATTTATTGTCAATGCGTTTCAAAGCCCTCAAAGGCTTCTTCATCTGGACCGCCACACAGTCCAAACAGTGTAGATTAAATATGATTTATTGTCAATGCGTTTCAAAGCCCTCAAAGGCTTCTTCATCTGGACCGCCACACAGTCCAAATGATGTAGATTAAATATGATTTATTGGTCAATGCATTTAAAAGCCCTCAAAGGCTTCATCTGAACTGCCACACAGTCCAAATGGTGTAGATTAAATATGATTTATTGTCAATGCCCTCAATCAGGACAATAATGATATATCATGTCCTGATGAAGAAGGCTTTGAGGGCTACGAAAAGCGTTGACAAATAAATCATATTTAATCTACACTGTTTGGACTGTGTGGTGGCGCAGGAGATTAACCCTTTTTTCATTTCCATTGTTTGATCTCAACGTGGGTTATTCAGCGGCCTACAGGCATTTATGGTGGTTGTGACCTGCACAACCACATGAGGTGAGCCTCTCTGAGTTTCTCTCTTTTAATTTTTATATTGGATAAGACCCTATTTGGACTATATTTCTTTCCCACTACTATTGATAGTCAGTTTATGCTGACACTTTTTGCTTTTGTCATGGGCACTTTAACCCCTCAAAGACCTGAAATGACTGGCAAAGTTTTTTCATTTTTGCTTCTCCACATTTCACGGATGAGGCTGCATGTGGCTTTTCTTTATGTGCAACAGAATGTAATATTTTCAGTACTGTTAAATATTTTTCTGTGACTTAAATATTGAAAAAAGCATTTTTTTTTTGTTTATTTGTGTTGTTCCTAATTTTTACTGCTCACGTTTTACACCAAAGAACCTTTTGAATAACTTATCCAGGTTATTGTGGTAATGTAGATACTTAATATGTGTAGGGGTTTTTTTTCTTACATTTACATAATAAAACTTATTTTACATAAAAATGTTTCCTTTTTTTATTTTATTCATAATTATTTTTCCACTGTAACTGGCGGATTTATATGAGCCCCATTTACAAGGGAAATCAGCAGACTTCCATGGAGTAGGTCACTGGGAGAGCTAATCTGGGTCTGCTTGGATCCAATAGCTCCACAATGCCAGCAGACAGCCAGAGATCATTTGATCACCAGGTCCTACATAAGTATTGGCTATGCCAACGCTTTAGTACACCACATAGCGCTCACAAAGTGTTATATGGCCAGTGAAAACAGAAATATAACAAAAAATAAACAATTTTTGTTTTCTCCTTGAGGTCCCTGGTTGTGTCCGATAGCTGGAGACTGGCTCTGCTTCTGCTTGATTGTAGTATTACCACAGGGGAGAATATACTTAAAAATCTAAAGATGACCTTTCACCAGTAAGAGCATGTTATACTGGCCACATCATGGAAAAGTGGCTGCAGAGATGATTAAACCGTTGCTTTCATCTCTTAATTTCTCCTCTCTGTTGAAGAGATATTAGCTGGATAACACAAAGGATGAGGTGCATTAAAGGTATATCATCCAACAAACCAGTGATGCACTCTGTTTTGATGATGGTAGGGATCCAGAAACAGCTATTTACAGATTAGGGTCTGGAAAATATTCCTTGTCAGCTCTCTGTAGGTGTGATTTTTACCCTTTAAAAAAGCAAATACTAAAGGCAACTAGCAGAACTTTAATTAAAAGTAAACAATGGAAACAATGAAAATTAAAAGTCATCTAGCATATAGCAAACCCTAGAAGCAATGCTGACAGATATACATATATTAATACATTTTTTATTGTTAAACTACCCTGTAACTAGGGCTCTTAAATCAGCTCTAGTTACAGGGGCATTTTAGCTTCCTGGCTACAGGCTACATACCAAAACTGACTGTATCTTCTAGGACCCAGCAGTTCCTGCATCCTCTGACTCCCAATGATCACATGTTCTATAGGTCCGGAGATGAAAGCACAGTCAGTGCTTCTAAATGTCTTCCTAATCTGTATACACACACTCTGGTTTTGTGCTGTGTATATGGAGATCAAGAAAGTAACAAACCCCATTTATCTTCTCTTTGGGAAGGTAGGTTGTGTCTGACAGTGAGCTTTTCACCCCAACAGCTTCACAATCTTGTCCAAGCTGCTTAGAATATATAGGCGTTTTAGAGCATCAGTGCAATGTGAAGAGTGGGCAGCCCAGGCGTTTGTAGTCCAGAAGTGGTTTAGTACTCAGTTCTAACTCAAGAGTGCAGAAGCTTACAAAGGCTAGTAATAATAATAATAATAATAATAATAATAATAATAATAACAATAATAATAATAAGTTTTATTTCTATAGCGCCAACATATTTCGCAGCGCTTTACAATTCAGAGGGGACATGTACAGACAATAAGAGACAATACAAAATAACAAAATTAAGATACCAATAGGAGTGAGAGCCCTGCTCGTAAGATTACAGTCTATGAGGAAATAGGGGAGACACAAAAGGTGAATGGGGGGGAGAAAAGCTTGTCATATATGGTCCAGCAATCGATTTTAATAGGGGATTCAAAACCAGCTGCGTGGACCAGTCACCAGCCAGAATTTATACAGGTACACAGTGTAAAAAAGTACATGGAGAGGAATAGAATCAGAAGATACAGTGGACAAGAATTGGAAGTAAATTTTATAAAGGGCAGAAAGGGACTAGATTAGATAAGGGTGGTGAGGTGATAGGCTAGTCTAAAGAAATGCATTTTTAGGGCCCGCTTAAAGGTGTGGATGTAGGGAATTAATCGGATTGTTCTTGGTAGTGTGTTCCAAAGCATAGGCGCAGCTCGTGAGAAATTTTGAAGACGGGTGTGGGAGGTTCAAATTGTTGAGGATGTCAGTCTAAGGTCATTAGCAGAGCGGGGGTCACGGGTGGGGTGATAGACAGAGATGAAGGAGGAGATGTAGGGTGGTGTGGAACTGTGGAGAGCTTTGTGAGTAAGAGTGATAAGTTTATGTTGGATTCTGTAGCGGATAGGCAACCAGTGCAATGACTGGCAAAGAGCAGAGGCATCAGTGAAGCGGATGGAGAGAAAAGTGATCCTGGCTGTGACATTCAGAATGGATTGGAAAGGGGAGAGTTTACTAACAGGGAGACCAATTCGTAAGAATTACAATAATCCAGACGAGAATGAATGAGAGCAACAGTAAGCGTTTTTGCAGAGTCAACAGTAGAAAATAGAGGAATTCTAGAGATGTTTTTGAAGTGGAATTGACATGAAAAGTGAGTGAACAATTATGGGGAGTGAAGGAGAGATCGGAGTCAAATATAACCCCAAGAAAGCGGGCGTGCTGCTGGGGCGTAATTGTAGAGCCATACACAGAAAAGGTAATATTGGGTTTCGGAAGGTTAGGACAGGGAGGAAACAGGAGAAGTTCAGTTTTTGACAGGTTCAGTTTTAGATAGAGGGAGGACATGATGTTGGAGACAGCGGACAGACAATCGGTAGTATTTTGTAATAATGCAGGGATGATGTCAGGAGAAGATGTATACAGTTGGGTGTGATCAGCATAGAGATGGTACTGGAAACCAAATCTGCTGATAGTTTGTCCAATAGGGGCAGTGTATAGAGAAAAAAGGAGGGGGCCTAGGACTGAACCCTGAGGAACCCCTACCGTAAGGGGAAGAGGAAAGGAAGAGGAGCCGGCAAAAGATACAGTGAATGAGCGGTCAGAGAGGTAAGAGGAGAACCAAGAATAAACAGTGTCCTTGATACAGCGGAGCATAGTGAGGAGGTGCTGATGAGCCACAGTATTGAATGCAGCAGAGAGATCTAGGAGAATCAGCAGGAAGTAGTGACCATTAGGATAAAACTAACCATCTAATAAGAATGGAAGAACCTTATAATTGTCGTGATCCAATATGTCATTAAATGTAACATTTGCTGATATACTGCAAGCATCCTATTTATTTCCATGAACATTTAAAGGATGTCATGTTAATGCTCTATGATCCTATCATGATCTGACCTGACAGCCTGTCATGTTGATCTTACTTTATCGTTTAATAGGTCCATCATCATTAACCAAGTCAAACAGACACCCCATCGTCCACACAAATCTTTCACGAGCAATAATTTTTGAATACTGGCACTGATATTTGGCATTTCATAGCAGATAGTGTATCACATCAGCCGATTTCATTTCAGTCAAATGCATTCCAAAGGGCCAAAAAGGAGCAAATGAGGACAACAATTTCCTGATGTACAGTACCGACCTCTTGTTCTATGCTGGAGATTTAAAGGGAACCTGTCAGGTGCAATATGCACCCAGAACCACGAGCAGTTCTGGGTGTATATTGCTAATCCCTGCCTAACCATCCCAAGCTATAGTAGCACAGATAAAGAGATCCTTAGAACAAGTATTTGTAAAGATCCTTTATGATATGCTAATGATATATTTATGCTAATTTTTGATATGCTAATGATATGCTTAGTTCCTGCGCTCATTCTGCCCTGTTGGCATGTCAGCACGCCCACAGGGGCATGCTAACATGCTATTCCATGCCCATAGCCCAGAGTCATCATCAGCTGTGATGCGCATACTTGTGTTCGCTGTCATCGCTTCATATGCCGGGTAGTGAGCATGATCAGCAGTCCCGGCACTTCCGGACATGCACACTATGAAGTCGGTTGTACTCGTCCGGGCTTCAGAGATGTCTAGTGCATATGACCAAATGTGCCGGGGACTTCTGATCCTGCGCACTGCCTAGCGTCTGAAGTGATGACAGCAGACACAGGTACGCGCATCACCACTGATGATGATGCTGGTCAATGGGCATTGAACAGCATGTTAGCACGCCCCTATGGGCTACTACCATGCTAAGAGGGTGGAATAAGCGCAGGAACTAATCCCTGCACTCATTAGCATATCATAAAGGATCTTTAGAAATACTTTTTCTAAAGATCCCTTTATTTATACTAGTGAATACAGGGAACGGTTAATCAGGGATTAGCAATATGCATCAAGAACGGCTCGTGGTACTGGGTGAATATTGCACCTGACATGTTTTTTAGATATTAAAAGTTGAAGTCCTACATATAAAGCTTCTGAGCAGTTATAATGTAAATATTGAGTTCTGTCTTACCACAGCTATTTTTTCCTGGGTGCATAGATACAGTCTCTATTAGGAGGATTTTTATGCATTAAATATAATAAAATATTGAAAGAAATATAACCTTTACCCCTTACCTTACTTAAACGTAGAAGCAGTCCACATGATAATTAACTGTGATGGTAGACAAATACATCTTGAAGTTTAAACTAGGTAATTATCACTAGGGCTGTCATTGAAAACCCATCTCGGTTGCCTTAATGGTTCTATTTCAGAGCTTCCTCCCAGCACCAGCTCTTCTCTAGGGACCTCTATAGGGATTCAGAAGTAGTTTGTTTCTAGCATTGCCATAAATTGACAGATGCCGTTTCCTGCATTGCAATACTCATATGAGTAGTTATGTTTTACTGGGTCCTAAACAAAAAGCTGTCTAAACAAGGCAATTGACCTTCAGATTTGGACATTCCTAGAAGACAGTGAATTAAATTGCCCTAACAATCTTGGTTTGAAGTGATGGGTAATACTGTGAGCCTACAGCTAAGACTGAGGCACCAGTCTGTACAACACAACCAGCAATTATCATGACATATCAGCACCAACACCCTTTATATAGATTGGTAGAATGTCTTAAGGGGTTTTAATAGCTAAAGACTGAAACAGATTGGAAATGAGGGTGAAATTTAAAAATGAGATTTTAACAATACACATCCAATGTAACTAGTATCTACTATTACGAGATACTCAGGTAAAAATGTTATGCTTATCCCTCTTCATAAAAACTTCCAGTATTTTAAGCATATATTGTATCTTTTTACTAGAGCCAGTGAATGGGTTCATTGTGTATTGAGAGTGCTGGGGAATGAGTTTGTTGCTGAACAGAGAGAAGTGGCTGAGAGTGAAGGTGAAAAGACCTGTTGTGCATTGCTCAGTCTCTGTCAGAGGAAGAGCAGGATTGAATGGAAATGGGTGATCCTGTGTCTTCTATGGGACTGTTTATTCTTACCTTTTTGCTGGAGTGAAGACTGTCTTACTTTCTGTTGGAAGTTTATGGATTCAATAAACCTTCCTGTTTGCACAAGAAACTGTGTGCCTGTGTTATCGCTGCCACCTGAAAGCGTGTGTATCACTACAATTGGTGTTTGAAGTGCAGACGGAAATCCCAAGGAGCACAGGTGGGCACGTCAACAGCACTGCCCCATTAACTTTAGCTTTCAGGGGATCTTTGGAACAAATCTTAAACTTTAGCAAATTGAATTTTATGCTCGATTCTGTGACCCAGGTGGCGTCAATAAATGGAGAATGATGATGGGGATTGTAGTGATTCGTGACGCCACCTGTGGTGTGCGGCTATAATGGGAGCCGCCGCTCTAAATGGTTTCCTCTGAGGGCCGATGGTAGTGCTGCTAGTTTGGTACAGCTCTCCACAGGCAGAGCTCAGGCCCATGGGGAGGTTGGGAGTAGTAGTATTCTTTCTGCGGAGCGCAGGGTTGGAGACGGTGAAGAAAAAGGAGCGACACAGGAGGTTGCAATCAAAGTTCTTTACTCACTGAGATGTCACCCCCTTTGGACTGCTGGACTCCGCTATCCTGGGCTCCAGCCAATCTCGGATAGTTCGGAAGTCAGAACTGGTGGTTTTATCCGGGAGTCCTTCCTCCCTGCGGTGTGTTGTGCGAGTCCCTGCGGCTTGAAGCTACACTGGGACCCGAGTCCTTGGATTTGCTCCATTCCTGTCCCATATGGCAGGCAGCGCAAGTCCGTTACTGGTGCCGCTCTTTGTCATGACTCCTTGCTCTATATACTGCTGAGCTCCGGGCACTTTGCGTGGGCTAGAAGACTTGAAATCCTCTGCCCGGTGGATTTTGCTGGTGGGACATGCAGTGCCCACCAGCCTAGGGCTCCGCACCCTGTCATGTGCGCTCGGTCCTGAGGGAGCTATGGCCAGCTCTCTTCTCAGCGACTGTGTTTTCCCCATGTCTCACTTGTTCCCTTTTGCTGACTAACTTGTCACTGACTGCAAGTCTGTGTATAAGTGTCGTCCTACTCCCAGTGAGAGGGCAACTAACTGTGTGTTTTGGTCGATTGTGGTGGTTTACTGGCAATGACATCCTTCTTACCCGGGATGAATACTGCACCTCTGATGAGGTGCAGTACCCTGCGGCAACTGAAGCCTCAGGGGCGCCACACTGTCATATCCAAATTTAAAGGTTTCCTAAACCATATTTGATAGCACACTGTAAGGGTAGGGAGCATAAACCCAATGCGATGATTGGATAATCATTTTTTTTTACTGGAGTGGCCCTTTAACAAGCAGGGGCTAAAGTAACAAGGCTTTCAAGCTTCCTTCATACAAAAATACAATAGTTTTTTTCCATTTTCTACAGTCTCAAATTAATAGTTAAATATAAATTATATTTTATGTAATATTGCTTTAGATTAAGCCAACAGTTCTAAGTGATATTAAAAATCTTCTGGGAAATCACAGTTTAGTTTGATTTGTTACAAAAGTGAGAACTGCTTTCAAATGACACTTAAAATGTGATTTTCTGTGATATTGTCTTTACACCCCATAATAAATTTACAAGACACCTCAAGACTAGAAAAGCAGTAACTTAGCAAATGCCAGGTTGATTGAAGCAAAGTACAGAATTTCATTAACGCAAAGAATGCAAATTTATTCCCTGTGGTCTCCTGATTGTTCCAATAAAGTATGTCTGTAACATTGTGTGCTACATGATTAAATGCACGTTCATTTTAAGACACTCTTACAGTCCCAAAAATAGGCAAGCCATGAATCCTGCAAATATATGCACAATCAGACGTACCCATAAAGTGAAAATCAGATATTTGAGCTCTGTCTGTGAGATAAAACAGTCAACTTGTTATATAAGTGCCAAATGCAGCAGGAGTTTAATCAATTCAAAATCAACAGAAACAGCGCTGGAATTGGAATTTAAAGAGGATCTAAAGCTAGCAAAGTATTGTAGATACTACGCAGCAGTGGGTGATTTATGTATCTTTGCCTTCGCCAGGAGATCACAGCTCTGCAAAAATCAGGCTGTGGATAGAAGTTATTCTGTTTTACCAATTTTAGTCTACGCAAAAACACTTATTTTAGTAAAATTAAAAAAAATTATTTTATATATATATATATATATATATATATATATATATATATATACACACACACAGACACACATACACATATATATATATATATATATACATATACACTGTATATATACACACACACACACACAATTTGTATATATACACACACATGATTTGACTATACAGCAACACATACATATAGCAAAAACATAACATAGAGGCAGCACTACTAGGTTAGAGATGAAAAATGGTAGATTTGTTCACCAAAACTGCAATTTGCTAGCTGTGTCAATGCAGTCTCATGCGAGTATAAAAAACTGTAAATATTGCAGTGCAATATGAGACGTTAGAAAAAAACAATGAATTTTAAATCTTTTTACAAGGTTCTCAGGTAAGGGATATAACCTAAATTCCTCAAAACTGGAGTTTTTGAATGCCAATTTTGATAATGCTTCCGCTGTTGCAAGATGTGCCTCCTAATGAAATTTGTGCCTTTCTCAGCTGCTGTGTGCCAACATTAGAATTGAGGACCTGTTGAAGTGGAGTTTGACACTCGCGAAACGGCCGTCGTCCCAATGCCCCCTGCTCCCCCTTAACTGCACCCAGTTCCCCGGTGATTTTATGAATCTTCAATAAAAGGACGCTTGGACATAAATGGTCAGTGTGGCTGCTTCTTTTCTTTTTTCTGATGTTATATGGAACTTTGCCTTTTGCAGTGCACCATTTAATAGTCCTGTCCTGAATGCTTCAGTATCATTGCTGCCTTAGTCGAGTTTTCAGTAAGCATATGGTGCTAAAACATTATAATTGTACTTCAGCCAAAGGTGAAATATATTTTTGGCATAATCTCGGCTACTTTTGGGGCATAAATTATCATGAATTTTCTGCCGTTACTTGGTCATGTCCCCTTCCTTAAATTGGTTGTCCAGGCTTGTGGTGCAAGTCGGCAGTCACTCTATGTGTATTGTGCGAGCAGTCAGAATCTGAATTTTCTGGTGCTGACACCAAGAGCTGGTGGGAGTTATGTGACTGAAAATATGTGATCTGAATACAACTAGCCACATTCCGACTAGACATGCTAAATGCTAATTTACTTGTATTTAGCAAGGCCATGCACATCAAGTCGGCACACCACATGTATGCAAATCCCATACTTGCAATAATATGACAATCCGCCTGTTCCTGGCGCCCACACCAAAGAAAGTCTGACAGCGCGCATGCTGTGCACTGTGAGGATTCACAAGTTTGCAGTTATAGAGTAACTACAAACTTGCACCCCAAACCTAGACAACCAATTTAACCTTCAACCACTTTTCAAAACGTTAGTGGAGCTAGTGTAAAAAGGCAACAACATTTTTCCCTAACTACGAGTTAGAAAAAAAGGTTTTATGCCAGAATTCTAGTGCAAACTGTTTGATGGACCAAAGAAGTAATATTGAATATACAAATTTGAATGCCACATGGAATCTTGCACAAAATCGAGTGTCATGGCGGCATCACACGCTGTTCACACTACAGATTCTGACACTCCACACTATGGTTTCAATGGTGTTTCTGAGTTACACAGGGTTGGGCGTCGTATGCTCATTAATGGTCAGGCTAGCAAAAGTTAACCTCTGCTAGTCTGCTGGTTACCTGTAGATCACATGTTGTTGAAAACCTATTACATTTACTCCCTACATTTTTAAGATAATGGAATCTGTCTCCCCACACCGACTATAGTTTATTGCTGTGTTGGTCTGTGTGCTGTTGTGTCACAGTCCTGCTGGTGATTCTAGTGCGTGGTGTTTGGAGTTGTTGTGAAATTCTTTTATCGTCTTGTTGTTTCCTCTCTGCTCTTATTTTCCTCCTTACCTTTTACTGTCTTATACCTTTGTGTGAGCATGCTGTGAGATAAACAAACAGGAGAAACTAAAAATCTCTCTCTGTTGGTTTTACACTCATGTCCTGGCCCTCCCCTGGGGTAGAGGGGGGGTATAAGATCAGGGCTGGTCAGGAGCAAGGTCAGGAATGTGTCTCAGACATCCTCACCTTCAGAGGTATCTGTGACATAAAGGATGGTTAAGGACCCCCTAGTCTGAGGGTCAGTCTAGAAGCGCCGATCCCCTACTCTCCCCGATCACGTGACATTGAATGACTGTATGTGTGCTGGAAGTGTTTGCAGTAAGCATGCACTGAGTAGATACAAAGAAGATAGTGTGTACTTGTAGTAGCTGTGTTTATGTTAGCCTGTACGTATGTAGAGCGTGAACAATGGTCCTGCAGTGCTTATTTTCAAGTAAAGATGCTGCAGTTTGCATCCCATGTTATTTCCACCTCCAGTTCTACTGAAATGAAATTAGACTAGAAAAGATTGTATTTTCTCTGACTTTGTATATTTCTATTGACTAGATGTAACTTAGGTGACATTTTCATTTAACTTGTACCTCCACTTAGAGTCTTAGACAGTGAAGTGTGGAAGCCAAATTTACTTTAAAGTATTCTGGCAGGAAACAAATATTCTAACAGTGAATTCTGGCTTCCACAATCAGTTTTACACTACGTTCATCTGCAGCACAGCGCCTCATAACTCACACTTTAAGGTGATTTTAGAATTTAAAGATAGACGTGACTATAGAAAGATGCATTGCATTAGCATGTGTTAAAATGCTTGTCCAATTAAAAAAAAATCCTTTTGGTCTATGCATCTGTGACGCCCTAGCAGCAGTCGGACTGCTCGGCAGACACTTCGATGAAAAAAAAAGGGTTATTTACAGGGGAGAATATTTGTGACGCCACCTGCGGTGTGCGGTAATAAGGAATACCGCCGCTGCCTTATGGGAGTGCCGGGGCTGATGGTATTGGGGCAGCCTGGTGATGATTCCCTCCGCAGGTAGGGGCCCCGGGACTCAGGGAAGGGAATAGGTAGGAACAGTCTATATTGATATAGGGCCGGCAAGGCGCTGGGGAGCCAGGGTACTCACTCAGGTGTGATGACGCATTCAGTGGACACAGACTCTGAGGTAAACAAAGTCTCTTGGTACTGCTGCATTCGGTGACAGCACGTCCGGTGGTCCCTTTCAGTGATTCTGTGGTGGACTGGAGCCTTCCTCCATACACTGTGTACTGTGTGTGTCCCTGGCCCTGTTGGCTTGAAACCTTCAGGTCCCGTCCCTCTTTTTACTGGGGACCTGCTCTTAGCAGCTGGCACGTGGGATTTTGTGACTGCTCTGTGTGGGAAGTCCTATCCCTCCGTTGTGCTGACACCGCTAATCTCTGAGCCGTTGCAGATAGCACGTGAAGCTACTTCCCGCTGCAGGTTAATTGCCGGGTTGTGTGGAGCTACCTCCCGACTTAGGGGCCTGTCCCCCGCTGTGTGCTCGGCCCCCAGACCGGTTACTGTGGATCCGATGGCTGACGGTCCTCTTGCCCCGTCCAGCCCTGTCCTCCAGTTTCCCGCGACTGGGTTTCCGTCTCCTCAGGCACAGGCCACTGTCTGCGACCCAGCCAGACTCTCCTCAGGGAGCTCTTAATCCCCAGGTCCTCTCTCTTTTTCAGTTACTACCAACTGTCTAACTGACTCCTCCCACCAGCCTGTCTGACTCATAGGTGGGCGGTTCCTTTCCCAGCTGGAAATACGCCCCTGGTGTGCCTGACAAGTGTAGTGTTTGGGTGACTAGGATTTGTGCTGTTGGTACAGAATCACTGTTGCGGACCCCGGAACCAAGGAGGGTGGGCCCTGCACCAAGGATAGAGAATAGTGCAGTTCCCTGTGACACACTGGACTAGTCCAGGGGCGTCACACATCAGTTACAACAGGGCTGGCTTATTGAACAGAGCAGTCAGCCGACACTCCTGACATATAATGCTGATGTCATGTCGAAATACTCAATGTAATGAGAACAACCTGTAAGTGAAACTACAGGAACCTGAGATCACTGGTGAAATCAGTGGAGCTGCAGTACAACAGTGAGGTAGAAGTATATTTATCAGTAGCAAAATCAATTTATATCGGGAATACATATATTTAAAAAAAAAAAAATACATCCCCTAAACAATGCAGTTGTGTCTGTTAAATACAGATTTCCTAATCGACGGGAATTTAAGGCTAATTAGGAAGCTGTCACCTAAACTGTAAGACACATAAGGCATCATTTAGAGATGAGCAAATCCATCCACAACAAATCAAATTCATTATGAATTAATTGGCTTTTCATTCACATGAACCCTGCAATGTGGTGGTCCAGCAACTGGCTGGATTCTATATAGTGTCAAGAGGGTGTTAAAAATAATAAAATAATATACTGTTTGGTTCTAGATCCACCCCCTACTGTCTTTTCCCCATAGCCTCCCCCCCCCCGCCTTGTCCTCTGCTACCATAGCCCCCCCCGTCTGGTTCTCTGCTACCTTTAGATTGACCTTCGGTCCATATTTTCTGCTGCTGACTGGTGTTACTGTGGTCACGATGGATGCAACTAGAAATGAGTGAACTTGTTCAAAACAGGTTCACCAATCTCAAATTCAACATGAGCCTTGGCTTTTTTGGGCCGTGATCGGATTCACGAACACTTTTCCCAAAAATCAGCAAAGTTCAGCTATGTTCGGCAACTATTCACGTTTGCACTATTGCAGAAACCATCCACTTCCAGCCCCATCACAGCTATGTCAAGTATTGGCAAGGCTAAGATTGGCCAGGGAGATCATTGTAAAACAAAAAAAGGAGCAAAATGGTTAAAGCAGGATGTACTTTCCAGTCTCTGTGAGGCTGTAATACTACATCCGGGTCAGCTCATTAACCCTCATACATATTCACTTCTTCCCCCACCAACTAGCAGTCCTGGCGTCTGTGATTGGTTGCTATGAGACCATGCCACCACCCTGCCTTAGCTTGGCGACCCAGTATCAAAATACGAGGGACCCTATGCAGCTTTTTTTAAAATTAAGTAAATAATTCTTAAAAAATGGCGTGTGGTCTCCCCAAATTTGGAAACCCAGCAATTATAAAGTTGACAGCTGGGGAATGGTATTCTCAGGCTGGGGAGACCCAAGGTTATTGGGCCCCCCAGCCGTAAAATAGCAGCCCACAGCCACCCAGAATTGTCGCATCCATTAGACTTTACCTGGCTCATCCTGATTGCCCTAGTGCAGTGGCAATCAGGGTAATATAAGCGGTTAATGACAGCTCACTGCTGCCACTAAGCCCTAGATTAGTAATGAAAGGCATCTATGAGACCGCCCATTACTAATCTGTAAGTGAAAAGAAATAAACACAAACACTCAAAAAATCCTTTATTTGAAAAAAAATACAAAAAAACCCTCTTTAGCCCGTTTATTAAGCCAAAAACACCCAGGTCTAACATAATCCACACGAGGTCCCATAACAATCCCTGCTTTGCTATGCCCTGCAGTTGCAGCGTTCAGGCATAGAACATGACCGCCCCATGTAGCTGCAGGCTGAGACTGTTGAGCTACAGCTGTGAGTGGTGATATCACTGAGTTTATGTGTGGTCACAGCTGGAGGTTCCAACCTGTGATTGCAGGAAAACTCACCTCAGGTGAACTTAGGGGGAAGCAGTGAATATGTATGGGGGTTAATGAGTGGACCCGGAAGCAGTGCGACAGCTGCGCTGGAGATTAAGTATAACTGTCCAGCTTTATTTCTTATTTTCTTTGTTTTATAGCTCCTAGCCCTTACTAACACATAAGTTTTGCCTTCCATTGAATTCAATGGTATTCAGATATGTTCATCGAGCTGTTCGTCAAGCTGTTTGTTGAACAGCGGGAAAGTTGGCAAACATGAACTGAACCGAACCTTAACAGGTGCAACATGACAACCATATCCCAATAGTCATCCATGGAAGACAGAAGACCAATCTGAAGCTAGCAGATGCTCAACGGTGGAGTTGCGGTGATGGGAAAAGTGAAGGTCAGGAACTGGTAAGTGTAAAATTTTATTATTTTAACCCTTCCTAGCCATGCTTTAATTATGGTTTGGGGTATGAGACTAATTTTCAGGGCAAGTTTGATTCAGACCAATTTTTAATTGGACTGAATTAAATCTGCCACAACGCATTTCAGTAAATTTACTAATTTCTTATTTCATTTATTGGAGTATTGGCTGAGAGTCTTGGCAGTCTGAGGAGAAGCACAAAGGTATACTGCCCAACACAGTGCACAACAGGTGAATGCAGAAGAAAAAAAACACAATGGTGTAAAGGGAAAAAGCTAAGATGGTAGTCGCTCCCCTGATCTAAGGTGTGAGAGAGTCTAAAGGGTTCACTGCCATATACAGGACACTAGTACTATAAATGGCACATGGTAGATGAAGGAGCCTGTGGCAGAGCTCATATTGATGACATTGCACAACACCTTTATTTTCAACCTCCTTGTTTTAAGGCAAAACATACTGTATTGGATAAGAGTTCTCCTCTCTTACAGAAAGTCCTAACAACCTCCATCAGTCTTAGAAATACTCACCAGTAAAACCCTGTAATTTTGTTTGCTACAGCAAGTTCTCCTTCACATTTGTTGATAACAAAGTCGAGTAAATGGTTCTGTAAGCACTCTTAATGTTTCATTAACAAGCTAAAGGAGTGTTCTGTCAGTATTGCTGAATGCTTATGAGGAACAACATTACCCCAAAATAATTAACCATGACATTCCGGAGCTAAGTGCACTACACCTGTTCTGCTAAAAGATCTGAATACTACAGCAAAGAAGCAAGCGGCTCTCTACTACGCCACACTTAGCTGCTTTCTGATTCAGAATTGCATTTGTAGGAGTCATTTAGGGGTAGTTTTATCCTCTCACAGTGTGAGGATTACCAACATAACAACACCGTACCAGCTGAGCCTTCATATGCCTTGCCATAAAACAGTATGCAAAAATAAAAAGCTCACTATGTCAAAGTACCAATCTGTTCTTCTGACGAGATTGAATCCTCCAAAATGTGATTATTTTGTGTTCTTTGCTGGGAAGTGGTTTCAGAGGTTGTTAAAATGTTTCTTTTCACAGCCCATTATTTCCATTGAACAGCTGCTGCCTTATTACAACGCTAAACATAATATAGTTCAAAGTAAAGAAACCGGCAATAAAACTGGAAGGCCTGAGTAGGCTGTTGTGAGCTTTTCCGAAACACCATTTACACAATTGTACGGCTAGACTAGAGCAAAAGCACAAGATGATATATCCCAAAATGAGCATTAATCCTCTGTGATGCCTTTTCAAAGAAGAAACATGAAGAGCAGTAGTACAATCTGTTAGTTTTACATAAAATTTCATTGACATTTTTTAATTTAAAGGGAAAAAAATTCTAAACTTCTAGATATCAGAACACAGGATATTTAGTCAACGGCAGAGTCAGGTTATACATTACAAGAGCTTTATACTCACCTACGTCTTCTAATTTAGACCAATGAGAAAAGTAATTTCATGAGTCAAGAGTAATTACATAATTGCATGACTCTTGCTGTCATGAATTCATCATTTTATACTTTTTTTTATAGTACACGCAGTACAAGAATATGTTAAATGCCTTCCAATTAACAGATATAAATGAATCTTGCATTAGTTAGGTACTTTTTCATAGGTCATTTTAGTGTTCCTCAAATATGTGATCAATTGAACAGCTCACTATAATGTTACTGTGGTTGTCCACTACTCAAAAAACCCCTTCTCAATTACTGCATTCCCCCTAAAAAATATATTGTGTCACCTCCAGAGCCAACGCCGCTCAGGCAAAGTCGACTGAAACAGCTAACAGAAAGGTTTTAAAGGGAACCTGTCAGGTGCAATATGCACTCAGAACCTTGAGCAGTTCTGGGTGCATATTGCTAATCCCTGCCTAACCGTCCCTGTATCTAGTAACATACATAAAGGGATCTTTAGAAAAAGTATTTCTAAAGATCTTTTATGTTATGCTAATGAGCGAGGGGACTAGTCCCTAGGGTGTTATTCTCCTCGACAAACTTCCCTCTTAGCGTGGCAGCACGCCCACAGGGCTGTACTAACATGCTATTCAATGCAACGTCCCCAGCGGTGATGCATGTAGTTGTGTTCGCTGCACTTCTGAATGCCGGGTACTTCCGGTCATGCGCAGTATGAAGTCGGGTGTACACATCCTGGCTTCAGACAGGTCTAGTGTGCATGACCAGAAGTGCCGGGACATTCAGCTCAGCGTTCACCACGGACACAAGTAGGCATATCACCGATGCTGCTGCTGCATTGAATGGCATGTTAGTACACCCCTGTGGGTGTGCTAACATGCTAAGAGGGCAGACTAGTTGGGGGATATAACGCCTTGATGACTAGTCCCCACTCTCATTAGTATATTATAAAAAACTTTAGAAATACTTTTTGTAAAAATCTCTTTATCTATGCTAGTGTATACAGGGATGGTTAGGCAGGGATTAGCAATATGCACCCAGAACTGCTTGTGGTTCCGGGTGCATATTGCACCTGACAGGTTCCCTTTAAAGCAGAGGAGCAGTATGCAGATATGTACATACTGTATATGTGGAAAAAAATTTTTTTTAATGTATATACTGTATATATTTTAATGTAATATCGACCTGAGGAATGCTTTGGAGCAAGCCAAAGTTTTATTGATAATACAGCATGCAGAACAATATTACCATATGTACGTGCCTTTGATGAATATTTTTTTTTTATGGAGAAATCAGTTGGATTGATTGGGAGTGGCGTTTGAAATCCTCATTCTTCCATTAATGATATTATCAAAAAAGGTCCGTGGAGCCTCTGTTAGGAGTCTCGTCACAGAAAATAGTCAGATATCTCTCCGGGAAGGACCTAGCCAAGGAGTGGCTCTTTTTAAGGAGCCCACCATAACCACCATATTAAGTGACCCTTTTAGTCAATATCCAACTCTTTAACGAGTTTAAAGATATGTCAAGGGAAATACCAAGGCCAGGTATCCAACCACAGACATCTCATTAATGATATTATGGCACATGAACTCTGCAGCCAATCAGATGCCGAACTGCTGCTGCTCTCTGACTTCCTCCATATTTCAGTTACGTGTGAAGGAAATGAGAGTGAAGCAGCCCGTTGGTGGCCACTGATTGATTGCAAAGCTCAAGGGATATAGTTGAATGAGAGCTCCGGGACAACCGGTGCTGAAGTCACTGGAACGACACTGTGCGCCAGAGACAAGTACAGGTTATTTTTATTTGCTCTAAAAGGGGAATATCGCAAATGAGAGGGGATTGTCTGAGTAGTGAACAACCCTTTTAATTTTACTTGCTGTCAAAGAAACAGACTGAATTTCCCTTGTACTCCTCACTCTGTCCTCTCAGATCTAATTTTAGGTTTTAGCCTCCAACTGCATACATGGCAACATCTTTTCTCCAGATATTCCATTTGGTTTAAAGATTATTCTGTATATAGTAAAACCTCTTTCAGTTATCCACTAAAATAGCATTGAAAAATGGTTTTCTAGGGTATGGTTTTTTAAAAAAAAAAAAAATGGTCAGTATCCAAAATATATAACTGAACTGAAATTCTATTACAGCAAACGTGGTCTTTTTTAAAAGGTGGTATTCTCTAAAAAGTAATATTTTGAAAAGGTCTAAATTTATGCCAAAAATGTCCTTAGTTTCACCAATTTAATGAGTTATGATGTTGCTATTGACAATACTAATAAAATCAACTACTATTGAACTTTATTAAAGTTTTGGAAACAACTGAGTGATGTGCTTCATAAATATTGGACCCAGAGGTGCAAATTGCATAAATGTTTGGGAAGACATGGGCTTCCTTTTAGGCCTCTTTCACACGTCCGTGAAAAACCACGCACGTTTTTCACGGACGTATCAGAGGTATGTTTTTGCCTCCGTGACCTGTGTTTATAGGCTACGTGTGGAACTTTCTACTCACCTGTCTCTGGCGTCGCTGTCCGTGGTGCTGATCTTCGGTCTCCGGTCCTGCCGACTCCCCGCTGCTGCTGCTACCAGCCGCAGTGAAGTGAATATTCAATGAGCATAATGAGCGGCGGTCAGCAGCAAGTGACAGCAGCGGCAGAGACTGCAGGGCTGGAGAAGGTGAGTAAAGCTTTGGTTTTTTTTCTCACACACACGTCTTCTCTCCGGTGCGTGTCACATGGAACACATCCGTGTGTGTTACGTGTGACACGTTTGCATTCCGTGTGACACCCGTGATGCCAAAGTGAAAACGGACATCTCGGCGTGAGAAACACACAGACACACGTAAGTACGGAACGGACACACGTTCTGTGCGCAAATACTTACGTGTGGAATACCTAGGTTTACGTGTGTACGTGTCTCCAGTACGTGAGAATACTGCCAAACACGTACCGGATCTACGTGCGTGTGAAGGGGGCTTTAGGGTGAGAGCCAAAACAAGTAAAAAAAACAAAGATCATCAAGGTATGGTCATTCAAATGTATTAGAATTTTTTCTGAACCTTTAATGAGTCACATGGGGTTCATTTGACCCCAAGCAAGATTGTGTTCATCATATTTCTGGCATATTTCTGGACCCACCCTCTTCAGTGCATCGCAATACGCTGTGTAAACTACTCGTGCCTTAGCGACCCTACACGATTAATAGTGTAAGTATTTTGGGGCGACTAACTGAAGGTTAAGTTAGTAAAACATTGATGAAAAGACTCCCGTGTAGTGGAACATTTGAATGTTCTTGGAACTCATAAGCAATAAAAGACCGAGCAGCGCTGTACAAGGTCTCCTTCACATGTCCGTGTGTCCGGTACATGTTTGGTCCGCTTCCTCACATGCCAGACACACGG
Organism: Anomaloglossus baeobatrachus; assembly: GCF_048569485.1. Classification (NCBI taxonomy): domain Eukaryota; kingdom Metazoa; phylum Chordata; class Amphibia; order Anura; family Aromobatidae; genus Anomaloglossus; species Anomaloglossus baeobatrachus. The sequence continues at coordinate 490,645,485 of NC_134355.1, forward strand.
GCACACGTAGACCCATTAAAATCAATGGGTCTGCACTCACGTGCGTGTTTTGACATGGACCGTGTGTCCATGTGGAGCATCCGCAAGCCCATGTGTTCCACACGTAGACATGTCCGTTTTTTTCCGGCATCACGGGTGTCGCATGGACCGCACGGATGTGATCCGAGTGACACGCACCGGAGAAAACACACAAGCCTGTGAAACAATATGAATTTCTATACTCACCTTCTCTAGCCCTGCTCTCTCTGCCGCTGCTGTCACTTGCTTCCCACCCCCGCTAATTATGCTCATCGCATATTCACTTCACTGTGGTCCGGAAGCAACAGCAGCAGCAGGGAGTCGGTAGGGCCAGAGCCCGTAGATCAGCACCACGGACAGCAACGCCAGGGACAGGTGAGCAGAAAGTTCCCGTTCTACGTGTGTTATCAGGAATAACATAAACATGGCACACGGAGGGCAATACGCACCTTTGACACATCCGTGAAAAACGTGCGTGATTTTCACAGACGTGTAAAAGAGGCCTAAATCTGATGGACCCATTATCCACGAAAGACAGATAATTGTGTATTGTTTTTATAATGTGAAGGTAAATCTGGGTGAATATTAAAGTGCACCTGTTTTCTTAGGTAACGTTTCAGAATAAGCTGTTGTGTGAACATGAGAAATAACATTACATCTCGTAACTATATGTCTTGTATCCTGCATCTTTCATAAGTTTAGCCCTTTGCTTTGTCCTGAACTACTGGGTGGAAACTAGGTGCTATGATGTCTCCCATACATAGACATGAGGGATTCCTACTCTTCTTTCAGTGTAGCACACAGAGAAAAGCAACAATATCATGGCAGAGAATATACAGCAGTACTGAGCTATGTGGATGTGAATCCTGCACACAAAAAAAATAAATTTGTTAAAAACTGTATCCCAATTGGCCTGGGTCCGCCGGGTCCTCTGTCCTGAGTGCTCCCCCCTCCCACACCACAACCTTTCATTCCATAAATTTTAATAGAAGCTGTAACCTAAAATTGTGAGTTGGCAGAGCTTTTTGCTATTTTTCAAATTAAATGGTGAGTGCAAAACGCACAGGACATGGGACAAAGTGAATAAATAAGTGAAGAAAGAAGCAGATTTCTCTGATAAAATAAATGATGTTTCTTATATTCTCTTGTCGTAACTTTCTAGAAGTGCAATGAAGACCAAACTTGTAGCCTTTTTATAATCACCTTTTATAACATTTGTTAAAAGACAATTACCATTTAAAAATTTAGATCTACATTGTGAAAATTCTCTATCCAGTCATGTCAGGACACAACCTTTTGGCGATAAAAAAAATTACAGTTAAATGAATATATCAAAAATAGGGATGAGGGAACCGGAACTGTAAAATTCGGGGTTTGTACCAAACACCAGGTGTCTAGGTCTGGGACCCGTGCATAGACTGTTACCTGTATGTCTGCTTTGTCAAGCTTGTTGAAAGGTTGCAGAGTAGCCAATTAGCAAGCTTTTCCAGTGTGGACACATTTCACAGCCATGTGAAGTATTGCAATGGCTGTGATTGGCCAAAGAAATTACTATAAAAAAATGATGTGGATTCCCACACTATTTTGTTAGCTTGCACGAGTAAACCAACAGCTACAGGCTGCAGCCCCTACCTGTGAGCTTTATCGTGGCTGGATATCAAAATAGAGGGGATCCTATATGTTTGGGTTTTTTAAAAAAAAATAAATTAAATAAATTATTTTACAAATGGTCACCCTGTTTTTGATAACTAGCCATGGTAAAGCACACAGATGAGGCTGTCATTATTAGGATGGGAGGAGCCATGGATATTGGCCCCCCTAGTCTAAAAATACCTGCCTGCAGCTGCCCATAATTGGCACATGACATTAGATGTGCCAATCTCATGCTTTACCTGGCTTATCCCTATTGTCGTGGTGCAGTGGCATTCGGGGCAATATAAGGGGTTGATAAGGCTGTGATTTGTCAAAAAAAAATCACAGCTGCCATCAAGCCCTGGATTAGTAATGGGAGATGACTATGAGACACCCCACTACTAATCCTGAAGCCGGCACAGGGTTGGGGGCATGTATAGCAGTCTGCAATCAATCACAGACACTGGCACAGAGGGTGGGTGGGGGAAGTAGTAAATATTGATGAACCTTAATAAGTGGGCCCGGAAAAGAGTCTGACTGCAGTGTGATCCTCTGGGAAACACAGTATGTGTAACTATCCTGCTCTTACTACCATTTAACATCCATTTGTAGCCCCTAGCGCTTACTACAGCCATTTTACAGCCCAGAACTTCTCGTACAATTGACTTGTATAGGGTTTGTTGCTCAGGGTCAAGTGTGGGGTCACGTTCGACTGTCAAACATGATTTTTTTTGTAGTCCATGTTGGTTCAACAAACCCACATATCCACGGGTTCGCTAATCACTAATCAAAAACACACAATAGCTTGGAAAATTAGAATGCATTTATTAGGTATATGAAGTGGGGCATAAAACTGTTACGTGATATATTGAAGAAGCTCTACTACTAGAAATAAGGTAGATTAATGTTAAAGAAGTGGTTAACCCATTTCTCTCAAATACCTTGTCCTGCCACTAGTGCCTGTGAGTGGTGCTATTGCGGACCGCCCTTCCCCATCGCCTAACCCCCAGACTCTGTGACCTCAGGGATCTGGTGATGTCACGTCAACTTCCTGTTCTCCTGATATCACCATAGTCTGCCCCAGTCTCAATGAGTCACTGGGCTGTGGACATAGTTTCACCACTCATCACAGCCTAGTGTGTCTCCTGCTTGCACACTCTGCAGCGGGGGAGTGAGCAGGGGAAGTGCTGCATTGTGATACTGGGCTGTGACAAGCGGTGAAACTCTGCTCACAGCCCAGCCACTCACAGAGACAAGAAGGGGCCGGCCGTGGTGATGTCAGGTGAGTAGGAAATTGACGTGACATCACCAGATCCCTGAGGTCACAGACTCTGGGGGTTAGGCGATGGGGAAGGGCGGTCCGCAATAGCACCACTCACAGGCACTAGTGGCAGGACAAGGTATTTGAGAGAACCACTAAAATTGCATTTAAAAATGGTTTTCTAGGGTATGGTTTTTTAAAAAAAAAAAATGGTCCGTATCCAAAATATATAACTGAACTGAAATTCTATTACAGCAAACGTGGTCTTTTTTAAAAGGTGGTATTCTCTAAAAAGTGATATTTCGAAAAGGTCTAAATTTATGCCAAAAATGTTCTTAGTTTCACCAATTTAATGAGTTATGATGTTGCTATTGACAATACTAATAAAATCAACTACTATTGAACTTTATTAAAGTTTTGGTAACAACTGAGTGATGTGCTTCATAAATATTGGACCCAGAGGTGCAAATTGCATAAATGTTTGGGAAGACATGGGCTTCCTTTTAGGCCTCTTTCACACGTCCGTGAAAAACCACGCTTTTCACGGACGTATCAGAGGTATGTTTTGCCCTCCGTGACCTGTGTTTATAGGCTACGTGTGGAACTTTCTACTCACCTGTCTCTGGCGTCGCTGTCCGTGGTGCTGATCTTCGGTCTCCGGTCCTGCCGACTCCCCGCTGCTGCTGCTACCAGCCGCAGTGAAGTGAATATTCAATGAGCATAATGAGCGGCGGTCGGCAGCAAGTGACAGCAGCGGCAGAGACTGCAGGGCTGGAGAAGGTGAGTAAAGGTTTGTTTTTTTTTCTCACACACACGTCTTCTCTCCGGTGCGTGTCACATGGAACACATCCGTGTGTGTTACGTGTGACACGTTTGCATTCCGTGTGACACCCGTGATGCCAAAGTGAAAACGGACATCTTGGCGTGAGAAACACACAGACACATGTAAGTACGGAACAGACACACGTTCTGTGCGCAAATACTTACGTGTGGAATACCTAGGTTTACGTGTGTACGTGTCTCTGGTACGTGAGAATACTGCCAAACACGTAACGGATCTACGTGCGTGTGAAGGGGGCTTTAGGGTGAGAGCCAAAGCAAGTAAAAAAAACAAAGATCATCAAGGTATGGTCATTCAAATGTATTAGAATTTTTTCTGAACCTTTAATGAGTCACATGGGGTTCATTTGACCCCAAGCAAGATTGTGTTCATCATATTTCTGGCATATTTCTGGACCCACCCTCTTCAGTGCATCGCAATACGCTGTGTAAACTACTCGTGCCTTAGCGACCCTACACGATTAATAGTGTAAGTATTTTGGGGCGACTAACTGAAGGTTAAGTTAGTAAAACATTGATGAAAAGACTCCAGTGTAGTGGAACATTTGAATGTTCTTGGAACTCATAAGCATTAAAAGACCGAGCAGCGCTGTACAAGGTCTCCTTCACACGTCCGTGTGTCCGGTACATGTTTGGTCCGCTTCCTCACATGCCAGACATACGGGCACACATAGACCCATTAAAATCAATGGGTCTGCACTCACGTGCGTGTTTTGACATGGACCGTGTGTCCATGTGGAGCATCCGCAAGCCCATGTGTTCCACACGTAGACATGTCCGTTTTTCTCCGGCATCACGGGTGTCGCATGGACCGCACGGATGTGATCCGAGTGACACGCACCGGAGAAAACACACATGCCTGTGAAATAAAAAGAATTTCTATACTCCCCTTCTCTAGCCCTGCTCTCTCTGCCGCTGCTGTCACTTGCTTCCGACCCCCGCTAATTATGCTCATCGCATATTCACTTCACTGTGGTCCGGAAGCAACAGCAGCAGCAGAGAGTCGGTAGGGCCAGAGCCCGTAGATCAGCACCACGGACAGCAACGCCAGGGACAGGTGAGCAGAAAGTTCCCGTTCTACGTGTGTTATCAGGAATAACATAAACATGGCACACGGAGGGCAATACGCACCTTTGACACATCCGTGAAAAACGTGCGTGATTTTCACAGACGTGTAAAAGAGGCCTAAATCTGATGGACCCATTATCCACGAAAGACAGATAATTGTGTATTGTTTTTATAATGTGAAGGTAAATCTAGGTGAATATTAAAGTGCACCTGTTTTCTTAGGTAACGTTTCAGAATAAGCTGTTGTGTGAACATGAGAAATAACATTACATCTCGTAACTATATGTCTTGTATCCTGCATCTTTCATAAGTTTAGCCCTTTGCTTTGTCCTGAACTACTGGGTGGAAACTAGGTGCTATGATGTCTCCCATACATAGACATGAGGGATTCCTACTCTTCTTTCAGTGTAGCACACAGAGAAAAGCAACAATATCATGGCAGAGAATATACAGCAGTACTGAGCTATGTGGATGTGAATCCTGCACACAAAAAAAATAAATTTGTTAAAAACTGTATCCCAATTGGCCTGGGTCCGCCGGGTCCTCTGTCCTGAGTGCTCCCCCCTCCCACACCACAACCTTTCATTCCATAAATTTTAATAGAAGCTGTAACCTAAAATTGTGAGTTGGCAGACCTTTTTGCTATTTTTCAAATTAAATGGTGAGTGCAAAACGCACGGGACATGGGACAAAGTGAATAAATAAGTGAAGAAAGAAGCAGATTTCTCTGATAAAATAAATGATGTTTCTTATATTCTCTTGTCGTAACTTTCTAGAAGTGCAATGAAGACCAAACTTGTAGCCTTTTTATAATCACCTTTTATAACATTTGTTAAAAGACAATTACCATTTAAAAATTTAGATCTACATTGTGAAAATTCTCTATCCAGTCATGTCAGGACACAACCTTTTGGGGATAAAAAAAATTACAGTTAAATGAATATATCAAAAATAGGGATGAGGGAACCGGAACTGTAAAATTCGGGGTTTGTACCAAACACCAGGTGTCCAGGTCTGGGACCCGTGCATAGACTGTTACCTGTATGTCTGCTTTGTCAAGCTTGTTGAAAGGTTGCAGAGTAGCCAATTAGCAAGATTTTCCAGTGTGGACACATTTCACAGCCATGTGAAGTATTGCAATGGCTGTGGTTGGCCAAAGAAATTACTATAAAAAAATGATGTGGATTCCCACACTATTTTGTTAGCTTGCATGAGTAAACCAACAGCTACAGGCTGCAGGCCCTACCTGTGAGCTTTATCATGGCTGGATATCAAAATAGAGGGGATCCTATATGTTTGGGTTTTTTAAAAAAAAATAAATTAAATAAATTATTTTACAAATGGTCACCCTGTTTTTGATAACTAGCCATGGTAAAGCACACAGATGAGGCTGGCATTATTAGGATGGGAGGAGCCATGGATATTGGCCCCCCTAGTCTAAAAATACCTGCCTGCAGCTGCCCATAATTGGCACATGACATTAGATGTGCCAATCTCATGCTTTACCTGGCTTATCCCTATTGCCGTGGTGCAGTGGCATTTGGGGCAATATAAGGGGTTGATAAGGCTGTGATTTGTCAAAAAAAATCACAGCTGCCATCAAGCCCTGGATTAGTAAGGGGAGATGTCTATGAGACACCCCACTACTAATCCTGAAGCCGGCACAGGGTTGGGGGCATGTATAGCAGTCTGCAATCAATCACAGACACTGTCACAGAGGGTGGGTGGGGGAAGTAGTGAATATTGATTAACCTTAATAAGTGGGCCCGGAAAAGAGTCTGACTGCAGTGTGATCCTCTGGGAAACACAGTATGTGTAACTATCCTGCTCTTACTACCATTTAACTTCCATTTGTAGCCCCTAGCGCTTGCTACAGCCATTTTATAGCCCAGAACTTCTTGTACAATTGACTTGTATAGGGTTTGTTGTTCAGGGTCAAGTGTGGGGTCACGTTCGACTGTCGAACATGATTTTTTTTGTAGTCCATGTTGGTTCAACAAACCCACATATCCACGGGTTTGCTAATCACTAATCAAAAACACACGATAGCTTGGAAAATTAGAATGCATGTACTAGGTATATGAAGTGAGGCATAAAACTGTTACGTGATATATTGAAGCAGCTCTACTACTAGAAATAAGGTAGAGTAATGTTAAAGAAGTGGTTAACCCATTTCTCTCAAATACCTTGTCCTGCCACTAGTGCCTGTGAGTGGTGCTATTGCGGACCGCCCTTCCCCATCGCCTAATCCCCGGACTCTGTGACCTCAGGGATCTGGTGATGTCACGTCAACTTCCTGTTCTCCTGATATCACCATAGTCTGCCCCAGTCTCAATGAGTCACTGGGCTGTGGACATAGTTTCACCACTCATCACAGCCTAGTGTGTCTCCTGCTTGCACACTCTGCAGCGGGGGAGTGAGCAGGGGAAGTGCTGCACTGTGATACTGGGCTGTGACAAGCGGTGAAACTCTGCTCACAGCCCAGCCACTCACAGAGACAAGAAGGGGCCGGCCGTGGTGATGTCAGGTGAGCAGGAAATTGACGTGACATCACTGGATCCCCAAGGTCACGGAGCCCGGGGATCAGGCAATGGGGAAGAGCCGTCCGCAATAGCGCCGCTCACAAGCACTACTGGCAACACAAGGTATTTGAGAGAAACCTTGTTTCTCAACATATCGTTGAAGCCAATAATGAAGTGAACCACCCCTTTAAGATTTGTTTGCCTGTTTTTACAATAGGAGTGTAATTTTTTAATTTCCACCTGCTCCGTATGAGATATATGACAGTCGAAAAATAATTATTCGAATAATTTTGTTCAGAGAGATATTGGACCCACCTAATGCATCAATATTCACAATGTGAAAAAAAACAGTTCATGCAGTCTACAAATATGGCTATACAAATATGATTTATATGTAATGATGCAATGCAAGTAAAATTGTCATTCATATATTTTGCGAGTAGTAATGCAAAGCTGTATATTTGGTTTCTGGTCATATCCCCTCTGTGAAAGAAGAAAAATAAACACCCTATGAAATGAATCATAAAAGTGTTCAGTGCTGGAATATATAGCGGTGACTGATAAAGATATGAGGATTATTAAATGCACATCATATACAGTATATATATATATATATATATATATATATATATATATACACTAATATATGTATATATATATATATATATACATATATATATATATATATAATCTATATACAGTATACACACACACACACACACATTATATATATACACACACACATATATAGTATATACACACACACATATATTATGTATTTTCATACACACATGTATACAGGATTGTGTACATTTGTGTGCAGACTTGAAAAAAAATATTGAAAAGTAAGTATGTCTTAAAAAACCAGAAGTTTTAAGTTATTTTTTTATCAATTAACAAAATACAAAGTAAATAGATTAATCAGAAATCAAAATCAAATTAATATTAAGAGTGACCATCCGTTGCCTTCAAAACAGCATCAAAGCATCAATCCTCTTACATATACTTGCACCACGTCAAGGATTTTGTAGGATTACTGTCAAGTATATGAGAAACCAATTGTAACAGGTGATATTGATCATCTTTTTCATATGTTGAGATCTCTTTCTATTTTAATAACTCCTTGTTGCTCTGGTCATTATACATTACAAAATAGGATGCCCTCCCTAATGGTTAGATAATGGAAAGCAGTCCTTTTGCTTGTTGATAGGTATACATAATTTGAGGTTATTGGAGCTGTACATCTTTGTAACTATAGATAGTGCTATCCATATAGTTTCAATGTTTCATAATTTAAGGTAGACTTAAGTCCACCGAATTCAACTCATAGTCTAATATGTTCATCCAGAAGAAGGCAAAAACCCAGTGGGGCAGACAGTAAGCTCCATATTATGGGAGAAATTCCTTCCCGACTCCCCATATGGCAAGCAGACTAGTCCCCTGGATCAACTCCCCCATCACAGAATCTAGTGCACATAACCAGTAATATTATATTTTTCAAGAAAGGCATCCAGGCCTCTCAATTTTTTAGTAGTGAATCAACCATTACAACATCATGTGGCAGAGAGTTCCATAGCCTCACTTCTCTAACAGTAAAGAATCTGCATCTGTGATTATGAATAAACCTTCTTTCCTCTAGATGTAATGGATGCCCCCTTGTGCCCATCGTAGGCCTAGGTGTAAAAAGATAATTAGAAAGATCTCTGTACCGTCCCCCCATATATGTATGCATTGTAATAAGATCGCCCCTAAGCCTTCATTTTTCTGAACTGAATAACCCCAAGTTTAATAACCTGTTTTGGTATTGCAAGCCACCCATTCCTTTAATAACCTTCTCTGCACCCACTCCAGTTTAGCTATGTCCTTCTTATAAACCGGAGACCAAAATTGTGCACAGTATTCTAAGTGGGATCACACTAGTTACTTTTACAGGGGTAATAAGGAGTAGAGTGTAATTTTAGTGTTCACCTTAACATTAATTAAAATTTGTTTTATTTTGTATTGGTTAAAATTGGATTTTTTGGCTTTTGGTTATTGGATTTGAAATATTAGCTAAGCCCAATAGATACCATTGTTACCGGAACCTTTAATCCGGTCCCACTATAATGATACAGAAATAAAACTGTTGTCCTATAGAGGGGGGGGCGGACTCAGCCTCACAATACCCCTCAAAGTGGCAACAATCTGACCTTAACGATGTTCTGAGACCTCCCGACGCGTTTCTTAATTTACTTAGTCATCAGGGGACTGTGGTCAAGAAACAAAGGCTTCAGTATCATATGGGCTTCCTGCATGGTGTGTCAGGTCATGGCATCCAGCCATGGCTGGACCGGATTAAAGGTTCCGGTAACTATGTTTAATACTGCAGACTAAAGCCCAGTACTATTCTGTGGACCAAAGTGCAGTACATATTGGTGTGCAATTTTGTGTGACACTCGTAATAATCTAGTTGTCGCTTTTACGAGTTTGGTCCCGGTGGGGATATTCCCTACCGTCTCCGTTTGTCCTATCTCTATAATAGTAGGAGCCTAACTTGGGCCCTAATTATTTTATGGTTGGATTTACAACCAATTCTTGTTGTGTGGTTCTAAATTTTATTACAGGCTATTAAAAGCTATGTTTTAATCGTCACCCCCTTTTTCTATACTTTTGCTTGGCTGGCTTATTATTAAATTTTCTATTGGATTCAGGTCAGGTGATTGGCTGGGCCATTCTAACAGTTTTATTTTCTCTTAAACCAATTGGGAGTGTCCTTGACTGTGTGTTTGGGATCATTGTTGTGCTGAAATGTCCATCCTGGTAGATGACAGTAGATCGTTATCAAGAATGTCTTGGTACATTTGCCCATTGATTGTTCTTTAATTTATATGAAGTTTGATGTGCGGTACTGACATCTTGTTGTTACTGACATCTGGTGAGAAATTCATGTTAATTGCACCTTTAGAAATATATTAACTTAGTAAATTGGAACACATTCAATACTAATTTCACCTGCAATACATTATGTTTAGCATGGTATGTACCTTCAGATTTGAATAATGATTACTGGCAATTTTTTTTCTAATGACAATTTTCCTTTAAGTATGTGAAGATATTGGATAGCTAATGCTAAAACTTGTGTAAAAAAAAAAAAAAGGTAGTTTGAGCAATAGGCACCAAATTGATTAAGAGGTGCATATTGCCTTGATTTCCTCACATGCTACATAATAAATGTTACCTAAACCATATATCTTTAGAGATCATGGCCAATAATTTTTTTTGCACTCAAGTACAAATTTGAATAATTAATGGAGTACCGTATTTTTTGGACTATAAGACGCACTTTTTTCCCCCAAAATGTTTGTGGAAAGTGGGGTGTGTGTCTTATAGTCCAATAGCTGCGGGGAAGGGAGGTGTGGTGGTGGTGGAGCGGGTAATCAGAGGCAGGAGAAGGCTGTAGCAGCGAATACTGTGACCACGTGGGTCTGCTTATTAGCCTTATTTCATATGCACTGCATCCCGATTCCCATCATCACTCAGCCTTGAAGCCGGCGCTGAGAGGTGGGCAGGATGATGGGCGGGGGGTGCGCGCATACTAAACAGCCAGCTCACGTGATCATCCCTGGCTCTTATAGCCTTGAGTGAACATGTGTGGCTATATACACTGCCCCCCCCCCCCCGTATTATAATCAGCGCGGGGGCAGTGAATAAGCATACTCACCGGTGACCAATCCCTGCAGCATCGCAATGTCCTCCTCTCTGCCTGCCCACTGATGTGTGTGGAGAGCGATGCGCACAGCGATGACGTCATCACTATGCGCACAGCTCCACACAGGTCAGCGGCGCTCCTGCTGGCACAGACAGGAAGATGAGCGATGCTACGTGGAGTGAGGAAAGGTGAGTATAAACGTTTATGTTTTTATGTGTGCCACAGGATGTGGGCCATATACCTGGATGAGGGCATATACCAGGATGGGGGTATTTATCAGAATGGGGGTATTTATCAGGATGTGGGCTATACCAGGATGTGAAAAAAGGAGGATTTCCAGCAACTCCAGGAGAGAATCGGCTTAAAATCAATTTCTTTATTGGTAATAAAAATCTTCCATCAATACAAGACAAAAATACGGAGGCAAATAGGACAGAGGAGCAATTTCCTACACGTTTCGACCTGTAAAGGTCTTAATCATGGATTAATGGATTAATCAGGGATCGTTTCCATGATTAAGACCTTTACAGGTCGAAATGTGTAGGAAATTGCTCCTCTGTCCTATTTGCCTCCGTATTTTTGTCTTGTATTGATGGAAGATTTTTATTACCAATAAAGAAATTGATTTTAAGCTGATTCTCTCCTGGAGTTGCTGGAAATCCTCCTTTTTTCTTCTCCATGTGTTTTCACCCAGGTCAGGGTGTTTCCGTGCACCAGAGGTAAGATCGGGAGTGAAGAGGGGTGGGCTGAATTCTTCCTCTCTTTTATACCAGGATGTGGGATATATACAAGGATGGGGATAATATACAAGGCAGGAGGATCATTACCAGGATGTGGGATATATACAAGGATGGGGATAATATACAAGGCAGGAGGATCTTACCAGGATGGGGATATATACAAGGATGGGGATAATATACAAGGCAAGAGGATCATTACCAGGATAGGCTACATTAGTAGAGAATTTGGGGACATTACCCCCATAGCAGTGTCAGCAGCAGATCCTCTCCCCATAAGAGTGTGTCATGACCACAGTTTTTGCTTAAAATTTTATTTTCCTCCTCTAAAACCAGGGTGCGTCTTATGGTCCAGTGCGTCTTATAGTCCGAAAAATACAGTACCGTACATATCAGAGTAGCTTAAGGAGCTGCCATGGGGTCTGTCAAGAAGATGGCCCAGTTTAGTTTTCTTGTGCATTTTGGTGATGAATGTGGGACACTGACCTCAGGAATGGAGGAGGCCATTAGGTACAGTAACTATAACATTACAAATATATGGTTACATTTCATAGCATGGACAACATATGGATGTTATCTGTGTACTGTATGTATCATTCATTAACCCATAGATTTGTATTGGCCTTTCTCATCCATGATACGGACATGTGAATAACATCATAGATTATAATGGGGACGTGTTTTATCCTCGAAAAAAAAACATATAAAACATGTACTGTATGTGCAACAGAGACATCTGAATGAGGCCTTAGTTGGGACTTAAAGTGAATCTGTCCGGTGCAATATGCACCTTGAACCACGATCAGTTCTGGGTGCATGCTGCTAATCCCTGCCTAACTGTCCCTGTATCTAGTAGCATGCGTAAAGAGATCTTTAGTAAAAAGTAAAAGTCGTAAGGGCGTGATTTCCCCTGGCTAGTCGTCCCCTTAGCATGTTGGTATGCCCCTGTAGGTGTGCTAACATGCTAATGAATGTGCAGTGTCAGAGGATGGTCGTGCTTATCTTTCTGCTGCCATTGCATCCGAGTCCTGGATTTCAGCTCAGTGCGCATGTTCCTGGACTTTTGGTCATGTGCACTACATGGGATTGAAGCCAAGAGACATGTACACCCGGCTGTCATGCGCACTATGAAGCCAGACACAATGGCAGCAGAGAGGTGAGCGTGACCATCCTCTGATGCTGTGCAGTCATTAGCATGTCAGTACACCCACAGGGGCCCACAGGGGCGTACTAACATGCTAAGGGGCTGACTAGCCAGGGGAAATCACACCCTTGCGACTAGTCCTTGGCCTCATTAGCATACGGTAAATGATCTTTAGAAATACTTTTTTCTAAAGATCCCTTTATCTATGCTACTAAATACAGGGACAGTTAGTGTGCCGCCCCTGCAGCGGTCAAACTGCTCGGATCCAGGGTTGCTGCTGTGGCTCGAGGGTCTCCGGACCCGGGGGCTTGCAGCCACTGAAATGTAAAGGGGACTATTTACAGGGGATAAGAGTTTGTGACGGCACCCGTGGTTCGCGATAAGGGGCGTACCGCCACTGCCGATGGGAGTACCTGGGGAAGATGGAGCGGGGCAACCAGATGACGTTCCCTCCATGGGTAGGGTAAGCCACGGGCCTCTGGATGGTGGAGGTATAGGGAGCGCAGCGCTGGTTGGGAGCAGGGGAGGACCACTTACTCACTCAGGCGGTGTTGGTGATGATGATGAAAGCAGACTCTGACAACAAGGCAAACCAAGTCTCTGGGTGCCTCTGCCCTCTTGGGGAAGCTCGTCCGGGTATCCGTCCCCTCTGGTACTGCCGGGTGATCCGGAGCCTGCCTCTGTGCACAAATTAGAAGTGTTCTGGTGGCCTGTTGGCTTAAAGCTGTCCGGGCCCCGTTCCCTACTTGTTGGTACTAGAGCTGCGCCCTCAAGGGCTCATGTTTGGGATTTCTGTGGGCTGTGTGGGTTGGAAAGCCCTATCCCTTTCATTGCGCTAGTGCCCCTGATCTCTGAGCTTCTTGGGGACAGTCCATAAAGTCACTATCCTCCGTGGGTTAAATGCCCGGTTGCCTGAAGCTACTTCCCGACCTAGGGTCCTGTACCCCGCCATGCTTTCTGTCCCAGACCGGTTATTAGGATCGGGCTGCTGACCGTCCTCCAAGACCAGGTCTAGGCACCCAGCCTCAATACCCTGCGACCGGGTCTCCGACTCCTCCAGGCCCAGACCAAAATCTGCGACCCAACCTGTAACATACAGGGAGCCACCACTTCCTCAGCTCCTCACTTCTTGAGGGCTAACACTGCTCTGTCTACTTCCCTCCCACCAGTCTGGTGTGCCTGAAAGGGTGTGGTGTGAGGTGTGGTTGGGATTTGGATGCTGATGGAGGCAGTATCATAGGTTGGGAACCCAGAACCATGAGGGGTTGAGTCCTGCACCAAAGAACGGAAAGTGCAGTACTATGTGACACCCTGTATAGTCCAGATGCGTCACATTAGCACCCACTGCTCGTGGTTCCGGGTGCTTATTGCACCTAACAGGTTCCCTTTAAATTGTTAAAATACTGACATAATAATGGTTAATTACACTCGTCCCTAATTTATACTTTGGTGAACTTTGATAACAAGGTACCATAACACTTAAATATCTACTGACTCCAACTTATCATATATACATAAATGCAGGTTGTAACTGAAGAGAGGATTTTATTATCTGCAGTGCACACACTTTATGGTGGAAAAATTCTTCTATGGTACTGTAATAAGACTGTTTCCCTTGAGCTTAGATAATTGTGTTCATTTACATGGTGAAGTCTGCAAGAAATCTTTTAGGATTTACTGTGCAAAAATTTGTAAAAGATTTTTTTGTGCATAATTCAGAAAATCCTTGGTCTCCATCCTGCAGCCCCTCTCCCGATGTCACTGGTTAAGCACAGCTTTAATGAGCAGGTGCCATTGGATTCTTCTTGGAAATGAATGCCACAGTACTTATGAACAAGGCTTAGATTATACAGAAGTCAGTATAACAAAGTTCCACTTATATTTCTTCTCTCAAGCATAGATGCCAACTCTTAATAATTTGCAGAGTCTTCTAGAAGCAAAATGTCTCTAAAAGTCATGGCATTGAAATTGTAAAAGTTATCAGTTAGAGTAATTGCTCTCATTCCTTATGTGAGATGGAATTTACTGTATATAGTCTAATCCTATCAACCTTATAAAATGTATTTATTGTAATGAATAAAATACAGTGACTAGGGTTTGACTTGTTTAGTGGGCACAATCTCTAATGATGCCTTCATTGGTATACAGAGAGGGCTCGGGGTCTCTCCTCCAGGTTCTTCCTGTTACCACCACACCCCTAGTAAGGCTCAACAGCAGAAGAGGTAAATTCCCCGATGAGGCCCTGTGCAGGAATTGGCCAATTACTCGCTAACATGATCAGCAGTTGGTCTAATATATTTATTCACTATGTACAGTTAAAAGCAGCATCTCATAATTTGTTCAACAACCAATCTAGCTAACTACTATACAGAAGCTGTAGGAGGGTGACCGGTGCTCTGCAACCCCCTGAGGACATCATGGTTATCTTGTGTATTTATGTGTGTGCTCCTCGGAGCACTGTTTTCAGGCACCACTAGGTGTCATTACATCCTGGTCCCTTAGATTGGGGTTGGAATGGAGAACAGGGCTGAAGGAGTTAAAGATTAAATCCGCCCAGCAACAGAGAGTTGAGCGTTGGGATTAGTCAGATAGTGACACCGTTGAGGAAAGAGAAGAAGCTGTACCTGAGGGAGGTATAGTTAGACAAGCACAGAGTAATTCGGCCAGACCCTCAGGATCACCCTAGGAAACCTAGATCAAGTGGACTAAGGAAACTCTTTAGTAGCCGGGTGCAGAAATAGGCACAGACTGACCCAGAAGTTGTGGGCCTTGATTCTAGTGGAAGCAACTGACTCCAATAGGACCAGTCTATGTGTGCGGTAACATAGACCTGGGTGAACGGGTCATCACAGAGACAGTGGTGAAGGAACTCCATCCGGCGGTGTATAAAATCCCTGGGGGAGGGACGCGATTAGATCTGTGGAGCCCTGGACAAGCCAGGGGCCACAGAGAACAACACCTACACACCCCACACTCCCGGTCAGGCACATCAAAGTCAGACACAAACCCTTGTTGCCTTCCTCCAGGGGCTGATGTTCACACCAGGGGGGTGGGCCAGGCGGTTGGCCCCGCCCACCGAGGAGTTCACAATCCTGGAGGCGGGAAAAGTAAGATATAGAGTTTTGAGTAGAGTGGAGAGAGGAGTGAACTGGCAGTTAAGCAGCCTGAAGTTGGTCCGGGTGTGTGGCCCGGACGGATCAGCAAGGTTGGCAGACGGTGGTGACCGTCTGCAGGAGTGACCTATCGGAGTTTACCGTAAAGACCGTGGACGGGCGGTGGCCCGGCGGTACCGGACCGGTACACAAAGAGAAGTCAGCACCATCTGGCAGGGGCTTACGGACCCCGGCAAGGCTAGGAGTCGCCGTGAATTTGCCAAATCCATCAGCGAAGGGAACCTCCTGGGTTTCCCAGCAGCCAAGTCCCGACAGAAGGCAACAGTCCAACCGTGAGAGGGAAACACAGCCACCGCCAAGGCTACCGTTCCCAGGGCCAGATCCTGCGGGCAAAAGGGGCTCCTTCAGCTCCCATCCAAGCTGGGGAGCGGGTTACCGGTGGGAACCCATTGGAACCGTTTACAGTACACAGGTGCAGGGAAAGGCAGTCACCATCAACCTGCCGGGAGAAACAACACCGCAGCCGTCTGTGGGACCCGTCCATCCAGCCGTGTGTTTTACCGAGAACTGTGTCCTCATCATTGGCTGAGTGAGTACCACCGTGCTGTGCGGCACAGTGCTGCCCCCGCGACCCTGCACCTCAGCAGGCCCCGTAACCCGCCTGCCATCCATCCCTACCCCCTCACCAGACCCCGGGACAACCAACCCCCTACCCACAGAGGGGAGAACTAACATCCAGGCTGCTCCCTGTCATCGCTCCCGGAATCCCCGTCCAGAGCAGCGGTGGTGTCACCAATATCACCACAACCGTGGGTGGCGTCACGGATAATATCCAATCCCCACCATCCAATCAAATACCCTTTTCACTCACGGGCGAGGAGCGCCGCTCGAGTCCCCAGGATCCGGCCCACCGCTCGAGCCACCACCGAGCAGCGGCAGCAGCAGCCGAACCCGAGCAGTGGGAGAGCGCAGCATCCCCTCCTCCGCCCGCGACAGATCCATGTGGGACTCCATTAATTTACTAGCTGCTACTGTGGTGTTGCAGGGAAAACAGACAGTTCTATAGTAGCCAGAGTGATGTGTAGGAGGTAGCAGGAAATTGTGAAATGAACCAAACCGTAACATGCCTGTAACGTTCAAGCTATGTGCCCACAGTGGATGTGTTCCACAGAAGCTGTGTGATTACTTCGGTAAAGTTATGTTAACCATTACCCTGGACTCTGTCTCTGAATTAACCCCTAGGAAGCGAGGTTGTGGTGTTCCTTTGTGGCACTGTGGAGGTGGCATGAGTGCAGCACAGAAGAGAGACGCTCCCTGGTAGCAGGGGCTCGCCTCTGCCTACGAATACGGCACCCTGCCACCCCCACAACAAAGCAGAAGTAATTTTGTGAAAGTGCAATATTTGCATGTAACTGAGCAGTGGATCCCCAAAGTCAATGTTTCTGGTAGGCCTTTGACACACTAATTTGACACTGGCCCTAATGACCTATAGAATGAAATTGGTAACTTTTTTTGTTTGCTAATGTCAGCACTTATCAGGGTCACAACCTAGAATGGCTCTCCCCAATATCAAAATCAGGATCAGACTGTGCTGGGATGGACTACTAATGTCCAGACGATTGGCAGGTTTCTTCCATGTGTGTAATTTGCGAGAGACCTGTTAATCATCTGGAATGGTGCTGGGAAGAGCCAGCGGAGGCCACTGCAGATTAGTCTCGTCTCCCTCAAGAGTCGGAGCGCGTCAGAAAAAAACATACCTATATAGAGAAGAACTAAAGACATGGGCTGCAGTAGGATTACCATTTTTTGAAAAACTGAAAAACCACACAAACAATAAAAAAGCATTAAAACCAGAAATAAAAACCCCAATGGTTCAAAAACACAGGACCTGTCTGTAATAGGGTAAAGGTCATACCTACATAAAGTTGAATATATGAATATAATAAGCGTGTTTATAAAAGATTCACATATGATAAGATGCATAATACAAACAGATAATATAAAGAGCAATACACAATTGAACACCTGATGGGATGTAAGGATATAAGAACACCTGTAACCAAATAAGACTGAAATAAGTCTAACATAGTGCAAAACTGCAGACCTAAAATACAACAGGAATCAAGTTATTGCTGTGTGTAAAATGAAAAAATAGATGTGGAAATACACTCAAATAGAAATTAAGGGAAGAACCCCAAGCATATCGCCTCCAACAGAGAGGCTTCCTCAGGGGAAAATAAGAGGTCCGGTGTTTTTGAACCTTTGGGTTTTTTATTTCTGGTTTTAATGGTGTTTAATGATAGTGTGTTTTTGCAGTGTTTTAATAAATTAGTTCATTTATGGTGATCCCTTCTGTAGCCCATTTCTTTGCTTCTTCTCTTATAGTCATTAGTGGGCTTATAATGATGCCTTATTTAAGTGGTGCCCTTCTCCTCTGCGTCTTAGAAAAACATACCTAGCCGCAACTATGCAGCCAGGTTTTGATGCATGTTGTCCCTGGTTTGGGCAGCAAGAATTGAGTGACAGGTTACTTTTAAAGTAAAAAAGCAACCTCTTATCACGGGGTGTGACACGATAACTTGGATTGAGGGCACCTAGACCTCCTCTTAGGCTAGAGACCCTAAACTGCTTCTTATTCCAGAGGACTTCAGATGGTGAAGAGGTCTGGATTGCCAGAATAGCCCTAACTCCTGAACAGCCTAATAAATCCTCTTCTCCACCCCCGGGGAGGGCCAGGAAAGAAGTGTTAAATCCCACAAAAACAGACAGGGGAAAACCAAAGCTCAAACTCACTGCAAGCACACACCAAGGAAGAGACAATACGTGATCAGGGAGAAATAAAATACAGGGAGATAATAAACAAACAACAAGGATATAGTAGCACTCTGCAGTTCATCAACAGCTGGATCACAACGAACAATGACCGGTATCACTAAAGCAAAGCTAGAGCTATAATAAGCATGGAGGAACAGGTTCCATCATCTTTTAAAGGGCGGAGGCGGTTGTGGTAGGTCTTCCTGTGACCCTAGCAGCAATTCACGGGCCAGCAGGAATTAACTCCTGCTAGACCGATCACCAGTGAGCACAAAACAGGTCGACACCCGGCTCTGAGTGAGCAGTTCTAAAGTACCAAGTGGTGTGTCGCACTCTGCCATGTGAACAGGAACCAAAGTCGCCAAGATATCTGGTGAGTGTAGAGCACAACACAGCATGCCACCTCTGCAACCTCTATATCTACACTCCTGTGCATCAGAAAAGTTTGCAAACAATTTGATATCATCTATCACAGCTTCTTTTATTTCTGAATCTGGACATTGAAAGTTGTGCCGATTGTGGATCATATTTTCCAAATTAAAATGTGATGCCCTGGCAAAACCAGGTAGTCACAAAAGTGTACATCCTCCTTGTTACCACCAGAAACCCACACTCAGGTATAACACACAGCCATTAAAGCCTAGCCACCCCCTCATGATAATAAGGACACACCAGTGGGCAGGATCAGGCGGATGAGAACACCCACCTAGGGGTCCTAAGGTGTCAGGGGCGGGAACAAGACAGACGAGTTGGAGAGTTGAAGCTGACAGACGAGTTGGAGAGTTCAAGCTGACAGACGAGTAGAGAGTGTGAAGTAAAGTGGAAGTGCAGACTGCAGACAGCAGTGTAGTCAGGGGTAGTGGCCCTTGGACTACCTGGCTAGGTGGCAGACAGTGAAGAGGGCCACAGGCGACGGAGATCCGGTCACAGGAAACCTTAAGTGGACTGGGGCAGGGTCATAGCCCGCCGGTGCCGACAGCGGGAATCCGGTCTGGAGGCCGTGAACAGACGGGGTGCCTGGACCCTAGGACAAGGAAGGTTGCATGCCCCTTGTTAATTCACCAGCAGAGGACGAGGACGTTTCAGGCCTTGTTCTCCCGAAGCCCAGCGAATGAAACGGAAGCCCAACGCGGGGGATAGGGTGTCTGTCAGAACCCACAGAGGTCCCAAGGGTCAGATTTCGTGGGCCACAGCTCCCAAATACATACAGAACTGGGAGTGGACTTCTCCGTTCCATGCAAAGTCGTCCAACAGGAGAGACAAACAACGTGCAGGAGGAAGGGACACCTGTTCACTAACCCGGGTGTGGGACCCGAATACACCCTCCAACAGCAGCCGGTCATTGGCAACTCGGTTTACCACTGGACTTGTGTGAAATTACTGAACTGTGAGTACACCATTGACCCCCAAACCAATCCGGCGTGCCACCTCCAGCCATCTCTCCCATGTTCCGACCCAGGGCCCCGGGACTACACCTCCCCTACCAGTGGAGGGGATCCCATTTAGCTGCCCTGTTCCACCAGCCCCGATGTCACCATCCCTCACTGCAACCCACGGGTGGCGTCACAGACAAAAATCCCCTGTAAATATCCCGTTTACGATGGTTGTGGGGACGGACGGCCGCGCGAGCCCGGGTCCGGTGACCACTCGAGCCGCAGCAGCACCCGGATCCGAGCAGCCCCATAAGCAGCAGCGACCCCCGCCCGCAACAAAAATATATAAGTAACAATTTGTGATGCACAGTATATAAAGTTATCAACTGTAAAATGTTAACCATACAATTCTAAGAAATACTGTAACAGATTTAGCAGAGTAAGACATTGCTACTTTCTAACAACAGGACCTTTTGAACCAATTTCTATTCAAAAGGGGATTCTGAAAATAGATATTGCCATTTTTTTCCTCAGCAACGTCTGCATCCTAACCTAACAGGTCTACAGATCATATACACATTGCAGCTCAGATCATTTCCCATATCTTGGAGGAATAAAGTATTCCCCTTCTAAATATAGAAAACACCAGGGAGGAGCTGGAAAGTCTTGGCTTAGGGCAAACACTGGTAAGCAACCATCTGCACAACAGCCTGGCCTGCACATCAAAGAAACTTCACGGTAAATTCTCTTTTTGATATAGTCCCAATCATATATTTCATTAATGTGTTTATGTATAGTATTGCAGTAAGTATAATAAGAAGCCAAATGCTTGTATTAAAAATGCATGTAGCCAGAGAAACAGCTATTAAACAGGAAGGTGGTTGAGTTTAAGCTTTTTCCAGAAATATATATACAGTATTTTGATGCTTGGAAATTCACAATCATTTATTGATTATGTATGATCTAAGAACTCACATTTAGCGGGATTTAGAAGATTGTAGGAGAACTGGGCTTAAAAGGAATCTGGCAGCAGGTTTTTGCTATGTAAGCTAAGGACAGCATGCTGTAAGAGTTTAAAATCAAAAAGCAACTATGTCTCTCTTATCTGTGTGTGTGCTATTGTTTACTTAAATTAATAGCTTTATTAACCTGTGAGAAACATTGCAGGACTAGAAAGCACGTGCAGAGAAATCAGACATACCCCCCTGCTGTGATTGACACCTGACAGTCAATTTGCAATCTCGCCTGATATGGGCGGGACAGCTCTCCATTAAGAGCTACATGCTTTGAACTCAATTCTTTGATTATGTGAGAATGGCTTCACCTAATAATCTGTTGGATCACCTAATACGTCCTTGGATTCAGAATCTCCCTGCCTACATTACGCTGCTGTCAGTTGAGCTAATAAAAACCTGCTGACAGATTCCCTTTAAGTAAGCACAATGAAATATCATACTGTGTAACAGATATTATATCAAATATATCATCGAACCTTATAAACTAGAGATTTAAATTTGTGTGAATCTCAATACTGGAAAGTCTGTAATTGCTTGAAAAATACATGTAAGGGAAAGGGGAGAGAGAGAGAATCCTGCTGACCATAAGAGCTTAAACTCTAGAGGAGAGAGAAGCCTGCTGACTATAAGAGCTTACATGATACAGGACTGAAATAGAGAGAACCCTGTTGACCATAAGAGCTTAAACTCTACAGGAGTGAGGACCCTGCAGACCATAATAGCTTACAATCTATAGGAGAGAGGACCCTGCTGACTGTAAGAGCTTACACAATACAGGAAGAAGATAGAGAGGAGCTTGCTTACCATAAGACTTTACATTCTATAGGAGAAAGGAGCCTGCTGATCATAACAGCTTACATGATACAGGATGGAGATAGAGAGGAACTTGCTGACCATAAAAGTTTACATTCTACAGGACAAAGATAGAGAGGAGCCTGCTGACCATAACAGCTTACACTATACAGGTCTGACATAGTAGGGAGACTGCTGATCATAAGAGCCAATGTGGCGCCCTAGACAAGCCAGGACGTCACAGGTACTGCAACAACACACCCCACACCCCGGTTAGGCACATCAGTCACACACAAATCCTTGTTGCCTCCCTCCAGGGGCTGATGTCCACACCAGGTGGGATGGAGCCAGGCGGTTGGCCCCACCCACTGAGGAGTTCACAGTCCTGGAGGCGGGAAAGGAAGTCAGAACAGTTAGGGGAAAGTTAGAGAACAGAAAAGAACAGTGAGGGAGAGTGAAGTAGCAGGAGTAGTAGAGGAGCAGTCTGACCGTGTCCGGGTACGTGGCCCGGGCACAAACAGCAAGGTTGGCAGACGGTGGTGACCGTCTGCAGGAAGGGCCGATCGACGCGGAACCGTAGGACCAGGGACGGGCGGTGGCCCGCCGGTACCGAACCGGGGAGCGAAGAGAAGCCAGCACCATCCGGCAGGGCCTACGGACCCCGACCAGGCTTGTAGTCACCGTAAAACCGGTCAAATCTGTTAGCGACGGGAACCTCCGGGGTTTCCCAGCAGCAAAGACCCGATTGAAGGCAACCGCTCAACCGTGAAGGGAAATACAGTCACCGCCAAGGCTACAATTCCCAGGGCCAGAGCCTGCGGACAAAAGGGGCTCCCTCGGCATCTATCCACGCTGGGGAGCGGGTTACCGGTGGGAAGCCATCGGGGCCGAAAACACACTACAGGTGCAGGGAAAGGCAGTCACCGCCAACCTACCGGGAGTGACCACCGCAGCCGGCTGCGGGACCCGTCCATCCAGCCGTTTGTTTTACCAGAGACTCCATATACGTTATTGGCTGAGTGAGTACCACCGTGCCATCTGGCACCGCGCTGCCCCCGCGACCCTGCACCTCACCAAACCCTGCCATCCACTTTCCAGTTACCCTCACCGGGCCCCGGGACCACCAAAACCCCCTACCCACGGAGGGGAGAGAAACATCTCGGCTGCTCCCTGTCATCGCTCCCGGGATCCCCGTCCAGAGCAGCGGTGGTGTCCCAACCTCACCACAAACCGTGGGTGGCGTCACGGACCGACTACCCAAACCCCAAAAACTATCCCCTTTTCACTCACGGGCGAGGAGCGCCGCTCGAGTCCCCGGATCCGGCCCACCGCTCGAGCCACAGAACAGCAGCAGCAGCGCCGGACCCGAGCGTTAGCGAGAGCGCAGCGGCGGCGGCCTTCTCCCCGCCCGCGACACCTACACTCTGTAGGGGAGAAGAGCCTCCTGACCATAAGATCTTACATTCTACAGGACGGAGATAGAAAGGAGCCTGCTGATGTTAAGAACTTACATTCTACAGAACATAGATAGAGAGGAGCATGCTGACGATAAGAGCTTACACTCTACAAGATGGAGATAGAGAGTAGTCTGCTGACCATAAGAGCTTACAATCTACAGGACAGAGATAGAAAGGAGCCCGCTGACCATAAGAGCTTACATTTTACATGACTAAAATGGAGAGGAGCTGGCTGACCAGAAGAGCTTATGTTTACAGGACAGAGATAGAGAGGAGCCTGGTGACCTTAAGAGCTTAAACTCTATAGGAGATAGGACCCTGCTCACCATAAGAGTTTACATGCTACAGAATGGAGATAGAGGAGCCTGTTGACCATAAGAGCTTTCAATCTATAGGAAGAGGACCCTGATGACCAAAAGAGCTTACACTATACAGAATGGAGATAGAGAGGACCCTGCTGACCATAAGGCTTACATGCTATAGGAAGAGTACCTTGCTGACCCTAAGAGCTTACCCTTTACAGAAGAAGGAGACATACCCAGTGACTCTGGAGATGGAAAAAAAATTGCTATACAAACTGTACTCTGCTGGAAACCAATGACCTGCGATGGCTCAGGTACTGAAAACCACTGAACAAGGCTTGATAATCCACAAGATGTCATAGCTGCAGGGCTTTATGGAAAAGCCCACATGGCCACACAAGAAACATGTTATCCAAATCTTCGATGCTTCAGCAGTGTGGGAAGTGGTACTGGGCAATTTGTTTTTTGTCAACTGAGAATAAAATCTCAGAATATTTGAATTTGCATAAAACTGTGAATTTCAGGAAATTTGACTCTAGCTTCATCCTCTGTGGATCGAAATACTAATTTCTACTATAAACTAGTGAAGGAAAGCGTCAAAGAGATTGTCAAACTAGCCTTTGATTTTAATCTATTTCTTAGTAGTCTAAGGCGGGCTTTGCACGTTGCGACATCGCAGGCCGATGCTGCGATGTCGCACGCGATAGTGCCCGCCCCCGTCGCAGGTACGATATCGTGTGATAGCTGGCGTAGCGAAAACTATCGCTACGCCAGCTTCACATGCACTCACCTGCCCTGCGACCATCGCTCTGGCCGGCGACCCGCCTCCTTCCTAAGGGGGCGGGTCGTGCGGCGTCACAGCGACGTCACACGGCAGGCGGCCAATGGGAGCGGAGGGGCGGAGATGAGCAGGATGTAAACATCCTGCCCAGCTCCTTCCTTCCGCATATCCTACGGAAGCCGCAGTGACGCCGGTAGGAGATGTTCCTCGCTCCTGCGGCTTCACACACAGCGATGTGTGCTGCCGCAGGAACGAGGAACAACATCGGACCGTCGCGTCAGCGTAATTATGAATTACGCCGACGCTGCAACGATAATACGATTACGACGATTTTGCGTTCGTTAATTGTATCATCAAGGCTTTACACACTACGATAGCGCATGCGATGCCGGATGTGCGTCACTTTCAATTTGACCCCACCGACATCGCACCTGCGATGTCGTAGTGTGCAAAGCCGCCCTAAGGGTATGTTAATACAATGCATTTGTGATGCATTTTTTTGCCCCAGTTTTTCTAAAATTGCTATAAAATTGCAACAATAGACTGAAATGCAAAAGCATGAAGTGAGCATAAAAATAAAAAGATAATACTAGGGTCCTGATTCATTGTTGCATTTATGCCGGTTTTCTTATTTTTAGTGTTTTTCATGTGCGTCCAATTCTTCTGTTAATTTGCTCTTTTTTCTAAATGTCTATTTTATATGTGTTCGCTTTTTTAATTTTGTAAGTTTGCAGTTGTAAGGGCTGATAACTTCTACAAATGTTTTTGGCCTATTCCTCATTCGTGAATTTTTTTTCAAACATTGCCAATATACTCCATGCCCCCCAACCCCTCTTCCCATGCCCCCTTTAGAGTGATTTTATGTACTCCAATTATTTTGGCTCAATTTAATGTTTCATTTGGCGTTACACAGGTTACAGACAAAAATTAGGACAATTTATTGACATGCACAAAATTCATGCGCCATTTTGAAGACTCTGGTGTAAAAGTCAATGACTACCAAAAGACAAAAAAGAAAAGTGACTTAAAAAAAACCTTGCAAATGATGAATCAGGACTTAAAGGGAAGCAATCACCAGGATTTTCATATATAACCTAAATCCAGTGCTATACTGGCACTAACAGGCTAATTCTATACGTACCTGAAGTGGTCACCTCGCACCTCGGATGTTTAGGTTTTGAAATCCAAGAAAGTAAAGTTTGTAAAACCACCAGCTTCTTAACTGACAGCAGCTGAGGATCCGATAATATCTGGGGGGTTATTCCTAGTTATCCCCTCCCCATGTTAGAATTAGTATAAGCATTATACAATCGATTTACTTTTTCACTAGCAGAACCTATTTGAGGTCATACCCATGTAACCAGAAGGGGTAGGGCCTCAGCCAACAAAGCTGTTACCAGGAAACAACATTTTTCTGTTGGCTGAGGCCTCGCCTCTTCTAGTCACACGGGTATGACCTCACACAGGTCCAGCTAGTGAAAAAGTTAATTGATTGTATATTATGTATGCTAATTCTAACAGGGGGGGGGATAACTATGAATACCCCATCGGTATTATCTGATCCTGTCACTCAAGAAGCTGGTAATTTTATAGACTTAACTTTCTTGGATTTCAAAACCTATACATCTGAGCTGACCACTACAGGTATGTAGGGAATCAGCCTGATAGTGGCTGTATAGAACTGGCTAAGGTTATATACATACGAAAATCCTGGTGATTGGTTCCCTTTAAGCTGTAAAGGAACATATGTCCTTCCTGGCTTATTCTCTAGTACTCTCACAGTCAGTAGAAACAAAAAAAATAATGGAACAGACACAGGGTATAAACTTTGGTCATCACTATAAAGGATGCTTAGTGAAGCTAGACTTATATAGCTCACATGAAAATCAATATAGCTTCCCCTTATTATTTTATCTTTCAACTACATGGCTGCAAAGCTGAGATTGGGATAAGAGTTTGCATTATCCCCAGAACCAGTGCCACTTTTCCCTATAGACTACATCTGATACTACAATCCAGCCCCATTAATTGTTAGCCAAGTTTGCAATAGGAAATAAATATATCTTGCATCGATAATACTTCTTTGTATATTTTATCTATAATATCTTAGGTAGTGTTTACAGGACAATAATTAAAGCAGTTTGACCATTTTGCTGCATCCATATTAGTTAAAGGAACACTTCCATAATGTTTTTTTCTTATTAAATGTGAATATGGATATGTAGTGTAATGTGTGTGTCGTTGTCGCGGGCGGGGAGGACGCTGCCGCTGCTGCGCTCTCGCTAACGCTCGGGTCTGGCGCTGCTGCGGCTGCTGCTCGGTGGCTCGAGCGGTGGTCCGGATCCGGGGACTCGAGCGGCGCTCCTCGCCCGTGAGTGAAAAGGGTGGTTGGTTTGGGGGATTTAGTCCGTGACGCCACCCACGGGTCATGGTTAAGATGGGCACCACCGCTGCTGTTGGATCCTGGGAGCGATGGTAGGGAGCAGCTGGGATGTTGTTTTCCCCCTCCGTGGGTAGGGGTCGGTGGTCCCGGGCCTGAAGATGTGACGGGGAGGCAGGGTTGGTGAGGTGCAGGGTTGCAAGGACAGCGCGGCGCGGTGCCGGATGGCACGGGTGTACTCACTCAGTAAGAAATGTACAAAGTCCTCGGTAAACCAAACGGCTGGATGGACGGGTCCTGCAGCCGGCTGCTGTGTCTCTCCCCGGACAGGTGATGGCGGCTGTCTTTCCCTGCACCTTGATGTTCTCGTTTGACTACTATGGATCCCCAACGGTAGTCTGCTCCCCGGTGTATGGGTACCGGAGGAGCCCGTTTGCCCGCAGGCGCTGGCCCTTGGGTCTCTAGCCTTAGGCGATAGCTGTATACCCTCATGGTGTGGGCGGTTGCCTTCAATCGGGACTTTTGCTGTTAGGAAACTCCTGGGGTTCCGGTCACATTCGGATTTGACTATTGTCGGCGGCTTCAAGCCTGGTCGGGGTCCGATGGCCCTGCCTGTGAGTGCTGGCTTCACTTCGCTCCCCGGTCGGTACCGGCGGGCCAACACCCGACCCCGGTCCTACGGTTCCGCGTTGCTTCACCACTCCTGCAGACGGCCACCTCCGTCTGCCAACCTTGCTGTCAGTGCATGGGCCACAAACCCAGACACCCAAGTGTTTACTCCTCACTCTTCAAACTCCAAACTCTATCTGCCACTTTTCCCGCCTCCAGGCCTGTGAACTCCTCGGTGGGTGGGGCCAACCACTTGGCTCCGCCCCACCTGGTGTGGACATTAGACACTGGAGGGAGGCAACAAGGGTTTTTGTGTTTGGCTGGTGTCACTGTCTACTGGGGGTGGGGGTGTTTGTGTGTTATCTGTGACGACCTGGCTAGTCCAGGGTGCCACATCATTATACTCACCTAACGCTGTCTTCTCTGGTATTTGTCATCTTCTGTGGTAGTTCTGCTCTTCTCAGTGATGTCACCTTCTTTAGCTATCCAGGTCACACTCTCGCTCCATGTGACCCAGAAGTGGCTTTTCCAATGTAAGTTTATGGAGCCAGAGCGAGGCACAGAATGAGGCTCCACAATTTACATTGTAAAATAGACTCCTGGGTCATGCAGAGCACAGTGTAACCCAGAGTCTGAATAGTGACATCACTGAGAAGAGGAGCAGAGTAACACTGAGCACCAGAGAAGGTAGAAGTAATACACTACATACACACATAGGTTTAGTAAAAAGAAGGAAAAAAACTTAATGGAAGGGCATATTTAAGTGCCAAAAATGGTTGTTTTCATTTCCTTCTAGAAAAGGTGAGTATTGTTTAAGCATTTCCTCAGAAATTAAGGAAAGACATGATGCTCAAAAGAAGTGTATGCTGCTAGACCATATAAATTGGGTAGCACATTTTAGAAAACACATGACGAACAATCTCTTTGAAAGTCTTGATTGCAGCAGCTAGAATCAGGTATAGAGACAGGGAAAATGACAGCTGGAATATGGTGAAAGAAGTGAAAACAGCAAGAAGCTGATGATGTGTATGTGAAATGCTGAAAATCATTCGCAGCTTTGATGAGATGTCAGGAATGCATCCTGAGATGGATAGGTATGTGCCGCGTGACTGACCGGTGTAGTTTGCTGGATTACCAACAATTTAGCAGACGAGATGCTCACTTGGCTATGTCATAATAGATTAGTTTTGCCTCTATCTTTTTTTTTTCCTATTGGGATTTATTGTTACCTTCTTTCAGTTGACGTAAGATAGTAAAAAGATAATGACTAAAAGACAATAGGTAATCAGTAACTGAAAAATATAATAAATCTTTAAAAAAAAAAACAAAATAGAAAATTATTGCAAAATCGTAGAAATTAAGTAATCAAATTACAAATTTGTCCCAGCTAAAACAATGTTTTGAACATTCTGCTTTTTGTGCCTAAATTCTGAAACAAAACTGCAAGCATTCCTCTGGGTATACATGCAAAAGAGGTATATTGTGTCCCATTCAATGCACCAGTAAAAGGCTTAAAGAAATAATGATTAATTATAAATTTTAAATTCCACTCTATGTTCATTATTGCCTCTGATCTGAGTCCCTCATTGTTCAAATTCACCTGGACCTGCAGATTTTAAGAAATTCAATTCGAATTTGTATCAAATCAATTTGATCATCTCCATGAATTAGGGGTACTTTGGACACTATGACATCGCAAGCCGATGGTAGCGATGCCGAGCGCGATAGTCCCCGCCCCCCGTCGCAGCTGTGATATCTTGTGATAGCTGCCATAGCGAACATTATCGCTACGGCAGCTTCACATGCACTTACCTGCCCTGCGACATCGTTCTGTCCGGCGAACCGCCTCCTTCCTAAGGGGGCGGGTCGTGCGGCATCACAGCGACATCACACGGCAGGCGGCCAATAGAAGCAGGGGGGCAGAGATGAGCGGGACGTAAACATCCCGCCCACCTTCTTCCTTTCTCATTGCAGCCGGGACACAGGTAAGGCGATGTTCCTAGCTCCTGCGGCTTCACACACAGCGATGTGTGCTGCCACAGGAACGAGGAACAACATCGTAACATCGGTCCTTCCGAAATTATGGAAATGACCGACGCTACACCGATCATATGATTTCAACGCTTTTGCGCTCGTTAATCATAGTAAAAAGGATTCACATACTCAGATGTCGACAGCGACGCTGGATGTGCATCACTTTCGATTTGACCCCACCGACATCGCACCTGTGATGTCGTAGTGTGCAAAGTACCCCTTATTATGTAAAATTTAATGCTGCCCTGTGGCCTAGTTTACTAAGGTAAGGGATCATGCTCTGCTCAGTATTTCAGTACATGTTGGCATTCATGGTTCCATCAACGAACCGTACGTAGCTCCCCACAGCCGGCAGCAGTCATGCAGCCCCAAACCATGACACTCCCACCACTGCTCTATCATCTGATTTGTTTCTGTCTCCATGTCTGTTCGGGGTCTTTTGTGTGCCGGAGCCGTACCGACCGAGAAATAGTGCGTTATTTTATCCATCTAAGACAAGTTTGATGAAACAAAACTCAATGAACCCTGCTCCCTCCATTCTCCATCCCCCTGTTCCCTCCATCCTCCATCCCCCTGCTCCCTCTATTCTCCATCCCCCTTGTCTCTCCATCCCCCATCCCCCTGCTCCTTCCATCCTCGATGCCCCTGATCTCTCCATCCTCCATCCCCCTCGTCTCTCAATTCTCCATATGCCTGATCTCACTATCCCACCTGTAACCTTCTTCCCCCTGCACAGCCTGCCGCCCTCTGCACCCCACTCTCACATACCCTGCACTCCTCCATCTTCTCCAGCTTCTTTCCCGCTGGGCAAAACTCCATGGCTCTGCCCACCCGAGTCACATGTACGTGACATCATCACAGGTCCTGCAGCTCCAGTAGCTGCTCTGCTTGTGCCTCCACTCCACACATGGCTAATTTGTATAGTTTACAAATTAGCCATGTGAACAGAGCCAGAGGTGCTGGCCCTCAGCACTCTTCAGATTTTCCGGTACGCCGTACCAGCACGTACCGCCGCTAAAAAAACACTGCCTCTGACTCACAGGCCCCAAAGCAGCTGCATGGTTTGCTGCCATTGGCGGTACATACCTGATCACAGTGAAGTCTTATTTTGAACACTCAATAAAAATAGTCATCACTGCTATGAATTAAACTAAAAATAAGAAGAGAAGGGAGGCAAAAAGAGCAGATAGGGTCTTATCCAAGCATTATAGTGGACCTCAAAAGCATCAGGAAGCCTCACCTTTAGTAGTTGTGAAGTTACAACTACTGTATAAACTAAATGTGTAACAATGGCTGCTGCAGCCACCTGATGGAAAGCAAGGGGGCAAATAGATGAAAGGGTCAACAGCCGTGCTGTTTTAGGAGGGTGACCCGTGCCCTGCAAATTCCCCATAAGACTCTAGCTGTTGTATTGAAAATGTATATTTTATCTGTTGACTGTATGGTGCCTTTTAGTGTATTATATGTAAGTTGCATGTGGGTTATGTCACAGTCCTGCCAGCTATCACCAGATTGCAGTGGACTCTCCAAATGTTAAGGAAGAATGCCCAGCCCACACGATAGGGGAGGTATAGGGGATAGGATTTCTTGTTTAAGTCAGTAGTGGAGAGATGAAGTGAGAGTAGTAGTAAAGGAAAAAAGTGGTGTAGTGTACTGAAAAACAGGCAGAAGCATTGGGTAGAAGGGAGACTGAAGTCAGTGACTACAGAAGGTTGATACAGAGCGGTGACTGCAAGATATATCAGCAGCGCCTTCGAAGTCAGCAGGCACACTGAAATAGTGCAGGAGAAGATCAGTGCCTTATTCCGACATTGCCAGTTCTGGGGTGTTTGGATGGTAAACTCAGGGTAGCCTATCATCTTCCCCCATGGAGAAGCACACATTCTTTACAGGCATTAGTATACCGTACAACACAGCTCTTCCCATACCAGCTATATACAAAGTCTCACCGGCTCTCGAGACTATACAGATCTTTCACTCTGGGTCTTTTGGCAAGTTACTTGTTGGAGTAAAGTTGAATTGTTTTACAGCAACCCTGAGTGTGTTTTTGATTCCTACAGACAAAGATTCACAGCCTGTGTACAGAACCTGCAGCCCTCAGGTAACCACACCACACTGACTCCACCACACACCCAAACCCCTTTTCATGTAGTGCATTGGGCGGGTGCATGATTACAACCCCAGGCCTCAGCCAACGCCCGTAACGACCCTACATTGTGATCTTTGTCAACACGTTTCAGAGATAGTTCTCCTTCTTCGGGACAAATAGTTTGGACTCGATTTTACTTTCACAGCAGCGCGGCTGTTAACCTTTTCATCTACCTGTACCTCTTAAGACTTAAACTAAGAACTGAGTACTTGAAACGTGTCATAAGACTTTTTTGGGTTGCATTCTTTTTCATTACCCTTTACACATATTGAAATTCTGAATTTTGTTCCTCCTGTCCTTTGAGTCTCTTGTTATAGATCTCCTAAACAAGGGTACCATCATTACTTTATATTACTTTTCCAATGGCAGTTTTACACTGATGAATTCTGCATTGTTAATCTGGATTTTGATGATCTAGAGACCAACAAAATAAACATTAGCGTAAAAATTAGCTATTAAACTAGATTGAGGCCATTTCCTAGACAGGATGACATGAAAAGGACATGTACGGTGTACAGGTGAAAATTTACTGGAGAGGAAAATGATGATGAAATGCTCAAAAAAAAGGTAGAAAATGATTAGTATAGCCTGCTAATGTAGAGTAAAGTGCCGGTGGTTAATGAGATTTTGTGCACACTGAATCTTTCATAGCAATTTAAATGTCATGCCACCGAATACAATTCTGAGGCTGAGCTCTTAGATCTTTATAAGGACTGCATATAACTTGTATGAAGATTATTCAGCTGATGAAGTGCACACTGGAACTGCATTAAAGGAACTGGAAACCCATAATTTTGCATTCCCATTTGTATTTGTGTTTTTGCGACTGTACATAGAGATGAAAGCATAAAACATTAGTATTATATTGCATTCCATATAGCTACTAGCACAGTATTATATTGCATATAGCTATAGATAATTCATCTAAAAAAGGGGGGTTTTATATAGATAATCTGTACATACATGCTTACAAAGTACATCCTACATCCTTTTTGGCAGGTCATTATTGATAATTTTATAATATTTTACCTGTTGGGATTAATATTAAGTCGCTCCAAAATTCTGTTTATTCATTACATAATGTCTCTTTATAAGGATCTAATATACTTTGTTTTTAATATATAGAGCCCCCAATAATCTGCTTTTGTGCACATAGCCATACGCAAACCCTAAGCAGAACTTTCTGCATATGGATTTATGTAGCATCTACAAACTAATACATAAATATATATATGCAGGATATAATTATTAATGAACCCGAAATCTTGGATCTACTCATTAAAATTACAATACCAAGAAAAAATAGTTGTGAATTTATGATAATCACAGGAACATTAGACATAGAAATGATAGACACATAATGAAAACTAAATTTTTAAAACATCTCAATTTTTTTAGTATTGGGAATGAGCGCCATGCCACACTTAATGCACTTGGGCATGGAAATCCTCAATATCAACTGCTGGCAGCTCCCTTTGCATTTGCATGTGCTCAATGGGAGGCAAGTCCAGAGACACTACAATCCACCATATCAGGCATAGTTCATGCAGGCTGCTCCCAATAGCATGAGCACCATGCTACACAGCATTGTTTAGTTAAAAAGCGGGTCTTTTCACACTTCAGAGAAACTGTTTTACCATTGGTTCCAGCACCTAATCAATGCAACCCCGAGCTGTTAATGTACCTGGAATAAAGATTACAGGGGTCCAAATACTGTACATTATTCCACCCTACACCATAATTCTGGGAGAAGGACTGGTGGTACATTCCCTTGTGATGGCCTTTCTATGTGGTCTCAGCATATTTGTTGAATGGTGCATAGTAACATATTCTGTCCTGCACTTGTAAATAGATGTCAAATGCCAAAATTAAGATGTCAAATAATGTGTACCAAAACCATCAGTAGGTGTTTGCATGACATTGGGCAATGAGCCAGATATCCAGCTATAGGTGTGCCACTGACCTCACAACACCATTCGCAAAGGCTATCATGGTGCAAAGCAAGATGACAATGGAGTTTGGAATGAAGGTGTATACTTTTTAGCAATTAGTCCTGCTTTTATCTTGGCCTCAATGATAGCTGGAGATAGATCTGGAGGCCATGTGAGCCATCCAATGAAGAGGCCATCTTGAGGTAACATGAAGTGTCTAAGAAGCTTTTTTTCAACATGAAAACCCATGTTGTGCATGCTACTGTGAGCAGTCTGTGTGGCCCAAACATTCTACTATGGCCTGCGGACCTGTCTCACATCCATCTGCAGAGGATCTTGATGATTTCTGTGTGGAAGGGGATTTAGCATGGCAGGACATTCTCAGACAACCATTAGTAATCTTATTGATTGCTTTCTAAGGAGTACATTTCTGTGCATGGCGCTCATACTCTATTACTGAACAAATGAGATGTTTTGAATATATAGCTTCTATTTTTTCTTAATTTTCATCATCCACTTGTAAATCAATCAAGTGATTTTCTTAGTTCCATGACTTTTCTATATTGGTGTTACAATTTCAAAGTTGAGTAGTGTATTTAGATATGAAAAAGGGAACATTGAGTATACTTTACTGTCACTTGGGGAAAACATATACATTATGCATTCAGTAAAGCACCCCTCCATATTTGGACTGAATAGGTA
Organism: Anomaloglossus baeobatrachus; assembly: GCF_048569485.1. Lineage (NCBI taxonomy): Eukaryota > Metazoa > Chordata > Amphibia > Anura > Aromobatidae > Anomaloglossus > Anomaloglossus baeobatrachus. The sequence continues at coordinate 490,679,848 of NC_134355.1, forward strand.
CCCTACTTGGTACCCTCTGTTTATTACCTGCTGATTATTCTATTACATTGGCTTTACTCTCCTACTGTTCCCAAGGTGGCAAACACAACAGCAAATGGAGTTCAGTTGTGAATATAAACCACTTCTAAAATGTCTATCTTATTCCACAATCCAAGAAAAGAAGACAAATCATTAGACTTATCATTGTGTTTCCCATGCCATTACACCATAGAAGTAGGAGGAAAAGAAATAGGTGTGACCACATGGGACAGCAGGTAGCATGATAATGCTTGCCTTTCAATCCCAGGGTGGATAGTTGCTTTAAGACTTTCCTACTGTATATAAGAAAAGTATATGTTGATAAACTGTTCATTACCTTTAAAAAATATAATCAAATCTGTCTAGCCCTTTCCTTTAAGTTTAATTTAGCAAAATAAAAAAACTATAATATATACAGTGGGGAAAATAAGTTTTTAACACTGTTGATTTTGTACGTTTTCCCAACTACAAAGAGGTCAGTAAGTTGTATCGTGGGTACACTTCAATTGTGACAGACAGAATTCCCCCAAGAAATCCAGAAAATCTAAGGAGTTAATGTCAGTTTTGTTGCATGCAGTTCCTAGCAGAGCAAGTTAGCTGCATTGTAGCCCCACCCCTGTTGCTTTAAGTAGTGGTGTTTCCTAGAAATCCCTGCTGAAGATACGAATATTTTTTTTCTGGCTGCCTTGGTGGAAGGTCCTGTTGAGGAGGTGATCCTGAAATCGGAATTTATCTTTTTGTTTGCTGTTTTCCTCTGTTTGTCCTACCTTTCCTTGTGTCATATTAGTGCAGTGGTGGGGCTATCATTTCTCACCTGCCAGTGCACTAGCCAGGGTATCTACAGGGTTTCTTTGAGTCACAGGTTCCTGCTTGGTTACAGTTGAGTAGACTGTATAAGGACTGGCTAGGAGAGTGGCTGCAGGTGAGTGCAGGAGGTGTCCCATATACCCCTCTCACTAGTGCTAGTGCCCATTGTTGTTTTAGTGTCCTCTGTGTTTCCCCTTACTTGAGGGTGGGTTGTTGTATTTGTTGTATTTTTGTTGTGCGTCAGGTCTGAACGCACGTGCCACATTTGTCTTACCTGGCAAGTGTGACCCTAGCACTCTGAAAATGGAAATGGTGGAGGCCCACAAAGCAGAGGAAGGCTATAAGAAAATCGGTCTCAAGTTGCCCTTTCCACAGTTATAATTAAAAATGGCAGTTAACCGGAACAGTGGAGGTCAAGCTAAGGACTGGAAGACAAAGCAACATTTCTATGAGAGTTGCTTGTAGGATTGCAGAAAGGCAACTCATAACTCCTGCTTGACTGCAAAAGACCTTCAGGAAGATTTAGCAGACTCTGAAGTTGTGGTACAGTGATCACCACTTAGTTTACTGACAATTTTTATATATATATATATATATATATATATATATATATATAGTGCTGTACGAGTATTGCTGTACTAAGCGTAACACTTTTATCCTTCTAGTCTGATTTTATGTCTTGTATTTAATTATTTAAAACAATCTTCAGATACACCTGCACAAATGTGGCCTTCATGGAAAAGTCATCAGAAGAAAATTTCTCCTGCGTTCTCACTATATAATTCAGTCTCAGAATTCTATAATGAGAATGTAGGAGAAGTGGCCACCACCACTGGGCTCTTATATACAGCCTTCTAACATTCTGTATATAAGAGCCCAGGCCGCTGTGTAAAACGTAAAAATCACTGCGCAGGACCTCAATGCCGGCGAGTGTGGATGACGTAGGATGCATCATGCACCCCAGCTTCAGAAGAAGGACAACAAAGATGGCCAAAAGAGGAGGCGCCGGCACCAGAGAATGGAGATGCCCATATGACCCATCTGCACCATACTAACCATTTAGGTAAGTATTATAAAGTGATTTTTACGTTCTACACAGCATGTTAGTATGCTGTAGACAAGAACCCAGTGGTGGTGGCCTGCAGCTTATAGGCCCCAAATCTGGTGACAGGTTCCCTTTAAAATAGAAATCTTTGGCCACAATGGTATGTGTGGAGAAAAAAGGGCACATAATTTCTAGAAAAATATCTAGCCAACCATTAAGCAAAGGGGTGGATCTATCATGCTTTGGGGTTGTGTTGCAGCCAATAGCATGGGAAACATTTTACGAGTAGAGGGAAGAATGGATTCAATGAAATTTTAACAAATTCTTGATGCAAACATAACTTCTTCTGTAAAAAAAAGCTGAAGTTGAAAAGAGGATGGCTTTTACAAATGGAGAATGATCCTAAATTCACGTCAAAATCACAATAGACACGTCAAAAGCCGCAAGCTGAAGGTTTTACAATGGCCCTCACAGTCCCCTGATCTGAGCATTATTGAACATCTGTGGCTAGACCTCAAAAGAGCAGTGCATGCATGACGACCCAGGAGTCTAACAGAACTGGAAGACTTTTCCCAGGAAGATGGATGAAAATCTCTCAAATAAGAATTGAAAAACTCTTGGCTTTCTACAAAAAGTATTTACAAGCTGTCATACTTGCCAAGGTGGTGCTACCAGGTAATAAGCATGCAAGGTGCCCAAACTTTTGCATCTACCCCTTTACTTTTTTTGTTTATTTTGAAGTGCAAAGGAAATGTGTCATCCTTAACTTTATGCCTATCAAAGATCATTTCATCGTCGGCTTGCTTAGCTGTTCTTAATAACAGTAATTTTGACCAGCGGTGCCCAAAGTTTTACATGTCACTGTATATATATATATATATATATATATATATATACACGTCTCTGCGACCATACCCAGATCACCACTTAGTTTACTGACAAATTATCAATTTATATACAGTATAGTGCTGCAATGCTGTACTAAGCACAACACTTTTATCCTTCTAGTCTGATTTTATGTCTTGTATTTAATTATTTAAAACAATCTTCCTTCCTGTTTATTTATATATGGCTTGTTTTTTTCATACAGCTTCAATAAAGTTAAGTAAGGAGTGTACAGTGCGTGCCTACATTTAGTAATATATGATTTAGTGGGATTCAGTCCTGTTGAGCCTGTTGAGCAGATTTATTAAAACTGTTTAAATATTTGACATTATAATATACAATCCTATGAGTCCAATGAGTCCAATGTATCACGGTGTAATATACTGATTGATAAATATGGTGTATCTGACCATTAGTTTAAGTTTACACCACTTGTTATACTACTTTGGTTTGGAATTTTGGGCCAACATTTTTGGCACATTTCTTATACCAGTACTGCATATTTTGTCACAGATCTTTCCCATGAAAGCACACCCTTTTAACACACAGTCATGCCCCTTTTCAGGCAAAGGAAGTGTCTAAAAGACATAATACATGTGTTGCAAAGTTTTTAAGACCTATACAGAGTATTTTCATAGCATAATAAATCTCCTATTTTTTACATCTATTGAGGAGTATGGTGTATATGGGAACCAGCATGAGCTGCTGATGAACCTGGATCCTACATCTAAGGGAGCCCAGCGATAACGCTCCCATCATTAATATTTATTATCTCTTTGCTGCTTTATCACTGTGGTTATTGTATCTATTCTGTTACGTCTAGTGTACCATAATGCTTTACTATGACTTTACAGTGTTCATTATTCTTCATGCTAAATTAACACTACTCTTTTTGTGTTGTAACATTACTAACTTTAAGTATTTTTATCTGTGTAGGATGGAGTAACTGTATTTATTATTTATTACCTATGTCTTGTAACATCACTGAATTTTTTATCTCTATATTGTGACATTGTATTTATTACAATGGCAACACTGAATATCACCACTCTACTCTGATAGCATTGTGTTTATTAAGCCTATATTATCACATCATTGAGCTTATGAACATTGTGCTATGATGACACTGGTGTTTATTATTTCTATACTGTGATATCACTATTTATTTTAACTCCTATACTGTGACATTACTGTGTACTATACCGAGACATCACTGTATATCTTACCTCTATACTGTGACATCACTGTATATATTACCTCTATACTGTGACATCATTGTATATCTTACCTCTATACTGTGATATCACTATTTATTTTAACTCCTATACTGTGACATTACTGTGTACTATACCGAGACATCACTGTATATCTTACCTCTATACTGTGACATCACTGTATATATTACCTCTATACTGTGACATCACTGTATATCTTACCTCTATACTGTGATATCACTATTTATTTTAACTCCTATACTGTGACATTACTGTGTACTATACCGAGACATCACTGTATATCTTACCTCTATACTGTGACATCACTGTATATATTACCTCTATACTGTGACATCACTGTATATCTTACCTCTATACTGTGACATCACTGTATATCTTACCTCTATACGGTGACATCACTGTATATCTTACCTTTATACTGTGACATCACTGTATATCTTACCTCTATACTGTTACATTACTGTATATATTACCTCTATACTGAGACATCACTGTATCTATTACCTCTATACTCTGACATTACTGTATATATTACCTCTATACTGTGACATCACTGGTTATTATCTCTGTACTGTAACATCACTGTATATATTACCTCTATACTGTGACATCACTGTATATATTACCTCTATACTGTGACATCACTGTATATATTACCTCTATACTGTGACATCACTGTATATATTACCTCTATACTGTGACATCACTGTATATATTACCTCTATACTGTGACATCACTGTATATCTTACCTCTATACTCTGACATTACTGTATATATTACCTCTATACTGTGACATCACTGGTTATTATCTCTGTACTGTAACATCACTGTATATATTACCTCTATACTGTGACATCACTGTATATATTACCTCTATACTGTGACATCACTGTATATATTACCTCTATACTGTGACATCACTGTATATATTACCTCTATACTGTGACATCACTGTATATATTACCTCTATACTGTGACATCACTGTATATATTACCTCTATACTGTGACATCACTGTATATCTTACCCCTATACTGTGACATCACTGTTTATTATCTCTGTACTGTGATATCACTGTGTTTATTAACACTGTACTGGAACACCGCTGTGTCTGTTCTCTTGTAGTTAGACATCATTGGGTTATTTATGCTTGCAGTGTGACCTAAAGGGAATCTGTCAGCAGGTTTTTTTCTACCTCATCTGAGAGCAGCATAATGTAGGCAAAGAGATCCTAAATCCAAGGATGTGTCACTTAGATTACTGGGTGCAGCTGTTTTGACACAATGAGAATTTTTAGATTTAGCCATGTAGCAGAGCTGACAGAGCTGTCCCACCCACACAAGGCTCTCTATAGAGATTGTGCATTGACAGTAAGGTGTCAATCAGAAGAGGGGGCGTGCCAGACTGCCATGCGTGTGATAATATAGTCCGGGCAATGATAAGAGTTCTGCTGCTTAAACATTCATAGCAAATAAACAACAGATCGGACCATGACAAGACAGGCATCCCTGAATTTTCTGTTTTAACCGTTGCAGCATGCTGGCTTCAGTTTACATAGAAAAAAAACTGCTGACAGATTCCCTTTAAAGGCCGCTTTTTAAACACTACGATTTATCTGATGATATGTCGCCTGGGTCACGGTTTTCGTGACGCACTTCCGTCATCATTAGCGACATCGTTGCGTGTGACACCTACGTGCGACTCCGAACGATCGCAAATAGGGTGAAAATTGAACATTGACACGTCGTTCAGTTTCAAAATATTGTTCATCGTTTGGAATGCAGCAGACATATTGCTCCGTTTGACACCCTGCCAACTACGAACAACATCCACACGACCGCCTTGGTCAAACAATATATCGCTGAACAATGTAGCATCGTTTGTGAGATGTGTACGTGTGACCGCTACAAAATGATCTATGAGCGATCTCGGCAAATCGTAACAATGATCTGGGCGTGTCACATCGCTAACGAGATTGCTAGCGATATCGTTGTGTGTAAAGCAGCCTTTACTCTGTTTTTATCCTTATGATTTGCTATTTATGGGTTCATTAAAAATGTACTGTCAAATGACTGTCGGAAATATTCCTACATAGTGACATCACTTTATGCTCTTTCAAGGGAGTATGTAAACATACTTTGGAGACTAAAGTCTTATTTGACAACTTGTGTCTGTGTTGACTCAATGTGCAATATTGAAGGATACCAGTGGTATAAATTGTCTTCAAATTTAAAGACTACCCGCTATGTGCATGATAGGGACAGCCCATTCCCCATCTATGGATGCGACTCTTGTTAATCATTCAATGCCTGCAAATGTAGCCACTGAGAAAAACCCTTAATAAACCCCAACAAAATGTATTAATAGATAAGATGGAACGGTAAATTAGACCCTTCCTCAGGCAAAGCTTACATGGAGTTCAGTGTTACAGGTGTTTCTATGCACTGTGGATATCTAGGACCCTTTCCTTGACTCCAAAAATAGATATGTTCTTAGTACATATATCCTATAAAAAAAAAAGAAAATACTGGGTCAATGGAAAGAACTACAGACCAGATGATTACAATGCTTACTCCTGCCATGTCACTTTGAATCTATGATATGGTAAGTGCTAACTACATGATACCTGTACATGAATGATAGCGTCTAAATTAGCATCATTCAGATCTTTGACAAATCTAAGATCAAACTTTAAAGAGGACCAGTCAGTTTTCCTGATTTAACTTTTAATAATTCCTGGTCATTTTGTCTTACAACTCATTCACTTTCCTGTTAGTTCTGACAGTGTAAAGGGCGCTTTACATGCTACAATAAATCTTATGATGTGTCGGCGGGGTCACGTCGTAAGTGATGCACATCCGGCATCGTAAGTATGATTGTAGCATGTAAAACCTCCGTGCAATTACGATTGAACGAAAATCCGTTCATCGCATGCACGTCGTTCATTCCTCAAAAATTGAACGTGTGGTTATGCAATGTTCCCGAGGCAGCACACATCGCAGTGTGTGACAGCCCGGGAACATTGAACGACAGCTTACCTCCGTCCGCAGCTCCCGCCGGCAATGCTGAAGGAAGGAGGTGGGCGGGATGTTTACATCCCGCTCATCTCCGCCCCACCGCTTCTATTGGCCGGCTGCCGCGTGACATCGATGTGACGCCGAACGTCCCTCCCACTCCAGGAAGTGGACGTTCGCCGCCCACATCGAGGTCGTATGGACGAGTAAGTACGTGTGACGAGGGTTAATCGTTTGTGCGGCACATTCAACAAAATTGAACGTGCCGCACAAACGATGGGGGCGGGTACGATCGCATACGATATCGTATGCGAAATCGTAACATGTAAAGCAGGCTTAAGCGACATGCCCTATTGAAAAGGAAAATGGGACTAATCAATTATTACATTTCCAAAATTGTTATCAGAGGCATGGCACCACATAGCATTCTTGGAAAAGACACTCATGAATTATTTATTATTATTTTTTCATGAAGATTCCAAGTGTTTACTAGATCAGATGTGTCAGGAGAGTTGACAGATCCTCCTTAAGAAGCCAAGTGACATGGCTTTCTGCAGTGGTACCCTGTACATCTCCTCTGCACTAAACTATACATTTCCATATTTATTGTCCTCGCAGTGTTAACATAGTGTCAAAAACTCCTGTCGTATAAAGTTTATGACATACCCTTGTATTCTGTATGAAAACATAGCCATCATTAGCCAAATATCGGCCATTACATTTTTCTATTATGAATCCAATCATCTTAATCATAGAAGTAGTAAATAGGGTCAGTTAAGTACTGGTAGAGGACAATAAAAGTGAAGAAGAGTGAAAACGTCTCAGAGCCACTCCGGAGTATGTCAAAGATATGGAAATACAAAAATACATACAGCTGCACTGTAAAATGCTAACAATGAATAAGGGAACTCTGGTATTGCATTACTGCTATAGGAATATTTGAAAAAAATAAATATTTTGCTTATGTATTGTGCATGTGAGCCCGGTCACCACGGCAAGGTGATCTTCTATATATCGGGACCCTAACTTGTAATGCGGCTATCTGGGTTAAAAACCTACATGTCTGGGAAGAATGGATCCAGCTATAAAGCACGATGGACACACCCTGGTTATAGGGCAGAGTGCTCAATCAGAAAGAAATTAATACAAATATATAAAAAAAAAAACCTGACCCACACATCCAATAGGTGTGAACAGGTGCCAACTGAAAACACAATATAATTGCAAAATGCATAGACAGCTGCACGCTAAAATGCTAACAATGAATAAGGGAACTCTGGTACTGCATTACTGCTATAGGAATATATGAAAAAAGAGATATTTAGCTTGGGTATTAGCCAATGCATGTGAGCCCAATAACAAGCGGCAAGTTATATCTCTATATACCGGGATCCTCACTCAAATGCTTCTATCTGGGTTAAAAACCTATACGTCTGGGCAGAAAGGATCCAGCTATAAAAGGAGGATGGACACAGCCTGCTTATAGGGCGGAGTACTCAGTCAGAAAGAAATTACTACAAATATATAAAAAAAAAGACTGATCCGCACATGCAAGAGGTGTGAACAGGTGCCAGCTGAAAACACAATATAACAACAAAAATACAAACAGTTGCACTATTTTTGTAGTTATATTGCATTTTCAGATGGCACCTGTTCACATCTATTGGATGTAGGGGTCAGGTTTTTTTTGTATATATATATATATATATATATTTGTAGTTCATTTCTTTCTGACTGAGCACTCCGCCCTATATCCAGGGTGTGTCCATCCTCCTTTATAGCTGGAGCCTTTCTGCCCAGATATGTAGTTTTTTAACCCAGATAGCGGCATTTCAAGTTAGGGTCTCGATATATAAGAGATCACCTTGTCGTAGCTATTGGGCTCACATGCATTGGCCAATACATAATCAAAGTATCTCTTTTTTTAAATATTCCTATAGCAGTAATTACATAGTTACATGGTTTGAAAAAACCTAGGTCCATCTAGTTCAACCTTCCTCCACCAATTATACATTTTGTCATTAAGTTATTTATAACCAACAATATCAGATACCATACCAGAGTTGCCTTATTCATTTTTAACATTCTAGAGTGCAGCTGTATGTGTTTTTGTAGTTATATTATGTTTTCAGCTAGCACCTGTTCACACCTATTGGATGTGGGGGTCAATCTTTTTTGAAATAGTGATATAGAAATGTTCGCAGATACTAAATTTAATGATATTTCAGAATTAGATTAACGCTATATTTTTTTGCAATTTTGCAAAGTCCACTACATTGGTTTTCCACGTTAGTGAGAATGTCAGAAAGACAGCGTTAAGCCCTAGTAAGACTCTGTAACAAGGAAGTCCTTATAATTATTCATAGTATTCACTTTCTAAAGAACACAAGGTGAACGCTAGCATTCTCTGATGAAAAACTCATTTTCATGATGATTTGGGGCAAATTGGGCATTATATCTTGCTCTTTAAACATTCTTATTGTATTAAATTAGGACTGTGAAGAATAAAGGAACATGAATGTTGTCTCATTGAACACAGTCATTAAAGGGAATAAGGTAATTAACAAATAGTTGTAAACTGTTAGAGAATTAGATAGTGAACTTCTTCACCCCTACCGCGTATCAGTCTACACCTCTGCTGGAGATACCGGTAATGCTGCAGTATTATGAGCAGCCTTGCTTGTCGGGTGATGGAGAGGATCATCACTGTCTTCTCTCCCTTCAGTAAAGGCTCCTTCAGATATCAGTGAAACGGACCATTTTTTATCAGTGTGTCAGTTTTTGCCATGAGTTTCATCCGTATTTTTGCATCTATCTGCAGCTTCTTCGATCAAACATGGAAATCAAACAGCCCAGATGGCATCCGAGTGCCGTCTGATTATCTCCATTGACCCATAGACTAAAATCAGACAGGACTCTATGTGTTCTCCAAAAATACATGGATTTGTGAACATCCTCATAGACTATAATAGGTAGGAGTTCTATCCTTCAAAAACTAATTAAGGCATTTTTAGCTGAAAAAAACATGAAATAATAATTAACAATAATAATAGGAGTATAATAAGTGCAGATGGGGAAATATTTAGTGTCTTTAGTGAAGGATCATAGAATATGGATAACAAGTATTTGGGATTTGATCTGGTATTTCAGATGCCGGTAATGAAGCATACATTACTAAAAGATAAATCACATCTGTAAAGTGCTGTGGAATTAATAGCGCTATATAAGTGAGTATAGAAATAAATATTACCATATCTCTATGTAATAGCAAGAAACAAACTTACACACGAGACTCTGAAGCCGCGGAGTGATCTCTCTTCCGGACAGCTGCGGTGCAGTAACTGGAGAGCTGGGATCAGGTAGTAGAAGCCAGGTGACACACGTCAGGTCAATCTCAGGCAAGACTGTCACTCGACACTACAGGTACATAAGAGTAGTGCAAGTGTAGCAAGCTGTAAAGCTAAGTAACCCGGAGGAATAGCCAGGACTTGGGATCGCTCCATCTTGAGCTGATCATCATGCTGCAGCTGCAAGAGCGAACGCAGCTGAATCCCCTAGCTGTCATTTATGTGTGGTGCTTTTAATGAATGAGGTGAGGAGGCAGGGGGCGCTTCCTCTCAGCGTTGAATGAGATGTCAGCAGGGTTCCAATAGAGGGAAATGTCGCTCACGGCTTGAAGCTGCTTTTACACCCGTTATCTTTCGTCTCTCATTCTTCTCCTTGCATACTCAATATTCCACTTTCTTATCGTTCTTGCCTTATGCTATAACGTCCGTCCAGATAACTCCTCACCACCTTCTTTCCCACATTATTTCTATAGCTCACAAGTCCATTACTATTTTCTACCTTTTTCTGTCCATTCAGAATGAACACTTATAAATGCATACCAGAACTAATAGCTTTATAGTATCTGCTGTCCAGATTTGCTGTGGTTTAAAGTAAACCTTTTCTTTATTTTCTATGTAGTAGATTGGAATTTTTTCCCCATAATGAGCCAATTCAGACAAGGTGGGGGCTGATTGTAGCATTTAGGATTACTGATACAAGTCCACTAAAACGTCTGTCTTCATGATCATTGCTTTATGTCTCATACTCACGACTGTCCATGATATCCAGACATCGCTAGTAGTAATGAGCAAACACTACCATGCTCGGGTGCTTAGTACTTGTAACAAGCAGTTGGAGGCTCGAACGGGCTCCACTTGTACCATATATCATGGAAGTCAATGGGGCACTCAAGCATTGTTCAGAAGATCTTTGTAAAATGATCTATAGACATGACCAATTTAACGAGACAAATATCACAACATCTTGATGCCTAAGCCTACAACCTGCCGTAATCCTCAGTCTGATACAGCACCGCACGACCAGCTCTACCTTGACCTACTGTATCCTCACCCATCCCTCGTAGACTGTGAGCCCTCACGGGCAGGGAGCTTTGTCCTCCTGTACCTTGTATTGTTTATGATTATTGTACCTGTCCCTTTTATGTATATCCCTTTCACATGTAAAGCACCATGGAATAAATGGCGCTATAATCATCTATATATATAATTGCCTTATTCTGTCTGTCTGTCTGTCTGTCTTGCTCCAAAATTGTGTCCTTACGGTGACAAACAGCGGATTGGCAGCTGGGCTCGCCATGGCCCCTCCCCCCGCATGGATTGGCCGCTCGCATCGCCTCCTCCCCCGCACGGATTGGCCGCTCACCTCGCCTCGGCTCCGCCCCCCTCCGCACGGATTGGCCATGTCCTTACAGTGACAAACAGCGGATTGGCAGCTGGGCTCGCCATGGCCCCTCCCCCCGCACGGATTGGCCGCTCGCCTCGCCTCCTCCCCCGCACGGATTGGCCGCTCACCTCGCCTCGGCTCCGCCCCCCCCCGCACGGATTGGCCATGTCCTTACAGTGACAAACAGCGGATTGGCCGCTGGGCTCGCCATGGCCCCGCCACCCGCACGGATTGGCAGCTCGGCCTAACGGATTGGCCGCTCGCCTCGGCTCCTCCCCCCGCACGGATTGGCCGCTTGCCTCGCCTCCGCCCCCCCCCCCCGCACGGATTGGCCGCTCGCCCAGGCTCTGCCCCCCACACGGAATGGCCTCTCGCCCCGAGTTGAGCGCATCAAGGTCTTGCAGCGGCGGAACACACACACACGCACACACATAAGAACAGACACACACACACATCAGATCACACTCACTCACACACACCTCACACACACATCAGATCGCATCCACACACTCACAACATCCCGTGATATCACTTGCTTCTCGGCGGCGATCCTGTGCATGAAGTGACCTTCCAAGACCTGCCGGAGGATCACATGGCCGGAAGCATGTGGTATCTCCGGATGTTGTGATTGTGTGAGCGCGTATGTGCGATATCGTCAGTGTGGGTGTGTGAGTGTATGCGATCGGATGTGTGTGAGTGTGTTCTGATGTGTAAGTGTGTGTGTGTGAGTGTATGCGATCGGATCTGTGAGTGTCGGCAGAGGAGCACGGCGTGCAGCACAGCTGCTGGGACCGCCCACCGGTGGGCACAGGGAGAAGTGGGGTGTGTGTGTGAGTGTATGCGATCAGATGTGTGCGTGTATACTGTCTGATGTGTGACTGTGGAGCACGATGGGGGGTGCGCAGCATGGGGGATGGAGCACGATGGGGAGTGTGCAGCATGGGGGATGGAGCACGATGGGGGGTGCGCAGCATGGGGGATGGAGCACGATGGGGAATGCGCAGCATGGGGGATGGAGCACGTTTGGGAGTGCTCAGCATGGGGGATGGAGCACGATGGGGAATGCGCAGCATGGGGGATGGAGCACGATGGGGAGTGCTCAGCATGGGGGATGGAGCACGATGGGGGGTGCACAGCATGGGGTATGGAGCACGATGGGGGGTGCGCAGCATGGGGGATGGAGCACGATGGGGATTGCGCAGCATGGGGGATGGAGCACGATGGGGGGTGCGCAGCATGGGGGATGGAGCACGATGGGGGGTGCGCTGCATGGGGGATGGAGCACGATGGGGAGTGCGCAGCATGGGGGATGGAGCACGTTTGGGAGTGCGCAGCATGGGGGATGGAGCACGATGGGGAGTGCGCAGCATGGGGGATAGAGCACGTTTTGGAGTACGCAGCATGGTGGATGGAGCACGATGGGGAATGCGCAGCATGGGGGATGGAGCACGATGGGGATTGCGCAGCATTGGGGATGGAGCATGATGGGGGTGTGCAGCATGGGGGATGGAGCACGATGGGGATTGCGCAGCATGGGGGATGGAGCACGATGGGGGGTGCGTAGCATCGGGGATGGAGCATGATGAGGGGTGCGCAGCATGGGGGATGGAGCACGATGGGGGGGTGCGCAGCATGGGGGATGGAGCACGATGGGGGGTGCACAGCATGAGGGATGGAGCACGATGGGGGGTGCGCAGCATGGGGGATGGAGCACGATGGGGGGTGCACACCTCCCCCCAAAACACACACACACTGCCACACATGCACTGCACAACACACCACACACACACTGGGAACCACAAACACCGCCCTACACAGACACCCACACACACAGACAACGCCGCACACACACAACACCCAACACACAAACAGCGCGGCATACACAAATATACGCACATACCGCACAACACACACATTGCACAAAACATACCTCCCACCAAAACACACACACACACCCCACACAAACCACGCAACACACACACAGCGCTCCACAAACAACGCAACACACACAACGCAACACACAAACAACACTGCTCTCACCCCCCGCCACACCCAGACAACACCCAGAACATGTACAGCGCCCTACACAAACACTTGGTAACTACACACAACAACATCTATATATATATATATATATATAACAAAAATCATACATTAACTACACAATACGTAAATTCTAGAATACCCCATGCGTAGAATCGGGCCACCTTCTAGTTATTAATAATAATAATGACTTAAATGAATCCTCTTAAGTAAGATGATCTTCAATTTAGCATTGAGTAAACCAATGACCCATGTTCAGTTTGGTGTTAGTACACTTTTCTTTTGTCCAGTGCTTTGCTATCTGTGATAAGATAAACTTGGCTCTATCTGTATGGTTTAAATCAGCATGTTTTGTGTTAAACAAATAGAGATATATATGTGCATCTCAGTAAATTAGAATATCATTAAAGGGTTAATTTATTTCAATAATTCAATATAAAAAGGGAAATGCATGTATTATATAGAGAGACATTACAAACAGAGTGATCTATTTCAAGTGTTTATTACTGTTAATGTTGACGATTATGGCGTATAGCGAATGAAAACCCAAAAGTCATTATCTCAGAAATTAAGAATAATTACCACTAAACACCTGCAAAGGCTTCCAAAGCATTTAAAATGGTCCCTTAGTCTGGTTCGGTAGGCTACACAATCATGGGGAAGACTGCTGACTTGACAAATGTCCAGAGGGCAGTCACTGACACACTCCACAAGGAGGGTAAGCCACAAAAGGTCATTACTAAAGAAGTTGGCTGTTTACAGAATACTGTATCCATGCATATTAATGGAAAGTTGAATGGAAGGACAAAGTGTGGTAGAAAAAGGTGCACAAGCAACTGGAATAACTGCAGCCTTCACAGGATTGTTAAGAAAAGGCCATTCAAAAATTTGGGGAGATTCACTTGTACATCCAGGATGGCCCACGTTATCCCCTGAGTACTCTTAGATCAAACATACTAATTGCTCTGTTGCATTCAGCTTCAAGCACCCATCTAAAAGTATAATTCTATCTCCAGTTTATCAAATTTATCTCTCCACCATCTCGTGTATGTACATTCAGACTTGCTCTTGGGTACAAAGCTACTCAAAAAAGTCACCATCTGAGGACCTGCTACTTGGTAGATCTAATGCATGGGAAAGATAGGTAAAACACTGAAAAAGCTGCTATTGGCCTAGCTGGTTCCTACACAGACGAGAGATTCAGTCCCTGCAGTACCTAGTGGTACCTGCATAGGCTAGAATTGCTCTAACTCCAGACTAAATGATGGTAAGTCTGACATATGCTTCACAAATGGCTGTTGAGTGCTTCATGTACCTCCTTAGTATCCAGAGGGCAGAGCAGAGTGCAATTTACCCATAGAAATGAAGAAGTGCTGAGATAGGAAGAGGTTCCAGAATGAGTAAAAGAAACCACATAAAATAAAGTGAAAAGGTAAGGTATATACTGCTAGATAATATGCAGCCTACTTCCCAACTGCAAACAGATGATAAGAGCAGGGTGAAGAGCAAAAATTGCAGAGAGGTACACCCCGACCACCAGGTCTTTTACTAACTGGTATAAACAATGGAAGTATGGACACCAGTAGGGGGTAGGTATATAAAGCCATACCCAAAAGGTGATTGGACAGACAAATAGATAAGTAAAACCACCTACTAACCTAAAAGACTACAGCAAGGTTACCAGATTTTAAACACCCACAGAAAAGGTGTATCTGCTGTGGCTCAGCAGACATATAAGCTTACCACAAAGCACAAATTCACGGGTTCGAATCTCAATGCAGTATTCGCAAAAGCAATTTTAGCACGCCCTACTTTTTTACGATGTTAATCTTAAATGTTAAATAATTTGGTAATTGAATAGTTTGGGTCATGACTGCAGACAAAG
Source organism: Anomaloglossus baeobatrachus (assembly GCF_048569485.1). NCBI lineage: Eukaryota > Metazoa > Chordata > Amphibia > Anura > Aromobatidae > Anomaloglossus > Anomaloglossus baeobatrachus. Next base: position 490,695,511 of record NC_134355.1, read on the forward strand.
CAATGTGGCGCCCTGGACAAGCCAGGACGTCACAGGTACTGCAACAACACACCCCACACCCCGGTTAGGCACATCAGTCACACACACGAATCCTTGTTGCCTCCCTCCAGGGGCTAATGTCCACACTAGGTAGGGTGGAGCCAGGAGGTTGGCCCCACCCACCGAGGAGTTCACAGTCCTGGAGGCGGGAAAGGACGGTAGTTCAGTTAGGGAGAGTGAAGTGGAAGGAGTGAAGTGGTAGTTGAGGAGCAGACTGACCGTGTCCGGGTATGTGGCCTGGGCACCCAAGAGCAAGGTTGGCAGACGTTGGTGACCGTCTGCAGGAGAGGCCGACTGACGCATAACCGTAAGGACCAAGGACGGGCGGTGGCCCGCCGGTACCGAACCGGGGAGCGAAGAGAAGTCGGCACCATTCGGCAGGGCCTACGGACCCCGACCAGGCTTGGAGTCATCGTTAAACCGGTCAAATCCATCAGTGATGGGAATCTCCGGGGTTTCCCAGCAGCAAAGACCCGACTGAAGGCAACCGCTCAACCGTGAAGGGAAATACAGCTACCGCCACAGCTAGAGTTCCCAGGGCCAGAGCCTGTGAGCAAAAAGGGACTTCCCTGGCAAACACACCGCTGGGGAGCGGGCTACCGGTGGGAAGCCATCGGGGCCGAAAACCATCACAGGTGCAGGGAGACAGTCACCGCCAACCTACCGGGAGTGACCACCGCAGCCGCCTGCGGGACCCGTCCATCAAGCCGTTTGTTTTACCAGAGACTCCGTGTACGTTATTGGCTGAGTGAGTACTACCGTGCCGTCTGGCACTGCGCTGCCCCCCGCGACCCTGCACCTCGCCAAACCCCGTCATCCACTTTCCAGTCACCATCACCGGGCCCCGGGACCACCAAAACCCCCCTACCCACGGAGGGGAGAGAAACATCTCGGCTGCTCCCTGTCATCGCTCCCGGGATCCCCGTCCAGAGCAGCGGTGGTGTCCCAACCTTACCACAACCGTGGGTGGCGTCACGGACTGACTTCCCAAACCCCAAAAACTATTCCCCTTTTCGAGGAGCGCCGCTCGAGTCCCCGGATCCGGCCCACCCCTCGAGCCACCGAGCAGCAGCAGCAGCCGGACCCTAGCCGCGAGCGCGGTCGAGCAGCACACCCCCCGCCGGCGACAGCAATACAAATTACCGGTATGTCTAAAGATGTTAACTTTGTCAAACCTCCTAGATGCTGCAGTTGCTAATAACTGCATCATCTACAGTGTTCACCTAACCTGACCTTGGACTGTCAAAGTGGTTGTACATACAAAGGTGACAATGAGGTACTTGTACATGAATCTGGGGCAAGTGTACTTCACAGATTACAAGTACGTATGTGCAACACCCTGGCATATGCTTCCCCAGTGATCTGCAGGATCCTAAGGCTTTCTGGAATACTCTCTGCTGACAACCCACACCTCACACACAGGTAGGGGCACATTCCCTGAGACCTGGGCGCAGCATGTAGAGGGTTAACAGTGGTCAGATGTGAGAACCAATCCCTTAGCTGTTAGCCTGGGAAAGGGGTGTGGCTTGTGGGAAGCAACAGGTGTTGCTAGGCAGAGTTGGCAGAGAGGAAAAAACAACAGTTGAAGGAGTGACAGTTGAAAAGAGCCAGAGAGTGAGAGGGGTGTGAGGATTGTGAGGAGACCCCAAAAAGGGCGACTAGGAGGTAGTAGCCTGAGGATAGACAGAAGATCCCAGGTACTACGCACGATGGGGTACTGGACTCCAGAGTAGACGACAGCTCCAGGCGGTCTGCTGATCCAGCTGTGTGTGGTGACTTCCAGGGTACCACGCCACCCATAGGCTCAGGGACACAGCCTCATATATAGGACCCGGGAGAGGGCACCGAGAAGTAGCCTACCCCACAAGGGACCATGAGGCCTGTCATACTGGGCCCGGAAATACAAAGGAGCGGAGCGCCGCAGGTCACCGAAAGCTTCAGGCAAGGGGACCATCAGCTCTGCATGTGCATGGAGGGCTCAACTGGGATTCACATCAGCATCGGGACAAAGGAAAGTCGGTTGACCAGCCATACCAAACCACAAGGCGCAGCACACCTACATGGGACTTAAGCCCCTACTGGTGGAGGGTGCGAACACACTTACTGCTATACCATCTGTCCCTAAAACCACAGCAGTGGCGGGACATCTTATTACCGCAACCCGCCAGTGGCATCACAAGTGACATACAAAATAATCCTGATACCGAGCGCCCCCAGGTAACGGAACCGGGCACGGCCACCTGTGACGGTGATCCCCATTATTCACCACCCGGAACCGAGTATCCCAAGGGCCTGGGGTGTGGCAGCGCTCTATATATGTCATTGTGCTTTAACGGCAGAGCTGGCACAATGGGGTGCACAGTGAGCAAATTGCCAGGTCCCCCACCCTTTTAAGGACACCTAGCATTTACAGCAGAAAGTACATTGATAATAACAGTTCTGAAAAATCAGTATAGTTTCTGATTTTGATGATATTTCAGGACCTTTGGTGACATCACGGTCATGTGACTATGATTTCACCAGAGACCCTGCACTATGCGGGAGTCTAAAAGAGCTGAAGAAAAGAAGGCAGACTGCTAAGCCCTGTATAGAGAGTGTGTGTGTGTGTGTGTGTGTTTTTATTTGTGTGTGCTCTGCGTACATATGTCTCTGTATGTATGTGCTTTGTGTATAGATGTGTCTATGTATTTACGTGCTCTATGTGTACATATCTGTATGAATGTATTTGTATGTATATGTTCTGTTCATACATACAGTTTATGTCTATTCAATTGAAATCAAAAGTATCAACCATACAGTATTTAAAAAGACACATATGCATTTCATTCTCACTATCTGACATGAAATCAGAAAAAAACCTTTACTATTTTAGGTCAATGAGGATTACCAAAATGATTTATATTTGCCAAATGCCAGAATAATGAAAGAGAGAATGTTTTAAGGCATTTTTTTTTTCACTTTCTGCAAAGTCTAACGTCAACGTATACACTAAAGTGTACTTTACACGCTGCAATATCGCTACCGATATATCGACGGGGTCACGTCGTTAGTGACGCACATCCGGTGCCAGTAGCGACATTGCAGCGTGTAACATTAATGAGCGACGATCAACGATCACAAAATCGTTCAAAAATGGTGATCGCTGACACGTTGCTCATTTCCTTAATATCGCTGCTGCCACCGGTACGATGTTGTTCGTCATTCCTGCGGCATCACACATCGCTATGTGTGACACCGCAGGAGCGACGAACATCTCCTTACCTGCGTCCACCGTTAATGCGGAAGGAAGGAGGTGGGCGGGATGTTACGTCCTGCTCCTCTCCGCCCCTCCGCTTCTATTGGCCGGCCGCTTAGGGACGCCGCTGTGACACCGCTATGACGCCGAACGCACCTCCCCCTTAAGGGAGGGATTGTTCGGCGCTCACAGCGACGTCGCTGACAAGGCATGTGCGTGTGACGCTGCCGTAGTGATAATGTACACTACGGCAGCGACCACCAAATGTCGCACAAACGATGGGGGCGGGTGCTATCACGCTCGACATCGCTAGCAATCGCTAGCGATGTCGCAGCGTGTAAATCACCCTTAAGAGTACTATGCCTTTAAACAATATGGAACAGCCCATATGATGATGTCATGTCTTTAGAATCTTCTGATAGGTTAATTGGCAACATCTGAGTTAGAGACAGACCTGTGGATGTATTTTAATGCACACCTGAAACACGCTGCTTTTTTGTGTATCATCACGGGAAAGTCAAATGACATCAGCCAAGATCTCAGGAAGTGAAATGTGGACATGCACAAGTCTGGTTCATCCTTGGGTGCAATCCAGATACCTGAAGGTGCCTCATTCATCTGTACAAACAATTATAAGAAAGTACAAACAAGATGGGAAGGAGATGGGTTCTGTGTACCAGAGATGGACGTGCTTTGGTCAGACATATGCATATCAACCCAAGAACAAAAGCAAGAGACCTTGTGAAGATGCTGGTGAAAGCTGGTAAGATTGTGTCATTTACAACAGTGAAATGAGTAATTTATCAACATAGGTTGAAAGGCCACTCTGCCAGGAAGAAGCCATTACTCCAAAAGAAACATAAAAAGACAGATTCATGTTTGCAACTGCACACAGGAACCTTAAATTTTGAAGATATGTCCTGTGGTCTGAAAAAACTAAAATTGAACTGTTTGGCATAATGACCATTGTTATGTTTGGAAGAAAAAGGGAGAAGCTTTGATGCCTTCGAACACCAGTCCAATTATGAAACACGGGGGCGGCAGCATCATATTGTGGGGTTGTTTTGCTGCAGGAGGAACTGATGCACTTTACAAAATAGATGGCATCATGAGGAAAAATTATGTGGCAATACTGAAGCAACATCTCAAGACTTCAACCAGGAAATTAAAACTTGTCACACTGCCCGAAGAAGAAATGGCGAAATGTACGTTGGGGTGATGGGACGTGGAGTGAGTCATTCAATGTAAGTATTGCACAGTTTTTTATGTCTCTTTATGTCTCGTATGTTTGTTTCATCACAGCGGCTGGGCCCGCTACTCTAACCAGGGAGTAACATATATTCTGCACACTTTACTAGTAATTGGTATATAACTATCAGTGATTCAAGCACATCACTTGGCACTTTTTGGCATTATACAGGATAGCGGTATAAGGATAAATAGTATGGATGTCGCATATTAGAGTGTTCTTAATAGCATTGATTACTCCTTGACATACAGTACAGACCAAAAGTTTGGATACACCTTCTCATTCAAAGAGTTTTCTTTATTTTCATGACTCTGAAAATTGTAGATTCACATTGAAGGCATCAAAACTATGAATTAACACATGTGGAATGAAATACTTAACAACAAAGTGTGAAACAACTGAAAATAAGTCTTATATTCTAGGTTCTTCAAAGTAGCCACCTTTTGCCTTGATTACTGCTTTGCACACTCTTGGCATTCTCTTGATGAGCTTCAAGCGGTAGTCACCGGAAATGGTTTTCACTTCACCGGTGTGCCCTGTCAGGTTTAATAAGTGGGATTTATTGCCTTATATGTGTTTGGGACCATCAGTTGTGTTGTGCAGAAGTCTGGTGGATACACAGCTGATAGTCCTACTGAATAGACTGTTAGAATTTGTATTATGGCAAGACAAAAGCAGCTAAGTGAAGAAAAATGAGTGGCCATCATTACTTTAAAAAATGAATGTAAGTCAGTCCGAAAAATTTGGAAAACTTTGAAAGTGTCCCAAAACGCTACAAAGAAACTGGCTCACATGAGGAAAGGAAGACCAAGAGTCACCTCTGCTGCAGAGGATAAGTTTATCCGAATCACCAGGCTCAGAAATCGCAGGTTATTAGCAGCTCAGATTAGAGACCAGGTCAATGGCACACAGAGTTCTAGCAGCAGACACATCTCCAGAACAACTGTTAAGAGGAGACTTTGTGCAGCAGGCCTTCATGGTAAAATAGCTGCTAAGAAAACACTGCTAAGGACAGGCAACAAGCAGAAGAGATTTTTTTGGGCTAAAGAACACAAGGAATGGACATTAGACCAGTGGAAATCTGTGCTTTGGTCTGAGGAGTCCAAATTTGAGATCTTTGAATCCAACCACCGTGTCGTTGTAGAAAAGGTGAACGGATGGACTCTACATGCCTGGTTCCCACCGTAAAGCATGGAGGAGGAGGTGTGATGGTGTGGGGGTGCTTAGCTGCTGACACTGTTGGGGATGTATTCAAAATTGAAGGCATACAGAACCAGCATGCCTACCACAGCATCTTGCAGCGGCATTCTATTCCATCTGGTTTGCATTTAGTTGGACCATAATTTATTTTTCAACAGGACATTGACCCCAAACATACCTCCAGGCTGTGTAAGGGCTATTTGACTAAGAAGGAGAGTGATGGGGTGCTACGCCAGATGACCTGGCCTCCACAGTCACCAGACCTGAACCAAATCGAGATGGTTTGGGGTGAGCTGGACCGCAGAGTGAAGGCAAAAGGGCCAACAAGTGCTAAGCATCTCTGGGAACTCCTTCAAGACTGTTGGAAAACCATTTTCGGTAACTACCTCTTGAAGCTCATCACGAGAATGCCAAGACTGTGCAAAGCAGTAATGAAAGCAAAAGGTGGATACTTTGAAGAACCTAGAATATAAAACATATTTTCAGTTGTTTCACACTTTTTTAAGTATTTCATGCCACAGCATCTTGCAGCGGCATGCTATTCCATCCGGTTTGCATTTAGTTGGACCATAATTTATTTTTCAACAGGACATTGACCCCAAACATACCTCCAGGCTGTGTAAGGGCTATTTGACTAAGAAGGAGAGTGATGGGGTGCTACGCCAGATGACCTGGCCTCCACAGTCACCAGACCTGAACCAAATCGAGATGGTTTGGGGTCAGCTGGACCGCAGAGTGAAGGCAAAAGGGCCAACAAGTGCTAAGCATGTCTGGGAACTCCTTCAAGACTGTTGGAAAACCATTTCCGGTAACTACCTCTTGAAGCTCATCACGAGAATGCCAAGAGTGTGCAAAGCAGTAATGAAAGCAAAAGGTGGCTACTTTGAAGAACCTAGAATATAAAACATATTTTCAGTTGTTTCACACTTTTTTAAGTATTTCATGTCACATGTGTTAATTGATAGTTTTGATGCCTTCAATGTGAAACTACAATTTTCAGAGTCCTGAAAATAAAGAAAACTCTTTGAATGAGGTGTGTCCAAACTTTTGGTCTGTACTGTATATGTGAAAACTTTCTGACAAGTTCAATTTGTTCTAAGCAAGAAATTAATAGAATCAGGAAAACATCAAATGGCTCTTCATTCACATAGTATATGTATCTTGTTCATGAGAAATCTTCATTTTTCCCAATATATTAATGGATTGTTCTTTTTATTACTACTCTCCATACAAAAGAAGTAGTATTATTATAGGTAATACATAGCAAGTGCTTCTAGTAAGTGGATCTAGAGTAGTTAGGTCCATTTAGGCTGCTTTCACACATCCGGCTTGAGCTGTGCCGCTCAATCCGGCTGTGCAAGCTATGCAACGGATGCGGTGAAAACACCGCATCCTTTGCATAAGTTTTTTCCATGCGGCCCGTCCGGTTTTTGCTGCTTGCGGCATGCTACTGAGCATGCGCAGTGGCAAAAAACGCATGCGGCGGCCGGATGCGGTTTTTGCCGCATCGCGCCGCATCTGGCCGCCATAGGCATGCATTGAAAAATGCGCCGCATCGGCCGAATGCGGCGCGATGCGGGTTTTTTTGCCGCACGAAAAAACGTCCCAGGCAACGTTCCATCCGGCCGCCGCATCGGCTAAATCTGCCGCATGCGGCAAAAAAGGGACCGAACGCGAGCCCATGCGGCACAATGCGGCACTAATTAAAGTCTATGCAGAAAAAACGCAACCGGCAGCAAAAAAAAAACGGTTGCGATTTTCCTGCAAAGTGCCGGATTGTGCCGCATTGCAGAAACCGGAGGTGTGAAAGCAGCCTTACAGTATACTTACCTTGAGATTATGACCTTGCCTTATTCAATAATGTAGCAATATCTTGTTCTTTTTGTACTGTTCTTGAAGTGACTGGAACTTGATGACAACATGCTGCAGTGGCATATAGCAGGAATTACTTATTGTCTCTTGTAAAACACACTGTTTTATGCAGTGCCCATAACGGTTACAACTCTAAAATTCACCCTTCCAGATAGATGAGCATTTCTGAAGCCATTGCAAATCATAACTACTGCAGCTATATATCACACCAGTTTCCACATCCCCTTAGAGAGTTTGCTTTTTATCATTCAGTTTCATTTTGCTAGACTGTTCCATTTTATAAACTATAAAGGATAAGGACACAAGACGAACTAAACAAGTAAAAGTATTATTAAATGGGTTATCTTATTTTATACATATAAAAAAAAAATCATTTTTAAAAGGGATCTCCAGGGAGAAGTACATAGTGTCTGGATTGTACTAAAATGCAGAAATATGCATTGAAAATATAATGAACAGTGTTCTAATAGGCAGTGAAGGATAAATTGGAATCAGGGCACTCACCACTCATAAGTTTCACTTCTTTTATCTAAAGGGAACCAACCAGCAGGATTTTCCTATATAACGTAAAGCCAGTGCTATACTGGTGCTAGGATACTGAATGTAAGCATACATTTTGTTTTGAGATTAGGTGTTTTATTTCAGAAATATGTGCAAGTAATGTTCCAGCAAAGCACTGCTATTCGATTGACAGGTGCAACAGGGGCTGGAATATGTGGGTTGGGTCTAGCTATCTATTCCCATCTCGTCTGCCTGCCTGGTCTTCCTCCCCCTTAAATTCCGAGTAGCATTTGTAAGTATTGTGCTGCTCCTGTTCTTCTGGTTGCGGTCAATGGTACGTTGGTTCATTAGGGGAGCATTGGTTGAATGGAGAACTGGTGGGCTAGATACTGAAATGTTTAGGCCTGAAAAGCGTGGTCAACGTTTGTGCCCTTGAAAGCCAAAAAAATGATATTTTGATATTGCTGAGAAAGCCCTGGAGAATCAGGAAGAACAGCTGACCTGGAGATGTATCACCATCTGGTACTAGTGGGCTAAAGTAATCAGAGGTCAGATTTTGGACTCTTTGTGGGCTACAACTAAGTTGTTAGACTGAGGATGAGTCAGTTTTGTGGAGTTTTGAGGGGTTATGAAAAATGTCAACATACTAATAAGCTTAGGATAGTCTGGTCGTGAAACAGACCTAAACCCTGGGAAAACTACAATCTAGGAGGAATGCATGGGACATCTGCCTGGAATGATGACTGGCCTGAGGTCTGTAGTATGGTTAAATTGATCAAGCCTTTTGGTGTGGTGGAAACACTGGGAGTGTATAGAGAGATTGGTTCAGGAAAGACTAGTAGGAATTACCCAAGGAGCAGCATTACCTCTCAAACTGTTTGTACACAGACAGTTTTGTTGAAAAATCGAACTGTAGGTTATAGAATTAGCATACATAAAAACTGTAGAGACGGCACGTTACACTGGAAAATGTGTCACGGCAATCAATGTTGTTAGCATAACATGTTGATCTAATGTTAAGCACATGAACGTCATGCTATATAAATAGCAGAGATACTACTTTGCATTGCACTGCAGCGCTTCACTAGATTCTTACAACATCTTTTCTGGAACACTATCCAGATGTCTGTGCGAAGTCAACACTGACCTGAAGTCCATGTGAGTAAAGGTACCGTCACACTAAGTGACGCTCCAGCGATCCCACCAGCAACATGACCTGGCAGGGATCGCTGGAGCGTCGCTACACGGGTTGCTGGTGAGCTGTTGATCTCACCAGCAACCAGTGACCAGCCCCCAGCCAGCAGCGACACGTGGAAGCATGCTACGCTTGGTAACTAAGGTAAATATCGGGTAACCAACCCGATATTTACCTTGGTTACCAGCGCACACCGCTTAGCACTGGCTCCCTGCACACCTAGCCACAGTACACATCGGGTTAATTACCTGATGTGTACTCTGCTACGTGTGCAGGCATCAGGGAGCCGGCTTCTGCGGACACTGGTAACCACGGTAAACATCGGGTAACCAAGAAGCCCTTACCTTGGTTACCCGATATTTACCTTCGTTACCAGCGTCCGCCGCTCTCACGCTGCCAGTGCCGGCTCCCTGCTCCCTGCACTCCTAGCCAGAGTACACATTGGGTTAATTACCCGATGTGTAGTCTGGCTATAAGTGCAGGGAGCCGGTACTGGCAGCGTGAGAGCGGCGGACGCTGGTAACAAAGGTAAATATCGGGTAACCAAGGTAAGGGCTTCTTGGTTACCCGATGTTTACCGTGGTTACCAGCGTCCACAGAAGCCGGATCCCTGCTCACTGCACATTTAGTTGTTGCTGTCTCGCTGTCACACACAGCGATGTGTGCTTCACAGCGGGAGAGCAACAACTAAAAAATGGTCCAGGACATTCAGCAACAACCAGTGACCTCACAGCAGGGGCCAGGTTGTTGCTGGATGTCACACACAGCGACATCACTAGCAACATCGCTGCTTCGTCACAAAAGTCGTGCCTCAGCAGCGATGTTGCTAGCGATGTTGCTTAGTGTGATGTGGCCTTAACCTTAGAGAGACTATTATAACCATTATATCTAAAGTCTATTCACATTGTGTTCTGTAATGTTCAAATAACAGCACAACCTAAAGTGAACTGCAACCACCATGCTCCTCTGTCTTATATAAGATTTGTAACCGTCAATCTCACTGAGCCACTGTGGTTCGAAGAATGGAAAAAGAAAAACATTCCTCATTTACTCCAAGGAACAGGCTAATGCATATTAAATGAGGACTAGAGATGGGTGAAACCGCAGATGTTTAGGTTTGACGGTTCTGGACGGACTTTAAAAAAGTCAAGTTTGGGCCCAGACTTGCACTCCAAACATGAGCCCGGATGCCAAACCCCATAAAAGTCTATGGAGACGCAAACTTTATTGATATAAAATGGTGTTAGAGCTAGGGGGCTGCAAAAGGAAGCAAAATAAGGATTAGAGCATGACAGTTATACTTACTGAGTCTCCGGGCAACTGTCACACGGCTTCCGGTGATTGGTTGTAGTCAGACTGCTGGTATGTCGGCATCTGTCATTGGTTGTAGAGTGGAAAAATAAATAAATAATTTGAAAAAAATGGAATAGGGTCCCCCGTATATTGATATCTAATGCAGATAACGCAAACAGCTACAGGCTGCAGCTCCCAGCTGTGTGCGCTATCTTGGATCTGTATCAAAACACTGGGGATCACATGTGGCTTTTTTAAAATTATTTAAATAGATAAGTTTAAAAACTGGCATGCAATACCCCCAATTTTGCTACCCAGTCAAAATAAAAGTGGACAGATGTGGACTGGTATTCTCAGGTTGGAAATGTGCATGGTTGTTGGGCCCTCCCCAGCCTACTAATTGCAGTCCGCAGCCACCCCAGAATTGTCACCTATATTAGTCAGCTGACATGTGCCTCTAACAGCTATGTGTGGAATAGAGATACGCCCACTGCTATTAACTTGTTAAATCCCTCTTGTAAATCTCTGACAGCGGGATTTAACACATGCCAGGTGGGAACGCAACATTCCCGACTCCCATTGGTGTGCCCCATGACATCAACACGGGACACCAATGCGTCTATCATGATGAACTTTCTGTGACTGCCAGCTGCGAGCTGGCTTTCATACCAGATCATGATTTCAGCTATACAGAACAGTGCTGATGAGCTGATGCAGCTTCAAGACTTTTAAGAGGACAAGTAAATACAATAAAAAGTTTTTTTAAAAAAATATGAAAAAAACAAAGTTTAAATCTCCCCCCTTTTGCCCTACTGAAAATAAAATAATTAAAAAAAATAAAATACACATATTTGGTATCCCTACATTCACAATTGTCTGATCTATGAAAATATAATAAAATAAATAAATAAAAAATGGCGACAGAAGAGAATTTTGTTTTCTTTTTTTTTTTTTTACAGATTTCTGAAATTTTTTCACTAATAAAATACAGTCATATGAAAAAGTTTGGGCACCCCTATTAATGTTAACCTTTTTTCTTTATAACAATTTGGGTTTTTGCAACAGCCATTTCTGTTTCATATATCTAATAACTGATGGACTGAGTAATATTTCTGGATTGAAATGAGGTTCATTGTACTAACAGAAAATGTGCAATCTGCATTTAAACAAAATTTGACCGGTTCAAAAGTATGGGCACCCTTATCAATTTCTTGATTTGAACACTCCTAACTACTTTTTACTGCCTTACTAAAGCACTAAATTGGTTTTGTAACCTCATTGAGCTTTGAACTTCATAGGCAGGTGTATCCAATCATGAGAAAAGGTATTTAAGGTGGCCACTTGCAAGTTGTTCTCCTATTTGAATCTCCTATGAAGAGTGGCATCATGGGCTCCTCAAAACAACTCTAAAATGATCTGAAAACAAAGATTATTCAACATAGTTGTTCAGGGGAAGGATACAAAAAGTTGTCTTAGAGATTTAAACTGTCAGTTTCCACTGTGAGGAACATAGTAAGGAAATGGAAGACCACAGGTACAGTTCTTGTTAAGCCCAGAAGTGGCAGGCCAAGAAAAATATCAGAAAGGCAGAGTAGAAGAATAGTGAGAACAGTCAAGGACAATCCACAGACCACCTCCAAAGACCTGCAGCATCATCTTGCTGCAGATGGTGTCAATGTGCATCGGTGAACAATACAGCGCACTTTGCACAAGGAGAAGCTGTATGGGAGAGTGATGCGAAAGAAGCTGTTTCTGCAAGCATGCCACAAACAGTCGCCTGAGGTATGCAAAAGCACAATTGGACAAGCCAGTTACATTTTGGAAGAAGGTCCTGTGGACTGATGAAACAAAGATTGAGTTGTTTGGTCATACAAAAAGGCATTATGCATGGAGGTAAAAAAACATGGCATTCCAAGAAAAGCACTTGCTACCCACAGTAAAATTTGGTGGAGGTTCCATCATGCTTTGGGGCTGTGTGGCCAATGCCGGCACCGGGAATCTTGTTAAAGTTGAGGGTCGCATGGATTCAACTCAGTATCAGCAGATTCTTGACAATAATGTGCAAGAATCAGTAACGAAGTTGAAGTTATGTAGGGGATGGATATTTCAGCAAGACAATGATCCAAAACACCGCTCCAAATCTACTCAGGCATTCATGCAGAGGAACAATTACAATGTTCTGGAATGGCCATCCCAGTCCCCAGACCTGAATATCATTGAAAATCTGTGGGATAATTTGAAGCGTGCTGTCCATGCTCGGTGACCATCAAACTTAACTAAACTGGAATTGTTTTGTAGACAGGAATGCTCAAATATACCTTCATCCAGGATCCAGGAACTCATTAAAAGCTACAGGAAGCGACTAGAGGCTGTTATTTTTGCAAAAGGAGGATCTACAAAATATTAATTTCACTTTTATGTTGAGGTGCCCATACTTTTGCACTGGTCAAATTTTGTTTAAATGCGGATTGCACATTTTATGTTAGTACAATAAACCTCATTTCAATCTAGAAATATTACTTAGTCCATCAGTTATTAGGTATATGAAACTAAAATAGCTGTTGCAAAACCCTAAATTGTTATGAAGAAAAAAGGTTAACATTAATAGGGGTGCCAAAACTTTCTCATATGACTGTACTGTGTAATATATATATATATATATATATATATATGGTATCTGCGTACTCGTACTGCCAGGTCAGTTTTACCACATAGTAAAAATGGTGGATAAAAAAAAAAATGATGTCTTTCAAAAATACAACTTGTCCCGCAAAAAACAAATTCTCATATGGCTATACTGACTGAAAAATTAAGAAGTTATGACTCTTGGAAGACGGGAGGAAGAAACAAAAGTGCAAGAACGGAAAATGGCCATGGCGTCAAGGGGCAGATTCTTAACAAATAAATATTACATACGGATCCTCATAAGGTTGAAATTTTTCTATGGATTCTAATGAGACAATCTTTTACACGCTTGTGTATACGTCATATGTTTATTAAAGGATTGGATAGCAAGGCTATTTTCTTCCAAAATCCCTGCCACATTGGTTGTCCACAGATCGAGTGTAGTGTTTAGAGATGAGCGGGCCCATGGAAGTTCAGTTCATCGGGTTCAGCTGGACTTTAGATAAAGTTCGATTTGGGACCAGGACTTGACCTGAACCCCAATGGAAGTCACTAAATGGGTGGTTCGTGTCTCCGCCCACATGCAGCCAGCCATAAACAGAGCACTTCCGTCGGTGGTTTTTTTTTCTGTTTTTTGGGGGGCACACTACAATTGATCACACTGTTGCTACCCCCAGGGCGCACTGTTCAAGCACTACAAGCGGTTCGCAGAGCACTGAGTGCATCCGATCACAGCAATGTTTCCGCGAGTGTTTTGCATACATAAAGCATCCAAACTCTTGGGGTTTTTTAAAGTCTGTGTTCAGTACGAACCCCGAACTTTGGGTTTGTTCCTCTTTAGTTGCGTTGCATCTCAACCAACTTCATTTACATTGACTTGAACTGCAATGTCCAATGTAACCCATGGGCATGCATGGCACTATGGAAGAAAACCGCTTTGTTTTTTTCCAGTTTGCACAACCCCTTTAAAAAGGGGCCTGACACATATCATGTAAGGAAGGGAATGTCAGAAAAGTTAATTTCAATATTTCCAGCTATCATAGTTTACAAATCCATATTAATGCAGCTCAGTATCGTGCAGAGTATAATGTATCGCTACAAACACCTGACACTACTCCATCTAAATGCACCGGGATCAGGTGGCACAAAACACAAATCTACCATGCATATTTAGAGGTCCGTGAAATGTCTATTGTATCCTGTTTCTCCATATCACCCACAATGTCCGGCATGTAACATTATCTTACATTTTTAATTGAGACTTTGGCAGTTCATGTGGAAAGCAATAACAATTGTGCAATTCAGTTATTATTTCCTGCATTGTTCATTAACCATCTAGCTGCCAAAACCAGAAGAATTATGGCAAAAAACTAGGAGATGGCTGTCAGTGAATTACTGTGCAATTACCGATTTCTCTTTAAAGACAGTTTAGTGATGAAATTAAAATATGAAAATTGTGGTTAATGTTGAAGATCCTGGAGGCTTATAGCTATTGTGCGACAAAGATAACTGTGCTGGCATTTCATTTGGGTGGACCCCATGCTGTGTTATCTTTTGCAAAGCAGTAAAAGAATCACTTACTGTCTTGTTAGGAATGAGAAAGTCAGGTGTGACATGATTAACTCAACATTGTTTAATGTTGTTTCTACTAATCAGCGAAGATCAAACTGTCAACTGAATTCCCAGAGCATAAATAATGAAAATAAACACCGGTGCACAAACGAGCAATCCAACTCCTGAAACAGAGTAGGATATATCTCCAGTGTATGATGCATCTGAAATGGCTGTAATAGTACAAGAATACCTGAAGTGACAACTAGTAATGAGCAAACTCTACCATGATAGGGTGCTTGGTACTCGTAACAAGCAGTTGGATGCTCAAATGGCGTGTACCGAGTAAAATGGAAGTCATTGGGGGACTCAAGCATTTTTCTGGAAGATTATCCTAAAAAAAATGCTTGATGGATGGGTACTCAAGTTTCACCCATCCGAGCAGCCACCTGATCTTAATGGGTACCCAAGCATGGTAGTGTTTACCCGACATTAGTGACAACTGAGGATTATGACCATTTTGGCAAGGGTGCGGTCACACGAGCCATATGACTCGCACGAGTATCAAATCGCATCACCCGACACATCCGCACACTCTCCGGACAGGAGCATCTCAGCTGCATAGAAATACATGCAGCCGACATGCTCCTGTCAGGAGAGTGTGCGGCCATGCTGGGTGATGCGATCCGATACGTGTGTGAGTCATATGGCTCTTGTGAACTCACCATAATCTTGAATATACTGCCAACTTTATACTATCTGTCTGACTCTTGTGACAGATGGACATCTAATTAAAGTGGGATCACATCTTCAGCTCACAAATATCAAGTTCTAAGAATCTTAAGAAACATGAGTTTGGATATGGGTTTGGAATATGGGTTTAAAGTGCAGACTCTCAGCTTTAATTTGAGGGTGTAGACAATAAAATGGAAAACTCATCAAGAGGATCATTTATAATCAATTATTTTATTGAAACATGTAGTAAAGTAGTTAAATTAACGCTATTAAAGATACAGTATAAATATGATATATGATGAACTATGAACAAACATATGTACAAGCCACATCAGATATATAGGGGGAACAGAAATAATGGTTTTGTGAATAATAATTACATATAAGTTAGTCCACGTGTAAAGATACAGCTAAAAACATCTTGTCCATAGTCAACAGATCAATAAAGATCAGACAAAAATGTATAATTCAGGCAGAAACACTTCATGGAGAACATATAGCAGATGTCAATAAAAGTACATACCATGTAAAAAATACAACACGTTGAGAAAGCTACCAAGCAAACATTGATTTCAAATGATCCTCTTTGTTAGTTTTCTATTTTGTTGCCTACATATTTACCATTTAAGTCTCCAAACTTAATATCTAGTATTTAACATTGAACATGTTCAGGTATTTAATTTGTGAGTATTCACCCCTAAATGGAGTAAGGGTTTAGGAATTACAGCTCTTTTTACCCCCTTACCACCCAGCTTGTTTTCACCTTTCGCATGATTGCCAGGACGTATCGGTAAGTCCATTAGTGGGAACGCACCATAATATAGGAAATTCCAGTAAGCCCAATATCATGAAATGCTTAATATGTCAATGCTTCTTTTTCAAGAAACCAAAAGTAATTGGACAATTATTTCAAAAGCTCTTAAATGTGTAGCATGAGCTATCCCTCATAAATCCATCATCAATTAAGCAGGTTAAAGGTCTGGAGCTGATTCCATGTGTGATATTTGCATTTAAAAGCTATAGCTGTAAAGCCGAAACATGCAGCTAAAGCAGCTCCTAATGGAACAGGAACAGACCATCATTAGGCTGAACAAATAGAGATAGCAGATATTTAGAAGTCAAAAATCAACAGTTTTGTATTTTCTGCAAAAAGAGCACAGTGGTGAGCTTGAGAAATCAAAAAGGCCTGGACATCCACAGAAGACAACAGTGGTGAATGATCACAAAACCCTTTCCATGGTGATGATAAAACACCTTCACAACATCCACTCAAGTGAAAATACTATCCAGGAAGTACAGTTGAAACCAGAGGTTAACATATACTATCTATAAAGACACATATACATGTTTTTCTCACTATCTGACATGAAATCAGAATAAACCTTTCTCGTTTTAGGTCAATTAGGAACCAAAATTATTTATACTGGGGTTTTTTTGATAAATTCTATGTTCAGTACAAACACCGAACTTTACTTTTCAGGTTTGCTCATCTCTAATTATTTGCATTTATTTATGAAAATATCTCAAATTTAGCAATAAATTTGTACAATTCACAATTTTCAAAGTTTGAATTTGTATGCCCTTAAACCAGAGAGTTATACCAGACAAAATACTTATTAAATAACATTTCCCACATGTCTACTTTACATCAGCACAATTTTTGAAACTTTCTTTTCCTTTGGAAATTAGAAAGGTTAAAAGTTCATCAGCAATTTATAATTTTTCTAACAAGATGTACAAAACCATTTTTTAGGGACCACATCAGATCTGAAGTGACTTTGAAAGGCTTATGTGACAGAAAATACTCAAAAGTGACCCCATTCTAGAAACTGCAGCCCTCAAACTGCTAAAATCCACATCTAATAAGTTTATTAACCCTTCAGGTGCTTCACAGGAACAAAGCAATGAGGAAGAAAAAAATGAAAATTTTACTTTTTCCTACAAATATGTTATTTAGCCCAAAATTTTGCATTTTCACATAGGGTAACAAGAGAAAATGCACCATTAAATTTGTTCTGCTATTTCTGGTTAGTACAGTGATATTCCCATGTGTGGTGGAAAACTACTGTTTGGGTGCACGGTTGGGTTTGGAAGGAGTGCCATTTGACTTTTCAAACACAAAATTGGCTGGGATCGATAGCGGACGTCATGTCACATTTGCAGAGCCCTGATATGTTTATAAAGTAAAAAACCCCACAAATGACCCTATTTTGGAAACTAGAACTCTCAAGGAATTTATCTAGATGTGTGGCAAGCACCTTGAACCCATTGTTGCTTCACAGAATTTTATAATGTTGAGTCAAGAAAATAAAAAAAATCATATTTTTCCCCAAAAATTGTTGTTTTAGCCTTAAATTTAGTATTTTACAAGGGTAATGGGAGAAAATGCACCATACAGTTTTTTGTACAATTTCTCCTGAGTACGTTGATATCTCATATGTGGTAGAAAACCACTGTTTGGCTGCACAGCAGGGTTCAGAAGACAAGGAGCACTATTTGACTTTTAAGGCCCAGTCACACTAAACAACTTACCAGCGATCCCAACAACGATCCAACCTGATAGGGATCGCTGGTAAGTTGCTAGGAGGTCGCGGGTAAGATGTCACACTAGCGACACTCCAGCGATCCCACCAGCAACCTGACCTGGCAGGGATCGCTGGAGCGTCGCTACACGAGTTGCTAGTGAGCTCACCAGCAACCAGTGACCAGCCCCCAGCCAGCAGCGCCATGTTGAAGCGATGCTGCGCTTGGTAACTAAGGTAAATATCGGGTAACAAACCCGATATTTACATTGGTTACCAGCGCACACCGCTTAGCACTGGCTTCCCTGCACACCTAGCTACAGTACACATCGGGTTAATTACCCGATGTGTACTCTGCTACGTGTGCAGGCAGCAGGAGCCGGCTTCTGCGGAGGCTGGTAACCACGGTAAGCATCGGGTAACCAAGAAGCCCTTACCTTGGTTACCCGATATTTACCTTCATTACCAGCGTCCCAGCACTCACGCTGCCAGTGCCGGCTCCCTGCTCCCTGCACACATAGCCAGACTACACATCAGGTAATTAACCCGATGTGTACTGTGGCTATATGTGCAGAGAGCAGGGAGCCGGCACTGACAGCGTGAGCGCAGGGACGCTGGTAACGAAGGTAAATATCGGGTAACCAAGGTAAGGGCTTCTTGGTTACCCGATGTTTACCGTGGTTACCAGCCTCCGCAGAAGCCGGCTACTGCTGCCTGCACATTTAGTTGTTGCTCTGTCGCTGTCACACACAGCGATGTGTGCTTCAAAGCGGGAGAGCAACAACGAAAAAATGGCCCAGGACATTCAGCAACAACCAACGACCTCACAGCAGGGGCCGGGTTGTTGCTGGATGTCACACACAGCAACATCGCTAGCAACATCGCTGCTACGTCACAAAAGTTGTTCGTTAGCAGCGATGTTGCTAGCAATGTTGCTTAGTGTGACGTGGCCTTTAGAGTGCAAAATTGGCTAGAATAGATAGCGGACACAATGTCGCGTTTGCCGATCCCCTGAGACGCCTAAACATTGCAAATCCCCTCCCCCCCAAGATACTTCATTTATTAAACTATAACCTTGAAAGTATTTATTGAAGGATGGGATGAGCATCTTGAACCCATTGGTGCTTCACAGAATTTTATAATTTTGGGTCGTGAAAATGAAATATTAGGTACAAATTTTTAATTTTTCACAAACAGGAGAAAATGGACAACATTTGTTAAGCAATTTCTCCTGAGTATAGCAATACCTCATACGTGATTGGAAACTACTTTTTAGGTACAGTGCAAAGCTCAGAATTGAAGGAGCGCTATATCGAAGTGCATATTTGACGGTTATGGTTTGTGGGTGCCATGCCGCATTGGCAGAGCCGCTGAGGTGTGAGACCAGCAGAACAATCCACCAGTGACCCTATATTACAAACTACATAATGTTTTACCATTAGATGGTGAAGAAAAAATAATTAAATTCTTACACTTAAAATGTTGTTTTTGCCTCAGATTTAAGTTTTCACAAGGGAAATGGGTAACAATGACTGCATAATTATTACACAACTTCTCGTAAATGTGACCATACCCTATATGTGACTGTACAATATTGCCTAGCCAGACGACGAGACTCGGGAGGGAAGGAGCACTATTTGATTTTTGTAGCAGAGTCCCCTAAAATAGTTTCCACCCTTCATATACAGAGTCCTTAAATACCAGAAGAGCAGAAATCTCTTTCAAATGACACCAGTTTGGAAATTACACCCCTCTGTGAAATCATCTATGGGTGTAGTGATGATTTTAACTCCATTGGTGTTTTTCAGTAATGAACAGCAATGAATGTTACTGAGTGAAAATGGAAATTGCCATTGTACTCCCCAGTACATTGTGATGCCCCTACATTATGCCCAGCTTGAGCCTCTGGTGACCTGCACCCTATAAGTTAAGCAGACTTTCCTCACTGGAGTAATGCAAAATGTGTGGACACTAACTGCAGTTTAGATGCACTTTGGGGCTCAGAATGGAGGGGAACATTAGGATTTGGGACCGTAGACTTTGCGGGATTTCTTTTTTTGGGGAGGAGCTATAGCACTTTTCCAGAGCCTTTGTGCTACCAGTAATGTGGAAGCTCCTTGTATTTCTGTTAAGAGTTGTTGAACCTTAGTGTGGAATTGTTTCTTGTAGGTTGAGTAGAAGCTTTGATTGGTGGCATGTTGAGGTACACAAAACATTTTGGAACAGTTCACATTTATCCTGTGTTCTATGCTGAGCACTTACATCGGAGTTTCTTTCTAAATCTGCAAAATCCGTGCTTCAGGTGAAATTCCCGAGGGATCCACTCATTAATTGGGCAGAAGAGTTACTCTGTGTGGCTTCTGTTCAGTGGTATCCGACTTTTAAAATACAAGTGCATCTCAATAAATTAGAATATCATCAAAAAGTTAATTTATTTCAGTAATTCAATACAAAAAGGAAATGCATATATTATATAGAGTTATTACAAGCAGAGTGATCTATTTCAAGTGTTTATTTCTGTTAATGTTGATGATTATGGCTTACAGCCAATGAAAACCTGAAAGTCATTATCTCAGAAAAGTAGAATAATTATCACAAAACACCTGCAAAGGCTTCTTAAGCACTTAAAATGGTTCTTTAGTCTGCTTCAGTAGGATACACAATCATGGGGAAGACTGCTGACTTGACAGATGTCCAGAATGCAGTCATTGACACACTCCACAAGGACGGTAAGCATCAGACGATCATTGCTAAAGAAGCTGGCTGTTCACAGAGTGCTGTATTCAAGCATATTAATGGAAACTTGAGTAGAAGGAAAAAGTGTGGTAGAAAAAGGTGCACAAACAACCAAGATAACCGCAGCCTTGATAGGATTGTTAAGAAAAGGCCATTCAAAAATTTGGGGGAGATTCACAAGGAGTGAAATGCTGCTGGAGTCAGTGCTTCAAGAGCCACCACACACAGATGTATCTAGGACACAGGCTACAACTATAGCATTCCTTATGTCAAGCCACTCATGACCAATAGACAACGCCAGAAGCGTCTTACCTGGGCCAAGGAGACAAAGAACTGGATCATTGCTCAGAGGTCCAAGATGTTGTTTTCAGATGAAAGTAAATTTTGCATTTCTTTTGTAAATCAAGGTCCCAGAGTCTGGAGGAAGAGTGGAGAGGCCACAATCCAAGCTGGTTGAGGTCTAGTGTGAAGTTTCCACAATCAGTGATGGTTTGGGAAGCCATGTCATCCACTGGTGTTGGTCGATTGTGTTTTATCAAGACCAAAGTCAGCGCAGCTATCTTCCAGGAACTTTTAGAGCACTCCATGCTTCCCTCTGCCGACAAGCTTTTTGGAGATGGAAATCTCATTTTCCAGCAGGACTTGGCACCTGTCCACACTGCCAAAAGTACAAATACCTGGTTTAATGATCATAGTATCACTGTGCTTGATTGGCCAGCAAACTCGCCTGACCTAAACCCCATAGAGAATCTATGGGGTATTGTCAAAAGGAAGATGAGAGACACCAGACCCAAAAATGCAGACGAGCTGAAGGCTGCTATTAAAGCAACCTGGGCTTCCATAACACCTCAGCACTGTCACAGGCTGATGGCCTCCATGCCACACTGCATTGATGCAGTAATTCATGCAAAGGGAGCCCCGACCAAGTATTAAGTTCATTTACTGTACACACTTTTCAGTAGTCCAACATTTCTGAGTATAAAATCTAAAATTTTAAAAGTTTCAGTTTGTCTTATATAACATTCTAATTTTTTTAGATAACTTGTGAGTTTTCATTGGCTGTAAGCCATAATCATCAATATTAACAGAAATAAACTCTTGAGATACATCACTCTGTAATGACTCCATATAATATATGCGTTTTCCTTTTTGTATTGAATTACTGAAATGAACTTTTTGATGATATTCTAATTTATTGAGATGCAACTGTATGTAGAAAAGAGGTGGTTAACCGCACTTATGTGCTCCTAAAAAGAAGGGCTCGACCAGATCACAGGCCAGAAGCAGTCCAACGTGTCAATCTCATCTGCCTCATTATAGGGAATCTTGCATCTGGGGTTCCATCTGAATCACGCATTTTAGAGACTTACATTGAAACCCCGATGTAAGCGTTCAGCATAGAGCACAGGATAAATGTGAGCCAAGTCTTACTACAATTTTTGTGAGTCAGAATAAACATTTATTTTTTACGCAGTTTACCATGCAGTATAAGTGATTAGGACAATTACAGAGATACCAGAGTTACATAACTTTTTTTATGTTTGGCGACTATCACACACTAAAAAATGCTTTTTACTTCCCAAAAAAGTTTTTTTCATCACCTTATTCTAAGAGCTAAAATAGTTCTATATTTCTACCGTCAGAGTCTTGTGAAGGTCTTGTTTTTTGTAAGATGAGTTGACATTTTTATTGGTACCATGTTCAGGCACATAATATTTTTTTTTATCACTTTCTATTCCGATTTTTGAGATGCAGAATGATAAAAAAACAGCAAATCAGAAATTCTTTTTGAGGGCTGGGGGGTTTATGCCTTTCTTCATTTGGTAAAAGTATAAAGATAGCTTTATTCTTTGGGTTAATATGATTACAACAATTTGAGATTTATATCTTTTTTCTGTTTTGCCACTTTTACACAATGAAAACAATTTTATAGAAAAAGTATTGCTTTTGTATGAGTTTATTCTGAGAGCTATAGCTTTTATATTTGTCCACTGATAGACCTATATGGGGTTTGCTTCTTGTGGTACACAATTATGTTTTACCATTATTATTTACATTTGTATTTTGAGCACTATTATTTCAGAGATATGATGAAAAAACATAGTTTTTTGCCATTTTTATATGGTGTTCACTGTAGGGGTTAAATAGTGTGACAGTTTTATAGATTGTGTTGTTCTGGAAGTGGTGATATCAAATATATGTAACTTTTATTATTCTGATCACTGGTGTCATGTGTTGCAATAGACATGTATTGCAATACATGAGACCTGTCAAATTACACTGACAGAGCGCTTGTCACTGTAATCTGGCCTAACAGGCCATCATACCTGACACACCAGGAGGTCACTGATTGACTTCTGGGTTCCATGACAGCCATTGGCTACCCGTGTTTTTGTCATGGCGGTGCCGATGGAGGTAAGATATGAAGCCCCCTTCTTTCCACAATCTTCCAAATGCCATGATCGCTATTGAACGCGGCTTCAGGAGAGTTTATCTGCCAGGGGCGGTGCGGGTGCCATCCCTGGCTATAACTACTGGACATCTGGCCATGATCATGCAGTTATGTGTTGATATTTGAGCACCTCCTGACCGATTATGATGTGATTGGTCAGTCAGATTAACTGACCGATCAGAGGGATGTGAGTGCAGGGGCCAATGACAACTTACCCCACATGGTAAGTTGTCAATGACAGCTGTTGGCATGGAGCTGTCACTGTGTGTTTATTGGGGTTTTTTAGTCATAGCGATTCTGGGGGTTCAGGCAGTAGAGAGTACCCCAGTCAGTAAGGAGAGGATGCCGAATATCTTGCATGTCATGAATCTGTTGAATATGGACTTAACTGAAAGTAAATGGTGCGGTGTTAAAAAAAACCCTCATGTTGTGTGATTGCTGCATGACAGTTCCTGTGGATGAGGATGGGAAAATGGAAGCCGACTCAGAGGAGCAAGTGAGTGACATGCGGGGGTGGCGGGAAGCCTCACTTCAAGTGTATGGACCGAAGTGCTGGTCAGTTTGTGAAGAAAGCTCCACCTAACGAGAAAATGGCCGACCCCTTTACGGAAGGAGTGGGCAGTCTAAAACACCCATTAACAAAAGAGAGCCAAAAGTCACTCTAATGTCCCTCTAAAGGTCCACTATTTCTAGCAAAAGTCAGGTGTAAACTTCCAGGTTGTGGGATCCCAGAACCCTTTGCGGCCCTCCTAGCTGTGAAAGAGCAAGACCTTGCTCTCTGCATTATCCCATCCCTGATGCGTCCATCCTTTACTAAGCTGTTATCTAATGGTAACACCATTAGAATGCTTACTGTTCAGTAATATTCTATTAAATATGTGGCAATGTGGGGGGTAGTGCAGAGAGTGAGATCTTACTCTTTTGCTGCAAGAGTTACAGTGGGGATTTTGGGATTTCATTCTGTTTGCCGGAAACCCACAGCCCAGAAGTTTGGACCTGATGTTTGCTTGAAAATATCTGAGGCTGCCCACTCTTTTCTTATATAAAGATTGCAGCCCCATACTTCTGATAGGCAGAAGAAAACAAGCAAAGCCATTGTTCAATAATTAATTAAAACCCAGAATTATTTTTTTTCAAGTTAAAAACGTGTATCTAATGAACAGTGCCGTAACTAGAGTTTGATGGTCCCCGGTGCAAAGTTCGGACCTGGGCCCCCCCCTCCACGTCCACCGACACTTGGGGTACAGGACAATGACACTAACACTCGGGGTACGATATAATGACGCTGACACTTGGCTCTTACCCTCAGCATCCAGATTTACCATGATCTGAAATCCCTCTATCAGCACCCAGCTTTCCTATGTTCTGATATCCATTTTGTCCTCAGCACCCAGCTTCCCCAGGCTCTGCTATACATCTTTCCCTCAGCACCCAGCTTTCCCATATCAGAGCATGGGAAAGTTGGGTGGAGAGAGATGTATAGCAGAGCATGGGAAAGTAGGGTGCTGAGGGAAAGAGCTCTTTTCCCTCAGCACAAAACATTCCCATCCCATGCTTGTATCTATGTCCCCCTTGTATATAGTTCTCCAAATACTATAATGGGCCCCGCATAGCTTTCCATATAGTATAAAGGGTCCCACATAACCTATCATATATTAGAATGCAGCTATATAGTCCTCCATGTATTATAAGGCATTTCCCATAGTTCTCCATGTATTATAATTCACCCCACAGTCCTCCATATATTATACTGTACCACATAGTCCTCCATATATTATAATGCACCCCATAGTCCTCCATGTATAAAGTAGTCCTCATAGCCCTCCAATTATTATAATGAATTTACCATAGTTCTCCATGTATTTTAATTCACCCCGTAGTTCTCCATATATTATAATTCCCCCCATAGTTCTCCATATATTAGAATGCACCCCATAGTACTTTTTATATTATACTGCACCACATAGTCCCCCATGTTTTATAATGCACCCCCATATTCCATGTATAAGGTAGCCTTCATAGTCCTCCATATATTATAATGTAGCCCCTTAGTCCTATATGTATTATAATGCAGCCCCATAAAACCTTCATATTGTGTTATGCAATGTAATGCACCCATATAGTTCATGTATAAGGTGTCCGTCATGTTGTATAATGCAGCCCCATATACCTCCATGTCTAATGCAGGTGTGGCGCCCGTGAGGCTACCGTCGCCACAGAAGATATTGCACCTCAGCCAGAGGTGTGGCATTCCATCCTGGGTAAGAATGGGGTCAACTGCCGGTGTATAGACAAAACTTGCCCACACCAATTGGTTGGCATACACCGGGTCAGAGATAGTGGCAGCAACCCCCATAGATTTAGTCATGGGGCTGTAATTCCCATTACTGGTCCCAATGGTGTGGGTGGGGTCTAGTCAGTGGGTGTGTGGGAGGAGTCAGAAAGAGTGAGTAGAAAAAGGGAACTAGGAAGTTCAAGTTTAGGCAGTCTGTCTGAAGGAGTAGAGGAGTGAAGAGGTGGGCTGTCAAGAGAGGACAGCAGATAGAGAAGACAGAGACAAAAAGAAGTTCCTGGTGGAGATCCTGGGGTCTAGTTAGGCCCAGGTGACACTGAAAGAAAAGAAGAAAGGATTCCAGGGCCACGGAAGGGCAATTTGTCCCATGACCTGTTCCACTGACAACATCGGGGGGAGGGATCTGGCTGCATTCAGGGACGGTCCCTAGACAGAGGGAAGAAAGACAATTCCTCAAAAGTAATACCGAAGGCCTGGGAGATCATTGCAAGCGCCCAGGGCCACTTCCCGCCACAGACCCCCGGTGAAGAGGGCAAGAGACGACTGCGGTCAGCCACCTTTGTACAGGCCCTGTGGGGGAAGCCTCAGACCAGCAAAAAACAGTTGAAGGCTAGGAAGCCAGTCAGAAAAGGACACACACAAAAGGGGTACACCGGGACTGACCCTTGACCTATCCGGGATCGGCGGCAGCCCCTGACAGCGGATCCTGGCATTCCGTGGGTAACCGGGCAACTGCAGTACTGAGACTGAACAGTAAGTAAAACATCTTAACTGCAAGCCCTGTGTCGTCTGGTTTCTCCTGCACCTCATCCACAAACACCATAGACTTTATCAAGCACCTAAAGGTTGCCCCGGGGTACCCGCTCTACCTGTGGAGAGCAAGAAACACCTCAGCTGCCATAACATCAGTCCCGGAGGTCCCTTCCAGCAGCTGTGGCTCCATAGCTGCAAATTACCTCAGGTGGCATCACGAATCATATATAAACTTTATTACCGTCTCCCTACTATCGCTGCCATTTTAATGGACTCCACCAGGGTCACGGAGTCGGGCCCCACCACCGCTGACTACCCTGGACATGTCCGACTCGACACCGAATCACCTAAGGCCCTGGGGTGGGCGAGTCATTTTTCTGTCGTCACGAACAGGATTTGAACAAGACCCGTTAACACGGGTGACGTGTGCCTTAAAGAACTGTGTTTAATAGACTGTGTCTGATTTGTGTGGAAACTAAAGCCGCCATTAGAACTGCTAAGCACGGGAAGAAGAAGGGCGTGCCTGAAAAAGAGCGCAAAGATAAGCTCTGCCCCTACGTGCTCTGTGGGAGTGTTGAAGAATGGCGCGCTAAGAAACTGATTGTCTGGCAGTTAATGCTGATGCTTGGAGGAAGAAGAAGCTGCCAGAATGTACTGGATAGTGGGCGGAGGAATGCAGTCCGTAGTGGGCTGGGTGGTGGCCTCGCGCCAGGGAGTAGTCTACCCCCCAGCCCCGCCTCTGGAGTGGAGAAGGGTGCAGCCGAGCGTTGGAAATGAACGCTCGAGAGGAGACACGAGCGGCAACTGGGAAGGCTGCAGGAGCACAATGGCGGAGTGCTCAGGACCTAGTACGCCCGGGGAGGCATGGGAGGAAGACTCCAATCCCGGCATCAACTATCGGATGATGGAGATGCGGCAGCTGGCCCGCCGGTTGCGGAAGCTTGTAGAGGAGGCCGAGCGGCAGGCGGGGAAAGGCGCTGGACCGGAGTGCACAGGCGACCCTCAGGCGGCATCCAGTGGAGCAGAGAGCCAGGAGTCCCAGGCCGCTGTAACCGGACCGGGTAAGGGGAACATTGCCCCCGCCGAGTCGAGCCGGGGATCTCCCGCAGCGCTTCTACCCAGTCCCCCGGCTGGTGAACCGGAAGCCCCCGCAGAACACCTCAGGGCATGGGCTGCCACCACGGAACCTGGGAGCGGAAACATCACTCCTGGCCGGCAGAGCCCCGATCTCCTCCTGGGGCCCTTACCTAGCCCTCCCACCGGGGAGCCCGGTGCCGTTTCCCCTGGAGTAAATTGGGATGCCACACCAGTCCGCGAGAGTGGACTGGCAGTACCCATACGGTCGGAAATGACCAAAGCGGCCACAACCCTGGTGTGCCAGTGGCAAATAGAACAGTTCAGGTTGGAACGAGAGCGCCGGGAGGCGAATCAGGCCAAGAAGGAGGCTGCTAACCTGGCTGACAAGGCTCGAATGCGGAAGACCAAGAGGAGCAAGCATGGCCCAGTCCAGAGGGGCCAAATTATAGACTTTGATTTAGAGAGAGGCTGGGGCTTTATCCACGAGCCTGGACTGGGCAAGGACATCTTTGTGTCCCGTCGGGACATAGAAGAGCACCTGCAGCAAGGTCACCCAGGGCATGATGTCAGGATTGGCGACCGCGTCAAATACTCACCCTTAATGGGGACCAGAGGGTGGTATGCCCTGGACATGCATGTCCACAGGGAGGATGCAGCACCAGTCCCCTCTTCTCACAGTCTAGTGTGAGTATCACAAGTCAAGGGACTTAGACCAGCCTGGCATTGGCTTTCATGCTGCCAGAAGATGAGCCCAAAGATTAAGTGAACAGAAATTTCATGTAAATAGCCCCTCCCTTGAGAACTCTTCTGCCCCTTTTGCTTTTCGAAGATGACCCTAACCCCCCCACTGTTTAAATATAACTGGGCCACTGGACTTTTAGTGGCCAATAATGTTAATATATAGTGTGCTTTTCTTAGGAAAATGATGTGTTGATGGACAACTGGGCCACTGGACTATGTGTGGCCAGGACTTTAATATGTAAATTGCACCAGTTGTGCACCCTACCAGAATTATGGTGGGAATGTACCTCGAGAAAGGTTGTGCATTTGGACAGTAAAGTGCACCAAAGACTGTAAAGCTGTTTAAAATGTTTTGCAATGTTCAAGAAAAAGTGCCTCCCATAAAGGGATGAAAAGTTTATTGTTATTTTAGCATACAAAAATTTTGCAGTTAACACCATTGTATTTTTGTTTCAGCCCGCGGACGTGCTGGGATTTGCTGTGGGGGAGTGTGGCGCCCCTGAGGCTACCGTCGCCACAGAAGATATTGCACCTCAGCCAGAGGTGTGGTATCCCATCCCGGGTAAGAATGGGGTCAACTGCCGGTGTACAGACAAAACGTGCACACACCAATTGGTAGGCATACACCGGGTCAGAGATAGTGGCAGCAACCACCATAGATTTAGTCCTGGGGCCGTAAGTCCCATCACTGGTCCCAATGGTGTGGGTGGGGCCTAGTCAGTGGGTGTATGGGAGGAGTCAGAAAGAATGAGTAGAAAAAGGGAACTAGGAAGTTCAAGTTTAGGCAGTCTGTCAGAAGGAGTAGAGGAGTGAGGAGGTGGGCTGTCAAGAGAGGACAGCAGATAGAGAAGACAGAGACAGAAAGAAGTTCCTGGTGGAGATCCTGGGGTCTAGTTAGGCCCAGGTGACACTGAAAGAAAAGAAGAAAGGATTCCAGGGCCACGGAAGGGCAATTTGTCCCGTGACCTGTTCCACTGACAACATCGGGTGGAGGGATCTGGCTGCATTCAGGGACTGTCCCTAGACAGAGAGAAGAAAGACAATTCCTCAAAAGTAAAACCGAAGGCCTGGGAGATCGTTGCAAGCGCCCAGGGCCACTTCCCGCCACAGACAGGTTTATCCTGCACCTCGTCAACAAACACCATAGACTTTACCAAGCACCCAAAGGTTGCCCCGGGGTACCCGCTCTACCTGTGGAGAGCAAGAAACACCTCAGCTGCCGTAACATCAGCCCCGGAGGTCCCTTCCAGCAGCTGCGGCTCCATAGCTGCAAATTACTACAGCTGGCGTCACGAATCATATATAAACGTTATTACTGTCTCCCCAATATCGCTGCCATTTTAATTGACTCCACCAGGGTCACAGAGTCGGGCCCCGCCACCGCTGACTACCCCGGACTAGTCCGGCTTGACACTTAAGGCCCTGGAGTGGGCGAGTCACAGGCAGCCCCCCATGCTCCATGTATAATGCAGGCAGCCCTCCATGTATAATGCAGGCAGCCCTCCATGCTCCATGTATAATGCAGGCAGCCCCCCATGCTCCATGTATAATTAAGGCAGCCCCCCATGCTCCATGTATAATTAAGGCAGCCCCCCATGCTCCATGTATAATGCAGGCAGCCCCCCATGCTCCATGTATAACGCAGACAGCCCCCCATGCTCCATGTATAATGCAGGCAGCCCCCCATGCTCCATGTATAATGCAGGTAGCCCAACCTGTGGCCATCGTGTAAACACTGATTTAAAACAAAAACAAGTTCTAATCTCTTTCCTCGTTCCCCCGCTGCTCTTTCCTCACCTCTCCTGCCCCCCCTGCTGCTCTGGTCGGCATCCTCCTGACCTGCGCTCTATGCTCTCAGCACAGCAGTCACACAGGAGTGACGTCACCGCACAAGCACAGGGGGAGAATGATGAAGCGTGGAGCTGCAAGGGCCACTCCATGCTTCATTGTTGCTCTGCGAGATGATGGGGGAGGGGAGTCTGGTGTCAGCGGAGGCGGCAGCGGGTCATATAGTGGTCGCGTGGTCTGCACCAGATCCGCGCAGCTACTCTCACGGAAAGGAGCTGGCTGCTTATCTGCCGGACGTCCGCGGGCCCCTAAGCTCCCGGGCTCTGTCGCAGTCGGGACCTCTGCGACCGCGATAGTTACGCCCCTGCTAATGAGATTCCACAAACAGAAGATCTTAACCTCGCTTAAGCGTTTTATGTACAACTGGCTCTTAATCATAGCAAATCAAGAAACAATAAATTACAGTTTCAATTAATTATTTAATTAATTAATTTTGGACACTGGCTTCACTTGTTTGCTTCTGTTTATCCACTACCTAGCAAACAGGAGTAGGAGAGCGAAATATTCCTCTGTCTACACACTGGTGATAGATACTCTTTAGAGGGCTTTTTCAGTTTAGTTCTCCAGTTGCATTTTGTTTAAATAAATCAAACTGTGCTTTACTTACCTTGCTTGGGTCCAATGTTGAGTCTCCATCTCATTTACTATATTAAAATGGACTACAAAAGCACAGAGAAATTGAAATAGTGAAAAATTATAAAACTTTATTGATGTGAAACCAGATAAAATCAATATTGGAAAAAGAGATGACCCAGAAATTGAGAGAAGAATGGGAGAAGGAAAGGGCAGAGAAAAGAGCAGACAGGCCAATTCCTGCTAGCACTGTTCTGATCCCACATTATTCTCGAGATTGTACCATTTACTGTAGCAGGAATTGGCCTCTCTGCTCTTTTTTTTGCCTTTTCCTTCTCCCATTCTTCTTTAGAAAACATATTTCTAGAGATATCTTATCATATGCTAATGAGCGCAGGGACTAGTCGCAAGGGCGTTAGTTCCTGCGCTCATTCCGTCCTCTTAGCAGGATTTCTGATCAGCAGTGACAGCGGACACAGGTACGTACAACACCGCTGGTGATGCTGCATTGAATAGCATGTTAGCATGTCCCTGTGGGCGTGCTAACATGCTAAGAGGGCAAAATGAACTCAGGAACTAACGCCCTTGTAACGAATCACTGGCTTCATTAGCATATCATAAAAGATCTTTAGAAATACTTTTCTAAAGATCTCTTTATGTATGCTACTAGATACAGGGACGGTTAGGCACAGATTAGCAATTTGTACCCAGAACTGCTCATGGTTCTGGGTGCATATTGCACCTGACAGGTTCCCTTTAAGCTATTATTGTATTACGTTTATCGAAATGTCCCACTATGTAATATTCAATTTTTCTGTGATTTTTCTGTGGGCCAGCTGTTGCAAGGAATATGCTGAGCTGGATATAGCTTATCAAAGTTTCTATTGGCAAAATAACCTGTTTGCTGCAGGAGCAGACCAGAAAGTATTAGCTGACAATGAGAGCAGCCACATTTTGTAAAAAGTTGTGGTCTCCTATAAGGCGGGTGTGGTCAAGGCTTAACCCCTTCACCCCCGGCCACTAAAACACCCTAATGACCGGGACATTTTTTGCAATTCTGACCAGTGTCACTTTGACAGGTTATAACTCTGGAACGCTTCAACGGATCCTGGCGATTCTGACATTGTTTTTTCGTGACATATTGTACTTCATGTCAGTGGTAAATTTAGGCCGATACTTTTTGCGTTTATTTGTGAAAATTTAGGAAATTGTGCGAAAATTTGGAAAATTTCACAATTTTCAAACTTTGAAAATTTATGCCCATAAATCTGAGAAATATGTCACACAAAATAGTTACTAAATAACATTTCCCACTTGTCTGCTTTACACCAGCGCAATTTTCGAAAGAAATTTTTTTTTCGTTAGGAAGTTAGAAGGGGTCAAAGTTCATCAGCAATTTCTAATTTTTCCAACAAAATTTACAAAATATTTTTTTTAGGGACCACATCACATTTGAAGTGACTTTGAGAGGGCTAGGTGACAGAAAATACCCAAAAGTGACCCCATTCTAAAAACTGCACCCCTCACACTGCTCAAAACCACATCCAAGAAGTTTATTAACCCTTTAGGTGCGTCACAGGAACCAAAGCAATGTGGAAGGAAAAAATGAAAATTTTACTTTTTAACACAAAAATGTTACTTTAGCCATAAAATTTTCATTTTTACAAGGGAGAAAAGAGAAAGTGCACCCTACAATTTATTGTGCATTTTCTCCTGAGTACGCTGATACCCCATATGGGGTAAAAATCAATTGTTTGGGTGCACGGCAGAGGTCGAAAGGCAAGGAGCGCCATTTGAATTTTTGAACACAAAATTAGCTGCACTCATTAGCGGACGCCATGTCGGGTTTGAAGACCCCCTGAGGTGCCTAAACAATGGAGCTCCCCCACAAGTGACCCCATTTTGGAAACTAGAGCCCTCAAATATTTTTTCTAGATGTTTGATGAGCACTTTGAACACCTGGGGGCTTCACAGAAGTTTATAACGTTGAGCCGTGAAAAGAAAAATTTTTTTTTTTACCACAAAACTGTTGCTTCAACTAGGTAGCTTTTTTTTCACAAGGGTATCGGGAAAAAATGCAACATAAAATGTATTGTCTATTTTCTCCTGAGTACGCAGATACCTCATATGTGGTGGAAATCAAATGTTTGGACACACGGCAGTGCTCGGAAGGCAAGGAGCGCCATTTGAATGCAAAATTAGCTGCACTCATTAGCGGACGCCATGTCAGGTTTGAAGACCCCCTGAGGTGCCTAAACAATGGAGCTCCCCCACAAGTGACCCCATTTTGTAAACTAGAGCCCTCAAATATTTTTTCTAGATGTTTGATGAGCACTTTGAACACCTGGGGGCTTCACAGAAGTTTATAACGTTGAGCCGTGAAAAGAAAAAAAATTTTTTTTACCACAAAACGGTTGCTTCAACTAGGTAGTTTTTTTTTTCACAAGGGTATCGTGAAAAAAATGCAACATAAAATGTATTGTCCATTTTCTCCTGAGTACGCAGATACCTCACATGTGGTGGAAATCAATTGTTTGGGCGCATGGCGGGGCTCAGAAGACAAGGAACGCCATTTGACTTCTCAAACGCACAGACGCAGTGCACTGATCGGCCGCTGCAGGAGGCACGGTCGGATGAGATACAAAAAATGCTGGGGATACAGAAAAAAAAAAAAAAAGTCACGCCAAAAATTGAGCAGGGATGTTGATCCGCGCTCAGCGGGACGCACGGACAGATGCGATACTTTTTTTTCCGTATCCCCGACGCTTTTTGTATTGCATCAGTCCGTGCGTCCCGCCAAGCGCTGATCAGGGATGCACATAACGGATCGGCATCCCTGCTCAATTTTTGGCGTGACTTTTTTTTCCGTATCCCCGATGCTTTTTGTCACGCCAAAAATTGAGCAGGGATGCCGATCCGTTATGTGCATCCCTGATCAGCGCTCGGCGGGACGCACGGACAGATGCGATACAAAAAGCGTCGGGAATACGGGAAAAAAAAAGTCCCGCCGAAAACTGACCACGGATGCAGATACGTTATCTGCATCCCTGATCAGCGTTCGGCAGGACGCACGGACGCATGAGGTGTAAAAATAGAAAGGGGATAGAGGAAAAAAAGAAAAAAAAAAAAGTTATACTCACAGTACCCAGAGGATTAGCAGGAGGAACAGCTTTACAGGAGCAGCTTTACAGGAGCAGCAGGCAGGAAGTTGGACAGCTCAGCAGAAGACCCAGGAAGAAGGACCCAGCGATGGAGGCAGATGTGATCGGCCGGTGAAGACAGGTAAGAGGACGTCGGGGGGACAGCAGAGGGGGAGGGGGACAGCAGAGGGGGACGGGGACAGCAGAGGGGGAGAGCAGAGGGGGAGGGGGAGAGCAGAGGGGGAGATACCGGAGGAGCTGCAGAATAGAGATCACGGGGGAGGCCGGCAGATTGGGATGTCTGGGGGCAGACCGGGATGTTTGGGGGCAGATCGGGATGTCTGGGGGCAGATCGGGATGTCGGGGGGGGGGGCAGATCGGGATGTCGGGGGGGGCAGATCGGGATGTCGGGGGGGGCAGATCGGGATGTCGGGGGGGCAGATCGGGATGTCGGGGGGGCAGATCGGGATGTCGGGAGGGGAAGATCGGGATGGCGGGGGGGCACATCGGGATGGCGGGGGGGCAGATCGGGATGGCGGGGGGGCAGATCGCAGGGGGCACGGGCAGGGGCCATTACGGGAGCGCGCAGGAGCAAATCACAAGAGCGCGCAGGGGCTGCAAGAGAGCAGGGGAGGAGGGATACCGGAGGAGCTGCAGAATAGAGATGGCGGGGGGCAGATCGGGATGTCGGGGGGGCAGATCGGGATGTCGGGGGGGCAGATCGGGATGTCGGGGGGGGCAGATCGCAGGGGGCACGAGCAGGGGCCATTACGGAAGCGCGCAGGGGCTGCAAGGTGAGCACAATACTCACCGCTCCTGCTCCTGCGACGTGACGTGACAGCAGCGGCAGCAGCAGCGGTGGCGTGGTACCACTAGTACCAGCCAGTGCTGCACGCTGCAGACATGTTGGGGGAGGGTCCCCAGACCAGCACAGGCCTGGGGAGGGCGGCCACCGGCAGATCAGACCGCCCCACTGCACACTGATTGGAGCGATTGCGCGTCATAGCACGATCGCTCCAATCAGTGCTGCAGGGGGGGGGCCACGGTGTCTGCTTGCTTCCATCCAATGATCAGAGCTGCTGCAGCTCCAGTCCTAGCTGGATTTTACAAGATCACACTATTTTTGGCATTTTTTATTGCCGAAAACAGCGTGATCAATGTGATTGGCGGTTCCGAATTGAACAGCCAATCACATCGATCGCCTATGGGGGGTGGCGATGCCACCCCCCCTGGGGTCAAGCAAAGGTCCCCTGCTGTAAGAAACAGCAGGGGACATCATTTGAAAGCCGTTGCTATGGCCACGGCAATCAAATGAAGTTTAGGCCGTAAAATTACGTCCCTGGTCGTTAAGTCACGTTAAAATAGGACGTAATCTTACGGCCCGCGGTCGTGAAGGGGTTAAAGGGGTGGTTCACCCATATTTTTTTTATTGTTTAGATCGATATTATATTGAGAAACAATGTTTCTCTCAAATAACTTGTGTTGGCAATAGTGCCTGTGAGAGGCGCTATTGCAGATTGCTGTTCCCCGCTCTGGTAACATCACGTCAAGTGCCGCACACGTCACATCCGTGCAGCTGGCTGCATTCTTCCAGACTCAATGAGCTTTGAGCGGTTTCACCGCTCGTCACAGCCCATCTGCTCCCTGATCCCTCCTCCCTCACAGCAGAATGCTGGAAGCAGGAAGACGCGCTGTCCTGTGAGGGTGGAGGGAGGAGGGAGCAGGGAGCAGATGGGCTCAGTTAGTCTGGAAGACTGCAGCCGGTCGCAGGGATGTGATGTGTGCGGCACTTGATGTGACGTCACCGGAGCGGGGAACAGCGGTCTGCAATGGCACCTCTCACAGGCACTATTGCAAAACACAAGGTATTTGAGAGAAACATTGTTTCTCAATATAATATTGAACTAGACAATAAAAAATATGTGTGAACCACCCTTTTAACTTTGGCATCCAGGCCTATCCTTACTTACATTCCTGCTACTAGGGTCTATTTGTCAATGGTTGACACTAAAACAATCTGTTAATCTTTGTTGAAATTTTCTTTATGTGCAATGACAATATGCTTTATAGTGAATTTGATGGTGGACATGTCCCCTTTTTCTAGTTTACAAAGCATTAACCATGACAAAATTTCTGCAAATAAAATGGTTCCTTCAAAAGAGATGTCCACCCATGAGGAAATTTTCAGCAAGCCCTACAGCTCGCATAATTTATATCAGTTAAGTTTAGGTTCCTGTTATTGTCTCTAGCAGTCATCATGTGACTACAAGTATGTGATTTGCATAGTAGTGGCCATGTGTCACCTAGTCTCAGCCATTTCTCTACTACCGTATTTTCGGCACATGACCACAATTATGCAAGTTGCATACTTACAGTTATGTGATGACTATTGGAACCAGCAAGTCGAGCGTGAATCCTAAAGGTATGTAA
Organism: Anomaloglossus baeobatrachus; assembly: GCF_048569485.1. Lineage (NCBI taxonomy): Eukaryota > Metazoa > Chordata > Amphibia > Anura > Aromobatidae > Anomaloglossus > Anomaloglossus baeobatrachus. The sequence continues at coordinate 490,731,571 of NC_134355.1, forward strand.
ATTACATAGAGGTAGGATTCAGCAAGCTGGAGAGTTTGCCAATAATTCACTCAGGGTTGGACAACCTTTTTAACTTTGTTTGGTGATTTTTTTTTTTTTAACTTGGGCATCTAGGTATTTTAACCTTTGAAAGGGAACCTGTAAAGTGTAAAAAGCTACAGATATGGGGTTAGTCTGCAGGTTAATAGTGCCACATGGTGGCTGGCTCAAAACTCGCCGAGTGTCAGAACTACTTCTGACACTGTTCACACAGCAGAGTCGGACAGTACAAACAATGCTGCTTTTGAGTTGCACAGACCAGGTTCAAGCGTCGACCAGCTGTGCTTTTGTTAGTAATCAGGCTTGCAGGAGTTAATTTCTGCTAGCCTGTGGATTGCTGTTTGAGTCACATGTTGAAGGAGACCTATCACAGTCGCCACTGCCGTTTTTAAGATGGTGGAGCCTGTTCTCCCATGCCGATGATAGATTTATGCAATCCCGGTCATTGTGCTTTGTTATCCAGTTGCTGGTGAACGTTTGCGTGCTGTTTGGTGTGTTGTAGAAATACTCTTGTTATCAGATTATTTCCTCCCTTCTTTTAGTTTCCTCCTGATCATGTATTGTCCATACCACTGTGTGTGAGTTTGAGTTTTGTTTTTTCCCCATCTGTTTATTTGTGCCGGATATACTACTCCCCTTTCCCAGACCCCTACTGGATGGAATGAGGGGGCCACTAGACCAGGGTTGTGCTGGAACTAGGGCAAGGAAAGCGGTCCAAACATCGTCACCTTCAGAAGTACCTTTGGGATCAGGGTCAGCTAGGGTTCCCCTAACCTGAGAGCCAATTTAGACTCCCCTGTCCCTGGAGGTCCCGTCACACCCCATGACAAATAATGTTTTGAAACTGTCCGGCGCCTGCAAAATACATCCCACTGCATGGGGGAAATTTACTTTATTCCTCACCGGCAGAGTTCAGGTTTCAGTCACAGGATGGCACTGGCACAGGTTCAGTCACTGCTCTGTGTATAGAGAATGGCAGTTGTAACCGTGCCCCCCGCACAGACTGACAGTCGCTCAATATTAGAGCCATCACTCTCAAGAAACAGAGCGGTGATTGAACTGGAGCCATTCTCATGACTGAAATCCTGAATGCTGCAGGGAGGAATTAAGTTAATTTCCTCCCAGAAACAGAATTCAATGAGCAGATGCTGAACAGCTTCCAAACACTGCTAACCTGCAGATTAACCCCATATCTGCAGGTTAATAGTGTTTTTAAACGTGACAGGTTCATTTAAAAAATTTGCTTTAACAAACGCGTTTTAAAATACATGTACAGCCTGACACTACACATTATTTTATTTTTTTGGGTGTATGCAAGACAGCTCAAACCAGAGACCTATCTGCTGACAGCATTGATTCATGGTGTTGACACTCATCAGTACAGAGCAAGGTACTAGTTGGCTGACTGAGATGCCTTGGATGCAGGTCATGGGGAATACTTTCTCTCATTGAAGAGACTCAACTCAGTCTGGAGACTTATTTTCAAGGCAATGCTCCATGGGTAAAAATAGACCAAGTAGCTCAAACCAGGAAAACTAGAGACCCATCTATAAACATCACAGTCAACGGGGACGGGGTGGGGAAAAATCACCTGGGACCCGCCTTGGACTATTCACCTCCAGTCTTTCAAAGTATGTTTACTTTAAAGGCCAACAGCTTTTAAAGTGTATTCTCAGAATTGTGATAGATATATATATATATATATATATATATATATATATATATATATATATATATATATATATATATTGTAGCGGGGTGGGGGTCCCCCAGGACTACAAAGACGCCGTGACTCAAATAGTCCGATCCAAACAGCTTTATTGTCCTCGCTGTACATGTAAATTCACCCGGAACACAGCCGGGTTATGCACCGTCCATACGGGTCCCCGTCACACAGGCACCCCTTGCCGTAGGAGACGGTCTTACGATACCCCGTTCGGCTGTTCCAGGAGGGTCCACAAACTTATAATCGTTCCACGCAGGCCTGGAGCTTTTCCAGGCTTCCGGCTCTGCAGCTTACAGAGCAGACTCTATTACAAGTTCATAGAGGAAGTTTAACCACTTTCCCCACTCTCTGGCACCTGGTAGCAGACACCTCTAGCTGAGGTTCCTTCTCGGCCCCAGGGCCCTCTGCAGACCACTGGGTCTGTGTCTCCTCCAGGAGAGGTTCGGCCCTACAGCCCTGGTCTGGCTGCACTCACCTCAGTCTCGACTCGGACTTAATATTGGAGTCCTGTGCTCAGCCTCCACACAGGTTGCTCCATGCAGAGCTCTCGGCTCTGCTCTCACTCTCTCCCAGCACACACGCTGGAAGTCTAGAGCTAGTCTCTAACTAGACTACCCTAGACACACTCCACCCAGGTTCTGAGACTGGATTGCTTTAACCCCTCGAGCCACACCCACAGGTGGAGGTCTGTGATTCTCAGCCCTGCACAGCACCTTGGGATTATTAAAGGGAACCTGACCCTTATGTGCAGCAAGAATCCTTTGTGTCCCATAGCAACCTCTTCCGTTTAGATATCGCAGGTACCTTCTCCACTGTGACATATAGCGACCATTTACCACATTGGTGGTCGCTACCTCACATATCCCCCCCCTCTGTTCAAACCTGTAGGGTTGAACACTCGATACCCCACAGGGCCCCCGAGACAGGGCATCAGGGCCACTGTGCGCTAACAGGCAAGAGGGCCCTTTAGGACACCCTCGAGCTCCTGTTCCTGCCAGACCGTCCGTCACCAAACCCTGCACAGGAAACCCACTTCTCAGACACGGTCCCCGGCCAGACCCATCCCTTCAAGGCTGTCGCCCACGGTCTGTGGAAGAGGGAGACTCCCCCTTAGTCGGCACCATCGTCCTGTCAGTCCCTGAGCTAATCTGACCACTAGAGGCCTCACTATCGAGGGGCCTCTGCAGGGAGATGATAGAAGAGGCGCCATAACTAGGACCTCCGCATGATCCGATCACAGATCTCTCGTGGGCTCTTCTTCCCGGGCATCTTCGTCTGGGTCTCGCATAGCGTACTTGCTTGTCAGCGTCTTTGGCTAACGCTGCAGCACTCCTTTCATTCAGTCCTTCAGATTGTGTCTCGCAGGACGGAGACCCTTCAGAGTCCGTTCTATAGCCTGATAAATATCCGGGTCCTCTGTGACCCCGGCTCATTTTATCAACAGACTTTCTTTCGCCCTCTGAGGTAACCCGTTCATCGAGCGGGCTACCTTCCTCTTCTGGGCCATAGCCCCTATATGGTCGCCATCCCACATCAACTTGGCGGAGTTGGTTCGCAATTCTCTGTCTTTCTAAATTCAACTGGTTTAAGTCATCCAAGTATCCCAGGCGGTATTCTAGGAGGACTCGTATATCTGCAACACACTCTGTCGTTTCCCGCAATGGCACCGGGAACCATGCCGACTTCACAGGGTATCCTGGCTTCATTATCAATATCAATTCTTACTCTCGTCACGCCGGTTTTATCAACAATCTCCTGCATGGCTCTTCCATGTCGTCCAAGAAGCCTCATAACCATCTCTTTGGGCACTTGGATGCTCTCTTCAACAAACTCCAATAACCGTCGAGCTGTCTTCAACGCTTCTGCAGTTTTTCCATAGATACGGAAGGTTCCGCTGTCTTTTTCGAAGTGTACAGCTGTAACCCCTGGAACCTCCCTGGCTTGCTTAATGTTACTTCTTTGCGCTCTCAATGCCAGCCCGATCAATGTTGTCTTCACAACCACCACTTCTTGAAACCCTGTGGTCAGCTGTGCCAAGCGTCTAGCGTCTTCATCCTTCTTGGCAGTGATGAGCCACTTCGTACGAAGACACCGAAGGTGCATGTCACTTAGGATGGCCACTCGCTTCTTTGTGACGTCCCTAAAAGAGCACACCACCAACCGATTAGTCTCTGCAGCAAAGTACACTTTACAGGCCCCTACTGCCTTCTGGAATCTCTCATGCACCTTCTCACTGGCACAGGCTTCCCTTAAGTCTTCCGGCACGTCTATCCAGCACTTGAAGACTGGTCTGCTTCCTTCACTGTCAAGGACACTAGACTGTTGCTGAGGTCTCTTGTCTTCCTCCATATTCTCCATCAAAGGCTTCACCTGTTGAGTTACACACGCCTCGGGTTTCAGGCTCTTAGCTGAGCCAATCGCCTTGTCTTCAATCTTAGTCTTACCCACTGAGTCAGTCAGGTTCTCAGCTCCTGTTGAGACCTTACGTCTGATCTTCACCTCTTCCTCAGAGGCTCTTTCCACTTTTACAGCACCAGCCGTGTCTTGGGACTTCACTGCATTCCCTCCAACGTCCTCTTGGGTCTCTGCAGTGTCACCCTCTGCCTTCTCTTGGGCATTTACAGCATCCCCTTCTACCAGGGTGTCACGCCCTTCAGCACGGTACTCTGTTCTTCTTAGAACCTTGGCACCATTTTCAACATTCAGCACCTCAACACTGGGTAGCTTATCGGTCCGCTCACCAGGACCTTTGTGGATTTGTACTCCACCAACACTATCTAGGTTTACTTCTCCTATATTACTCTGTAGGATGTCATCTCCTACAGCGCTTTCATCCGACAGACCACCAGCTTCATGCTTGGAAATTATAGAAGACACCGCCATTACTTCTTTGGTCGGTTCATTCCCTGCAATTTCACCCTGCTGAATTCTGTTGTTACAATGTGTCAGTTCCAGCACAGACACATCTTTCTTTTGCATGATGTGGCTGTCCGACTCTACATTAGCGGTTGCTATCGGTAACGTGCCTTTCTCAACCTCTGTACACTCAGATTCTGGAAGGGAATCCGCACTGTGGGCAGAAATACACAAAATAGTCTCTACCTGGTCCATATTTTCGGAGGTTGTAGCTAGCTTCGCCCCTCTGTGCCTGTTGCGCCTTCGGCGACGGGAGGAGGATTTCCCCTCTTTGCTCATCAGTATGTCACTGTACTCATTTGTCTCTTTAGTAACGTCAGTGTCGATTCTGGAGTTGTCGTCACTCCCCCTGGTGTTCTGTACTACCACGTCCCCACTTAACCAGGTGTCGGACCCCTTGTCTGGAGCTCTCCCGTTTTTAACTGTCACACTATCATTTGTTACTTTAACGGTCATGTTACTAAGTTGGGCATGTCCCCCATTATCTTTGGTCACCCCTAACTTAGGACTGTCCTTACGTGGAGGTACCTCCTCCTCCGTGTACCTCAATGTCCCACCGGGAACCTGTATAACCTCTTGCGGAAAAGAGGCTTCCGTAGGCGGGAGCCGACTTATTCCTGTGCAATCGGTCCCGGACTCTGTCTTCCATAAGTCCCGAAAGAACTCAAAGTCCTGTCCTATGATAACCGGACATAGCAGATCTGGAGCTACACCCACATCAGGGCGCCCCATACGTTTGGCCGTCTGAATCATCACCCTGGCCAGAGGATATTCTTTAGTGGTCCCATGCACACAATGTCCTTCTATTGTCCTACCCACCAAAAAAAATGGAGATCGGACATGGGTCTCACTAAGGTCAACTGGCTACCCGGGTCTAACAGACCAGACACACTTACCCCATTCAAGTCCACTGAGCACTTCTGTGGCCTCACATCGGATGTATAGCCTATACCGCAGGTAGGACATAGGTAAGGCAAATCCCATTGCCCCTTGCTATAGTCCCTCTGTTCGGATTTTGAATGCTCCACCCCCTTGTGGATCACCACCGCTTTCTGGGGTACCGCCCCCTGTTGGGTAACTACCCCGTTCTGGGCCTCCGCCCCCTTTTGGGCAACCACCCCTTTTTGGGACTCCGCCCCCTTTTGGGCAATCACCCCTTTTTGGGACTCCGCCCCCTTTTGGGGTTTCCATGCAATGTCCTTAGCCCCCAGTTCACACTGTTCGCTTTTATCTCCCTGGGCACCCAGTGTCCATACTGGCCCCCGAAGGGAACGCTCAAACTTGTTCATGGCTGCGACATCGCTACACTCTGACAGCTCCTGCTGTTCCACCATGTCCACAGGGACCATTCTCTCTTTTTGGCTTTCAGCCCCCACTGCTGTCGCTGGACCTCCTGGCCCATGCTGTTGGTGCTGCTGACTCTGTAGCAGCTGGTTCTGGAGCTCCTCCATGCTGCAACGAGAAGAAGAACAGGAGGGGCGCTCCAATGGGTAATACCCGGTGGTCAAAGATGGGGGGGGGGATAGAGAACCACTAACCTTTCCGGGTTGTACCGCCCGTACAACCAGGGTCTCCAGCCTGTGGTGTATCACTGCTCACCAAGCAGGGCCTCGCAATTCCGGCTGGCCTGGAACCTCCAGTCACTGGTCTCTCACCACTGCAGACCCACTGATTCACCGCCAGCAGCTGGAGCACGCTGTCCCTGTTCGTGGACCCGCCGATCCACCGCCAGCTGCTTGAGTGCGCAGACAATTTTCGTGGACCCGCCGACCCACCGCAAACCGTTTCAAAAAATTTTCGTGGACCCGCCGATCCACAGCAAGCAGTCCGTATCCACAGGAATATGTCCTATGCCGTTGCCCCTAGCAACCAGGCTGCATGCCCGCGTTCTCCACCATAATGTAGCGGGGTGGGGGTCCCCCAGGACTACAAAGATGCCGTGACTCAAATAATCCGATCCAAACAGCTTTATTGTCCTCGCTGTACATGTAAATTCACCCGGAACACAGCCGGGTTATGCACCGTCCATACGGGTCCCCGTCACACAGGCACCCCTTGCCGTAGGAGACGGTCTTACGATACCCCGTTCGGCTGTTCCAGGAGGGTCCACAAACTTATAATCGTTCCACGCAGGCCTGGAGCTTTTCCAGGCTTCCGGCTCTGCAGCTTACAGAGCAGACTCTATTACAAGTTCATAGAGGAAGTTTAACCACTTTCCCCACTCTCTGGCACCTGGTAGCAGACACCTCTAGCTGAGGTTCCTTCTCGGCCCCAGGGCCCTCTGCAGACCACTGGGTCTGTGTCTCCTCCAGGAGAGGTTCGGCCCTACAGCCCTGGTCTGGCTGCACTCACCTCAGTCTCGACTCGGACTTAATATTGGAGTCCTGTACTCAGCCTCCACACAGGTTGCTCCATGCAGAGCTCTCGGCTCTGCTCTCACTCTCTCCCAGCACACACGCTGGAAGTCTAGAGCTAGTCTCTAACTCAGGGGTGGGGAACCTCCGGCCCGCGGGCCGTATGCGGCCCGCCATGACCTTTTCTGCGGCCCCCGGGCACATTCCACAGTCCACAGAGCTCGGGAGGCAGCAGCGTCTTGCTTGCTGCTGGCCCTTTAAACCCTGTATGGCTTACGTCCTCATGCTAGCGTGAGGACGTACTTTGTGGGTGGAGTAAGCGCTCAACTCGCTCTTTTTCCACAGAAGAGAAGCTACTACCTCAGCGTCCGACAGGTGTGTTTGTGCTCCCATGCCTGTGTGTGCCCCTGCACATCCCCACTGCAGCCTGTGCTCCGTGCAGCGTCCCATCCACCTTGCGCATCCCCACTGCAGCCTGTTCTCCGTGCAGTGTCCCGTCCTCCTCGTGCATCCCCACTGCAGCCTGTGCTCTGTGCAGCGTCCCGTCCTCCTCGCGTATCCCCACGGCAGCCTGTGCTCCTCACTCTCACCCACGGCAGCCTGTGCTCCTCACTCTCCCCCACGGCAGCCTGTGCTCCTCACTCTCCCCCATGGCAGCCTGTGCTCCTCACTCTCCCCCACGGCAGCCTGTGCTCCTCACTCTCCCCCATGGCAGCCTGTGCTCCTCACTCTCCCCCACGGCAGCCTGTGCTCCTCACTCTCCCCCACGGCAGCCTGTCCCCCTGTGGCCTCCCCACGGCAGCCTGTGCCCCTGTGGCCTCCCCACGGCAGCCTGTGCCCCTGTGGCCTCCCCACGGCAGCCTGTGCCCCTGTGGCCTCCCCACGGCAGCCTGTGCCCCTGTGGCCTCCCCACGGCAGCCTGTGCCCCTGTGGCCTCCCCACGGCAGCCTGTGCCCCTGTGGCCTCCCCACGGCAGCCTGTGCCCCTGTGGCCTCCCTACGGCAGCCTGTGCCCCTGTGGCCTCCACACTGCTGCCTATGCCCCCCTGGTATGTCAGAACCCCTAGCAATGTCCTTATATTTCTCCCAGCCCTCCCAAGTGATATATAATCCTCCCTAGTGATGTCTAGTCCTCACAGCCCTCCCCAGTGATGTCTAGTCCTCGCAGCCCTCCCCAGTGATGGCTAGTCCTCGCAGCCCTCCCCAGTGATGTCTAGTCCTCGCAGCCCTCCCCAGTGATGTCTAGTCCTCGCAGCCCTCCCCAGTGATGTCTAGTCCTCGCAGCCCTCCCCAGTGATGTCTAGTCCTCCCAGCCCTCCCCAGTGATGTCTAGTCCTCCCAGCCCTCCCCAGTGATGTCTAGTCCTCCCAGCCCTCCCCAGTGATGTCTAGTCCTCCCAGCCCTCTCCAGTGATGTCTAGTCCTCCCAGCCCTCCACAGTGATGTCTAGTCCTCCCAGCCCTCAACAGTGATGTCTAGTCCTCCCAGCCCTCCACAGTGATGTCTAGTCCTTCCAGCCCTCCACAGTGATGTCTAGTCCTCCCAGCCCTCCCCAGTGATGTCTAGTCCTCCCAGCCCTCCCCAGTGATGTCTAGTCCTCCCAGCCCTCCCCAGTGATGTCTAGTCCTCCCAGCCCTCCCCAGTGATGTCTAGTCCTCCCAGCCCTCCCCAGTGATGCCTAGTCCTCCCAGCCCTCCCCAGTGATGTCTAGTCCTCCCAGCCCTCCCCAGTGATGTCTAGTCCTCCCAGCCCTCCCCAGTGATGTCTAGTCCTCCCAGCCCTCCCCAGTGATGTCTAGTCCTCCCAGCCCTCCCCAGTGATGTCTAGTCCTCCCAGCCCTCCCCAGTGATGTCTAGTCCTCCCAGCCCTCCCCAGTGATGTCTAGTCCTCCCAGCCCTCCCCAGTGATGTCTAGTCCTCCCAGCCCTCCCCAGTGATGTCTAGTCCTCCCAGCCCTCCCCAGTGATGTCTAGTCCTCCCAGCCCTCCCCAGTGATGTCTAGTCCTCCCAGCCCTCCCCAGTGATGTCTAGTCCTCTCAGCCCTCTCCAGTGATGTCTAGTCCTCCCAGCCCTCCCCAGTGATGTCTAGTCCTCCCAGCCCTCCCCAGTGATGTCTAGTCCTCCCAGCCCTCCCCAGTGATGTCTAGTCCTCCCAGCCCTCCCCAGTGATGTCTAGTCCTCCCAGCCCTCCCCAGTGATATCTAGTCCTCTCAGCAATGTATATGCCCTCAGCATCTCCTGTGACGTATATGCCCTCAGCATCTCCTGTGATGTATATGCCCTCAGCATCTCCTGTGACGTATATGCCCTCAGCATCTCCTGTGATGTATATGCCCTCAGCATCTCCTGTGACGTATATGCCCTCAGCATCTCCTGTGACGTATATGCCCTCAGCATCTCCTGTGACGTATATGCCCTCAGCATCTCCTGTGATGTATATGCCCTCAGCATCTCCTGTGATGTATATGCCCTCAGCATCTCCTGTGATGTATATGCCCTCAGCATCTCCTGTGATGTATATGCCCTCAGCATCTCCTGTGATGAATATGCCCTCAGCATCTCCTGTGATGTATATGCCCTCAGCATCTCCTGTGATGTATATGCCCTCAGCATCTCCTGTGATGTATATGCCCTCAGCATCTCCTGTGATGTATATACCCTCAGCATCTCCTGTGATGTATATACCCTCAGCATCTCCTGTGATGTATATACCCTCAGCATCTCCTGTGATGTATTTACAGCAGTCCCAGCTGACACAAACGTGGAAAAACAGTTGTGAGAAGCAATAAGATCAATATTGAATAATATAGCCGCACCAAAAACAAGAAGCTTCAGCCGCCACGATGAGTTAATTGTTTGACTAAGTATAGCAGGGTAATTTTAAGTTGATAGTTTTTTGCGGCCCCCGAAGGTTGGAAGAAAATTCCAAATGGCCCTCGGCATTAAAAAGGTTCCCCACCCCTGCTCTAACTAGACTACCCTAGACACACTCCACCCAGGTTCTGAGACTGGATTGCTTTAACCCCTCGAGCCACACGCACAGGTGGAGGTCTGTGATTCTCAGCCCTGCACAGCACCTTGGGATTATTAAAGGGAACCTGACCCTTATGTGCAGCAAGAATCCTTTGTGGACTACAAGTCCCATAGCAACCTCTTCCGTTTAGATATCGCAGGTACCTTCTCCACTGTGACACATAGCGACCATTTACCACATTGGTGGTCGCTACCTCACAATATATATATATATATATATATATATATATCTACATATACATATATCGGAGAGAACTATCTTAGCATTCATTCTCTCCAAACAAAGGCATCACAGGACAATTTACCTTTTCACTGCAACATATTCTCGGATTTTGCATTGTTATATCTGATGCAGTGGCAGGCTTTTTGTTTTTTTGCCTCCATGAAAATTCTATGTACTTGCATTTGATCTTGTATTTTATCTACATGATATTATTTTCTATAGCCAAGTGTCATGAATTCATGCTCTGTCCCTGCATTGCTTTCATGTGCTAGCATTAAAAAAGATCATTTGCATATCTACCTTCAAGTCATGTACTATATCATTCAGCAGATGCTCTGATTTAACCACTTTTAGGAAACAGATCTGTTTCTTATAAGACTACTTTCATACTTCTAATATTCATGCTTTAGATTTTATGTCTGTCTATCTGCCTGTTGTAGGAAAAGAAGCAGTACAACAATCATTTAATTGAGAACAAAGACTTCTTCATTTACCAGAAGTGTAAACTCAATATTTAGGCTTCAATAACAATACTATATATATATATATATATATATATATATATATATATATATATATATATATATATACTTCAATTTTGGTTGCACCCCCTTTAAAGTAAATAACTGCAATCAATCGCTTCCTATAACCATCACTGAGCTTCTTACACCTCTCACCTGGAGTTTTGGACTCTTCTTTTGGAATCTTCTCCAGGTCTCTCATATTTGAAGGATACCTTCTCCCAACAACAATTTTTTAGATCTCTCCACAGATGTTCCATTGGATTTAGATCATTACTCATTGGTGGCCATTTCAGAACTGTTCAGCATTTTGTTTCCATTCATTTCTGGCTGCTTCTTGAAGTATGTTTGGGGTCATGGTCTTACTTGAAGAACCATGACTAAGGATGAAAATACAGCTTTCTGACATTGGGCACTACATTGCAACCCAAAACCTTTGCCTCGCACACAGTGAAGGCACCTAATGCCAGAGGCAGAAAGACAACTGCAAAACATCTTTGAATCTCCACCATATTTGACTATTTGACTGTAGATACTGTGGGTTTTTTTGTAGGTGTCATTCCATTTTCTGTAAACAGTAGTATAATGTGCTTTACCAAAAGCTCTATCTTTTTTCTCATCTGTCCACAAGACACTTTCGCTTTCCCAGAAGGATTTTGGCTTACTCATGCACATTTTGGCAAACTGAAGTCTAGCTTTTTTATGCTTCTATGTGTCAGTAGTATGGTCCTACTAGGTCTCCTACCATAGTGTTTCATTTCATTCAAATATTGATGTATAGTTGTGCTGACAGTAATGCACCCTGAACCTACAGGATAGTTTGCATTTCTTTGCAACTCGATTGGGACTGCTTATCCACCATCTGGACTCCTGCATTGGAATCTTTTATAAATTTTTCTCTGCCGTCCACATCCAGGGAGATTAGCTACAGTGCCATGGGTTGTAAAACTCTTGATTATGTTGCGCACCATAGACAAAGGAATATCAGGTCTCGGGAGATGGACTTGTAATGTAACCTTGAGATTGTTGATATTTTTCAATAAATCTGGTTCTCAAGATCTCAGACAGTTCTCTTAATTTCTTTCTGCTCTCCATGTTTATTGTATCTCATAGACACACAATGCAAAGATTGAGCCAACTTCTCCCCTCTTTATCTAGAACAATACCACGGGCTTCAAAACTATTGGCCATGGCTATATATATATATATATATATATATATATATATATATATAAATATATACCAGGTCTTGAAAAAGTATTCATACCCCTTGAGTTTTTCCACACTTTCTTACATTACACCCACAAGTTCAAATGTATTTTATTGGGATTTTATTTGCTATACGAACTGGCTAAGAAGCGAGTGTTTGTAAAGTGTAAAGGAAATGATACCTGGTTTTCTAAATATTTTACAAATATAAATCTGAAAATTGTGATGTGCATTAGTATTCAGCCCCCCGGGTCAATAGTTTGTAGGACCACCTTTTGCTGTAATTATTACTGCAAGTCTTTTGAGTTATGTTGCTATCAGCTTTTCAAATCAAGTGATTTTGCCCATTTCTTTTTTTTTTTGCAAAATTGCGCTAGCACAGTGATATTGGAAGTGTCTGCAAACAGCAATTTTCAAATCTTGCCACAGATTTTCAATGGGATTTAGGTCTTGACTTTGACTTGGCCATTCACTCACATGAATATGCTTTGATTTCAATCATCCCATTCCAAAGTCTGGCCAAATTGGACCAAAATTGAACTCTTTGGTTGCCATAATAGCAGAGGCATAGCAAGGGGTTCAGCGGCAGAGACTGGCCAGTAAACCCAGGGATGTTGAGTACAGCATGGTTTGTATTTTTTTTTATACTGAAGTACGCTTTTGGATGAAGATTGATTGAAAGTGAAAAAAAAAACACTATGACTGGTGGAATTGTTCTATGGCCACAGTTCAGTATAGTGTCAGGAGAGGAGCACCGTGTAGAAGGTTTCAGTATACAGATACGGCACAGTCCATGAGCTGGAGGATAGACCAAAATCACACCTCAGCACTATTGTCTGGTCAGATGAGACAGAAATCAAACTGTATAAATGACCTAAAAACACATCATGTTTGGAGATCAAAAGACACTGCAAAAACACCATACCAACAGTGAAGATTGACTCTATTGCTGAACAAAAAGCTTGTTCAAGCACATTTAAAGCTTGCTCGACAACATTTAGGGGGGCTTTACACGTTGCGACATCGCTTCCGAAATATCGTTGGGGTCACGTCGTTAGTGACGCACATCCGGCACCGGTAACGACATCGCAACATGTAAATCCTAGATGCACCGATAAACGATCGCAAAAGCATTGAAAATCGGTGATCTGTGTAGCATCGATTAATTTCATAATGTCGGGTCAACCACAGGTACGATGTTGTTTGTCGCTCCTGAGGCAGCACACATCGCTGTGTGTAAACCCGCAGGAGCGACAAAAATCTCCTTACCTGCGCCCCAATGGCAATGCGGAAGGGAGAAGGTGGGTGGGATGTTATGCCCCGCTCAACTCCGCCCCTCCACTTCTATTGGCCGGCCGATTAGTGACGTTGCGGTGACGTCGCTGTGACACCGAACACACCTCCCCCTTGAAGGAGGGATAGTTCGGCAGTCACAGCGACGTCGCCGAGCAGGTATGTGCGTGTGAAGCTGCCGTAGCGATAATGTTCGCTACGGCAGCAATCACCACATATCGCACGTGCAACGAGGGTGGGTACTATCGCGCTCGGCATCGCTAGCCGACGCTAGCGATGTCGCAGCGTGTAAAGTAGCCCTGAGAATAGCCTATGAAATTCTGGGGGAATATAGTCTAGTCAGATTAGACCAAAATTGAAAATCTTTGCTTGCAATAATAGACACCATGCTTAGAGGCCAAAAGGCTGCATATCACTCCAAAAAAACATACCAATTGTGAAGATTGGAGGTGGGAACATCATGGTGCGGAGTTGTTTTTCAGCATACCACACTGGCAAATGTCCTATAAATGAAGGAACAATGAATGAACAAATGTACCAAGACATTATTGATAAACATCTGCTAACATCTATCAGGATGATGATGATATGAGAGTAGACATTTCAGCAAGACAATGATTCAAAATACACAGCCAAGGAAACTCTCAATTATTTTCAGAAAAAGAAAATAAAGCTGAGAGAATGGCCAAGCCATTCACTTGACCTAAATCTGTTGGTATATGTGTGACGCCCTGGGCAAGCCAGGGGTCACAGGTCACAACATCACATGCACCCCCACATTCCCTGCAGGTACACCAAGCTAACCCAAAATCCTTGTTGCCTTCCTCCAGGGGCTGATGTCCACACCAGGGGGTGGGCCAGGCGGTTGGCTCCGCCCACCGAGGAGTTCACAGCCCTGGAGGCGGGAAAACCAGGCAGTTGAAGTCTAGCTGAGGGCTAGAGTAGAGTGAAGCTAGGGAGGTGAAAGTAGAAGGAGGTGAAGTGGTAGAGGAGCTTAGGAGAGAAGCTGAAGTAAAGTGAAAAGAAACAGTTTTGTAAAGCCTGAAGTTGGTCCGGGTGTGTGCCCCGGACAGTGACAGCAAGGTCAGCAGACGGCGGTGATAGTCTGCAGGGGGACTGCTCGGAGGTTGCTGGAAGGACCGCGGACAGGTGGTGACTCGGCGGTACCGGAGCAGTATACGAAGAACAGTCAGCACCAGGGCAGGGGCCTTTCGGATCCCGGCAAGGCTAGGAGTCGCCATAATTTGCCAAATCCGTCAGTGAAGGGGACGTCTGTCTCCTAACAACCAAGTCCCGATTGAAGGCAACAGCCCGACCGTGAAGGGGAGACACCGCCACCACCAGGGCACCAGTTTCCCAGGGCCAGCGCCTGCGGGCAAGAGTAGAGCTCCTTCAGCCCAGCTTGAAGCCGAGGAGTGGGTAACCGGTGGGAACCCATCGCTACCAAAAGGACTTTACATAGGTGCAGGGAAGAGACCGTCACCGCTAACTGCAGGGAACATCAGCACCGTGAACCGTCCGAGGGACCCGTCCAACCAGCTGTTTGTTTACCGAGAACTGTGTCGTGTTTACTGGCTGAGTGAGTACCTCCGTGCCGTGTGGCACAGCGCTGTCCCTGCGCCCCTGCACCTCCACAGGCCCCATCCCCGCCTGTCCACCATCCCAATCCCATCACCGGGCCCCGGGAGCACCACAACCCCTACCCACGGAGGGCACATTAACAACTGGCTGCTCCATACCATCACTCCCGGGCTCCCCATACAGACCAGCGGTGGTGTTAACAAATCACCACAACCGTGGGTGGCGTCACGGACAATAAACTATCCCAAAACTCCAATTCCCCTTTTCACTCACGGGCGAGGAGCGCCGCTCGAGTCCCCGGGATCCGGCCCATCGCTCGAGCCACCGAGCAGCGGCAAGCCGCAGCAGCCGCGGCAGCCGGACCCGAGCAGTGGGAGAGCGCAGCGTCCCCTCCTCCGCCCGCGACAACTTGGCGTCACGAACAGGATCTTACCGCTCTGCCGTTGGGTAGAGGTGCGCCTTGTGACCGCCGGAGGTATCCGGCTGAAAAATTTCAGAAGTCGCCATCTTTGGCGCGAAAAGTTCCCGCTCGAGCGTCTTCTCGAGTAGCAGAGGCGCGAAGGCCAAAACACCGCCCCAATAGAGGAGGGGGGTCGGAAAGAGGCTGAGGGGGACGCGAAGAGATGGAATGGCGGCTGGCTGCATGTGAGCGCGGCCATGAAAGCAGAGACACCAGGACTCTGCAGCAATACCGGGTTCCTGGAAGGCACGATTGCCAAGATGTACAACCCAACTCCCAACGAGGAAGCCCCCGCGCCCAGCACGGCAACGTGGTTGAGGGACCGGACCGTCCCGCTGAGTAACCGTCTGCAGGCCCACATGCAACTTCTCCTGGAGGAGTGGGAGACCGACATGGCGGACGTGGTGGCAGCTATGCGGAGACGCGAGGTGGAAGAGGATTTGGAGGAGCGGGTAAGAGACCCACGCCTCTGTATTCCCGAGGGATTGGCCATTGAAGCTGAGGGACCCGGCCTGCCTCCGCTCACCCTGCCTCTCGCCCCGCTACCCGCTTTAGCTGCTGCCGCCCCACCACTAGGCCCGCTACCTGCCCAACTGGTAGCGATACCTTGCCAATCCGCCCCGGCGGACCAACCGGCTGCAGACACTCAGGACATTCCCTAATCGTTCCCGGGGGAACCGCTGGAACCGCGGCCCTGTAATGAAAATGTGCCAGAAGCCCCGGCAGTGATTGTGCCAGACCCCGAGCCCGGGACCGTGGCATGGATGAAAGCCCGGGTGATTCAATTCCACCAACGTCAGCAGGATCAGATCTTCAGGATGATGGAGCAGTGGACCAACGAGGTGGAGATGCTGATTGCAACTGCCCCGATGTACGGAGGGGGAACGGATGTAGCAGAACCGACTGGTGACCCACATCCCTATGTCCTACCAGGACCGGCCGCTGCGGCTGAGGGGCCCGGCCTAGTCTCGACCTATGCATCATCCTTGCCGTTACTTCTGGGGCGCCTCAGTGTAAACTCGCCTGACCTGCTGCCCCGTGCTGCTGCAGAGGGATCTGATGTGCTGGATGCTGGAGGCCAGGAGGCTGCGGCAGCTGGCGGTAACCCGCCTGGCGCAGGAACAAGAGATGATGACTCCGGCCCCAGCCCCGGGTACGCTGCTGAGTTTGAAGAGGCAAGTGAGTGTTCCCGCTATGTAGGAGGCCCCGTGGTTTTCCATACCCCGCGTACCGGTGGAAATGGGTACCGGGTACCCCTGTCACAGCAGGCATGTCAGTGCATGTCAGTGCATGTTTGATATGCTGGTGGCAGAGGATGGGTCCGCCTCAGCAGAAGAATCTGAGTAAGGCAGCGGAGCACCGTTGCACAGTCCCCGTTGGGACCACCAGTGTGTTTGTTGAAAAGTTTGAAAGTTTAAAGTGATGATAAGTAAATGGAACCGAACAGTCATCTGATTAACCGTGATTTGCAACCGGCCATGGCCGGCACCGTTGTCCCCGTGGGGACCGTTTGAAAAGAGTTTGCATGAGGAACTGCTCATGGACAAGCCCGTGAACTTGCAGGGCAACCACAAACGTTAAGTGGCTTGTAAATAAGTTGTGTTACCGTTACCATTTCCGCAATTGCCGCCTCCGGAGAGGCAGGTTGGAGGGAGGGCCCACAGCAGAGCAGGCTGGGGCCCAGCCACCACAGGAACCGGTGGCTACCCTCTGGAGGGGAAGGACAGATCCCGCTCGGGTAACTTGTGCTGGACTGGGGTCAAGGGGTGCTGCCTGGGCTTTAGGGGCAGCATCAGGGCCAGGTTGCTTGGGTGGGAGAGAGCGGAAACCGTAACCGTACACCGTTTGAAACCGTTTAAGAAATGTGCCTCCCGATGTGGGATGATGTCATAACTTGTAAATATGTTATCTTTTCAGAAAAACAAAAAGGAAAATAAAACCGGTATTGGACGGGCAGCCCGAGGACGGTCTGCGTTTTGCTAAGGGGGAATGTGATGCCCTGGGCAAGCCAGGGGTCACAGGTCACAACATCACATGCACCCCCACATTCCCTGCAGGTACACCAAGCTAACCCAAAATCCTTGTTGCCTTCCTCCAGGGGCTGATGTCCACACCAGGGGGTGGGCCAGGCGGTTGGCTCCGCCCACCGAGGAGTTCACAGCCCTGGAGGCGGGAAAACCAGGCAGTTGACGTCTAGCTGAGGGCTAGAGTAGAGTGAAGCTAGGGAGGTGAAAGTAGAAGGAGGTGAAGTGGTAGAGGAGCTTAGGAGAGAAGCTGAAGTAAAGTGAAAAGAAACAGTTTTGTAAAGCCTGAAGTTGGTCCGGGTGTGTGCCCCGGACAGTGACAGCAAGGTCAGCAGACGGCGGTGATAGTCTGCAGGGGGACTGCTCGGAGGTTGCTGGAAGGACCGCGGACGGGTGGTGACCCGGCGGTACCGGAGCAGTATACGAAGAACAGTCAGCACCAGGGCAGGGGCCTTTTGGATCCCGGCAAGGCTAGGAGTCGCCATAATTTGCCAAATCCGTCAGTGAAGGGGACGTCTGTCTCCTAACAACCAAGTCCCGATTGAAGGCAACAGCCCGACCGTGAAGGGGAGACACCGCCACCGCCAGGGCACCAGTTTCAAAGGGCCAGCGCCTGCGGGCAAGAGTAGAGCTCCTTCGGCCCAGCTTGAAGCCGAGGAGTGGGTAACCGGTGGGAACCCATCGCTACCAAAAGGACTTTACATAGGTGCAGGGAAGAAACCGTCACCGCTAACTGCAGGGAACATCAGCACCGTGAACCGTCTGAGGGACCCGTCCAACCAGCCGTTTGTTTACCGAGAACTGTGTCGTGTTTACTGGCTGAGTGAGTACCTCCGTGCCGTGTGGCACAGCGCTGTCCCTGCGCCCCTGCACCTCCACAGGCCCCATCCCCGCCTGTCCACCATCCCAATCCCATCACCGGGCCTCGGGAGCACCACAACCCCTACCCACGGAGGGCCCATCAACAACTGGCTGCTCCATACCATCACTCCCGGGCTCCCCATACAGAGCAGCGGAGGTGTTAACAAATCACCACAACCGTGGGTGGCGTCACGGACAATAAACTATCCCAAAACTCCAATTCCCCTTTTCACTCACGGGCGAGGAGCGCCGCTCGAGTCCCCGGGATCCGGCCCATCGCTCGAGCCACCGAGCAGCGGCAGGCCGCAGCAGCCGCGGCAGCCGGACCCGAGCAGTGGGAGAGCGCGGCGTCCCCTCCTCCGCCCGCGACATATGTAACAGATGAAGACTTCTATGTTTGCGTGAAGGAGGACTTTATGCTGATCTAACAGAAAATGGCGATGTTGTGTAAAGTTTCCTTACTTACTGTATTTGTAAAAAGTCTTTTGTTTTTCTTCCTGGTTTTGGTTTCTCTTCCTGATGCAGTGCTGTATGAGTGAGCATATCATTACCTAATGTTACAAGAAGTCCTGAAAGATTAGTAGCGATCAGCGACCTTCCAGCGTTGGCCAGGTTGCTGATGCGTGTCACACACTGTAATGTTGCTGGGAAGGTCGCTATTACGTCACAAAACCGGTGACGTTACAGCGATATCGCTAGCGATGTTGCAGTGTGTAAAAGGGCCTTTACAGTATGAAACTGAGTGCAGACAATGACATGCAGGAGCATATATTCTCCATGATGGAAGTGATATCACAGCTGAGATCAATTGGTAAACATATTAAGGATAGGCATATAGCAGAAATATTATTGCGCAGTTTACCGGATTCATACACTGCTTTATTAAATGCACTAGAGACAAGACCTGAAACAAAGATTACATTGGAGTTTGTGAAGACCAGACTCATAGATGAATATCAAAGAAGGAAAGAGCAAACAAATGATTCTACTGAAAAAGATGGTGGAAATGCTCTTAAAGCTACAGAATCAGAGACCCTATAATAAAGAGACAAGAGAATGTTTCAGATGTAAGAAAAAGGGACATTTAAAGAAAGACTGTACTATATGGAAAGCAGAACAACAGAAATTACACCATAAAGAGAATACACAGAAGGTGAAAAACACAAGTTCTGATTCGTGTGTAAATAATGGTTAAGGCACATATAAAAAAACTGATAAGAAATCATCATCAGGTTGGTTTATTGACTCAGGAGCAACAAGTTATATGACAATAAAAATGTCTTTACTGAACTTAATTTAAATAAGAAGGAAGCCATTTATCTTGCAGATGGGAGCAAAATAACTGCAGAAAGTATTGGAAAAGGTATGCTAAACTGTTCTAATAAGTACAGTTAGGTCCAGAAATATTTGGACAGTGACACAATTTTCGCGAGTTGGGCTCTGCATGCCACCACATTGGATTTGAAATGAAACCTCTACAACAGAATTCAAGTGCAGATTGTAACGTTTAATTTGAAGGTTTGAACAAAAATATCTGATAGAAATTGTAGGAATTGTACACATTTCTTTACAAACACTCCACATTTTAGGAGGTCAAAAGTAATTGGACAAATAAACCAAACCCAAACAAAATATTTTTATTTTCAATATTTTGTTGCGAATCTTTTGGAGGCAATCACTGCCTTAAGTCTGGAACCCATGGACATCACCAAACACTGGGTTTCCTCCTTCTTAATGCTTTGCCAGGCCTTTACAGCCGCAGCCTTCAGGTCTTGCTTGTTTGTGGGTCTTTCCGTCTTAAGTCTGGATTTGAGCAAGTGAAATGCATGCTCAGTTGGGTTAAGATCTGGTGATTGACTTGGCCATTGCAGAATGTTCCACTTTTTTGCACTCATGAACTCCTGGGTAGCTTTGGCTGTATGCTTGGGGTCATTGTCCATCTGTACTATGAAGCGCCGTCCGATCAACTTTGCGGCATTTGGCTAAATCTGGGCTGAAAGTATATCCCGGTACACTTCAGAATTCATCCGGCTACTCTTGTCTGCTGTTATGTCATCAATAAACACAAGTGACCCAGTGCCATTGAAAGCCATGCATGCCCATGCCATCACGTTGCCTCCACCATGTTTTACAGAGGATGTGGTGTGCCTTGGATCATGTGCCGTTCCCTTTCTTCTCCAAACTTTTTTCTTCCCATCATTCTGGTACAGGTTGATCTTTGTCTCATCTGTCCATAGAATACTTTTCCAGAACTGAGCTGGCTTCATGAGGTGTTTTTCAGCAAATTTAACTCTGGCCTGTCTATTTTTGGAATTGATGAATGGTTTGCATCTAGATGTGAACCCTTTGTATTTACTTTCATGGAGTCTTCTCTTTACAGTTGACTTAGAGACAGATACACCTACTTCACTGAGAGTGTTCTGGACTTCAGTTGATGTTGTGAACGGGTTCTTCTTCACCAAAGAAAGTATGCGGCGATCATCCACCACTGTTGTCATCCGTGGACGCCCAGGCCTTTTTGAGTTCCCAAGCTCACCAGTCAATTCCTTTTTTCTCAGAATGTACCCGACTGTTGATTTTGCTACTCCAAGCATGTCTGCTATCTCTCTGATGGATTTTTTCTTTTTTTTCAGCCTCAGGATGTTCTGCTTCACCTCAATTGAGAGTTCCTTAGACCGCATGTTGTCTGGTCACAGCAACAGCTTCCAAATGCAAAACCACACACCTGTAATCAACCCCAGACCCTTTAACTACTTCATTGATTACAGGTTAACGAGGGAGACGCCTTCAGAGTTAATTGCAGCCCTTAGAGTCCCTTGTCCAATTTACTTTTGGTCCCTTTAAAAAGAGGAGGCTATGCATTACAGAGCTATGATTCCTAAACCCTTTCTCCGATTTGGATGTGAAAATTCTCATATTGCAGCTGGGAGTGTGCACTTTCAGCCCATATTATATATATAATTGTATTTCTGAACATGTTTTTGTAAACAGCTAAAATAACAAAACTTGTGTCACTGTCCAAATATTTCTGGACCTAACTGTATGAGCATGATTCAAAAATACTTGTACAGGATGTGTTATATGTTCCAGGATTAAAAGGAGCATTGTTATCTGTAAAATGTCTAACAGCTAAAGGACTTAAGGCCCCGTTACATGCTACGATATATCTAACGATATGTCGTCGTGTTCATGTCGTTAGTGACGCACATCCGGCATCATTTGACATATCATAGCGTGTGACAGCTATGAGCGACTGTGAATGAGCAAAAATACTCACCTTATCGTTGCTTGTTGACACGTCGCTCATTTTCAAAAAATCGATCGTCCTTTTGCGCGCTGGTTGTTCATTGTTCCCGAGGCAGCACACATCGCTCTGCGTGACACCCTGGGAACGATAAACTGCAGCTTACCTGTGGCTGTCGGCAATGCGGAAGGAAAGAGGTGAGCGGGATGTTACGTCCCACTCATCTTCGCCCCTCTGCTTCTATTGGGCGGCCACTGTGTGACGTCGCTATGACGCCGAACGTCCCTCCCCCTTCAGGAAGAGGATGTTCGCCACCCACAGCGAGGTCGTTCGGGAGGTAAGTACGTGTGACGGGGGTTACAGACTTTGTGCGACACGGGCAATAAATTGCCCATAACGCACAAACGATGGGGGCGGGTGGGATCGCACATGCGAACTCACGATAAATCGACGCGTGTAAAGCGGCCTTTACTGTAAAATTCAAAGATGATGAATGTACAATCCTAGCGGGAAATAAGATAATAACCAATGTCAAGGCAGATGAACAATTATATCATCTAGACACATTAAAGGAACAGATGAAATTGTGTACACATGATCACAAGAATTGTATTCACATGTGGCACAGACGTCTAGGACACAGACATCCTAAAAGTATAATGGAGCTACAAAAGAAAGAATTGACAAAGGATCTATTGATATCTGATTGCTCAATTACCGTAAGATGTGAATGTTGTATAAAATCTAAAGCTACAAGAATATCTATACCTAAAGAAAGGGAGACGAAAAGCACAAGACCACTTGATTTGGTGCATACTGACATATGTGGACCCATGCAAGTGACTACATCAGGAGGCAAAAGATATATGTAGTGACTTTTATAGATGACTACTCAAGATACACAGTCACATACTTGATCAAGAACAAAAGGGAAGTTTTCAATAAATTAGTAGACGACATGCCAAAATTGAAGAACAAGTTTCAGAGGAAGCCAATTGTCATTAGAAGTGATGATGGAGGTGAATTCACAGGACACGAAATAGGAAGCTAATTAAAGCAAAATGGCATAGAGCATCAAAAGACTGTTCCATACACACCTGAACAAAATGGAGTAGCAGAAAGGAAAAACAGAACTCTGACTGAAATGATAAGATGTATGCCAACAGATTCCAACCTACCAAAGAAATATTGGGGTGAAGCAGCAATGACAGCTACTTACCTACAAAACTGACTTTTTTTCTAGAAAACTGAAAAAAAACATATGAACTGTGGCAGGGTAAGAAACCAAGTGTGAATCATTTAAGAGTTTTTGGATGTAAAGTTTTTGTATTTATTCCAACAGAAAAACTTTCCAAACTTCAAAACAGATCCATAGAAGGAATATTTGTTAGATATAGTGAACATTGCAAAGGATATAGAATCCTAGATCCCAAAACAGACAGCGTTACGGTGAGTTACAGTGTGACATTTATTGAGGATCTAAATGAAGACACTAGAAACAAAAAATGAGAAAAACATCAGTGATATAGCTAAAAGAACATCTGATGAAAAAGAAGTTGAAATTGATGAAAAACAGAATACTGAAAATGAAGAGATACAACTACAAACAGACACATAACCAAGACGGTCAATAAGAGAAAACAAAGGAAAACCACCAATACATCTTTCATACAAGTCAAGTACAAGCAAAATTTATGAGCCTACCTCTTGGGAAGACATATCTCGACTTCCTGAAAAAGAAGGTAATAAATGGATAAAGGCAACAGAAATAAAATCCATGCATGACTCAAAGACATGGACACTGACAGAATTACCAGAAGGAAGAAAAGCTATAGTATGTAAATTGGTTTTTAAAGTAAAATACCAAACAGATGGCAAAGCTGAACGATACCAAGCAAGACTCGTAGCTAAAGGTTATTCTCAAAAATATGCAGAAGACTATGATAAAACATTTGCTCCAGTTGTCAAACATACTACAATAAGAACTTTGTTTGCAGTTGCAGCAATGAAACAAATGGAGTTGAAGCATCTGGATGTAAAGACAGCATTTTTGAATGGAGATTTAACAGAAGATATTTACATGGAACAACCTCCAGGATTCAAAGATAAAAGTAACCCGAACATGGTTTGTAAACTACAGAAACGTATATACGGTTTAAAACAAGCTCCTAAAGCGTGGAATGATAAAAATCACAGAAGTGCTCACAAATTAAAAATTTCAAAGAAGCAAAGCTGATCCTTGCCTATACACAAAAGACTGATAGACAGATGGGTCTATATACTCATATATGTTGATGATATTTTACTTTGTTTTGAAAAAGAAAGGAACAAAGAGGACATACTAAGAATTTTGAATCAACATTTCGAGATCAAAAACTTGGGAAATCTGAATTATCATTTCTTGAGGGATCACCAGGAACAAGGAATCCTGAAATTAGAATATTGTCCAACTAAAGATATGACAGCAGATATTTTCACAAAGGCATTGAATGCTGAAAGACATCAGAGACTAATGAAGGAATTAGGCCTAACTGAATAAGTCCTTTCTGTTGAGAAAAAGTGTTGGTATATGCTACAGATGAGGACTTCTATGTTTGTGTGAAGGAGGACATTATGCTGATCTAACAGTAGATGGTGATGTTGTGTAAAGTTTCCTTACTCACTGTATTGGTAAAAAGTCTTTTGTTTTTCTTCCTGGTTTTGGTTTCTCTTCCTGATGCAGTGCTGTATGACTGTGCATGTCATTACCTCATGTTCCAAGGAGTAAATTACCACATGTTGCAGTTACATTTACACCCACACGTATACATACACACACACACACACACACACACACACTCATTGCCATACCGTACAGACCTCCCACATAGTTAACTCTGGGACCTTTTAGACCATGGGATCAGTCACATGACCTTACAGGTCCTGGATTTAAATGGTTAGAAGGTTCTTCAGCTGCTCAGCTGGTGTAGCCGCCATTCAGTTCCCTATAAGCTTTCTTTCCAGCTCTGCACCAATCACATAGAGCAGGAGGAAAGAGTGCAGCTTTCTCTGTGATCGGGGAGGACGTGGTGTCAACATTCTCCTTCATCACAGGAAAGCTGACTCTGGGCTATAAGATGCACACACTTTTTAGAAACAGTTACAGTACAACACACGTTACTGCCATGTTGGTTGTATAACAGTGTTAATAAAACAGATCAGAGTCCTTTAGTCTAAGCTGAATTACGTTTCCATTTCCGGAAAAAGAGGTGTCATTCGCCTAGATGATAGCATTGAACTTTAGCTCTAGTGCTGTGAATACACATGACTGCATTTTGAAGTTTATCCATGCTGTAAATGCTGAAATGTATGGGAAAGATAAAATCAATACTATATACATGGTAGTCAGGGGTGAGACAGATGCTATTTCATTCTCTGCTTCGTTAACTTTCATCCATGGTTGGATAATCCGTCTAAAACATTTGCTCTTCTGCGCTGACTGGTTATCTCTACCTCTATAGTTAATCATCCTAATGTCATCTTTTTTCTGTAAGATAAAATTATTACATTTTATATGTTGCTAAATTATTATTCCATATTATCTGACTCACTGAACACATAACAAATTATTTTCTGTTATATTGTCAACAAATAATATCTTTGTCATTAACCATGACATGATAATCATCAGAATGTTCAGGTTAAAGTGACTTTTGCTATGTTATTTTGTGCTAGTATAAGATAATTATATGTAACAGAAAATGTGGAGAAGATGGTTACACTTCAATAAATACTGACCAATATATCATTATTGCTAATATTTCTTATTATTCTATGCCTAATGACAACATACACAGTGCTCTGTATATGGATGAATAATTAATTATTACAATATTTCTATAAACCATATTTCACTGTTATTTATTATTACAAGTATCTCCACAATATTTGGGTCATTCACCGTCTGCATTGAATAGGAATATTTTTAAAAACAATTAACTTTTAATATGTTGATCTAAAATTCCTATATTGTCCTAACTGTGAACACGGCTAGTGCTAAAATGTGTCTAAACAAACATGAATAATAAGATATGAGCCAGTGGCCTCGGTGTATCTTGCGGGTATTATTGAGGTATTATTTTTCTCAAAAAGGACACCCTGACATAAGTATAAGGCTAAATATGCAGAATTCCTCGGTTTAGCGACTTCAAATTTTTATAAATTATTTTTCTTTGCATTTATTCTTGTTTAGTGCTGGAGCTGTGCTTTGCTCTGGGCCTGGTGTCCTAGAGATTTTTATTTTTTGTTTTTATATATATGTATAATGTTCATTTCATACTTTATATTAAAGCTCCTTTAATGAGGACTAGTGCGGTTATGTGCTTTTTGGTATTTGTATATTGAAGCACCCTTTTATGGGACTAGCGCATTAAAGTGTAATTCATGCTCTCATGCTGGAAATGCAGTGTCTAACTTTAGCTGCGCTTTGTTATATAGTCCGCATGTCTCACCGACCAGGTTGGAGTTTAAAATTGTGCAGACCTGTTGCTGCTAATGTTAATACCAGCAATATTTCTATAGATTTTGGCTGCTCATTGTGCCCATTATACCTGCGCTGGAGCCTTTGCCATTTTTTTACTATTTATTTGTTTTTACACTACTATACGGCAAACTGACTGCAACCAATCACAGACGTGGAGACAAGGTGGAGGCATGTATAGCAGTGTGCATTCAATCACAGACACTGGCACAGAGAGTTGGCGAGACAAGCAGTGAATATTGATGAACCTTAATAAGCGAGCCCAGAAGAAAGTCTTACTGCAGACTTGTATGTGGTTCGTTGTTCAGGGTCAAGTTTGCTCACCGAACCCCAATTTTTTTTTCCTGTGCTCAATCAGCAAATCCAAATATCCACAGGTTCACTCATCACTACTTAACATTACAGTTACAGCAGCTTTATATAGAGTGATTTTCCTCACCTCAATTTTTGCATGAGATTTTTTGTTTCTTTTGCTATTTTTGTAAAATCTAAATATATATATATATTCTGTGGGCAACTTGTTATACAATAGAATTTTAATTAAAGAGTAGTAGATGCCTGGAACATACTTATATTAGATGTGATAAAATCAATAGTAAGTGAAGATCTAGGATAAAAATCTATCTATCTATCTATCATATATCTATCTATACATCTATCTATTCCATCTATCTCTCTATCTATCTATCTATCCATCCATCTATCTCTCTATCATCTATCTATCTATCTATCTATCTATTCCATCTATCTATCTATCTATCATCTATCTATCTATCTATTCCATCTATCTCTCTATCTCTCTATCTCTCTATCTATCTATCTATCATCTATCTATCGATCTACCTATCTAGCTATCGAGCTATCTATCTATCTATCCTAAGCTAATAATGAAAGGGAAATCAATTAAAAGAAGGGTGTCATCATAAAATTACCTTTTATTTAAATCCGGTCTTTAGTGTTTCATGTTCTTTAAAAGAAATTGACAAAAAAAATCATATCGCAATTTAGTAAATTAGTAAACTACAAAATTAGGATACTTGCAATTTTCTCACTGGCCATGGTGCTATTTTACATTCTAACTTTATATCTTTTCATAAAACATTTACAGCAGTTTAGCAGTTTCTTTATCATTAGAGGCCGGGTTACAATGACATCTCTATATATACACATAAGTCAGGATCCACCAATTACAATAGATGATGTTACAGCTGACTTTGCCTCGCTGCCTCTCTTCACAATGACCCTTGCACTTGTTTTATGTGGCTAATCTATGTGTCGATTTCCTGAAAAGACATCAAGTTAGGGACTAAAAAAGCCCCAGTGGCCAGTGTAAAAAAAAGCAAGAGTTCTATTTCTTGCTTTCAATAAAGATTGTGAGATGTGAAAAAAAACAACATTGACAAAATACTTAAAAACTACATTTAGCACAAACCTGATTTAAAGGGAACCTGTCAGGTAATTTGTGTTCTAACCTAGTACCAGGGTGATGTGTGGCCTAGTAACCCCTTCCTACCCATCCCTGTGTTGTAATATTGTGTAATGTGAAAAAGCCGCTAGGCAAAAAATTAAATAGAACATGAGGTTCTTTTGTTACCATGAGGCACCACGTCACCTGCCCTGCTGGTACTTTGTCGCCGCAGCAGTGGTTAGTGCACAGTGCCGCACTACAAGGTTTAGAATAGGGACCCACTCAAGAGGTTCGCCATGACGTGGCAGTGGGCTTAATACAATCTGATCAGAATGGTAACAAAGAACCTCATGTTCTATTTAATTTTTTGCCTAGCAGCTTTAGATCATTGCATCTTTTTGGGATGTGTGATCCATGTCTTTTTCTCCATAGTTTGTTATACAACATTCTATCCCCCTCTGATTTTTGCTTGGATCTGCACCCCCCCCCATTTGGCACATGTGATTTTAATCAGCAGGAGACTGCAAGAGGGGTCAGCCTTGTTTTGCTCCCAGTTCACATATGGGAGCCAGTGGGAGGTGAGTGCACAGCTCCTCTCACTGTGCGGTGGCTGCTGTTGTGGTGGTGTCGTGGCGGTGGGGCAGTGGGGCCTGGAGCCTTGGGGGCTTTGCCTTGCAGCATGGGTGCTGTGAGAGGTCCCTGCCCTGCTTGCGCTTTGTCGCCGCAGCAGTGGTTAGTGCACAGTGCCGCACTACAAGGTTTAGAATAGGGACCCACTCAAGAGGTTTGCCGTGACAGGGCCGTGGCAGTGGGCTTAATACAATCTGATCAGAATGGTAACAAAGAACCTCATGTTCTATTTAATTTTTTGCCTAGCGGCTTTAGATCATTGTATTTTTTCGGGATGTGCGATCCATGTCTTTTTCTCCATAGTGTGTTATACAACCAACATTTACTCCATGATCAGAGGAGTAACTTACAAATCCTGAGCACCAATGCAAAACCCTATATGGGTCAGAAGAAACTTTTAGGTTCCAAGGTCCAGTACACACAAAATCTCTGCACAGTTTATATCCTTGGTGATCCAACTAACATTTAAGAACCACATTATGAATAATTGACTAATATGTTTAATAACTAAAATCTTTTTAATCTTGAGATATTTCCAATCCCTTTAGAATATGCTAGTCAATCTGTAATGATGACTGGTGTTGAGACGGCGAGAAGGAGTTGACCCACTTGACCACAGGAGGGACCAGGGCTTACCCTGACAGGGCATGGACTTAACTTAGTGCCTATGAGGTATATGCCAAAGCCTCAGATCGTTTGAATGGGCTTGGCTGCTGGTAGATTCCAGGTGCCACTCCTAGGGCAGTGTCCAGGACTGTAGCAGCTGACCCTCAAAGCAGAGACAGGCTAAGGTATGGACAGGCAGAGTCTCTAGTGCAGGCAAGTGCAGCTGGGATGGCTGAAGCAGACAGGACAGCTGGTGCAGGCAGGTACCAAGAGTATGGCAAGCACAAACAGGTAAGGGAAGGTGGACACAGGGAAACAGGACCTGACAACTAACTAGCTAGAAAGCAGACAGTACACTAACTAACTGACCATGTTGCACAGTCAAATCCCCTAGTGGGATGATGCCTTAAATACCTAATGCCTCTCAGCCATAGTCATCACCCTATGAGTAGGGCCATGTTGTAGGGTCCGAAACATGTATTAATCACTAGCAGGGACCTACTATATATTGCAGGAATACCACCTTTCTAAACTATTAATTACACGACACAGCGGCTTTTTTCCAAAACATGAAAAAATCTTTTATTATTACAAAAATAACACACAGTTAAAAATAAGCAGGGTATGCACAAACAGGGATGGATACCAAAGGGACACAGTCGCAAAATCAATGATGGTATACATATACTAGCATCCATATAGTGTACTAATTTACAATATGCCCTGTGCCCCTAAATTTGGGAGGGCACCCCACAATCAGTTGGTGGGTGATTTGGAGAGCATTTAAATTTTCTCATATGCAAGGGGGCTATTCATGCCACAATACACTGCATCGATATACCAGATAACCTCCAAATTCTCCCTTATGCAGGGGGCAATTGAAACACAACACAAATATTCTGATACTGCTGATTAGTGAACAAAATGGCTAGCGACCACTGCTATAATATCACCCCTAGTCCCTCTCTATACAAGAGGCTACAGGCCGGCAGCATAAATGCTGCACTACTGCTAATCCGGTATTTGGAGCGATTGATAATGCATAGTCAGAATGCGTAAAAACCTATAAGGCTAATCCACTTTTTATCATCGCTCCAAAAAACCCTAATGAATAGCAGGGGAAATAGCGATAAAATGATACAATTATGCAGCTTTACTAACCAGTATATAATGTCCGTAATGGCGCCACCCCTCCCGTTCCGACGCGCGTTTCACCTTCTTCCTTTTTTTTTTTTTTTTTTTTCATCACCAATTGAGTATCACGGGTGCACTAGCATTAGGGATGAAGGCTATGGTGCGCATGCTCTTTCATGACCCTAGGTGTCTTCTTCCAGATCGTGGTCACTGCCTCTCATGGCCGGCCCCCCGTGCCACCGACGAACCTTGTCATGGGGGTGGGCTGCCGGGCATGGGTTTGCGGACCGTGATCGGAAGGTGCATTCTGACTATGCATTATCAATCGCTCCAAATACCGGATTAGCAGTAGTGCAGCATTTATGCTGCCGGCCTGTAGCCTCTTGTATAGAGAGGGACTAGGGGTGATATTATAGCAGTGGTCGCTAGCCATTTTGTTCACTAATCAGCAGTATCAGAATATTTGTGTTGTGTTTCAATTGCCCCCTGCATAAGGGAGAATTTGGAGGTTATCTGGTATATCGATGCAGTGTATTGTGGCATGAATAGCCCCCTTGCATATGAGAAAATTTAAATGCTCTCCAAATCACCCACCAACTGATTGTGGGGTGCCCTCCCAAATTTAGGGGCACAGGGCATATTGTAAATTAGTACACTATATGGATGCTAGTATATGTATACCATCATTGATTTTGCGACTGTGTCCCTTTGGTATCCATCCCTGTTTGTGCATACCCTGCTTATTTTTAACTGTGTGTTATTTTTGTAATAATAAAAGATTTTTTCATGTTTTGGAAAAAAGCCGCTGTGTCGTGTAATTAATAGGGTCCGAAACATGTCAAGTTTTGGTCATGTTTTTTTTATTTTGTATGTATTTTTTAACATTCTGATCTAAATAAAACGAAAAAAAAAGTTTTTATCCATCTTTCTGATTGGATTCCTGTTATGGTGCTGGATGTTTTTCTACATACTTTGAAGTCTGTTCCCCTGGGCCTCCAATCCTGTGTGCATCAGAGACCTTTTGATATCCAAGGCATACAAGGGTAGGCTGAATACTTTTTTGGGGTTTTTTTTGGTCCTGTTCAGCATTGTGCCTCAGGGGTCGGTCCTCTCCCCCCTGTTATTTAACATTTACATGAAACCGCTGGGTGAGATCATCCAACGACACAGGGTGCGTTGTCATAAGTAAGCAGATGATATCCAGCTGTATGTTTCCACCCTGTGCCAAGTCAATGAAGCAGCAGAGGTGATGTGTCAGTGTCTGGAGGCTGTGAGGGTCTGGATGGGTGATAATAGGCTCAAGATGAACAAGACGGAGTGGCTGTGGGTATTGCCTCCTAAGGACGATTTAAACTGTCCTTCCATTAATCGGGGGGGGAGTTTATTACCCCCTCAGAGAAGGTTTGCAACTTGGGAGTCTTCCTGGATCTACAACTAAGACTAGACCACCATGTATCAGCTGTGGCGAGGGGAGCGTTTGCCCAGGTTCGCCTGGTGAACCAGTTGCACCCTTATTTGGATCGGGAGGCTCTGCGCACAGTTGCCCATGCCCTTATTACTTCGAGGATTGACTACTGCAATGCTCTCTATATGGGGCTATCCTTGAAAAGTATTCACAAGCTGCAGGTAGTCCAAAATGCAGCTGCAAGAGCCATTGTAGGACTACCTAGACGTTCTCACATTTTACCAACACTCCGCGAGCTGCACTGGCTACAGATTAGTTTCCGAGTGCAATTCAAATCGTTGGTGATTACCTATAAAGCCCTACATGCCTTAGGACCAACATACCTCCGAGACCGTCTCTTGCCTCATGTGTCCCAGTGATCAGTCCGGACCCATAGGGAAGGCCTCCTCTTTGTCCCTTCGATAAGCCACTGTCGACTGGTGACTCCCAGAGTTAGAGCCTTCTCCATAGCAGTCCCAACCCTCTGGAACAAACTTCCCTCAGAACTCCGTATTGCCCCTATCCTACTGGAATTCCGGAAAGACCTTAAGACTTACCTATGCCGGCAGGCCTTGGACCGTTAAGCGGGCTCTACATGCTACGATATCGCTAGCAATTGCTAGCGATATCGTACGCAAAAGCACCCGCCCCCGTCGTGCATGCGATTTTGTGTCACATGCACTTACCTGGTCGGCGGCGTCGCTGTGACTGCCGAACAATCTCTCCCTCAAGGGTCATCACAGCGACGTCACTGCGACGTCACTAAGCGGCCGGCCAATCAAAGCGGAGGGGCGGAGATGAGCGGGACGTAACATCCCGCCCACCTCCTTCTTTTCGCATTGCGGCCGGCCGCAGGTAAGGAGACGTTCCTCGCTCCTGCGGTGTCACACACAGCGATGTGTGCTGCCGCAGGAGCGACGAACCACATCGATAATAAACCATTACCGATTTTTGTTTTTGGGACAACCTCTCCATGGTGAACGATTTTCACCATTTTTGAGGTCGCTTAAGGTCACTGGTAAGTGTCACACGCTGCGATATCGTTAATGACGATAAAACATTAACGATATCGTAGCGTGTAAAGCTCCCTTTAGTGTTGACTACAGCTAATAATTTCTAAAAAATTTGGTGTGAATAGGATATGTTTTGGAGGGGTTTTTAATGTTTTTTTAAGCTTAATTGATTTTATGTTTCTATTTGTTTAAAACAGGGGTGGGGAACCTTTTTTCAGCCGGGGGCCATTTTGAAATTTCTACCAACATTCGGGGGATGCACAAAATTATCAATGTGAAAATGACCCTGCTATATTTGGTCAAACAATTAATTAACTTACCCCTACTGTGGCGGCCGGAGCGGCTTCTCTTTGGTGCGGCTGTGATGTTTGGTGATACTAATCATGTTGCTTCTCACAGCTGCTTTTTCATTTTTGCCTGGGTCTGGAGCGCAGTCAACTCTTTGTGATAAGATTGGTAACTCATATACATCACATAACAGATGCTGTATATACATCACAGTAGACACTGGGGGCATATACATCACACAAGGGGCTGGGGACATGTATGTGCCCCCAGCTCCTCTTGTGATGTATATGCCCCCAGCCCCTCTTGTGATGTATGTGCCCCCAGCCCTTCTTGTGATGTATGTGCCTCCAGCCCCTCTTGTGATGTATGTGCCCCCAGCCCCTCTTGTGATGTATATGCCCCCAGCCCCTCCTGTGAATATGTGTCCCCAGCCCCTCCTGTGATGTATGGGCCCCCAGCCCCTCCTGTGACGTATGGGCCCCCAGCCCCTCCTGTGACGTATGTGCCCCCAGCCCCTCCTGTGATGTATAAGTCACAGGAGATGCTGAGGACATGCACATCACAAGAGGGGCTGGGGACATACACATCACAAGTGGGGCTGGGGCGCAGGCACCACACAAGAGGGGCTGGGTCACAGGCACCACTGGGGGTGCACAAATATCACTTGCGGAGCCCTGACATCAGTGGGGGGAGGGGACACAAACCTGGGGGGGGTACACAGAATTGGGGCGTACACAGCACTGAGGGAAAGGGGGCCACAAAGCACTGGACAGGGCACACAGCAGCAGAGGGCTGGCGCTGGACACACAGCAGCGCCGGACTCACAGCACCGGAGATCAGGCACCGGAGAGCAGGCACCGGACACGCAGCTCCGATGGCCGGGGGCGGGCACGCAGCTCCGAGGGTCGGGGGCGGGAATGCAGTCAGAAGGCTGGGGGGCGGCACGCAGCTCTGAGAGCCGGGGGCGGGAACGCAGCTCAGAGGGCCGGGTGGCGGCACGCACCTCCGAGAGCCGGGGACGGGAACGCAGTTCAGAGGGCTGGGGGGCGGGAATGCAGCTCAGAGGGCCGGGGGGCGGCACGCAGCTACGAGACCCAGGGGGCAGGAACGCAGCTCAGAGGGCGGGCAACGCAGAGCACTAAACCCGCCCACAAAGTAAGTCCTCTCTCACTGGCACTGGCCAGCAGGAGAACGCATTGGTAAGCATAGCAGCACATGTGCAGATTTAAAGGGCCGGCGGCGCACAAGATGGCGGTGGCGGCTCGAGCACTGCCGCCCCCGGGAATCTGCCCGGGGGCCGCATAAAAGGGCATGGCAGGCTGTATACAGCCCGCGGGCCGGAGGTTCCCCACCCCTGGTTTAAAACTTTGTACTTTGCATTAGTGAAGCAAACATGGAAGCAGATGAGCTGCTCGGATCCGGACCCAGGGGTCGTGCGGCCACTTAAATGTAAGGGGGATATTTACAGGGGAATTGGTATGTAGTTCGTGACGCCACCCGTGGTGTATGGTAATTTGGGGAGTACCGCCGCTGCTGTTGGGAGTACCCGGGGTGATGAAGTGGTGCAGCAAGGTTTTGTAACCCTCCATGGGTAGGGGAATGCCCCGGGACTCGGTGAGGGGTGCCGTGGGGTGCAGGGGTCACTCTTGTACTCAATCAGTTCATAAACAGACACTGACAACCGGGTAAACCAAGTCTCTGGGTACCGCTGCCGCTGAGGGGAGCTCGTCTGGGTCCCGTCCCCAATGGTGCTGCCTGGTGATCCGTGACCTGCCTCCTGGCACTTAGTTTGACTTTAACTTGATGGCCCGGTAGCATGGAACTAGCCGGGCCCTGTTCCCATGAATGGTTAACCGGGACAGAATGATAGTCCCAATATACCTTATGTACATTGAATGTATGGAATGAAGCGCTATGTTTTAGTGCCATTGTTAGCACTTTTGAGATTGATCTGATGTTATAATTGCACTATCGTGGGTTATGTCCGTATAATATGGCGTATTGCTGTATACCATCACTTGTTTACCTCTCACTGTATGCACGATTTTGCTATTTGGAATAACACCCCTTTATATACTTGCACGAGATGCAGCCGTGGAGTGGACTTTTTGCCGGACTATGTACCAGGTTGCCATGGCGCCCAGTCTAAAGGTCTCTATAGGTTGATTAAGTGCTGTACACACGCGTCCTTGTGTGACGTGGTGAGCGCACCTCCCAGTTGATGACGCGGTTCCCTTAGTTGGACACTTCCGGTTTCGCGTCATCCTGGGGGGCGGGGTCTAAGTCGTCACAGGTCCCTTCGCGAATTAGATCGCATGGCCCGTACACACCCCCTATGTGACGTAGTGAGCACGCCTCCTGTTTGATGACGTGTTGCCGATGATGGTGCCACGTCAGATAGGGGTGTTTTGTTTGAACCGTTACCCATGCGCTACCCACCAATACTATTGAGCAATGTGTACACACCCCACATGTGACGGGTTTGGCACGCCCCCGGATTGATGATGCGATGCCCATACTTGTACATTTCCGGTTTTCGCGTCATACATGGGGGCGGAGTCTGACCGGGTTGTGTGGGCCACTCACCAATGGCAGTTGCCGTTATAGTATATTCGGGCTGGTCAGTGCATTCTTGGACATTCTGATTGGCCAGGAGTGACCTGGTTTGGGATTGGACAGGTTTTATTTATAAGGACGCTCTTTTTTATCCTGAGACCACCCCCGGAAGAAGAATTACGAAACCTATAGGTCGGGGTTCCTTACCCCTATACCATACCTCAGGTACGATATTGCTTTGTGCTTTGTTGCCCTGTGCCACTAGTGATATACATATTTGCATTTGTTTGCTGGATTGTTTAGCAATGTTGGCACAGGGTACCTCCAGCAGCCAGCAGTTTTTTTGTATCTACATCCATTGATCTTATGGCTGTCCATGTGTTTGGTATGTACAACTCTGTTCTTGAATGGTACTTTCACCACTGTATCTTACAGCCCTAGCGTTCCAGCTCAGGGTTCCCTTAGACTGACTACATGCCACATGGATAGTTATTTGTACTCAGTGGTGGTTACATTTTAGGTGGTCAGTATAGTGGAGGTTTAAGGCATGGTGCTAGTGGTTATAGTTACACCCCTTGAGCATATTGTATTACCTATTCCTAAACACAGGGTTTTCATAACCTCATGCCAATTGATCTCCCCTTTGTTTGATCATCTGTTTTGGCCTTTTTTGGCTTTCTGACTGCTTTTTACATGTAATGTGTGCCAGGTTGGTATATGGGTATCATTTGGTGGCTATCATCACCTGTCTCTACAAAAAAGTTTTTATCATAATAATTGTTGTATTTTGTACTTAATAAAATTTGACTCTATTTTTCAACTATAAAGTCTCTGTACAGATTTTTTCTTCTATGGTTCCACTCATATTCTGTATATGGCTTTTTCCATATGCTAATTATGGCACGAGACTCTTCGTGTATATTGGTATTGTTTGTTCATATGGCTAAGTATGGGAGCTTGCTGGCAGGGCTCATGCTTGAGATTTTCTGGACCGTTTTGGATTGGAAAGTCCTATCCCCCTCGTTGCACTAATGCCCCGATTCTGGAGCAGGTGGGAACAGATCATAAAGGCTTCGTTCTCCTCAGGTGAATGTTGGGTTGCCTGAAGCTACTCCCCGACCTAGGGTCCGTGTACCCCATCGTGCCTTCGATCCCGGACCGGTGATAGTGCTAGGCTGCCGGCTGTCCTCCTCGACAGGTCCGAGCACCTCGCCACAATCCCCTGCGACTGGGGGTCCGACACCTATAGGCCTAGACCAACGTCTGCAACCTAGACAGTTCCTTCAGGAGTCACCACTCCTGACTTCCTCTGAGCTCCTCACAGCTCGAGGGCTACTTCTCAACTCCCCCTCCACTCACAGACTAACTACACTCCTCACCTACCCTCCCTGACCCCCCAGGTGGGCGACTCTATTGCACTCAAGCCGTCCACTGGGGTGTCTGGGGGGTGTGATGCAGGGTGTATTTAGGATTTGATTTGCTGTTGGAGTCAACATCATTTAGTTATGGATTGAGAACCAAGAGGGAGGTGGAATATCGCACGGAAGGGTAGCTTGTGCAGTACCCTGTGACGACCTGATAGTCCACGGGCATCACATTCCCCCTTGGGTAAACGTACCTCGTCCCCGAACTACAGGACATTAAGAGATTTATTTACATAGCTGTAAGAAAAAAGGGAAATATTTTATTTACAAGATTTTCATCCCACATTAGGGAGGCACATTCCTTAAACATTACTTAACAGTTAGAGTTCATCATTTCAACTATGGAACGCTACCGGTTATGTCAGTAGTGGAGGCTCAACCTACTCTGTTGCAGCCTCTTCCTGCGACAATCCAGTTCTAATGTCCCGGATCCCATTAACCCGCCACCCAAACAACCTGACCCGCTGCATTTCTATCCGGGGTCCGTGACCAGGTTAAGGTCCCGAGTGTTGCAAAGACGACTCTGGTAGGCAGTCCTGAGCAACCTGGTAGCTCCTGGGGCCTCCTGGTGCCATTTACCAGCACTGAACCATCTAAGGCCCTGATGGCCTTTTTCCTGTAACAAAGGGTGGAAAAAGGTTCAACAAGGAGGACACAGTCTACTTTTAGCATAACTTGCCTGTCACCTTCCATCAGGGACCCTTCAACCGATTCCCAACAGCCTCCTCCATTTGGAACTATGGAGAACGTTCAACAAAAGGTGACAGTCAACATGAACTTTTTTAGAAATTTGCAGGTTCCGGTCCCTTTAACGTCAAGCACTTCCTGGGCACACTCTTGCAAAGTGCCCTGGCAAGCCACAGTGTTGGCATATGGGCACCACCACATCAATGGTCTCGGCTGGATTCTCTTCATCTGAAGGGGACTCCTCTTCCACCTCCATTATCTCTAACTCGTGTATTGCACGCGATAACAGAGACATCTGATAGCCATTTCCTCCAAAACGAGGTACCCATGCGGCCTCTGGAGTGCTGGAGCCTGAATCGCCTTCCTCCATCTCCTCCGGTTCAGATTCCACGATAACCGGGACAATCTGATCAGGAGCCGCGGACTGTCCATCCCCAGCGGGAGTTGAGGAGCCTGCTGCAAATGTTGTGGGCAGCGTCTCGGGGTCAGCTATGGCCGGGATCGGAGGCGGCAGAGTGATGGCGGTGGCCGGGGGCAGACCAGACTCCGCGGCTGCATTGGCCGGGTCAACCGGAACTGGGTTTCTGCTTACTCGTCCTGCACGCATGGCCTCTCTTTCTTGGGCCCGCACCACTGTGGCCGCTCTTCCCATCTTGATCCAGGCAGCTGTACCGAGAGCAGCATCCTCAGCTGACCAGTCACGCTTTCTCGACATCTTGCCTCTGCAGGATTCAGGAACGTTATGGCAGAGTCCTGGCATCCCTGCTTCTCTTCCGTTGCTATATGCCGTCACGCCCCCTTGGTTTTCGCCCACCACTCGCTTCCGTGCTGTGGCCATCTGGGAACTTCCGGTTCCGGGCTGACTCTCAGGATGAAGGACGGTGTTACGGGGGGCTGTCTGATAATAACCTAAAGGAGTATCAGACAGTCAGGGTCCACCGTGCAAAGACTCTGCTGCAGACTATGGCAGAGTGCAATACCTCTGTTAACTCACAGAAGGATATAATAAGTAAGTAAAGCAATTCCTCCCTTACTTGGAGGGTGTGTGGAATGATCTCTGTTAATAATCACAGAGACAAAGGCAATGTGTGCGAAATGGCACCTACCTAGGTCCGCTCTTCTAGTGGTGCAAAAGAGACGAACAGCAGCGTAAGCCGCACAAAGCTCCTACCTGCGTTCGCTCCACTAGTGTGCGAGGACACGAACCACTAGATATGGCACCTGCCTAGGTCTGCTCTTCTAGTGGTGCAAAAGAGACGAACAGCAGCGTAAGCCGCACAAAGCTCCTACCTCTGTTCGCTCCCCTAGTGTGCGAGGATACGAACAACTGCCAGACGCAGTATAAGGAACGTTACCCTAGCGGCAACGTCCACCTACGAGTCGAACCACGAGGCCCAGCCAGACCATGTGCCTCAGGCACCTGCCTATGTCCGCTCCCCTAAGAGGTAAGGATACGGACAGCAGCCGAAGCTGTAAGGTATAAGAACGCTACCCTGCCGGTAGCGCTCACCTAGCATAGACAGAGGAATGCCTAGAGGAACGCGCACAGAGCGTCTACTCTTATGCATGAACCAAGAGGACTGAGCGCCATGCGGCGTGTGTCAGGGTCTTATATAGACTCTGTGCCTCATCCAAGATGGAGGACACCAGAGCCAATCCGCTGCCAGAATGACAGGAGTGACGTCATGCTGGCCTATCACCGAGCAAGGGATCACAAGCACATGACCAGCAACCAATCGGCATAGAAGGTGTCAGAGACATGTGACCTCGTGTCAGCGATGATGTCACCCGCACATGTGCAATGGCTCCAAGATAGGACTTAGTCTCCGGCGCTCGCACATGTGCAGTAGCAAGAAATCTGGACTTAGTCTCCAGCGCTCGCACATGTGCAGTAGCAAGAAATCTGGACTTAGTCTCCAGCGCTCGCACATGTGCAGTAGCAAGAAATCTGGACATAGTCTCCAGTGCTCGCAGCAACCGTAACAGTCGGGGCTTCAGCTTGGCGCGCTTTTGGTCGAGAAGACGGCGTTTTGGCGCCAAAAGATGTCGGAAGATGGCGGAAATGGCGGGACACGGGACTCTTGAGTCGCGGTTTGGATTTTCAAGGCACACGTCACCCGAATAAGTGGGTCCTACTCGTATCCTGTTTGTGACGCCAGGAATTTGAGGTATGCCGCCGCTGTGGAAGCAGCCAAGCTGCTCGGATCTGGGTTCGCTATGGCTCAAGGGTCTCCGGACCCGGGGGTCGTGCGGCCACTTAAATGTAAGGGGGATATTTACAGGGGAATTGGTATGTAGTTCGTGACGCCACCCGTGGTGTACAGTAATTTGGGACTCACCACGGACCTGGAGCAACAGTAGTGCCAGAGACAGCAGCACTGGAGACAGGGAAGTACACCAGCTCATGCTGTCCATGTGCTATCTGGATGTCACACAGCTAGCACAGGGACAGCACATGGAACACACACACACATGGACACACACGGTCACACACACACATATATGCACATTCACCACGAACTATGTAAAACGTTTGTGTTTTGCACGGATGTGTGAAGGAGACCTTAGAGGGGAACACCCGACCACGACCTATGGGGGATCGAGGAAGGTGAGTATCATTTATTTTATTATTGTGCAGCATTTTCAGGCATTGATAACTATAATAATAATTCTATGGAACTACCCTTTAAACCTTTCCAAAAGTGCATAGATGGTAACTTTCAAATTTGTGTTTAGGTAAAAATTATTTGCTACTTATGGACTACATATAATATATAAAAAAACATTATTTTTGCCTAATATTTTATGACTAAAACAACACTATATGTGATAGAAAAAACCTTATTTTTTAGTAAATAGCTGTATTTAGCTGCACAATGAAGTGTCTAAAAAGAAACCAATAGCAGCAATTACAGTCATGTTCTGCTAGTCCATTACAATTTACAGGCTTTGACGAACAATGGAGAGTTGATTTATGTAGAAGTAAGTTGAAAACTAGCACCATCAGCTGGTGAATGTGTAGTATTAACACAAGAGCCAAGAATAATCCAAAATAGTTTGGATACAGCAGAAAAACCTTCGAGCAGCGCCCATGTGGCGCCACTAATCTGTGCACAGGTTCAGACATCAGAATGTGATATTTCTAAATATCTATTTATGCCCTCGAAATGGAAAATTCCTATAAGGGTGCTTTTTGTGGTGTATGCTGCTAAATACACGTATGGCAATTTTTAGGTTTTGAGTAAAAATAGCCATATAGAATTGTAAAATGTATATCACAAAATTTAATATTTTTATTCTATGGTTGGAGCTCTAAAGAATTAAATATGAATATGATCCCCTTATGAATGATCTGTCAAAAGTAACACTGATTATCTTAATACTAGAAGGTGGCCCGATTCTACGCATCGGGTATTCTAGAATTTACGTATTGTGTAGTTCATGTATGATTTTTGTTATATATATATATATATATATAGAGAGAGATGTTGTTGTCTGTAGTTACCAAGTGTTTGTGTAGGGCGCTGTACATGTTCTGGGTGTTGTCTGGGTGTGACGGGGGGTGAGAGCGGTGTTGTATGTGTGTTGCGTGTGTTGCGTTGTTTGTGGAGCGCTGTGTGTCTGTAGCGTTGTGTGTGTGTTGCGCGGTTTGTGTGTGTGTGGTGTGTTTTGGGGGGAGGTATGTTTTGTGCAATGTGTGTGTTGTGCGGTATGTGCGTATATTTGTGTGTGCCGCGGTGTTTGTGTGTTGTGTGTGTGTGTGGGTGTCTGTGTAGGGCAGTTGTTTGTGGTTCCCAGTGTGTGTGTGTGTGTGTGGTGTGTTGTGCAGTGCGCGCGTGTGTGTGTGTGTGTGTGTGTGTGCATCAGCCTCTCTTCTCTCAGCCTACCTCTCCCAGCCTCCCTCTTCCCAGCCTCCCTCAGCATCAGCCTCCCTCTCCCAGCCTCCCCAGCATCAGCCTCCGCCAGCATCAGCCTCTCTCCTTCCAGCCTCCTCCAGCATCAGCCTCCCTCTCCCAGCCTTCCCCAGGATCAGCCTCTCTCCTCCCAGCCTCCGTCCTCCCAGCCTTCCCCAGCATCAGCTTTCCCCTCCCAGCCTCCCTCAGCATCAGCGTTCCCCAGCATCAGCCTCCCGTTCCCAGCCTTCCCCAGGATCAGCCTCTCTCCTCCCAGCCTCCTTCCTCCCAGCCTTCCCGAGCATCAGCTTTCCCCTCCCAGCCTCCCTCAGCATCAGCCTCCCTCAGCATCAGCCTCCCGTTCCCAGCCTTTCCCAGGATCAGCCTCTCTCCTCCCAGCCTCCTTCCTCCCAGCCTCCCTCAGCATCAGCCTTCCCCTCCCAGTCTCCCCCAGCATCAGCCTCCCCAAGCATCAGCCTCCACCAGCATTAGCCTCTCTCCTTCCAGCCTCCTCCAGCATCAGCCTCCCTCTCCCAGCCTTCCCCAGGATCAGCCTCTCTCCTCCCAGCCTCCGTCCTCCCAGCCTTCCCCAGCATCAGCTTTCCCCTCCCAGCCTCCCTCAGCATCAGCCTTCCCCAGCATCAGCCTCCCGTTCCCAGCCTTCCCCAGGATCAGCCTCTCTCCTCCCAGCCTCCGTCCTCCCAGCCTTCCCCAGCATCAGCTTTCCCCTCCCAGCCTCCCTCAGCATCAGCCTCCCTCAGCATCAGCCTCCCGTTCCCAGCCTTCCCCAGGATCAGCCTCTCTCCTCCCAGCCTCCTTCCTCCCAGCCTCCCTCAGCATCAGCCTTCCCCTCCCAGTCTCCCCCAGCATCAGCCTCCCCAAGCATCAGCCTCCACCAGCATTAGCCTCTCTCCTTCCAGCCTCCCCCAGCATCAGCCTCCCCAAGCATCAGCCTCCACCAGCATCAGCCTCCCTCGTCCCAGCCTCCCCCTCCCAGCATCAGCCTCTCTCCTCCCAGCCTTCCCCATGATCAGCCTCTCTGCTCCCAGCCTCCTCCAGCACGCCGTGCTCCTCTGCCGACACTCACACACCCGATCGCATCCACTC
This sequence comes from Anomaloglossus baeobatrachus, assembly GCF_048569485.1. Classification (NCBI taxonomy): domain Eukaryota; kingdom Metazoa; phylum Chordata; class Amphibia; order Anura; family Aromobatidae; genus Anomaloglossus; species Anomaloglossus baeobatrachus. Next base: position 490,773,761 of record NC_134355.1, read on the forward strand.
ACACACACCCGATCGCATCCACTCACACACACCCGATCGCATCCACTCACACACACCCGATCGCATCCACTCACACACACCCGATCGCATCCACTCACACACACCCGATCGCATCCACTCACACACACAGACACTGACGATATCGCACATACGCGCTTATACTCACAACATCCGGGGATATCACATGCTTCTGGCCATGTGATCCTCCGGCAGGTCCTGGAAGATCACAACAGCACAGTATCGAGGCCGAGAAGCAAGCGATATCCCAGGATGTTGTGAGTATGTGGATGCGATGTGATGTGTGAGGTGTGTGTGAGTGTGATCTGATTTGTGTGTGTATGTGTGTATGTGTGTGTGTGTGTGTGTGTGTGTGCTGTTATGTGTCTGTATTTTCCGCAGCTGCAGGACCTTGATGTGTGGATGCGATGTGATGTGTGTGTGAGGTGTGTATGAGAGTGAGTGTGAGCCGGTGTACACTGGTAACTATGATACACATCGGGTAACTAAGGGACCTTAGTTACCCGATGTGTATAATGGTTACCAGCTTTCACGGCCTCCGTGAAGATCCCAGCATCGCAAGGTTATGTGTGGCGCTGCTGGGATCCTGACGGAGCCGGTGTAGAAGCAAGCGATATCCCAGCATGTTGTGATGTGTGAGGTGTGTGTGAGAGTGAGTGTGAGAGTGAGTGTGATGTGATGTGTGTGTGTACTCACCTGGGAATCGGGGCTCCGTGTCAGTTGGGCCAGAGCGAGCGTGGATTGCGTGAGGGGGGCGGGGCCTGCAGAGAGCCGGGGCGAGAGGCCAATCCGTGTGAGGGGGCGGGGCCATGGCGAGCCCAGCGGCCAATCAGCTTTGTGTCACCGTAAGGACACAATTTCGGAGCATGACAGACAGACAGACAGACAGACAGACAGACAGAATAAGGCAATTATATATATAGATTAGTCTAGCATATCTGCCATATTTCTACTATTTGCTATGAGATTGCCAAACAAGCAAACTCCAGCAATAGGTATTCATGAAAAATAATATTGTATGCAGAAAATTACATTTTCCTCTTAATCAAAATGGCTGGAGGGTTGGCCTTATTTTTACTATAATGAAATCTCAGGAGCAGAATGATTTATCTCATTACATCCGAGGTGGGATGACAACACTCAACATTTATCATTTGAATGCATAAATTACTATGCCTGAGCAATGACATAACATTACTTACCAGCCAGGCAAAGCTATTATAATCAGTTGAAATGTCAGCTACTGTATAGTGCCCTGAATGCGGGTGTATCGCTGTGGAATATATTAAACATCTTATTGGCAAATGTGATTAGGAAGATAATTTTACCTGGTAGAGACACAATCTCTTAATTGCGCAATATATTAGCATGGGAAAGGCTGTTAAGAATAACTCCAACCTTGATTAAAGAGCAACATTAATATAAGCTGAATATGTTATTGTCATTTTATCAGTAATTTAAGTGGATATAATATAGCAAAAACGTCTGTAATATTTTCTTAGTCTGTCAAAGCAAAAGATCTATGCTGCAAAACAATTTTAATAACGTCAGAACTGCATATCTAATGAGCCTACATGTCTATTTGTAACGGTAAATTCACACGACCATCCCGTTTTTGCGTTCCACAAAAAACAGGCCCGTTTTTCCACAAAATAATTCGTGTGACAACCGCATCCATTCCGTTCCGCATACGGTCCGTTTTGTGCAGTCCACAAAAAAAACAGAAGAAGGATTTGTGCCATAACCCAGGATTCATTACATACAGTTAAAAGCTGGAAAGATAGCTAGCTGGATAGATAGAGAGACAAACAGACAGACAGACAGACAGACAGACAGACAGACAGATAGATAGATAGATAGATAGATAGATAGATAGATAGATAGATAGATAGATAGATAGATAGATGAATTGAAGATGTATATAATGTCCCACTCCCCAGCATTTTGTAAGCTTGCACCCTTTAGTGCCTTTTATGTGGTACTAAAGGGTGTTTAGCCTTGTTTTTAGCTCAAAATTATATATTATCCCCCCAAAAAGACATGGGGTCCAACCTATTTTTTGTAGCCAGCTAAGGTGAAGCACAAAGCTGCAGCTTGCAGACTACAGCTGGCAGCTTCAGAAATACCATAGAAATAAATCCCCATTAAAAAATAACTTTTAATCTAATATCATTACAAAACCACAATAACAAATACAAAACATGACAATGCAGAGTATGTTGTAATAACAAATGCTAGGAGGGAGAAGGATAAACTATCCCTAAGTAGCCTTAATCAGGCTTTCCCTACTTAGTGATGGAGTGTATGACGCCCTAGGGTTGTGGCACCACCCATTCACCGACGGGAGACCCTAATTGACCCTAATAAACCCTGCACAGATCAAAACTAACACCATACAGCTATCAAGAAAGCCCCATCAAAATAAGATGTAGGCATCAGAATCTTATCTGAGATAAGAGGAGATCAATCGCCAATGCGGGAACCTTCCTGGAGCACCAGAATGATGGTGTGTGAGGGTAATACCTATATACAGCTGGCAGCTTCACCTTGGCTGGTAGTCCAAAACAGAGGGCAACTCACGCTATTTTAAATTAAATTAAATAAATAATTAAAACAAAAAATGTGGGGTCCCCCCAAATTGGATCACCAGCAGTGGCATACCGTCAATAGAGGCAGACCACGCCACTGCTACGAGGCCCGTGAGGTGGAGGGGCCCAAAGGCAGCTGGCTGCTGTGTGTACATTTTCACTTTCTCTTTTATGCCCCCGTGGCATCACCAAGCAGCTGATTGAGGCCGCTGGGTACCCGCACTAATTCTATAGCTACAGGCTGGCCGCAATGCAGAGATGCAGTCTCACTCACTGCACACTGTGCGCAGCCTGTGCTGAGGCGGAGGGAGTGGCCAGGCAGCTTCCTCTTCCAGTCAGAGACCAGTGAGAGATTCCAGGAGAAAAACAGCCAATCAGAAGAGGGGTTGGAACTTCTTCAGTACAGCGCGAGAGAAACAAAGATGAACAGGAAAACAGAGTAGAGACCATAGAAAAGAGAGAAGAGCAAAGAAAGCATTAAAAACAGTGAGAAGCAGCGAACAGAAGGAATTGAAAGAGAAAGTGGAAGAGAGGAGGAGACGCCAGGAGGACTGACAGGAAGTGCAGCAGTGAGGCCGGAGTCACTGACGATCTCTCACATCACAGGAGCAGGTGAGTATTATAATGTACAAATGTCTGCCTGGAACACTACAGAAACTGTCCTGTGCTGTGCCATCACTGTGTGTGTGTGTGTGTGTTTGTATGTGTGTTGCTCCTCTGCTGTGCCATCACTGTGTGTGTTGCTCTTGTGCTGTGCCATCTCTGTGTGTGTGTGTGTGTGTGTGTGTTGCTCCTGTGCAGTGCCATCACTGTGTGTGTGTGTGTATGTGTGTGTGTGTGTGTGTGTGCGCTGCTTCTGGGCTGTGCCATCACTATGTGTGTGTGTGTGTGTGTTGCTCCTGGGCTGTGCCATCACTGTGTGCATGTGTGTGTGTGTGTGTGTGTGTGTTGCTCCTGGGCTATGTCAACACTATGTGTTTATGTGTGTGTGTGTGTGTGTGTGTGTTGCTCCTGGGCTGTGCCATCAATGTGTGTTGCTCTTGGGCTGTGCCATTACTGTGTGTGTTGCCCCTGTGCTATGCCATGACTGTGTGTGTGTGTGTGTGTGTGTGTGTGTGTGTGTGTGTGTTGCTACTGTGCTGTGCCATCACTGTGTGTGTTGCTCCTGTGCTGTGCAATGAGTGTGTGTGTGTGTGTTGCTCCTGTGCTGTGCCATCACTGTGTGTGTGTGTTGCTCCTGTGCTGTGCCATGATTGTGTGTGTGTGTGTGCGTGTGTGTGTGTTGCTCCTGGGCTGTGCCATCACTGTGGGGCTGTGTGTGTTGCTCTTGTGCCATCACTGTGTGTGTGTTGCTCCTGTGCCATGCCATCACTGTGTGTGTTGTTTCTATGCTGTGCCATCACTGTGTGTGTGTGTGTGTGAGTGTTGCTCCTATGCCATCACTGTGCGTGTGTTGCTCATGTGCTGTGCCATCACTGTGTGTGTGTGTGTGCGTGTGTGTGTATGTGTGTCACTCCTGGGCTGTGCCATTACTGTGTGTGTGTGTGTGTGTTGCTCCTGGCCTGTGCCATTACTGTGTGTGTGTGTGTGTTATCGCTGTACTTTGTAGAGTTTTACTGTATTTCCTAATGCTATAAAGGGGGTCATAATCGTTACCATTATATGGGGGAGACAGATGTGAAAATGTATATTGTGTGTGGTGAGGGGCACGAAGGAGGACATCGCTACTTTAGGCCAAGTTCACATATTGGTGGGTGTTGTTCCGTGTGTGTATGTGTTATGTGTAGTATGTGTTATTTCTAACTATAACCCGCGCGCAGTAACGTGCATGTCACCCTCAGTAATGTGTGCCGGCCCCCAGTAGCAAGTATGATGATTATTATGTTATTATTTTGTTGTCATTTTTTTTTATGTATTTTTTTTATGGGGAGGGGGGCCCATTCAGACTTTTGCTATGGGGCCCCATGATTTCTATGTACACCCCTGATCACCAGCCAAGGTAATGCAGACAGCTGTGGTCTGGTATACTCAGGATGGAGAGACCCATCATTATTGGACCCTCCTCAGCCTAAAAATAGCAGGCCGCTACTACCCCAGAAGTTGCGCATCTATTAGATGCGTCAATCCTGGCGCTTCACCTCGATTCTTCCTGTTGCCCTGGTGCAGGGCAAATGGGGTAATAAATGGAGTTGATGTCAGGTGTGAATTGCCAGCTGACATCAAGCCCTGGTATTAGTCATGGATTGGCGTCTATCTGTTACCCTCCCATTACTAATCCAGTCATTGAACAAAGAAAAATAAATTTTATTTGGATAAACACCCCCTGACAACATCCCTCGTTCACCAATTTATTACAATTTGTAAAAAAAAAAAGTCTGACGCAATCCATAGCGAGGTTGCACGATGATTTCCAAACATAAAAGACATCAAAAGAGAAAATTATTAAAGAAATAAAGACAACAGACACCCTCTTTCACCAATTTATTCCCCTGCAAAATCCCTAATCCAGGTCCGGCATAATCCAATAAGGGGGTCCCTCGACGATCCATAGCCCCTGTCCCCGTCAGGGAAGAACAGAATGTTCTCCATTGGCTGCGAGAGTGGTGAAATGACCTGAGATAACTTCATAAAGTCAGCACAGGTCACAGCAGGGGCTCACACAGCAGCATGTGTGAGCAGCCGTGGGCCTGACGAGCGCTGACATCATGAGGTTAGCTCAGTTCATTACCTGTGGCGATGAACTCCGCTGAACTCATGACATCAGCAATTGTCATTGAGTTCCATGACCACTGTGATCCCAGTTGATGGACGGCAACTGGGATGAGCGATGATGTCACGGGCTCTCACGATGTTTCATGTGAGAACGCTGCAGTCATAGAACTCATTGACAAGCTCTGCCATCACTGGCCGATCGCGATACTTAATGTGAGGACGCCGGGGTCATAAAACTCAGTGATAAGCAGTGACATCACGAGAATAGTGGAGTTCGTCACCACAGGTAAGGAACTGAGCTAACCTCATGATGTCAGCACTCATCATCCTCGCAGCTGCTCACACACTGCTGTGTGAGCCCCTGCAGTGAGCTGGCCTGGGCAGGGGAGGGGGACATTATATATACTGCATTGGCCCCCATATACGAAAGCCACACGGAAGTGCTTCAGTGTGGCTTTCATTTTTTCTGCGGACCCATTGACTTCTATTGGTCCATGGTCCGCAATTTGCGGAACAGAATAGGACATGCTCCAAAATAATGGAATGGACACGAGGACATATAATGCACACAGAAGCACTTTGTGTGCCATCCATTTTTACACAAAACGCATTGAAAAAGATAGTCTTATCATTAGGTCCGCAAAAAAACCCCAGAAAGGAACAGGAAGAACAGGATGGTCATGTGAATGAGCTCTAAAGGGGTATAAGGCTCTGCCGCCCTTACCCTACATTCCACTGTTTCGGAAAGTAAATATGTTATATTATAAGATGAGTAATGTGAAGAGAACTGATATTTGTGCTGTATCTGGCATGATGTATATTGTGTGTCAGCATATTCTGTGGCCATTTAGTGGCTGAGTTTTGAATAACTGCCCTTGGTTCCTTATAGGTAGGTACAAAGTTAAGGCTTAGTTAGACATCCTTTTCAGAGTGTACTTTGGTGGTAGAAAAAAAGCAACAGCCATAGTAAGTCAGTAGTAGTGGAGGGGAAAAACAGTAAAGCTGCAACTGTGGAAGGTGTGGCGAGAGTAGTAGACCAATTCAAATTTGGACCCACTAGGTCAACCCCGGGCCCTGGACATGGAGGAAAATGAAAGAAGCAGGCAAAGTGGCCAGTCGTCCACGTGTTACAAGTTCAGGTCTCTAAGGAAAACGTTCCCAGGTTAGCAATTGCCATTCCCTGGTGTCCCCTTTTAAGACCCCATTAACTGAAGCCCAGGTGAAAGGGCCCACAACATAATAGTGAACGAGCTCCGTTCCACAGTTGATCCAATGGTTTCTAAAGGCTAAATCCCTGTGGATGGGACAAGACAGTATTGTGAAGCACTATTTAACTTTGCTGTGCAGACTAATGAAATTAAGTGGGTAAATTAGGAGCATCAGAGCGACAGTGGAAACACTGGAGTCAGTGAAGCAGTCTGTGTTTAAATTGCCACTTATTGTGAACTGTGCGGCCTCTGTAACGTTACAGAAGAGTGTCTGTGAAACACCCACGCTGGCGCTTGCAGGGGTCGCACAGTCACCGGGTCGGTTGTGTTCGGGGTCAAGCTGTGAGTGGCTCGATCCGGCTTCCATGACCCCGGTGGGTTTCATTAAAAATTTCAACAGTCTGATGTGACAAGGGGGTAAGGGGAATATTGTGAAGGGGTTCCTGGGGAATATGTCACCGGTTGCAGCGATGACTGGGGTCTCGGCCTTCTGTGCTATCGGGTCCCCCTCCCCCTGCAACCTTTCCCTCTCCCAGGAGCGGTATGGGATGGGAACGGGGGGCGCTAGCAACCCCAGCCATGGTGTGCAGCCAGGTGATTAGCCGCAGCTGCATAGTCTCTCTCCGGGGCAGATGTTACATGCACCAAGATGGAATCGCTCCCCACGGGTGGAGCGGGGAAGCCCCGGGAGGTTAGTGAGAACCGGGGGCGGCAGTCCACGAGAGCACCGGGGCACAGGGTGGCGGCATTTACTCACAAAAGTCACCAGCTGTGGGTTCCAGTTCCTTTTTATTCAGTGGTCTTTTCCAACTTCGCATCCCGGGTGCTGGTCCTCGCCGTTGTCGCCTCCGATCGGTCAGGATAGAACTAGACAGCCTAGTATGAATAACATTGAAACAACGCAAATACTGCAAGCAGACACATAGTCAACCACATCCTGATGCAACCTCGTCCACCAAAACCGACAAGAAAGGACGTCCGAGATTGCTTTACTACCCGGATGACCCACAAGTACAATGTGGAAATAGGCTAAGAGACACCTCCAAGAAATGGCATGCTGTTCCTTTAAAAGACAGGCATCTGTGTGCACGCATGCCCTAGGCACACTCCCGGAGTACCTGTATGGCGTTCACAGGCCCTGGAAGGAGGAAGCAGGGGAGACCCACGTGAAGAACCTTGGGAAAGCTAGGTAGGGCAGTACAGGCCGGCTGTCGCGATAAGATGGCGTGACTACTGAGGAGAGCAATACAGAGATGCCAGCACTACAATACCCCAGCCATGGAGTCTTGCCAAAAAGCACTGGCCATATTTAAGGAGGAAAAATACTTCTCTTTTCCCTATGCTGACAGGGACTTCTCTTTTCTTGGTAAGGGATATGAGTCCCAGCCTATTCAGGCATTCAGCCATCGATAGTCCTCACAAAATCTCAAGGTCTCTTTCTCCTTTTGGTCCATAATTGGCACAACCCATGGGCTCTGACTCTCTTGTATCAGACCCTTCTGCAGCATCTACGCTTGCAGATCTTTCCCCTCTTGATATATATTAGGGGAAATCTTGTGGCATCTCCCAGATTGGGGCTGTATACTCCATAGATATCTCATGCTCTATGGTGTCTGTACACCCAAAATCATTGTCATGTTAATCATCATCTTGGTACCACTATAACAGATACTCCAACATTACAGACAAAACTTAGACAAATTTGCTTTCATTTGTTCCAGTATGCTACATTCGCCTTCTCTTTTTGTACGGACACTGATAGTGTCCACAGGTCTCAATTCATTGGTTCTAGGTAGACTGCACTAGTGCAAGTGGGGCTGTTTTGCATCACATATACCCATGCCATGTCCAGTTTCAGAGTTAGCTGCAGACTTTTTCTGTTGAAAATAAGGCATCTCACCGGGATACACCCTTGATGTACTGTCGCCAAGGTGTAGGCTAGCAACAATTCTGGCATCACTTTCCCTGTTTCCTGGGTCTCAATTTGATCCACTGCTCCTTCCATGGAGGTACAGTTTTTGATGGCATTGGAAGCGCTGTCTAAGGGCTTGTGCGCACGTTGTGTAATTTCATGCATTTACGCAGTGTTTAGCGCTGCAGCGTAAATACATGCGTCCTGCGTCCGCAGCACAATCTATGTAAATTGTGCATAATCCTTGTGCACGATGCTTTTTTTAATGCAGCAATTTGGATGCTAAAATTTTGACCCAAATCCGTGCGTTAAAAAATGCAGCATGTCACCTCTTTCGTGTGCTTTGGATGCAGCTCCCACTGTGTCTATGGGAGAGACAGCATCCATAGCGCATGAAATCGGCATTTATTATGCTGAAACACTTCATCCATTACGCAGTGTTTCTGTAGCGATTTGAAGCACACATGTGCTGTCAAATCGCAGCAGAAATTTCTGCATGTACGTGCGAACAAGCCCTTAAGGGGGCTTTACACGCTGCGACATCGCTAATGCGGAGTCATTGGGGTCACAGAATTTGTGACGCACATTCGGCCGCATTAGCGATGTTGCTGCGTGTGACACCGATGAACGATTTTGCATCGTTGCAAAAACGTGCAAAATCGCTCATCGGTGACATGGGGGTCCATTCTCGATTATCGTTACTGCAGCAGTAACGATGTAGTTCGTCGCTCCTGCGGCAGCACACATCGCTATGTGTGACGCCGCAGGAACGAGGAAGCTCTCCTTACCTGCCTCCCGGCCAAAATGAGGAAGGAAGGAGGTGGGCGGGATGTTACGTCCCGCTCATCTCCTCCCCTCCGCTGCTATTGGGCGGCCGCTCAGTGACGTCGCTGTGACGCCGCACGGACCGCTCCCTTAGAAAGGAGGCGGTTCGCCGGTCACAGCGACGTCGCCGGGCAGGTAAGTATGTGTGACGGGTCTGGGCGATGTTGTGCGGCACAGGCAGCGATTTGCCCGTGTCGCGCAACAGATGGGGGCGGGTACCCACACTAGCGATATCGGGACCGATATCGCAGTGTGTAAAGTAGCCTTTACTCTGCGGTAGTGTCCCTGTAGTGACAGTGGGTTCCACTACCTTAGCCAAAGCCTGAGAAGCAATCAACAATCTCTGAATCTAAAGGCTGCTTTACACGCAGCGACATCACTAGCGATGTAACTAGTGATCGCACCCGCCCCCGTCGTCCGTGCATCGTGGGCAAATTGCTGCCCATGGAGAACAATATCATTGGTATGCGTTACATGCACATACCTTTCTAACAACGTCACTATGGCCGCCGAAAAAACTCTTTTTTTAAGGGGGAGGATTGTGCGTCACAGCGACGTCACACAGCGGGCCACCAATAGAAGCGGAGGGGCCGAGAGCAGCCGTAACTCCCACCTCGTTGCCGGAGGACGCAGGAACGCTGTTGTTCGTCGCTCCCGGGGTGTCACACATAGCGATGTGTGCTGCATCAGGAACGATGAATAACCTGCATCCCAAACGAGCAACGATATTTGGGAAATGAACGACGTGTCAACAATCAACGATGTTTGCAGTATTTGGGATCATTAGTGGTCGCTGGTAGGTGTCAAACGCAATGACGTTGCTAACAACACTGAATTTGCATCACGAATTCCGTGACCCCAGCGACATCTTGTTAGCGATGTCGTTGAGTGTAATGGGGCCTTAACTCTAATCAGATGGCAATGGTGACGCTGCATCACTTTACAGTCATTTCATCAATCGGCATCGCCAAAAATCTTTTAGGACATTTCCAACATCAAGGTCGGTGCACTTCTGATGAAGCCCTTCACTAGGACAATGCTTTTCTTTCCTATATTTTGGCCACAGACATCCATCCACACCACTCCTGCTATGGGAATGGGCAATTGATTTGCAGCCATCAAACAAAGAATTGGGCCCTATTGCCATTGTGCAATATCTGGGAATTGTTGCTGAAAGAATGCTTCCAGCATCATGGTCACCTGAGTTCCCATTCCATTAGACAGCAAACTTTTTGTCCGTTCAACTCAGGCAGGACTGTTCTGGGGGAGCTCGCACCCAGCCCTGCCACTGCCTTTTTTATGCACACCTTTTATACAAATAAATCTTTTTTCACGGACCTTGGAGTGGAGCCACTTTTGTCGATAACTCATTTTGTTTCTATTTTAGGTTTTGTCCGTAAGGGTATGTGCACACGGTGAATTTTGTATTACTTTTGTATGTGTTTTTTAGTGCGATTTTGTCACAAAATTGCAAACAAATACTTATGAAGAAAAAACAAAAAAGCTAGCACTAAATGTGCACTACAGCACTAAAAATTCCAACTGTACTTATTATAAATTTGAAATTTTTGGCAAAAAATTGCAATTTCTTGAGCCACCCCGCCACTCCAGGGCAAATCTCATTTGGGGCAGTCCTAACACTAAAATATTTTTATAAAATGTGCCAAACGGCCTCACATATGAATAGTAGAACTGCTCTTAGCAGCACTCACCTGGTCTATTTCAGTCCCGTACCCATGACTGAGTCATGGCTGTGGGCGGGACAGGTCCAACCAAATGCTGCATGAAGTAAATAGCCTGTACTGTACAAATACCGTACTTATGCCAGCAAAGTCATTGAGAATCCTGAAGTTTTGTGCACGTGTTGCTTTTTTCTCTTGCAGATTTGATGCAAAAATATATCTGCAGCTTGTCAATTCATTCAGCATTTTTGCAGTGTTTTGCCACCCCAGAATGCATAGCAAGCGCATGGAAAAACCAAAAATGGATCAATAACTCACCAAAAACACAGCAACAACATGTCAAATCTTGTTTTTTCTGCCAAGAGCTGCAACCAAATACTCAGAATGCACACATAGCCTTACGTGGCCACAGTGTGAACATGCTCCTACATGTTGCATGTATACTTATTCTTTGGCTCAATTCTTTGGTTTTCCTTTGGTGTTCATAGTATACTGTGATTTGTGCTTTGATCACAGGTTCAAGTCCTCTACGGAGACAAACAATTAGGCTAAGTTCACACTTCCGTTGTTTTAAATCCGTCAGGTCCGTTGTTACATCGCAACGACGTATCCGTCGTTTTTTAGATGTCAACTGACGCAACGGATGTGTTATTTCACAGGATTCTGTTCACAGGAATCCTGTAAAAAAAACCCTGATCCGTCGTGTTCGTTACATCTATCGCGGATGGGTGCCGCCTCTGCTGCGGCAAAGGGGCTGCTCGAGGGCACTCGGATCCGGGATCGTGTCTGGGGCTCGAGTGGTGACTGGACGGCCCGGGGCTCGTGCAACCGCCCGTCCTCGCAACAGTGAAAAGGGGGTATTTACAGGGGAGTTAGTCTAGTGTCTGTGACACTACCCGTGGGTTGCGGTGATGGGATGGTGGCACCGCCGCTGCCTCTTGAAGCCAGTGTCCGGGACCGATGGTGTTGGGCAGCAAGGTGGTATCCACTCCACAGGTAGGGGAGGTTTAGTCCCAGGGCCCAGGTGTAGGTAGGGAGCAGTGCTGGGACGCTGTCGGCAGGTGGGACCAGGTGACACCGGTGTACTCACAATTAGGAAAAATCCACACAGAGTCGGTACTGTAAACCAAGGCCGATGCCGGTTGCCGTTGGAGAGTTGTGCTGGTCCCGCACATGGGTTAGCAAGGTAGGGACCCTTCCTCCTGTACTTGTGTCTTGCTGTGTGTTGATTAAACCCGCTTAGAACGGGAGAAATCCGCTCCCCTGCAGCTTTGTATGCAGAGGGAGCCGTTGCCCACAAACTCTGACCCGTGGGATTTTAATGGGTTCTTGGCGGACACCCTATCCCCCGCGTTCGGCTGCTGGTTTGCTCTCTCTAGGATTCTCTCTCTTCGGAAACAAGGCCTGGTACCTTGTCCCGCTGGTCAATTAACAAGGTAACAAGGGGCCTGAAGCTTGCCTCGTCCTAGGGTCCAGGTACCCCGCCTGTGCACGGCCTCTGGACCGGATTCCCATTGTCGGTACCGGCAGGCTACAACCCTGCCCTGGTCCACTTCAGGTCTCCCATGACTGGATCTCCGTCGCCTGTGGCCCTACACTGCCGTCTGCCACCTAGTCAGTTCTCTCGTGGTCCAAGGGCTCCGACCCTTACCACACTGCACTTCAGCTCCACTGTCAGACTCCTTACTGTTTGACTCCATCTAACTTGACTCCACTCCAACTCTCAACTAAACTCTTCCCACTCCTTGTCACCTCAAGACCCCTAGGTGGGCGATCCCATCCGCCTGGTCCCGCCTCCTGGTGTGTCCTGGCTGTCATGGGGGGGTGACTAGGCTTTGTGGCTGGTGTCCCTGTGTGTGGGGTGTGGTGTTAATTCCCAAGGAGGAGGCAATTCCTGTACCCTTGGTGGGGGGGTACAGTCATCTGTGACTACTTGGTTTTGCCAGGGCGTCACACATCCGCTGTGCATCCGTTTTTTGACGGATCAGTCGTGATTCGTTTGTGTTTGGGACAGCCCAATGGGTGTGCCAAGCATGCTGGGCATGCTTAGTAGAGCATGACGTAATCCAGCACTGGATTCCGACGTGTGACAGATTACGGCGGAATCCAGCACCATAGACATCCATTATAGCTCTTGATGGATTGTGACGGACACCTGCGGAGTGCGTTTTTTGCCGCTCCAAAAAACATTACATTCAGCGTTGCTCCCGCCTGATGGTCAGTCAGTAAACGGCTGATACATCACACGGCGGATGCAACACAAGGCCATCAGTCACAATCCGTCACTAATAGAAGCCTATGGGGAAAAAACAGATTTCTGCAAAATGTTTTGCAGGATACCGTAATTCCTCAAGGTGACGGATTGTGACTGATGCAAAACAGCGGAAGTGTGAACTTAGCCTTAGGCTGGGGCCACACGGGCACTACTGCGATCCACTTGCATGAGACTCGGCTCGTGCTGGCAGTACAGCAGAGCCGAGTGTCATGCCTGTGTCTTTGCAACTGAGGTCCGTTCGTGCGAGCAGACCTCAGCTGCGGGGGGCGGGCCGGCACTCAGGAGGGGAGGGAGGGATTTCTCTCTCTCTCTACTGCGTAGCCGGCTATTGTGATTCTCGCACTGCACTAGCGGTACACCGGTGTACCGCGAGTGCAGTGCGATTTTTCTCTCGCCCCATTCACTTGAATGGGTGCGAGAGAAAGAGACTCAGCTTACAATCGCAGCATGCTGCGATTGTTTTCTCAGTCCGATTAGGGCTGAGAAAATAATCGCCCATGTGTGCTGACACACAGGCTAGAATTGGTCCGAGGGGAATGCGATGTTTTATCGCACTCCACTCGCACTGTTTTTCTCGCCGTGTGGCTTAGCCCTAACAGTGGAAAAAGGTTTTTAAAAATGTGAAAAAAATGTAAAAAATATACAAGTTCAAATCACCCTTATTTTCCTCCATAAGAAATAAATTATAAAAAATAATACATATTCTATCAGTATGTGTGTAAAAGTCTGATCTATCAAAATATAAAATTGTGATTGGTGAACTGTGACAAAACAATTAAAATGCCAGGATTACGTTTTCAGCTGCAGCAACACAACAATAACAATCAGTAAAAGACAAGCAAAAAAATTGTATCTACCCCAAAATGGTATCAATAAAAACTGTTTCCTCAGAGCACAAAAAATAAGCCTTCGCACAGCCCCATCGACCAAAAATTGAAAACATTATGGGTTTTGGAATATGGTGACACAAGAAAAAAATATTGCCAGGTGATTTCTACCATATAGGGAACCTTGTAAATAAAAAAAGGAATTGCAGAATTGTGCTTTTTTTTCAACTCCGCTACACATACAGTATCTTTTCTATCCACTTTCAAATACATCACATGATAAAACAAATGCCGTAAATTAAAAGGTCAACTCATCCTGCAAAACAACAAGTCTTCACATAGCTTTGTCAACATAAAAATAAAAAATTATGACTCTGCGGAGGAGAGGAAAAAACAAAAAAGACAAAAAAGACAAAAATGGAAAACACCCACTACACGAATAAAATTCAATTATATTCATTACTAGCTGAAGTACCCGGTGTTGCCTGGGGTAGTAACTGTCTCTGTCTCTCTCCCAGTCTCTGTCTGTCTCTCTGTCTGTATATTTCCTTGTCTTTCTCTGTCTGTCTCTGTCTGTCTGTTTGTCTCTGTCTCTGCGTCTATCTCTCTGTCTGTCTCTGTATCAGTCTTTCTCTATCTCTGTGTCTGTCTGTCTCTATCTCTGTCTGTCTGTCTCTCTCTATCTATTTCCACATCTATCTCTTTCCTCATCTGTCTCTTTCCCCATCTTTCTCTTTCCCCATCTGTCTCTTTCCAGGTTTGTCTCTTTCCAGGTCTGTCTCTTTCCAGGTCTGTCTCTTTCCAGGTCTGTCTCTTTCCCAGGTCTGTCTCTTTCCCAGGTCTGTCTCTTTCCCAGGTCTGTCTCTTTCCCCATCTGTCTCTTTCCCCATCTGTATCTTTCCCCCGTCTCTGTCTCTCTCTCTTTTGCTGCCTCTGTGTTTCCTTGTGTGCCTGTCTCTGTCCCTGTCTGCCTGTATGTCTGTCTCTTTCCCTGTCTGTCTCTTTCCCCATCTCTTTCCCTTTCTCTTTACCTGTCTGTATTTGTCTGTATATTTGTCTGTCTCTTTTGCTATCTGTCTCATTCCCTGTCTGCCTGCCTCTGTCTGTCTCTATCTCTGTGTTTCTTTCCAGGTCTGTCTCTTTCCAGGTCTGTCTTTTTCCAGGTCTGTCTCTTTCCCTGTCTGTCTCTTTCCCTGTCTGTCTCTTTCCCTGTCTGTCTCTTTCCCTGTCTGGCTTTGTCTTTCTCTCTGTCTGTCTCTTTGCCTGTCTCTATCTGTCACTATCTCTCTGTCTATCTCTCTGTCTCTTTCCCCATCTGTCTCTTTCCTAGTCTCTCTCTTTCCCAGTCTGTCTCTGTCTGTCTTTATCTCTCTAATGTCTCTCTCCCTGTGTCTTTCCCTGTTTCTTTCCTTGTCTGTCTGTTTTTTTTCCTGTCTTTTTCTCCATCTCTGTGTCTTTCCCTGTCTTTTTCCTTGCCTCTGTCTCTTTCCCTGTCTCTGTCTCTTTACCTGTCTGTCTGTCTCTTTCCTTGTTTGTCTCTGTCTGTGCCTGTATCTTTCCCTGTCTGTCTGCCTCTGTCTCTTTGTCTGTCTGTCTGTCTTTCTCTCTCTGTCTCTTTCCCTGTGTCTCTGTCTGTCTCTTTCCTTGTCTGCCTCTTACTCTGTCTGTGCCTATGTCTGTCTCTGTCTTTATCCGTATCTCCACCAACATAATATTACTTCACACAAGTTTCTTATACTATGAATGTCTTTCATTCCTATAGCAACCAATCACAGCTGCTATTAATAACCTGTGGCTTGCAGACCCATTGACTTTAATGGAGGCAGTTTTTTTTGGAGTGTAATTGTAAAGCGCGGGATTAAATTTTCCCCTTGAAACATAGTCTATGATGTTCCCTGAGTCACATGAGGCGTCTGTGCAAAATTTTGTGATTGTATATGCGTCGGTGTGGATTCCTTTAGCAGACATACATACATACATACATACACACATATTCTCAGCTTTAAATATTAGATTACATTTTAAAACTTTTTTTTAATTTTTTTACTTTTTTGTAGCCCGTTAAGGGACATGAACCCATATTATAGTATATGCTCAAAATGATGTCTTCTTATAAAACCCAGCCTCCTGTCTCTGGCTAAGCATTGGCTAAGATTATAATCCTGCCTTCAACACGCTGGCTGCTATCATAATATCAACATCATGCAATCTAATCACTGTGAACCAAAACATATGAAGCGATTGCGCTATTTAAATTCTGCTGTGCATAGTTGTAGCTGGGGGATCAGCTCAGGGAGAAGGTTGGAGTTGGCGAAACATCTTAATGGGCCCCCATGTGTTCCCATGTGTACAACTATGGTGGCACAGCCTAATCATAGGTAAAGTAAAACCTCAGCAGATGACTGGGTTATTGTTGAAAATCAATATACAAAGATTAAAGGGGTGGTCCATAGACAAAAGGAAATTACATTTAAATCTCTATTTGATGCTGTAGTCTAAGGTACTTTCTAATATACTTGTATTAAAAATTCCTTACATCACTATTTTACAGTATTTATTTTTCTAGTTATTGTTTGATGACAATTTGTTTGAGAATCCCAGTGCATGTTGGGATACTAAAATGAAGTGTCATTGTGGGCAGACTCTGTGGCAGTGACCGCAGCCTCTGTCCCCTCCCTGAAACTAAAGGCTGCTTTACACGCAGCAACATCGCTAGCGATGTGACTAGCGAAAGCACCCATCCCTGTCGTTTGTGCGTCACGGGCAAATCGCTGCCCGTGGCGAACAATATCGCCGGTACGCGTCACACATACTTACCTTCCTAACAACGTCACTATGGCAGCCGAACAACCTCTTTTTTAAGGGGGCGGTTTGTGCGGCGTCACAGCAAAGTCACTCAGCGGGCCACCAATAGAAGCGGAGGGGCGGAGAGTAGCCGCATTCACATCACTCCCACCTCATTGATGGAGGATGCAGGAACGCTGTTGTTCGTCGTTCCCGGGGGTGTCACACGTAGCGATGTGTGCTGCCTCAGGAATGACGAACAACCTGCGTCCTGAAAGAGCAACGATATTTTGAAAATGAACGACATATCAACGATCAACGATTAGGTGAGTAGTTCTGATCGTTAGCGGTCGCTCATAGGTGTCACACGAAACAACGTCGCTAACGAGGCCTGATGTGCGTCACGAATTCCGTGACCCCAGCGATATCTCGGGCGGCCTTAAGTGTAATCATGACACTGGTTTCAGGGGATGCTCTGTCACACCTGTCCCTGCTGTGTCTGGAATAATTAATACAAGTATATTAGAAAATAGCTTAGATTATGGCATCAAATAGATAGGGATTTAAATGAATTTCCTTTTGCCTACGGACCACACTTTTAAAGTGAACCTGTCGGGTGCAATATGCAATATGCACCCAGAACCACGAGCAGTTTGTGATGAATATTGCTGGACCCGTAGAAGTCTGACTTACAGACGAAACGGCCGTCGTCCTGTGGAGGGACTCGCATCCAAGCCACCTCCCGCATTTTTACCTGCACCTATGGAGAAAATCGTCTAAATAAAAGAAATTGTTTGGCATAGCAGCTGTTTGCGGTCGATTTTTCGTCTCCCTGCTGTTGGATCCCCTAGCTGTCTGCTACCGACCAGCACGCTGCGCCTGAAACCAGCGCCACATGATAACCATCAGCACGTGAGCCACTGAACCAAAAGGTAAATTGAGGGCAGGCAGTGCAGGACTTGTTCTCGTTTGGCTGCAATATGCAATATGCACCCAGAACCACGAGCAGTTTGTGATGAATATTGCTAATCTCTGCCTAACCATTCCTGTAAACACTAGCAAAGATAAAGGGATCTTTAGAAGTATTTCTAAAGATCTTATATCGTATTGTGACGCCCCAGGGCTGTGGGGTACTCGATCCCGGGTGTGTGGTGCGCAGGGGGGACAGTCGTGGTCACGGCCGATGCCGATGGTTGCCGAAAAAGTCTGCAGCATGTCAATTCTTGGTGCATTTTTTTCTGCGTATTTCAGCCCTTCCAGGTATTGATTTCACAAAAAAAACGCATGGCACAAAAACGCACAAAAAAAACAGACCAAAAATGCATGTGTTTTTCTGCCGCAAGGTACATTTTTTGGTGTAGAAAATTTCTGCACCAAAAACTCAATGTGCACACATAGCCTAAAGGGTGCTTTACACGCTGCGACATCGCTAACGATATATCGTCGGGGTCACGGTGTTTGTGACGCACATCTGGTGTCGTTAGCGAAATCGCAGCATGTGACAGCTAGGAACGCAGATCAGCAATTGCAAAAACGGCAAAAATTTTTGATCGTTGACACGTCGCTGCTTTTCATAATATCGTTGGTGGTGTATGCCGCTGATTGTTCGTCGTTCCTGCAGCACCACACATCGCTGTGTGTGACACCACAGGAACGACGAACATCATCCTACCTGCGTCCACCGCAAAGGAGGAAGGAAGGAGGTGGGCGGCATGTTCCAACTGCTCATCTCCTCCCCTCTTCTTCTATTGGGTGGCCATTTAGTGACATCGCTGTGACGCTGAACGCACCTCCCCCTTGAAGGAGGGATTGTTCGGCAGCAACAGCGATGTCGCTGAACAGGTAAGTGCGTGTGACTCTGCCGTAGCGATAATGTTCACTACGGCAGCGATCACCACATATCGCACCAACGACGGGGGCGGGGGCTATCGCTCGCGACATCGCCAGCAATCGCTAGCGATGTCGCAGCGTGTAAAGCACCCTAAAGTCTTCATTTCTGCCTGTCACCTTTATTGCAGTAA
Source organism: Anomaloglossus baeobatrachus (assembly GCF_048569485.1). Classification (NCBI taxonomy): domain Eukaryota; kingdom Metazoa; phylum Chordata; class Amphibia; order Anura; family Aromobatidae; genus Anomaloglossus; species Anomaloglossus baeobatrachus. Next base: position 490,792,613 of record NC_134355.1, read on the forward strand.
GTCTGCCGAATGGGATTTAAGGCCAGAATCACACTTGCTAGTGCCTCGCGTGTAACTCGCGTGAGTCTCTCATGGTAGAACCCGGCATGGCCGCACACTATGCATACAGGAGCGTCTGAGCTGCATAGAGATACATGCAACTGACCCGCTCCTGTCAGGAGAGTGTGCGGCCATGCCAGGTTCTACCATGAGAGACCCACGCGAGTTACACGCGAGGCACTAGCAAGTGTGATTCTGGCCTAAAAGAAACCTGTGACCAGATTTGGTGACTATAACCTGTGGCCACCACCAGTGGGCTTTTATATACAGCATTCTAACATACTGTATATAAGAACCCAGGCCGATATGTAGAGCGTAAAAATTACTTTATAATACTTACCTAACAGTCGATATGGTGCAGATGGGTCAGATGGGTGGCGTCGTTCTCCAGTACCTGCACCTCCTTTTTCGGCCATCTTTGTCCTCCTTCTTCTGAAGCCGGGGTGCATGACGTGTCCTGCACACAGGTGGGCATTGAGGTCCCGCTCATGTGCACTACAATACTTTGATCTGCCATGCTCAGGGCAGATCAAAGTGCGCCTGCGTAGGACCTCAATGCCTGCCTGTGTGCATGACTTAGGGCCATTTTACACATCTGGTATTTCGCCGGATTACCGGATCCAGCATACTCCAGTACAGTGTTATACTGTACAAAGGCATCGCAGCAAGCTCCGGTCACATGCTCTGGTCACATGACAGTATGTGGCCGGAGGTTGGTGCGATGCCATTGTACTATTTTGCACTGTACTGGAGTGTGCCGGATCCGGCAATTCGGCGAAATGCCGGATGTGTGAAACCGGCCTTAGGACGCATCATGCACCCAGGCTTCAGAAGAAGGAGGACAAAGATGGCCGAAAGAAGAGGCACCGGTACCGGAGAACGAAGACACCCATCTGGACCATCTGCTCCACACTTTAGGTGAGTATTATAAAGTCATTTTTACTCTCTACACAGCGGCCTGAGCTCTTATATACAGTACTAGCTGTAGTACCCGGGCATTGCCCAGGATAGTAACTGTCTCTTTGTCTCTCTCCCAGTCTCTGTCTGTGTGTCGCTGTCTGTCTGTCTCCCTGTATGTCTCTTTCCTTGTCTGTCTGTTTCTTTCTTTTTTCTGTCTGTATTTGCATCAGTTTATCTGTCTCAATCTTTGTATCTGGCTGTCTCTTTGCCCGGCTGTCTCTTTGCCCGGCTGTCACTTTGTCCGGCTGTCTCTTTGTCCGGCTGTCTCTTTGTCCGGCTGTCTTTGTCCGGCTGTCTTTTTGCCTGGCTGTCTGTTTCCATGTCTGCTTCTTTCCAGGGCTGTCACTTTCCAGGGCTGTCTCTTTCCAGGGCTGTCTCTTTGCCGGGCTGTCTCTTTCTAAGTCTGTCTCTTTCTAAGTCTGTCTCTTTCTAGGTCTGTCTCTTTCTAAGGCTGTCTCTCTCCAGGGCTGTCTCTTTCCAGGGCTGTCTCTTTCCCGGTTTGTCTCTTTTCAGGGCTGTCTCTTTCCCGGTCTGTCTCTCTCCCGGTCTGTCTGTTTCCAGGTCTGTCTCTTTCCAGGTCTGTTTCTTTCCAGGTCTGTCTCTTTCTTTGCCCGGTCTGTCTCTTTGCCCGGTCTGTCTCTTTCTTTGCCCGGTCTGTCTCTTTGCCCGGTCTGTCTCTTTGCCCGGTCTGTCTCTTTGCCCGGTCTGTCTCTTTCCAGGGCTGTCTCTTTCCCCATCTGTCTCTCTGTGTCTCTATCTCTCTATCCGTCTCACCACCGACATCTTTTTACCTCACACATAAGCTTATTATACTAACAGCAACCTCTACTCAAAATATGTTTTGCAAAGTGTGCACAGTACCAACATTCCAACCTGTACTTTGAAAAATGAGATTTTTGGCAAAAAATTGCAATTTTTCAAGCTACCTCGCCACGTCACGGCAAATCTCTTGAGGCAGTCCTACACTAAAATATTTTTATTCAAAGTGTGCCAAACGGCCTCACATATGCACAAATAGAACTGCACAGCACGTACCTGGTGCTTTTCAGTCTCGTCTCCATGACTAATTCATGGTTGTGGGCGGGACAGGCCCAGGCACATGCTGCTTGGAATATATAGCCTGTGGACAAGGCTAGATGGCAATGTGTGAACAGCCACCAATCGCCAAAAATCAAGACAGATGGAAAAATAACAATGAAGTGCACTGCAATATGGGGACCAACCAAAAACCTATATAGCAATTGTTATACTAACAGTTTATTTTGTTCCTATAGCAACCACTGACAGTTGCTATTTATAGCCTGCAGCTCCCAGCTCCATTCAGTTTAATGGCTGCAGGATTTTTGTAGAGTAACTGGAAAGCACGGGGTTACATTTTCCCACCCAAACATAGTCTATGACGTTCCCTGAGTCACATGGAGTGTCTGTGCAAACTTTCGTGATTGTACATGCAATGGTGCGGATTCCTTTAGCGGACACACACATACACTGAGCTTTATATATTAGATGTTAGAATGCTGTATATAAGAGCTCACTGGTAGTGGCCGCAGCTTTTAAGGCTGCTTTACACGGTACGACCGATTGTGCAATTTCACAATCGATCGTACCCGCCCCCGTCCTTTTTGCGTCACGGGCAAATTGCTGCCCGTGTCGCACAAAGTCAGTAACCCCCATCACACATACTTACCTCTCGTGCGACCTCGCTGTGGGCGGCGAACGTCCACTTGCTGGAGTGGGAGGGACGTTCGGCGTCACAGCGACGTCACATGGCCGCCGGCCAATGGAAGCGGAGGGGCGGAGATGAGCGGGACGTAAACATCCTGCCCACCTCCTTCCTTCACATAGCCGGCGGCGGCCGCGTGACGCAGGTGAGCTGCTGTTCATCGTTCCCGGGGTGTCACACGGAGCGGCGTGTGCTACCCCGGAAACGATGAACAACTAAATTAAACGATATTATGGAACCTAACGAGCAGTACACGACTCCCGATTTGTGAGCAATACTGCGTCGCTAGGAGGTGTCACACAGGCCGGCATCGCCAGCGATGCTGGATGTGCATCACAAAAACCATGACCCCGACGATCTATCGCACGATAGATTGTCTGGTGTAAAGCAGCCTTTAGTCACCAAATCTGGTGACAGGTTCCCTTTAAATGCTATTTACCTGCAGACTTCCACTATATCTTCTGATAAGGAGCATTTCTGGAGGTAACAGGTTAAAGGGAACCAATAAAAGTAGTATCTGATCTATTTTCTGTGTAGATTGCACAATCCTGTCTAATTTTGTACACTGGTGATGTTAGGATATTATACCTGGCATGATGCTAATAGCATAATACCATGTAGGAGATGTGGAGTGGAGCACTTTACTTTGGGCTCCTAAGTAAGGGAGCTAAGCCTCATAGTGTAATTGTAGGCTACAGCATAAATACAGCATTGTGCATCAGTCATATTCATGCCTTGCAGATGGTAGATGAGCTGGGAATTAGCACCTACAATATTTCGAGTGTTTACTGCCATTGTTGCCGTCCAGTCATCATTTACTTAACCACATGGTTGATTCTAATCTCAGATGAATTTGATTTATGAGGATTTAGTCGAGTGCTCCAACTGTGTAATCCCATCAATACTGATCGCCCTCCAGTTTGGCCACTAGATGGTGCTGTTAGATAGTTTCTGTGATAAAATGGCCAAGCAATGATTGCATGTGGCTGATTTCTAATACTCCAGGGTAGATAAGCTATTAGCATCAGTAGCCAAAAATCTTTTGGCGGATTTTACTTGATTATTACAGTGAAGTTCATCGTATATTGCTGTATATTTCAAATCTATAAATAAAATGCTTCCAATAAAAAGTAGACAGAAGGAGCCAGCAGGATTGCTCGCTGTAGAAGAACATCATTTGGCCAAAGTAGACTTGATATAAATGCTTGAATTTTTACTATTTTACTGAATGTTTGATCAATATGGCACAGACCTCAACCAGTCTAATTTATTAGCACATTATTGTTCTCCTTTTGATTTCTGGCCTCATATTGAGACAGTGACATATGATGTTGTAATTGACACCATACAGAAACGTTATTGAATATTCGTATTCATTAATTAATAATAACACCATTTGCAATCTATTGTCATTAACTATTTACACTGAGGAAGGTACAAATGACTGCTATGTGAGGACAGAAATTATCACTGCCAACAAAAGGAAGGATATTTCACTGTCTGGGTAGGAAGACTGCTAGTGCTGAGGGACATGGTAATGGCAGATGTACTTGGCAAAGGAAAGAGAAAGGTTATATGACTCTATTACAAGGGGTGATGTTAATAGGTATGAGGCTGATTCAGACGGCAGTACTTATACAAAGTGTAGATGTGACTGTCTCCATGTGCAGCCCCATGAGCTCATTCGCATAGCTACACGATATTAGCGTGCACTAGCCTAGTCCGTAAATTTGGTCTAATCAAGTCCTAAACAGTTAAGATTCAGTGATGGAGTTTCCACTCATAGATCAATTACCATGTACAAAAATCAGACATTTGATCATGACATACACGTCATGATCAGATAGGAGTTCCCGACCGATGACGTATAGATATGTCATAATGGTTGCGCAGCTCAGAGAAGCTGTGTCTGCACGATTGCCACCAGGAGCTCAGCGTAAGTTCTAGCCAAGCTCCAGCTGTCAATGCAAAGGATAGTCCTTTGATGCCCCTGGCTGCTTAACCACCTAAATGCAGCAATCAATAGCTATTACAGGATTTAGGAGGTTTGGATAAGGAGTGCACTCCCCCTCCCACTCAATTGAGACCCCGCAATGTGATCACTGCCATGGCAACCCCTCAACCTTTGCGTCAGCCATCTAACAGAAGCCTGATAGACCATGCCAGGATCTTGATCTAAGAGTGTAATGGTTCGCCTCCCCGTCCACATGGCTAGGGGGCGGAGCCTTCTCCCGGGCCTCACTTCCGGAGCCTGGATGCCTTAAAAGCTGACGTTTTCCAGTGAACTAGCGCTGGCTATAAGCTTAGCGCTGCTTTGCCTGTGATTGCTGGTCCTGTGAGTGATATCCTGATCTGTCTGTTCCTGTACCCCCGTGTCCTTGTCTGTGTTCCGTCCCCTGGTCGTCCCTCCAGTTCTTTGTCCCCTCTCCTACCTCTCCACTCGGTTACTTCCTCTGGTACTGACCTTGGTCTGACTTTGACTCCGCTTCTGCTCGTTCCTCCGGTCCTGCTTCTGCTCATACTGTGTTTGACCCAGCCTGCCTGACTATTACTCTCACGCCCCGCAGCACTGCCACTCAGCTGTGCTGTGAGGCAGTGTATGAGAACACTGTGTATTTACTTCCTGGTTCTCGTTGCTCTGTGTAGTGTCTTCTGCTGCAGAGCTCTGGCTCCCCCTGGTGGCAGCTTGATAAAGAGGCTTCTGTCAATGTCATACTGACAGGTATAATGTATTGCAATACTTGTGCATTGCAGTATTTTATACCAGCAATGAGAGTAATAAAAGCTAATGTCCTCCATAGGAACTAAGTAAAACAATTTAAAAAAAGTTTTAAAAAATAGTAACTATATTTAAAAAAATCATAAAATAAAAAAACAAAATAAAGAAAAAAGTATACCAATAAATATGAATATTTATGAAAAACACATTTGGTATCACCACATTTGGAATAACCTGTCTATAAAACTGTCACACTAGTTAACCCCTTAAGAGAACACTGTAAAAAATATAAATAAAATCATGGCAAAAAACTGTGCCTTTTCATCATACAGCTGAAAAAAAGTGGAATAAAACCAGATAAAAAAAGTTATATGTAAATAAAAATGGTACGTTATCTTGTCCCTCAAAAAACAAAGCAGCCACAGAGCTCCATCAGTGAAAAAATAAAAAAGCTATAGTTCTCTATAGCTATTTTTTCTCTAAAATTGTTTTTATGGTGTAAAAACGGCAAAAAAGAAAAAATATATAATTGTAGTATCACTGTAGTTGTACTGACCCAAAGAATGAAGCTGTCTTACAACTTTTACAACATGATGAATGGCGTAAACAAAATAAATCATGAATTGCTGATTTTTCTTGATTCTCCCTCTTAAAAAGCAGAATAGAATGTGATCAAAAAATGTTATCTGGCCCAAAGTGGTACCAATAAAACCTCCAACTCATCCCACAAAAAGAAGCGCTCACATGACTCTGTTGGCAGTAAAATAAAAAAATATTGCCTTTGAAAATTCAGGGATGCAAAAGAACATCATTTTATAAAAAAGCATTTTTTAGTGTGATAATTGCCAAACCTAAAAAAAACTATAGAAATCTGGTATTGATGTAATAATACAGACCTGAGAAATAAAGACACCAATTGATACTTCTGGGGTTTCACCTGAATCACGTAGTTTGGAGATGTAAATGGAAACCCTAATGTACAGTAAGTGCTCAGCATAGAGCACAGGATAAATGTAAACTGATCCAAAATGTTCTGTATACCAAATTGACACCAATAGCATTCAACTTAACTCACAAAAATACAAGTCCCCTTTCAGGTCCATCATTTGTTAACAGAAATATAAAGGGCTACTAGTAGCACAAGGGCTTTGGAAAAGTGCTATGGCTCCCCCCATAAAAAGAAATCCAGCAAAATCTGCACTCCCAAATCCAAATGCCCACCTCCCTTCTGAGCATCACAATGTGTTTAAACCACAGTTAACGTCCACATGTTGCATTGTCATAGTGAAGAGAGCCCACTTAATTTACAGGGTGTGGTCTCCAGAAGCACAAGTTGGACACAATGTAAAGGCCCTACAATGTACTAGGCATTACAAGAGCTTATTTGCAATTTTTCATTCTGCAATATTCATTGCGTTTAACTCCATGGATATTTTCCAGAGACCAAATCATCACTACACCCTTAGGCCGGCGTCACACTTGCGATTAACTCGCACGAGTGCAATGCGAGAAAATCTCGTATTGCACTCGGACCAATGTTAATCAATGAGGCAGCTCCGATCTGCTATTTTTTTCTCAGCTCAAATTGGACTGAGAAAAAAAATCGCAGCATGCTGCGATTTGTAGAATTTCTTGCGCGAGTCTCTCCAATGCAAGTCTATGGGTGCGTGAAAAAAAACGGATGTCACACGGACGGCACACACATCATCCTAGTGACATGCGTTTTTCTAAATACATTTATCGCATGTTGCAGAGAATACTGGAAATGAGTGAGGTCTCTCAATGTTGGTCAATCTCTATCTCTGTCATTCGGTCTCTCCCTCTTGGTCTCTATTCTCTCTCTGTCAGTCTCTCCCACCCCCTCTCTCATACTCACCGATCCCTGATCACCAGCGCGGCACTGCACAGCTGTCACAAAGCTCCGGTGGCTTTTCCTCTTTTGAAAAAGTTGGCCGCTCATTATTCCATCACGTATTCACTGCTTTCCCCGCCCACCGGCGCCTATGATTGGTTGCAGTCAGACACGCCCCCACGTTGAGTGACAGCTGTCTCACTGCAACTAATCACAGCCGCCGGTGGGCGGGTCTATATCGTGCAGTAAAATAAATTAATAAATAATTTTAAAAAAATGGCATGCGGTCCCCCCCAATTTTCATATCAGCCAGGGTAAAACCATACGGCTGGAGGCTGGTATTGTCAGGATGGGGAGCCCCACGTTATGGGGAGCCCCCCACCCTAAAAATATCAGCCAGCAGCTACCCGGAATTGCCGCATCCATTGGATGCGACAGTCTCGGGACTGTACTCGGCCCATCCCGAATTGCCCTGGTGCGGTGGCAATCGAGGTAATAAGGAGTTAATGGCAGCAAACCATAGCTGCCACTAAGTCCTAGGTTAATCATGGTAGGTGTCTCCCCGAGATACCTTCCATGATTAACCTGTAAGTTAAAGAAAATAAACACATACACCCAAAAATCCTTTATTTGAAATAAATGACAAAAAAACCCAACCTCTTTCACCACTTTATTAAAGTCCCCAAATACCCCTCCAGGTCTGATGTAATCCATAGAGGTCCCACAACGCTTTCAGCTCTGCTGGATTGGAAGTTGACAGAGAGTGGCCACAGACCACGACTGCTCTATGTGAGCTCCCCGCAGCAACTGAAGTGAGTGGCGCCATCATCGATGACGTCACTCAGGTTACCTGCGGGCACAGATCTCAGGTGGAGGACTTCAGCTGTGGCCGCGGGTCACCTCAGTGATGGCACCACTGATCACGCAGATCAATTCTGTCACTCAGGGGGAAATCAGGCCATGACACACAGACAGAGACGCAGGATGACAATGAAGTCGGGTGAAGTTCATCCGAGTTCATTCTGATCCCGCGGGTCTATCTGTGTCTGCTGTCAGCGGCCATGTAGCAGAGCTGAATGGCAGATGACATAGCTGCTGAGAATAAAAACGGATCACATACGTATCTCACATGGTTTGTACACGGACTACAATCTAGAAAAAAGTCACAGAATCGCATTTCAGTTGCATTGCACAGGGATCAACACTCAGACAGAGCTCATGCTACTTTCTAGCATGAGAATCGGTCCGATTTTCCAATCGCAAGTGTGACTTCAGCCTTAGATGAATTCCCAGAGTGTTGTAATTTCCAATATGTGGTCACTATAGGGGGTTTCTGCTGTTGTGGCACTTAAGGGCTCTGTGTATGACAAATGAGAACTATTCTAGGAAAATCTGTGCTCCAAAAGATTCCCAGAATTTAACCACTGAGCATAAATTTTACATATAGGCCCCAAAAGAACCTTTTTCATGGTTGACCTACCCAACCAAGATTCTCAAAGTTCACCCGCACAGCAACAATTTTAATCAAAAACCCCTTACAAACCCTCTTTGCACAGTTGACCCACACAGCTAACTTTGCAGAGTTCCCCCACAGAGTAACAATTATAACAAAAGACCAGTACAGAACCTTTTTCTGAGTTGACCCAGAAACAGCCTATATCGGCAGAGTTCACCCCCCCTCCAAATTAACAATTTTAAACAAAGGCCCCTAGAGAGTCTGTTTTCCCAGTAGACATACAGAGCATAGAAAATCACTTTAAAGTCAGATATATTAAAAAAAAAAGAAAAGGTGTGAACCAGGAGGAGGAGGTAGCCAACATTTTTTTGTGTAGGTTTTGTGTTTTACGAATGTAGTTTTGCAGTTTTGTTTTGGGTTTTGTTTCTGAAAGTAACGTACAGAAAAATAGAATACCACCAAAACAACAAAAAAATGGACCAGGAGGAGGTCCAAGCTGAGAATCAGGTTGAGATGCTGTCACAATATGACTGTACGATAGCAAGAGACAGGTGGCTCCTATATTGTCTTTCGTGCTTGGGGACCTTAGGCTACCCATGAGATTCGGATTACTCCTAGTGGTGGAGCTGCTGTAGTCTTGTGCCTTACTATTCTACTGATCAGAACTAAACTGTTTTCTTTCCCCTACCGAGAGAAGGAAGGCGCAGGAGTGGCAAGGCAACACAGACAAAAGACAGACAGGGAAAAAACAAAACTCAGACAAACTGCAAACTCACAGGAACAAACAGACACTAAGGAGAGAAACAAGAGAAGTAAGGCAGCAACAAAAGAGTTAACACCACAACCATTCACAGCAATGAATTACTACACCCACCAGTAAGTCCAGTAAGTCACAATACCTCACCAGACTAGTATAGATAAGCTAATTCTGGCATTAAAGGAAGTGTCCAGCCAGCATATATAGGACGGGAGCAAATGTGACTGGTTACCCCACAGCATGTGGCTAAAGGAGACTAGCAAGCATCCCAACAGAGATTAACTTTTGCTAGCCTGCCTATGAGCTACAAGTCTGTGGGTCAATGTTCAAAGCTTCCTGTGCTGATCACAGACATCAGAGAAGTTAGCAGGCAGAGTGCCAGAATCTGTATTTTCCACAGATCCTGACACTGCCATGACAGTTGGCGATGTTTGTAAAACCTCCTTGTGACAGGTACACATGGCAGTGTAGGTCGAAGAGGCAGAGGAGGAGGCAGACAACCATTTTAGGGGGCTGTCAATGTTATTGTTTTTATCAGGTTACTGTATGCTTTGAGGCCCCAGAACATTGGGAATGGCAAATAGAGAATACCATTGTTTAACTGTGGGTGGTATAGTGGTCTTGGAAAGCCAAAATTATGGACAAGTCTGGTGTAATCCACGACTGAATCATTTTAATGAAAGTGACAATGTCCATGTTAGCTGAGGACAGGCTGATACACTTGTCTGTGATGACCCCCCTGCTGTGCTAAACACACGATCAGAAAATACACTTGCGGCAGGGGAGGCTAGCACCTCTAAGGTATATTGTGGAAGGTCAGGCCATATGTCCAATTTCAAGACGCAGAAGTTAATTGGTGCAGATGGAGCACCCCACGGGGTCTATGGAATATTCGTCAGCGGACCGGTGGAGGGTCAGGGCGTTGTCACGGGTGGCCCTTGCTCAGTTCCGTGACCTCGAGGCATCCACAAAAGGGGGATGGATGAAGTAGAAGAAGGATGATGGGATGATAAGGATGTTGAGAGTTGTAGTTGTCTCTGTACCTGTACGCGGCCAGGGAACAGCTGCCACTGTGGGTATTGTCCTCTGGGGTGGATGGTGTTGCAGCCGGGATGATTCAGCTCCCCACAGGTGGATGTGGGCCCCAGGGAGGATGGTGGATGGTACTGGTGACCGTTGGCACTGAAGCATGCGGCACCGGAGCCGGCAAGGAAGGGCTGACTCAGTAGTTGTGGTTCAAGGTTTTTACTCAATGTCTAGTTGTCACCCTTAGAATGTCGTCCTCCACCGTGATGGGCCCCAGCCGATCCCGGACAATTCGGAGGTCACCAACGGTGTTCCCACTGTGTTCTTTTTGGTCGGGGTCCCTCCAATCCTGTGGATAAAATGTGGAATGGGCTGCAGATGTTTCCTGCACTCTCCGCAGACCCTGGAATCCACTGTAGCTGTAGAGAACCCAGGCTGAGCTGCATGCTCCAAGCCGTGGGTCCTGTGGTGCTCCCAGAAGTGTGAAGTAGAAAATGTCTGGACCGAGGTCTCGACTGTGCTCCTCACCCCAAGCTGTGCACGGGGTTAACTGACTATGTGTGAAAATGCTTCTTCCTTTTCCCAAGTGGTGCCCGCGCCCCAGGTGGTTGTCCTAGTGACCGGTAAAGTTCCATGCCTCGTGATGGTCACCCCCCTATCTACCTTAGGCCAACCCCGGTGGGAAAGCACCTAACTGTGTGTGGTTTGTGAATGTGAGAAACACCAGCAGTTAACTTCTTCCTTACCCGGGATGAGTATTATTATTATTATTATATATTATTATAGCGCCATTTATTCCATGGCGCTTTACAAGTGAAAGAGGGTAAACGTACAACAATCATTAACAATACAAAATAGACTGGTATAGGAGGAGAGAGGACCCTGCCCGCGAGGGCTCACAGTCTACAGGGAGAGTATCGGACCTTAAGTGAGGTGCAGTACCCTGTGGCAACTGAAGCCTCAGGGGCCCTACACAGACACATTAGTAAGCACTGATAGATGTGTGGATTCATACTCTTCTACCATGTTGGATAAACGCTGGCTCCTGCTAATGCGCACTGTACCAGATGGTGTTAACAGATGGTGTGGCATGTTGCAGATGAATTGGTGTTACATTGTAGCCATGATAACCCTCCCTTCCAAAGTGGTGCCATGCAATTGCTGTGACCCAAGCCAGCAGAGTCATAAAAAAGCATAAGTGACTGCTACATGATTTGTGGCTCACATTGCGTGCGTCTTTTTGAAGGGGGTGAGGTGGAAAAAAGATGACCATGGACCTCTGGTGCCAACTCTGCGTTTTTAGCTGTGCATCTGGTGGAAGACAATGCAAAGAAATTGGAGCCCCTGTTAGCCATAACATAAAACCGCCTCAACATTTTTGGGCCTCGACATTCGTGCAACAGTGTTTGGGCCTACAAAATGACGAAGAATGGCCCGTGGCATGCGTGCACCAGAAGTAGGTTTTTCATTTTTGTCAGTAGCAGGCACAGATCTACCACATCCTTGCTGTGAAGCAGCTCCACCACCACATTCTCTATTTGATGTTGTCCTCATTTTTTGCCCACCAAACAAGTGCAGATTATTAGATGGCTTGTATACAGAGAGAGACTGCACATTAAATTATTACACTGTCTGCATGCTGAGTGCCCACACAGAACCTTTTCAAAGAGTACCTACAAGGACCCTTTTTTTAGTACCCACACAGAGCCTGGTGCAGTGGAGTAACAGAGCTTTTTTGCAGATTAAACATTAAGAAACTGATGCCCAATGGCTAAATTGAGCTTGCTATAGATTAGCCACACAGGTCCTTGTGCAGTGCACTAAAAGCTTTTTCAGAGATTGAGCCCTCAAAATCTGGTGCATAGTGTCCACAGCATTTTTGAGATTAAGACCACAGAAACTGATGCACAGTGGGCAAATAGATTTTCTTATAGATTAGCCACACAGGGCCTTGTACAGTGCACTAAAAGCTTTTTTAGCAATTGAGCCCACAAAACCTGATGCACAATGTGCATACAGAGCTTTTTAGAGATTAAATCCATTGAAACTGGTGCACAGTAACCAACAAGAGCTTGTTATGGATTAACCACACAGAGCCTGGTGCAGTGCACTAAAAGCTTTTTCAGGAATTGAGCCCACAAAACCTGGTGCACAGTGCCCGCAAAAAGTTTTTTTTTAGAGATTAAGCCCACTGAAACTGGTACACAGAGGTCAAATAGAGCTTGTTATAGATTACCCACATAGAGCCTCGTACAGTTCACTCAAAGCTTTTTCACAGATAGAGCCCACAAAGCCTTGGTGCACAGTTACTACACAGAGCATTTTGTAAGAGTATGTCCCACTGGAACCTATCACTGTCCTTCACTTTAATAGCGTCTTATCCCTTTGCAATTTTCAGCAAAATGGAACGTAATTTGGCCTTTAAACAGGTGGTGAGCTGGCCAATCAAAGCAATGCCAATATTTGGCATGGCTGCGATTTCTCTGGAATTGCCCACACCCTAAAAGCATGGTGATTGGCTGCATTGCAGCCTTTCAACAAGCTTTATTCAGGTGGCAAACTCAAACAGGAAGATGGTTGTACTGTTAAAAGTCCAGGTTTGGTTCCGAAACCCGAACACCTGTTGTTCGGTACGACCCCCAAATTTTAAAGTTAGGGTTTGCTCATCTACGATCACCCAATTTGGAACATATTTTCTACAACATCAGTAGCTTCTACTGTCAGCTATGTAATAGTCTACAAAGATGGTCACTGGGGTGCTTTCTTTTGAAGAGGAAACAATCACAAGGTTTTTTCCACCTAATATGAGAGCCATCTGATAACAGTGATGTGTCACTTGCTGGGCTGTTTAGTGTAGTTTTGATAAAATAACTTTTTTATCAGCAGGAGATCATCACTAGAAGATTAGTAAACTTGCAACTAGGTACAGTATTCGTCCATGTTCGTGAGCTCTGTATATCCCCACCCCCACAACTGATTATTAACTTAAGGCCGGGGCCACACGGGGACTAATGCGATCCTCGCATTATATTCAGCTCATGCTGGCAGCACAGCGGGAGCCGAGTGTCATGCGAGTGTCACTGCGACTGAGGTCCGATCATGCGATCGGACCTCAGCTGCAGGGAGAGGGCCGGCACTGAGGAGGGGCGGGCCAGTGCTGAGGAGGAGAGGGAGGAATTTATATCCCTCTCTCCTCCGTTGCCGACTATTGCCATTCTCGCACTGCACTCGCAGTATACCGGTGTACTGCGAGTGCAGTGCGAGCTTTCTCTCGCCCCATAGACTTGAATGGGTGCAAGAGAAAGAGACTCGCGTTACAATTGCAGCATGCTGTGATTGCTTTCTCGGTCCGATTGGGGCCAAGAAAATAATCGCTCATGGGTGCTGGCACATAGGTTAACATTGGTCTGAGTGAAATGCGATGTTTTATCGTATTTCACTCGGTCCAATTTTCATGTCGTGTGTCTTAGACCTTATGCCTATGCACAGTGTACACAGAAAGATGTAAATCAGTGGTGTGGGTGGGGTTATATAGAGCTCAGCATTCAGAAAACTGGTTGATCTGCAGCAGATAAATCATTGTTTTTATTAAATCTGAAACATACAGCACACGTCTCAAAAAAAAAGTTGGGACATGTCTACCATTGTGCGCCATCCCTTCTTTTTAAGACAGTCTGAAAATGTCTGGAATGTGAGGAGACTACTGGTGAGTGAGCACTATCATGCTTGGATGTGCGGTACTAGTAATGAGCAGTTGGTTACTCAGATGGGCGTGACTCGAAAACCCAAGTACGGAAGGCAGTGGGGAATTTGAGCATTTTGCTGGGAAATCTTCTAGAAAAATGCTCAAGTTCCCCATTGACTTCCATTATACTTGGGTACTTGAGTCACAACCATGTGAGCATCCAACTGCTTGTTACGAGGACTGGAATCAAGAGACAATGGAAAGGGTTAAAACGCCGGCCTGTCACATAAGAAATTAGTCCAAGGGTACAAGTTGATAATTTATTTTCTACGCGTTTCGGAGAGAGACCTCTCCTTCTTCAAGAAAAAAATCACATACATAAAATGGCTTCTTCCTGGCAGAGTGGCCTTTCAGCCCATGTTGGTACAGTACTTGTTTCACTGTGGATAATAACACAATCTTACCAGCTTCCGCCAGCATCTTCACAAGGCCTTTTGCTTTTGTTCTTGAGTTGATTTGCACATGTCTGACCAAAGCACGTTCATCTCTAGTACACAGAACACATTTCCATCCTGAGTGGTATGATGGTTGGACATTCCCATCTTATTTGTACTTGCATATAATTGTTTGCACAGATGAACGAGGCACCTTCAGGTATCTGGAAATTGCACCCAAGGATGAACCAGACTTGTGCAAGTCCATATGTCTCTTCCTGAGTTCTTGGCTGATTTCTTTTGACTTTCCCATGATGCTAAACAAAGAAGCAGTGTGTTTCAGGTGTGCATTAAAACACATCCACAGATGTGTCTCTAATTAACTCAGTTACCAATAAACCTATCAGAAGCTTTCAAAGTCATGACATCATCATATGGGATTTCCCATATTGTGTAAAGGCATAGTTCTCTTAAGGGTACTTTACACACTGCGATATCAGTATCGATATCGCTAGCGAGCGTACCCGCCCCTGTGCATCACGGGCAAATCGCTGCCCGTGGCGCACAACATCGCTAACACTCGTCACATGGACATACCTTCCCTGCGACGTCGCTCTTGCCGGCGATCCGCCTCCTTTCTAAGGGGGCGGTTCATGCGGCATCACAGCAACGTCGTACGGCAGCCGTCCAATAGCAGAGGAGGGGCGGAGATGAGCAGCCGGAACATGCCGCCCACCTCCTTCCTTCCTCATTGCCGGTGGACACAGATAAGGAGATGTTTGTCGTTCCAGCGGTGTCACACATAGCGATGTGTGCTGCCGCAGGAACGATAAACAACACTGTACCTGCAACAGCAACGATATTTGGAAAAGGAGCGACGTGTCAACGGGCAACGATTTTTCACGTTTTTGCGCTCGTTGATCATCGCTCCTTGGTGTCATATGCTGCAATGTCGCTAACGGCGCCGGATGTGCGTCACTAATGACTCCGACGATATATCATTAGCGATGTCGCAGCGTGTAAAGCACCCTTTAGTGTATGCAAACTTTTGACTTTGCAGAAAGTAATAAAAATGCCTTAAAACATTCTCTCTCAATATTCTGGTATTTAGCAAATATAAATCATTTTGGTAATCCTAATTGACCTAAAATGGGAAAGGTTTATTCTGATTTCATTATGGGGAGGTAAGGTATGCACACCAGTGACTATGTAAGGGGAATACATGGAATAGCAGAAACTGCTGTGTGAATACTGACATGAAAAATTCAATAGCTATATGTAAGGATGAAATGTGAAAAATGGAACCTGCATTACTGCCATGAATATATGAATAAAGAGAAATTTAGCTACTGAATTGATCAATGCAATAGAGCCCCAACACTACGCCAAAGTATTTCTCTACCCCAACGTAGAGAAATACTTTGGCGTAGTGTTGGGGCTCTATTGCATTGATCAATTCAGTAGCTAAATTTCTCTTTATTCATATATTCATGGCAGTAATGCAGGTTCCATTTTTCACATTTCATCCTTACATATAGCTATTGAATTTTTCATGTCAGTATTCACACAGCAGTTTCTGCTATTCCATGTATTCCCCTTACATAGTCACTGGTGTGCATACCTTATCTCCCCATAGTGATGTTTTTTTAGGTTTTTGCACCCAGTTCAGACATAGAATGGAGTTCCAAACGTTATTTCTTATTTGTTAGTAGTTTTTCGTTTGTGAACCCTCCCCATACACACCTATTGCCAATCCACATCGTATATATAGCCTGGGTCTCAGCTTCCCATACACGGTAAGTTTTTTAACTGCATGAGAGGACACACACAAGCTAGGGACCCCAACGTAGAGAAATACTTTGGCGTAGTGTTGGGGCTCTATTGCATTGATCAATTCAGTAGCTAAATTTCTCTTTATTCATATATTCATGGCAGTAATGCAGGTTCCATTTTTCACATTTCATCCTTACATATAGCTATTGAATTTTTCATGTCAGTATTCACACAGCAGTTTCTGCTATTCCATGTATTCCCCTTACATAGTCACTGGTGTGCATACCTTATCTCCCCATAGTGATGTTTTTTTAGGTTTTTGCACCCAGTTCAGACATAGAATGGAGTTCCAAATGTTATTTCTTATTTGTTAGTAGTTTTTCGTTTTTGAACCCTCCCCATACACACCTATTGCCAATCCACATCGTATATATAGCCTGGGTCTCAGCTTCCCATACACGGTAAGTTTTTTAACTGCATGAGAGGACACACACAAGCTAGGGACCCCAACGTAGAGAAATACTTTGGCGTAGTGTTGGGGCTCTATTGCATTGATCAATTCAGTAGCTAAATTTCTCTTTATTCATATATTCATGGCAGTAATGCAGGTTCCATTTTTCACATTTCATCCTTACATATAGCTATTGAATTTTTCATGTCAGTATTCACACAGCAGTTTCTGCTATTCCATGTATTCCCCTTACATAGTCACTGGTGTGCATACCTTATCTCCCCATAGTGATGTTTTTTTAGGTTTTTGCACCCAGTTCAGACATAGAATGGAGTTCCAAACGTTATTTCTTATTTATTCTGATTTCATGTCAGATAGTGAGAAAAACATGCTCATCAATAGAGAAGACCAATTACTGGAGTTTTGGGAGAGGAATGCTGTCCCATTCTGATGTAGGATTCTAGCAGCTCAATAATTCTGGGTCATCTTTGCTGGAAAAAAATCAGTGTTTCTAGATTGTGCTGCTATATGGTTTCTTTGCATGATAAATTGTTACTTTACATTTGTGGAATGCATGAAGAACTATGTTTACAGACAATGATTTTTCAAAGTATTCCTGAGCATATCAGCGATTTGCACAACCAAAGCATACCTACAGTCATATGAAAACGTTTGGGCACCCCTATTAATGTTAACCTTTTTTCTTTATAACAATTTGGGTGTTTGCAACAGCTATTTCTGTTTCATATATCTAATAACTGATAGACTGAGTAATATTTCTGGATTGAAATGAGGTTTATTGTACTAACAGAAAATGTGCAATCCGCATTTAAACAAAATTTGACCGGTGCAAAAGTATGGGTACCCTTATCAATTTCTTGATTTGAACACTCCTAACTACTTTTTACTGACTTACTAAAGCACTAAATTGGTTTTGTAACCTTATTGAGCTTTGAACGTCATAGGCAGGTATATCCAATCATGAGAAAAGGTATTTAAGGTTGCCACTTGCAAGTTATTCTCCTATTTGAATCTCCTATGAAGAGTGGCATCATGGGCTCCTCAAAACAACTCTCAAATGATCTGAAAACAAAGATTATTCAACATAGTTGTTCAGGGGAAGGATACAAATAGTTGTCTCAGAGATTTAAACTGTCAGTTTCCACTGTGAGGAACATAATAAGGAAATGGAAGAACACAGGTACAGTTCTTGTTAAGCCCAAAAGTGGCAGGTCAAGAAAAATATCAGAAAGGCAGAGAAGAAGAATGGTGAGAACTGTCAAGGACAATCCACAGACCACCTCCAAAGCCCTGCAGCTTCATCTTGCTGCAGATGGTGTCAATGTGCATCGGTCAACAATACAGCGCACGTTGCACAAGGAGACGCTGTATGGGACAGTGATGCGAAAGAAGCAGTTTCTGCAAGCACACCACAAACAGAGTCGCCTGAGGTATGCAAAAGCACATTTGGACAAGCCAGTTACATTTTGGAAGAAGGTCCTGTGGACTGATGAAACAAAGATTGAGTTGTTTGGTCATACAAAAAGGCGTTATGCATGGAGGCAAAAAAACACGGCATCCCAAGAAAAGCACTTGCTACCCACAGTAAAATTTGGTGGACGTTCCATCATGCTTTCAGGCTGTGTGGCCAATGCCGGCACCGGGAATCTTGTTAAAGTTGAGGGTCGCATGGATTCAACTCAGTATCAGCAGATTCTTGACAATAATGTGCAAGAATCAGTGATGAAGTTGAAGTTACGCAGGGGATGGATATTTCAGCAAGACAATGATCCAAAACACCGCTCCAAATCTACTCAGGCATTTATGCAGAGGAACAATTACAATGTTCTGGAATGACCATCCCAGTCCCCAGACCTGAATATCATTGAAAATCTGTGGGGTGATTTGAAGCGTGCTGTCCATGCTTGGCGACCATCAAACTTAACTGAACTGGAATTGTTTTGTAAGCAGGAATGATCAAATATACCTTCATTCAGGTACCAGGAACTCATTAAAAGCTACAGGAAGCGACTAGAGGCTGTTATTTTTGCAAAAGGAGGATCTACAAAATATTAATGTCACTTTTATGTTGAGGTGGCCATACTTTTGCATCGGTCAAATTTTGTTTAAATGCGGATTGCACATTTTCTGTTAGTACAATAAACCTCATTTCAATCCAGAAATATTACTCAGTCCATCAGTTATTAGACATATGAAACTGAAATAGCTGTTGCAAAAACCCAAACTGTTATAAAGAAAAAAGGTTAACATTAATAGGGGTGCCCAAACTTTTTCATATGACTGTATTTTTGATGCAGTCCCACATGAGGGCCCGTAAATCACAAACATCCAATGTTGACTGCCTTCCTGGTTCTTTGTGCACATGGATTTCTCCAGAATCTCTGAATCTTTTGATGATGTTATGTACTGTATATACGGGAATATTCAAAATCTTTGCAGTTTTTCATGAAAGAGCAATATACAGTTAGGTACAGAAATATTTCAATAGTGACACAAGTTTTGGCAATTTAGCTGTTCATCAAAATATATTCAGGATACAGCCATATAACCAATATGGGCTTAAGTGCAGACTCTCAGCTTAAGGCTACATTCACACATTCAGTATTTGGTCAGCATTTTACATCTGTATTTGTAAGGCAAAGAGGAGAATAATCAGAAAAGGTATAATAGAAAATATGCACCACTTCATTTTTTTATCCACTCGTAGTTATGGCTTAAAAATACTCATGCAAAATACTGACCTAATACTGAATGTGTGCGCATGGCCTTAATTTGAGGGTATTCACATCTTAATTGGAGTAAAGGCTTAAAAATTACAGCTATTTTAATATGTAACTGACTCTTTTTTAAGGGACCACATTTAATTGGACAATTATTTCAAAAGCTTGTTATTGAGCTGCATGGGCTAATTAATCCTTCATCAAATAAACAGGTAAAAGGTCTGGGGCTGATTCCAGGTGTTGCATTTGCAACAAAATGCAGTCAAAAGAGCTCTAAATAGAAGAGAAACAGACTATAATTGGAATGAAAAAAAAGAAAATCCATGCGAGAGATAGGAGAAATGTTAAGAGTGGCCAAATCAACAGTTTGGTGCTTTCTGCAAAAAATAAAAGTACACTTGGGAACTCAAAAAGCCCTGGACATTCACAAACGACAACAGTGGTGGATGATCACAGAATCCTTTCAATGGTGAAGAAAACCCATTCACAGCATCCATCCAAGTGAAGAACACTCTCCAGAAAGTAGCTGTTTCAGTATCTAAGTTTCAAACAAAGAGAAGACTTTATGAGAACAAATACAGAGGGCAAACTACAAGGTGCAAACCAATTATCAGATTTAAAAATAGAAAAGTCAGATTAAACATTGCGAAAAGAAATCTAAAAAGCAAACACAGCTCTCGATAAACATTGTTTGGGCAGATGAAACTAAGATCAAGCTGCACCAGAATGATAGGAAGCAGAGAGTATGGAGAAGGCTTGGAATGGCTCATGATCGAAAGGATCATGTATCAGGCAGCAGTAAAGTAAAGTACTAGAGTACTGCTTTGTAACTATTTACTAAGGCCACTAGCAACAGGACCAGTGCATTTAGTGTATCAGCCAGCAGTAAATGCTAGAGCCTTGTTTTGTATTTGGAAAGGATGCTAGAAATGTATTAATGTGGCTGCTGTGGACGGATGGCACTAGTCAGGCTGTGAACCCCTAAATATTGTGGAAACAGGAACGGTGCGTTTTGTGTATTAGGCAGCAGTAAATGCTAGAATACTGCTTTGTAACCATTTGCTAAGGTTACTAGCAATAAATTAGTGTGGCTGATGTGGACGGACAGCACAAGTCAGGCTGTGAACCCCTATATATTGTGGAAACTGGAATGGTGCATTTAGTGTATCAGGAAGTAGTAAATGCTAGAATACTACTTTGTAACTATTTACAAAAAGGCCACTAGCAACGTATTAATGTGGCTGATGTGGACGCCAAAAGCCAGGCTGTGAACCCCTAAATATTGTGAAAACAGGACCAGTGCGTTTAGTGTATCAGCCAGCAGTAAATGCTAGAGTACTGCTTTGTGACTATTTGCAAAAGCCACTAGCAACATTTTAATGTGGCTGATGTGGACACCACAAGCCAGGCTGTGAACCCTTAAACATTGTGGAAACAGGTCCTGATTCCATACCTAATCCACAATATCTCCCTCCCTATTGTGATCTTGTTCAGTGGTTTCAGCTCTTAAAAGAGTTAGTGTATTCTGGACGGTACTATGGAGGTAGTGAAACGCTGCTTTAAACGCTGTCCCTTCGAATACCCCGAATACCGGACTATTTGTGCGAGTAGCGAATAGTAACGATTACACTCGTTCATCACTAACAATGATCCAAAACATACTATGAATACAACCCAGGAGTTTTTTAAGGCAAAGGAATGGAATATTCTGCAATGGCTTTGTCAATCACCAGATCTAAATCCCATCAAGCATGCATTTTACAGGTTAAAACAAATCTTAAGGCTGAAAAACCCAGAAACAAGCAACAACTGAAGTCATCTTCAATACAACCCTGGCAAAGCATCACAAAGGAGAAAACCCGTAGTTTGGTGATAACCCTGGATTCCAGACTTCACACAGCCATTGCTTGCAAAAGATTCTCTACAAAGTAGTAATAATTGACATTTTATTTATGCTAATAGAAATTTGGTTAATTACTTTTGAGCCCCTGAAAAGAGGAGGTTTTAGAGAAAAATAGCTGCAATTCCTAAATATTTCACAGTATATTTTTATTCAACCCTTAATTCTGAAAGTCTACAGTTCAATAACATCTCAGCTGTTTCATTGAAAATCAAAAATAGTGGCATGCAGAGCACAAATCACGAAGATTCAGTCACTGTAAAAAGACAGCGGGTAAGGTAAATATTGAACACCAACAATATTGTAAGTAAATATACTTCTAAAGGTGCTATAGATGTGAATTTTTCACCAGATCTCGGAGGCAATCCATCCAAACAGGCAAAGAAATGAAACCATAGATGTCCATAAATAAAGTTTTCTGGTGCCAAGTCTGTTTGATGTAGCAAATTTTTGAGCCAATGGCCTTTGACAAACGTAACAAGGTATTACCTGATATTGCAATTGATAACTTTATTACACTGAATGTATGTACTGATGATGCTAATGATGCTGTATTCATGTACTAATGGTGCTTCTGATGTTGTATACATGGACTGATGATCGTTCGGGTGATATTTTCATGTACTGGGCGGCACGGTGGCTCAGTGGTTAGCACTGCAGTCTTGCAGTGCTGGTGTCCTGGGTTCAAATCCCACCAAGGACAACATCTGCAAGGAGTTTGTATGTTCTTCCAGTGTTTGCGTGGGTTTCCTTCGGGCACTCTGGTTTCCTCCCACACTCCAAAAGACATAGATTGTGAGCCTCAATGGGGACAGTTTTCCCAATGTATGTAAAGTGCTATGGAATTAATAGCGCTATATAAATGAATAAATATTATTATTATGTACTAATAGTGATTTTGATTCTGTTCTAATGTACTGATTATGGTTCTGATTCTGTCTTTATGTACCTGTAGTGGTTTTAGTGATATACTTTTGTATTAATGATGGTCCTTGTCCTGTACCCTTGTACTGATGATGTTTTTTTTTTTACTGTACTCATGTACTGGTCTTCGTTCTGGTGCTGTTTTCATATAATGATGGTGGTTTTGGTAATGTATTCATGTACTGATAATGGTTCTGGTGTTGTACTCCTGTACTGATGATAGTTCTGGTGCTGTATTCATGTACTGATCAAGGTTCTGGTGTAAGCTCCTGTACTCATGATGATTATGGTGCTGTATTTATATTCTGATGGTGGTTATGGTGCTATATTCATGTACAAATGGTTGTTTTGGTGATATTTTTATGTCTTGATGATAGTTTCGATGCTGTATTCATGTACAAATGGTGATTCTGGTGATACATTCAGGTACTGATGATAGTTATGGTGTTGTATAGAGATGGGCGGTGTTCGAATCGAACCGTTTGCCAATTTCAAATTCGAGTTGTTTTGGGCGATGTTCGAGTCGTTCGACGAACTCGAATGATTTGCTTAACGTTCAACCATTCAAGTTACCATTCGATAACGGTTCGATCACCAAAAGCGTAGCTAGTTACTAGTTGGCTTTTCACTGTAATACTGTCAGTCACTTTTAATAATGATATTATCAAAATTCAGCGTATAGTGTGTGGGGGGGACGGGGTTTAGATAAGTGCTGCTGAGTGCTGAAAGAATGGCGATCGCCATTTTTTTTTTCCTAACTGCGCGTACAGTGGGGAGGGCCAGGCTGTCAGCCAATCACAGACACACACACACACAGCAAAGTGGATTTTTGCCAGATAAGCAAGGGCATATTTCATTGGCTGTGCATGTCACATATCCTTGCCCTATAAGACCCGGCCATTTTCCCCATCACCGCCATTATCTCAGTGTTGCGGGTGTGTGTCAGTCACCGCTCCCGCTGCTGCTGCTGTGGGCGCTATACACTTAAACAGTGCAATCTACACATTGGTTAGGGATTAGGGACTACTTGTAATTTCAGCCCTTTTCAGAGCTAGATTAGAGCAGTTCATAGCCATTTTTGCTAGTCAGGTCTGTGCCAACACTGTGCAAGGGTTTTTCACAGCGTCTGTCTAAATCAGCTCAGGCTATTCCTTGGGGAATAGTATCAGCATGTGTGCTAGTCAGTGACATACCACTGCTTTTCACAAACATAGCCCACTTCTCCATTTCTGCTAGACAATTTGTAACTGCAAAAAGTGCAGGCAATTGTTTGGGGCATAGTATCAGCGTGTGTGATAGTCAGTGACATACCACTGCTTTCTACAAACATAGGCCAGTTCTCCATTTCTGCTAGACAATTTTTAACTGGAGCTAGTCCAGGCAATCCCTTGGGCATAGTATCAGTGTGTGATAGTGGCGTAGCACTGCTGTCAAGAAAGCTACCCCACCTCTCCATCTGTAGTAGCCAATTTTTAACTGCAGCTAGTCTAGGCAATCCCTTGGGCATAGTATCAGTGTGTGATAGTCAGTGGCGTAGCACTGCTGTCAAGAAAGCTATCCCACCTCTGTATCTGTAGTAGCCAATTTTTAACTGCAACAAAAAGTTGCCAATTTGTTCACATACAAAATGAGTGGCAAAAGGCCAGATGCTGGTGAAAAGGGGAACAGGCGTGTTGGAAAGGGAAATAAAGTTTGTGTCCGTGGGGTAGGTGGTAAAGGAACAGTAACATCTGCTGAAGAAAGACCATCTTCCAGCCAAAATAAGATGTCTACTTCTTTCCATGGACAATCTGATATGATCCCTTTCTTACGGACACGTCCATCGCTACCAAATGTAGATGAGGCACAAAAAGAGCAGGTGCTTGAATGGATCTCAAGTGCTCCATGAAGTGTCCTCTCCTCCACTTCAACTTCATCAACATCCCAAATACTCCAGTCCTCTGAGGTGTCACCTTAATCGCACTTGATTCCTACCAGCTCTCAAGTCTCCACCCGCCCTGCTGAGTATGGGGTAACAGAGATGGTGGAGTCTGCAGAGCTGTTCAGTCACACTATAGCCTGGGAATCAGAGGTCTGCTCCAAAGCTGCACTGTGTCCAGACAAGGAAAATGATCTGCACTGATGCCCAGAAGCTTTCTGAGTTGGATCCAGGCCCAGATGAAGAAGGTTCTGAGCATAATGTAGACCCTCATTACCAAACTGTAACTCCTCTTGGTGGAGACAATGAGGAACATGCTGATGACGATGAGACTCTGATACTTGATTGGAATGACAACTTGACTATTTGGTCAGGACAGGAAGAGGTTGGCTCTGAGGACGAGGGGAGTGAGAACACACAGGGTGATGATAAGGTTGGAGATCCCACTTACTGTCAACCCACAGTCAGCCAGTCGATGAGGTCAGCAGAGGAGGTGGATGAGGATGGTAGTGACGACGAGGTTAGGTTGCACCTTCCTGGACAGAGACGGAGGACTGGAAGCATGTCAACAACTGCATCCTCAGCCACAATTCTGCCTCTGAGCAGAAGTCGGGGTGGCTCCGCAGGTCGCATGAGCTCTAAGCCTTACCTAGCCTGGTCCTTTTTTGACATCGCAAAGGATCTCCCAACTCATGTCATCTGTAGGATTTGTCACCAATCTCTAAGTAGAGGCCAAAAACTCACTAGTTTGAGTACTTCGTCCATGAACCGTCACATGGATATGAAGCATAAGTCGCAGTGGGAAGCTCACTGTGCTACAATGCGGCCTAGCGGAGTGGGCCAACCACCATCTGCCCCTTTAAGTGCATCCGTGTGCTCTTTATGCTCTGTGACTGTGGGGACAGCAGTCACACATGCTTTTGGACGCAGACCTTCCACCTCTTTGCCCGCAACAGGCAGTGTGATTGGCAGGTCGTCAGTTGTTTTGGAAGTGGAAACAGCTGCTGGTGTTGAGCTCTCTCAGACATCGAGAGCACCACCTTTGGATGAAGGCAACATTATGTCTCTGCCTGCACCTTCCTCACAGACCAGCAGTTTGCCAGGGACGCCCTACTCAACGCCATTTCAGCACAGCAGCCAGCCCTCGGTGCCTCAGATGTGGACAAGTAAAAGACCATTTCCTCCGACCCATGACAAAGCTAAGATGTTGACTTTCAGCATCTGCAAGCTGTTGGCTACAGAAATGCTGCCTTTCCGCCTGGTGGACACACAGGATTTTTGAGACCTTATGTCCGTCGCAGTGCCCCAGTACCAGATGCCCAGTCGCCACTACTTCTCCAAGAAAGGTGTGCCTGCACTACACCAGCATGTCGCATACAACATCATCACTTCCTTGAGAAACTCTGTGTGTGACAGGGTGCATTTCCCTACAGATACTTGGACCAGTAAGCATGGACACGGACGCTACATGTCGCTGACTGGGCACTGCTTAACTATGGTGAGAGATGGAGAAGGTACTGTACAAGTCTTGCAGTCCCCAGGAGTTGTGCGTCCGTCCTTTGTATGTAGAAGTTCCTCAACTGCTTCTGCCTCTTCCACCTCGTTTGGGTCCTCCACCTCCTCCCAAAGCCTGTCTGGTCAGGCCACTAGCGTTGTAACTGCGCACAAGGAATCCCGCACACTTCCTTACTATGCTGGCAGCAGTGCTCAACGGCACCAGGTGGTCTTTAAGTTGAAATGTCTGGGAAATGTGAGTCACACAGCTGACCAGTTGTGGTCAGCTCTGGAGACCGAGTTTCATCAATGGTTATTTCCACTCAACCTGCAGCAAGGGAAGGCCGTGTGCGACAATGCTGCAAACCTGGGTGCGGCCCTTCGCCGGGGCAATGTGACACACGTGTCTTGTATGGCTCCCGTGTTGAACCTTGATGTCCAGCAATTTTCAACCCACTATCCTGGCCTACATGGGCTTCTGCAGAGGGCATGGTCACTATGTGCTCACTCGCCGTTCACACCCCGCAGCTGAACGACTTGCATTGCTCCAGTAGTCTTTCGCCCTGCCGGTTCACCAGCTGAAATGTGATGTGCCGACACGCTGGAATTCGACTCTCCACATGTTGCAGCGACTGTGGCAGCACCGTCGAGCGCTGGTGCAATACATTATGACGTATAGCCTGGGCCAACAAGATCCAGAGGTGGGGCAGATCATGCTGCTGGAGTGGTCTCAGATCAAGGACCTATGCACCCTTCTGCACAGTTTCGACATGGCGACGAAGATGTTTAACGCTGACGATGCCATTATCAGCATGACAATTCCAGTCATTTACATGCTGGAGCACACCCTAAACAGTATTCGGAGTCAGGTGTTGGGACAAGAGGAAGGGGAGGAAGTACAAGAGGATTCATATGTGGAAAGGATACCAAGATCAACAAGGTCCAGATGGTCAGCAGCACCAAGGCAGCAAGAATGGGACGGTAGGGGAGAGGGATTAACAAGGGCGCATGGTAGCAGCTAAACTGTTGAGGAAAGTGCAGGAGCCCAGGAAGAAATGGATGACGAACTGGCGATGGGCATGGAAGACTCAGATGATGAGGTAGACCTTGATCACATTTCTGTTGTGTGAGGTTGGGAGGAGAGGGCAGAGGAAGGAAGCATGATTCTCACCTCGCCGCCACCAACACAGCAAGGACTTGGTCCTCCTGGATGTGCAAGACACATGAGCGCCTTCTTGCTGCACTACCTACAACATGACCCTCGGATTGTCAGAATTTGAAGTAATGCTGACTACTGGGTTGCCACACTCTTAGGGCGGCATTACACGGTTCGATATATCGTGCGATATGTCGGCGGGGTCACGGAATTCGTGACGCACATTCCGCATCGTTAGCGATGTTGAACCGTGTGACACCTCCGAACCCCTGTTAACGAGCAAAAATACTCACCTTATCGTTGCTCATTGACACGTCGTTCATTTCCATAATGTCGTTCCTCCTTCTGCGCGCCGGTTGGTCATCATTTCCGGGGCAGCACATGTCGCTACGTGTGACACCCCGGGAACGATGAACAACAACTTACCTGCATCCCGCCGGCAATGAGGAATGAAGGAGGTGGGCGGGATGTTATGTCCCACTCATCTCCGCCCCTCCGCTTCTATTGGGCGGCTGCTGTGTGATGTCACTGTGACGCCGAACATCCCTCCCCCTTCAGGAAGAGGATGTTCACCGCCTACAGCGACATCGTTAGGCAGGTAAGTCCGTGTGACGGGAGTTTAACGACTTTGTGATGCACAAACAATGGGGGCAGGTGAAATCGCTCATGCGATCGCACGATATATCATCTCGTGTAACGCCACCCTTCTGTGAAGCCCCTCACCTGCAGGTCCCCTCAGGGTCTTCACGTGCTGGAAATCTCCTGGCAACAGGTATGTCAGGTTAACTTTAATAGGATTCGTGACGCCACTCTCGGTTTTGCGGTCAGAGGGTGACCGATACTGCAGTTTAATGAGTGTCTGGGGCTGATGGTACTTGCAGTCTGGTGGTATGGCCTCCCGAGAGTAAGGCTGGCCCCAGGGGCTCGAGTGTAAGTGCGTGGAACCACAGGTCGCAGAATAATTCAAACACAGTCCAGAAAGTCTTTCAACTTGTTTACTCACTTTTGGATGGTTGGTGAGAAACCCGGGCGATGATAAGATTATACCAGGTGAAACCAGGAATTCCTGCAGGCCGTTCTGAGGGTAGCTATCAACTCACCTTCCTTGCACTTCTTTTGTTTGGGAAAACCCCTGACTTGCAGTATCGTGGGATTTATCCAGGGAAAGTTGCTACTGCCTTTCCTTCCATTTTGGCCCGTTTGCCAGCAGCATGAAGCTTGGTGAGATTGCATCTGGCACTGTCTCCTTATGGGTCCCCTTGATGCTGCTGAGGCTTGGACTCTGTATGTTTGGTGAGGTACCTCTAGTACCCTCACCGGCAGGTTGAGCAGCTCCAGTAAATAGATTTCTGCTCTGGGGACCTGTTTCCCCGTGCGTGCCGGGATACCAGCAGTCCCTGTACTCACCCACCTCTCTGCAGGTGTCTTTCAGGCTGACTCACAGGTACCCGTTCTCCCCTTCCAACAGCTACCACACTTTGCAGGGTCTCACCAGCTTCTCTGCGCTCCACTCCTCTCTCTTGCTGAGCGTCACTAGCCGACTGGCTGACAACTCCCTCCCCTCTGTGCCTGTCTCTGCAACCTAGTTCCCAGCCTCTCCACTCCACCCCTTGAAAAGAATTGTAAGCCCGCCCCCTTTTGGGGACAGCCCAAGAGTCCCATCTAATGGTGTGGGAGACCTGGTTGCTATGTGTCTGTGCTTGCACACCTCATTCTGTCCTTTTGGAATTACCTGGGAGCACTGTCCCAGCATGGGTGCAGTACTCAGTGGTGCCTGACCAGGTCAGGGGCGCCACACTTAGTTCCCCTGTACAAGTCAAAATTTGGCGAAATAATTCCTGCCATAGAAAGGGACGCACGTATGCAGGAGTATCAGCAGAAGCTGTTACACAATATGAGATTGGCTTTCCCACTAAACACCAGTGGTGCACAGAGTGAATCTCACAGTTCTAACTTGCCAACCATGGGACTGTCGAGTCATCATCACTCAAACCGTACCAGCAATACCGTATCTGGTGGTAACAGCAATTTTACGGAATCGTTTCATGAATTTTTTAGACCATCCTTTGCAAGGCCACAAGACACAAGAAGTCTGACACATAGTCAACGCCTGGAGAGGATGATACAGGAGTATCTCAAAGTGAATATTGATGCCATGACTGTGCAATTGGAGCCTGGGCCTTGGAGATCTTGTTGTGTCCCGCAGCCAGCGTTCTCTCGGAACGTGTCTTCAGTGCTGCTAGGGGTGTGCTGACAGATAAGCGCACGCGTCTGTCCAGTAACAATGTGGACAGACTAACTTTCATCAAGATGAACAAGTCATGGATCCGCAAGGACTTTTCTACCCCTGTGTCATCCTGGGGAGAGTAAAGGCTTGTGTATTTTTGTGCTTCATGCAAATCAACATTTTAAGTTTGCAACTGTGGGACAATTGATGCCACTTAAGTGGTGTCTGTGCCCAAATGTTTCAAAAAAATGGAGACTCTTGTTGGAGTCCCCTTGCTGTGTTTTAGATGATCGTTCATCAAGATGAACAAGTCATGTATCTGCAAGGACTTTTCTACCCCTGTGTCATCCTGGGGAGAGTAAAGGCTTGTGTATATGTGATTGTTTTTCATGCAAATTAACATTTTAAGTTTGCAACTGTGGGACAATTGATGCCCCTTAAGTGGTGTCTGTGGCCAAATGTTTTGAAAAAATGGAGACTCTTGTGGGAGTCCACTTGCTGTGTTTTACATGATTTTAGAAGGGCATGACATGCCTATAACTGTGTCTTCTCCTCCTTTTACTCGTCCAGCTCTTTTCTTTCAGCATGAGTATATGTACTTGTCCCTTTTCCATGTGTTTGTGGTGTCTTCTGAGTTGTTTGTCACCTTTTGGACACCTTAGAAGGTGTTTTCTATGTGTTTGTATGTGTTTGTGTTTGCCTGCCATTGTTTTCAATGGGGTTCGACGGTGTTCGTCGAACGTTCGACGAATACACCCGCCGTTCAACGAACCGAACTAAACTCAAACACTAGGGGGTGGCTCATTTCTAGTGTTGTACTCCTGTACTGATGGTAGTTCTATGGCTGTAGTCATGTACTAATGATGGTTTTGATGCTGTATGCCTATATCTGTACTTCTGATGGCTTTTGTGTTGTATTCATATAGTGATGTCAATTCTGATGCTGAACCTTCGTACTGATGGTGGTTATGGTGATGTATTTATGTATTGTCTGTGCTTCTAGTGTTGTATTCTTGTGCTGATGATGGTTATTGTGCTGGATTAATGTACTGTTGGTGGTCCTCGTACTGGATTCCTCTACTGTTAGAGGTTCTAATCCAGTGCACATGTAGCAATCCATGACATGTCAGATGATGTGCTACATAGCTTCGTCATTAAACTAGTGTACTGTCTGACAAGTTATGCATTATGATTGTAGTTTCAAATTCTCTAGAATCCTAAAAAGTGAAGTTAAAATTTTTTTTTTACATGTATGAAAACTCTCATCATACCACCATCTCTCATGTTGAAAACAATAAAAAAAATATTTGAGAAAAGTTTGGTCAATCAAAATTTTAAAAATAACAAAACAATTAACTTCTTTATGATATATGAAATACAATTGCGTCATATGTCGTGTCTCTGACTTTGTGCGAGTCCGCATCTTTCCTGGCAGATGATGCCTGAATTATTCAGCCACCAGCTGCCTGTAGTAGCTGCGGGTGGAGCGGAACTCTGCACGCAGCTGTTAAAATGTTAAATGCCACTGCCAACCTCTGACAGCAGCACTTAGGACACACTGGCATAGGGGCAATTCATTCTATGGGGGGTCTGCTGAAGACCCCATGCTTGTCATTACAGTATTCCTATGAAAGCCAGCTTGTAGCTGGTATTCATAAAAGACCGTGATTTTTGCTATCACAAGCAATTGAATGATCACAGCTACAAGTCTCCTAAGGGGACTAACAAATACAGTAAAAAGTGAAAAAAAAAATGTTTTTAAAAATATAAAAAAATTAAAACATACAAAATTTCAATCACCCACCTATTGTCCTAATAATAATAATAATAATAATAATAATAATAATAATAAACTTTATGTCTATAGCCTCAACATATTCTGCAGCGCTTTACAATTCAGGAGAATCATATACAAACAAGTAACAATTATAGGAAATACAATAATTCGAGGAAAAAAAGACAACCCTGCTCGTGGGAGCTTACAATCTACAATGAGGTGGGGAGGACAAGGTACAAATGCTTATTTACAATGACAATCCAGCCATCTCAAGGAAATGGGGAATAGATAATGGCGGCCTGGACCAGTCGGCCGGAACCTTGAGATGCATTTGGGTGTGGTGGAGTTTGACGTGGGGTTATGTTCTGAAAAGTTGTGGAGGGACTATGTGAATTTAGTTCGGCTAGGATGTGTGATAGGCCGCCCTAAAATGACGTGTTTTTAGGGAATGTCTAAAGCTGAGTAAGTTGTGATAAGACTAAAACAATTAAAAAAACATGCATATCTATCAAAATATAACATAGAGTGATCCAATTGGTAAACAGCGTAAAAGAAAAAATGCAAAACAAAGAATTAAGTTTTTAAGCTGCCACCACATAGCAATAAAATGCAACAAGAGGCGATCAAAACATCGTACCTACCCCTAAATGGTATCAGTGAAAACATCAGCTCAGGGCACAAACAACAAGACCTCACACAGCCCCATATCCCGAAAATTGAAAATGTTACGGGTCTTGGAAAATGGCGACATAAGCAAAAAACAAAATTGTACAAATTTATGAATATTTTTAAATCAATTACCGTAGTTTTCGGACCATAAGACGCACTTTTTTCCCCCAAATGTTGGGGGAAAGTGGGGGGTGCGTCTTATGGTCTGACTATAAGGCTGCGGGGAATGAGGGTGCAGCGGTGCAGCGGGTCATCGGCGGCACGAGCAGGCTGTAACAGCCTGCCGTGACCACGTGGGCCCGCTCATTACATATGCAGGCCCATCCTCCCGCCCATCATCTCTCAGCGAAACCGGCGCTGACAGGTGGGCGGGGTGATGGGCGGGGGGGGATGCGTGCATAATTAGCAGCCGGCCGTGATCACCCCTGGCAACTACAGCCTGGAGTGATCATGTGCGGCTGTATTCACTGCCCCCCGTGCATCATTATCAGCGCGGGGTGCAGTGAATCAGTGTACTCACCCGTCACCGTGTGTGGAGCCGCCCCCCTGCAGCATCGCGTCTTCCTGTCTGTGGCGGCGGTCAGCTGATCTGGACACTAGCAGCGCGCACCGCGATGACGTCATCGCTGTGCGCGCCGCTAGTATCCACCAGAATCGATCAGCTTACCGCCGGCACAGACAGGAAGACGCGATGCTGCAGACACCGGTGACGGCTCCACACAGCGGCGCTGCAGCTGAGACAGAGATCGGTGCTTCAGGGAGTGAGGAAGGGTAAGTATAAACGTTTATTTTTTTTTTCCTGTGCCACAGGATACACGCCATTTACCAGGATGGGGGCATTTCATGAGCAGGATGGATGGGGACATTTCATGAGCAGGATGGATGGGGGCATTTCATGAGCAGGATGGATGAGGGCATTTCATGAGCAGGATGGATGGGGGCATATCATGAGCAGGATGGATGGGGGCATATCATGAGCAGGATGGATGGGGGCATTTCATGAGCAGGATGGATGGGGGCATTTCATGAGCAGGATGGATGGGGGCATTTCATGAGCAGGATGGATGGGGGCATTTCTTGAGCAGGATGGATGGGGGCATATCTTGAGCATGATGGATGGGGGCATATCATGAGCAGGATGTATGGGGGCATATCATGAGCAGGATGGATGGGGGCATATCTTGAGCAGGATGGATGGGGGCATTTCATGAGCAAGATGGATGGGGGCATTTCATGAGCAGGATGGATGGGGGCATATCTTGAGCAGGATGGATGGGGGCATTTCATGAGCAGGATGGATGGGGACATTTCATGAGCAGGATGGATGGGGGCATTTCATGAGCTGGATGAATGGGGGCATTTCTTGAGCAGGATGGATGGGGGCATATCTTGAGCATGATGGATGGGGGCATAACATGAGCAGGATGTATGGGGGCATATCATGAGCAGGATGGATGGGGGCATATCTTGAGCAGGATGTATGGGGGAATATCATTAGCAGGATGTATGGGGGCATATCATGAGCAGGATGGATGGTGGCATATCATGAGCAGGATGGATGGGGGCATTTCATGAGCAGGATGGATGGGGGCATTTCATGAGCAGGATGGATGGGGGCATTTCATGAGCAGGATGGATGGGGGCATTTCATGAGCAGGATGGATGGGGGCATTTCTTGAGCAGGATGGATGGGGGCATATCTTGAGCATGATGGATGGGGGCATATCATGAGCAGGATGTATGGGGGCATATCATGAGCAGGATGGATGGGGGCATATCTTGAGCAGGATGGATGGGGGCATTTCATGAGCAGGATGGATGGGGGCATTTCATGAGCAGGATGGATGGGGGCATATCTTGAGCAGGATGGATGGGGGCATATCATGAGCAGGATGGATGGGGACATTTCATGAGCAGGATGGATGGGGGCATTTCATGAGCTGGATGGATGGGGGCATTTCTTGAGCAGGATGGATGGGGGCATATCTTGAGCATGATGGATGGGGGCATAACATGAGCAGGATGTATGGGGGCATATCATGAGCAGGATGGATGGGGGCATATCTTGAGCAGGATGTATGGGGGAATATCATTAGCAGGATGTATGGGGGCATATCATGAGCAGGATGGATGGTGGCATATCATGAGCAGGATGGATGGGGGCATATCATGAGCAGGATGGATGGGGGCATATCATGAGCAGGATAGATGGGGGCATATCATGAGCAGGATGGTTGGGGGCATATCTTGAGCAGGATGGATGGGGGCATTTCATGAGCAGGATGGATGGAGGCATTTCATGAGCAGGATGGATGGGGGCATTTCATGAGCAGGATGGATGGGGGCATTTCATGAGCAGGATGGATAGGGGCATTTCTTGAGCAGGATGGATGGGGGCATATCTTGAGCATGATGGATGGGGGCATATCATGAGCAGGATGGATGGGGGCATATCATGAGCAGGATGGATGGGGGCATATCATGAGCAGGATGGATGGGGGCATATCATGAGCAGGATGGATGGGGGCATATCATGAGCAGGATGGATGGGGGTATATCATGAGCAGGATGGATGGTGGGTATATTATTAGCAGGATGGGGGGTATATGAGCAGGATCATATACAAGGCAGGAGGATCCTTATCAGAATGGGGTACCTTAGTAGAGAATTTGGGGACATTACCCCCATAACAGTGTCAGCAGCAGATCCTCGCCCCATAACAGTGTGTCATGACCATATTTTTTGGTTAAAATTTTATTTAGCTATTTTCCTCCTCTAAAACCAGGGTGCGTCTTATGGTCAGGTGCGTCTTATAGTCCGAAAAATAATAAAAAAAAAACAAAACTATCTGGTATCTGAGTAATCATACTGACCTAGGAATCATATTGCCGGGTCCGTTTTACCATATTGTGAAAATAGTAAATGAAAAAAATGGTGCAATTGCACTATCTTTGCAATTTCAGTGCACTTGGAATGTTTTTCCAGCTTTCCAGTGCATCAGATAAAATTAATAGTGACATTGAGTATGATAAAGCTTAACATGGAGAAAACAGAATTCTTTATCTTTCTTCCTCACTCAACTTCTCCAACAAGCCTTTCTATCAAACTTGATGGCTGCTCACTCTCCCCAATCTCACAAGCCCGTTTCCTTGGATAACCCCCGACTCTGCTCTATCCTTCAAGCCACACATCCAAGCCCTCTTCACCTCATGCAGACTACAACTTAAAAATATCTCCCGGGTCTGTGCTTTCATTAACCAAGAATCAGCAAAAACATTAGTGCATGACCTCATCATCTCCCACCTCGACTACTGCAACCTCCTGCTCTCTGGCCTCCCTTCTAACACTCTTGCACCCCTCCAATCTATCCTAAACTCTGCGGCCCACTTAATCCACCTCTCCCCTCGCCATTCCCCAGCCTCGCCACTCTGCCAATCCCTTCATTGGCTTCCCATTGCCCAACGACTCCAGTTCAAAACATTAACCATGACATACAAAGCCATCCACAACCTGTCTCCTCCTTACATCTGTGACCTAGTCTCCCGGTACCTACCTGCACGCAACCTCAGATCCTCACAAGATCTCCTTCTCTACTCCTCTCTTATCTCCTCTTCCCACAAACGCGTACAAGATTTCTCCCGTGCCTCCCCCATACTCTGGAATGCTCTACCTCAGCATATCAGACTCTCCCCTACTGTGGAAAGCTTCAAGAGGAACCTGAAGAACCATCTCTTCCAACAAGCCTACAACCTACAATAAGCCTCAGTCCAGTACACCACTGTGCAAACAGTTCTGTCCTCACCTATTGTACCATCACCCATTCCCTGTAGACTGAGCCCTCGCGGGCAGGGTCCTCTCTCCTCCTATACCAGTCTGTTTTGTACTGTTAATGATTGTTGTACGTATACCCTCTTTCACTTGTAAAGCGCCATGGAATAAATGGCGCTCTAATAATAAATAATAATAATAATAATTTGTCCCAAAAAAGACAAACCTTCATATGGGTATGTGGGCAGAGAAATAAAAAAAGTTATAGCTCTTACAAGAAGGGGAGGAAAAAGCAAAAGCGTAAAAATTGCCCAGTCAT
Organism: Anomaloglossus baeobatrachus; assembly: GCF_048569485.1. Lineage (NCBI taxonomy): Eukaryota > Metazoa > Chordata > Amphibia > Anura > Aromobatidae > Anomaloglossus > Anomaloglossus baeobatrachus. The sequence goes on from NC_134355.1 coordinate 490,828,381, forward strand.
GAAGGGGTTAAAAAATAGTAAAATGAAGGCAAAAAAATGTCACTTCCTTAAAAAAAACACCCCAAAAACAAGCCATTTACTCACCTCCATGGACAGAATAATTAAAATGTTACAGGTCTCAAAGAATGGCATCAAAACCAAAAATATATTTATTTATTTATTTTACAAAAAAACTAAATTCTGCAAGCTTAATATTGTCGTAATCGCCCAGACTTGATGTATCAAGATCATGGGTCATAATTTGGATGAAATGAATAAAGTAAGAGCAAAACCCCAAAAAACAATCACAAAATTGCAGTAATTTACTGCATATTTTTGTTGCAGTGCAGGGTGAGCCACCATTTCAATTTTCCCTTCAGGTAGCAGGAAAGTAAAGGGTACTTTACACGCTGCGATATCGGTACCGATATCGCTAGCAAGCGTACCCGCCCCCGTCGGTTGTGCGACACGGGCTGGCGCACAACATCGCTTACACCCGTCACACGGACTTACCTCTGGCCGGCAATCCGCCTCCTTTCTAAGGGGGCGGTTCGTGCGGCGTCACAGCGACATCACACAGCAGCCGTCCAGTAGCAGAGGAGGAGCGGAGATGAGCGGCCAGAACATGCCACCCACCTCCTTCCTCATTGCCGGTGGATGCAGGTAAGGAGATGTTCGTCGTTCCTGCGGTGTCACACATAGCGATGTGTGCTGCCGCAGGAACAACGAACAACATCGTACCTGCAGCAGCAACGATATTAAGAAAATGAACAATGTGTCAACGAGCAACGATTTTTCACATTTTTCCGCTTGTTGATCGTCGCTCATTGGTGTCACATGCTGCGATGTCGCTAACGGTGCCGGATGTGCGTCACTAACGACGTGACCCCGACGATATATCGTTAGTGATGTCGCAGCGTGTAACGCACCCTTTAGAATCAGCCCTGAATACAGCTCTATATGATAAGGACATCACTTGGATGTTATCCACGTGGTGTCTGGTTTTCGTGTTTGTTTGATATGGGAAACATGAGAAAACGTCTCATAAAGAAAAAAACCTGATGAAATACTGATGTAAAAGTGTACACACTGACCTAACACCGATGAAAAGACGGTAATTTTTTGGTATACGAGAAAAATCATCAATTTCTGAATCAGCCTTAGGCTACTTTCACACTTGCGTTGAACGGTATCCGTTGCATTGCGTTGTGTAACGGATGCAACGGATGTGTTGCATATAGTGACACAACGGATGCAACGGATGCTGCAAAACAACGCAATTCGTTTTGATTTTTTTTTTTTTTTTTTCCCGGTTTTACCAGCGGCAGACTATAGTGAACGATCAGCTGATCGTTCCCTGCAGCCGGCCGCTGGGTGATCAGCTGATTGCTCCCAGTAGCCGGCCGCCGGGTGATCAGCTGATCGCTCCCTGCAGCCGGCCGCCGGGTGATCAGCTGATCGCTCCCTGCAGCCGGCCGCCGGGTGATCAGCTGATCGCTCCCTGCAGCCGGCCGCCGGGTGATCAGCTGATCGCTCCCTGCAGCCGGCCGCCGGGTGATCAGCTGATCGCTCCCTGCAGCCGGCCGCCGGGTGATCAGCTGATCGCTCCCTGCAGCCGGCCGCCGGGTGATCAGCTGATCGCTCCCTGCAGCCGGCCGCCGGGTGATCAGCTGATCGCTCCCTGCAGCCGGCCGCCGGGTGATCAGCTGATCGCTGTCACTTGCCGGCGCCCGGGCATGCCGGCGGGCGGGCGCTCAGCTGAGCGCTGTGACTTGCCGGCGGCCGGGCATGCTGGTGGCCGGTCATTCAGCTGAGCGCTGTCGCTTGCCGACGGCCGGGCGCTCAGCTGAACGTTCGGCCACCGCGAGCCAAAATAAAGTTTGATTTAAAAAAAAAAAAAAAAAAAAAAGAGCATGCGCAGTGAAATCCAGAGGATTCCGCTGCTCAAAATAACGTTACATGCTGCGTTCCTCCCGCTGGGCGGAAGCAACGGAGCGTCGCCCAGCGGAAGCAACGCAGCTCCTTTTGGTACAATCCGTCAACCATACAAGTCTATGGGAAACAGCGGAATCCGTTAACGGATTCCGCTGTTTCCCAAAAGGGCGGATTGTAACGGAAGGAAAATAACGCAAGTGTGAAAGTACCCTTAAAGGGGGTATCCCATGAACAAACTTAAGGGCCTGTTACATGCTACGATATATCAAATGATATGTCGTCGGGGTTAGTGACGCACATCCGGCGCCGTTTGACATATCGTAGCGTGTGACAGCTACGAGCGACTGTGAACGAGCACAAATACTCACCTTTATCGTTGCTCGTTGACACGTCGCTCATTTTCAAAAAAATCGAACGTCCTGCGCTCCGGTTGTTCATCGTTCCCGAGGCAGCACACATTGCTCCGTGTGACACCCCGGGAACGATGAACTGCAGCTTACCTGCGTCCTGCCGGCAATGCAGAAGGAAGGAGGTAGGCGGGATGTTTACGTCCAGCTCATCTCCACCCTTCCGCTTCTATTGGGCGGCCGCTGTGTGACGTCGCTGTGACGCCAAACATCCCTCCCCCTTCAGGAATAGGATGTTCGCCGCCCACAGCGAGGTCGTTCGAGAGGTAAGTACGTGTGACGGGGGTTACCGACTTTGTGCGACATGGGCAACAAATTGCCCGTAATGCACAAACGATGGGGGCGGGTGCGATCGCACATGCGAACGCACGATAAATCGTCCCGTGTAAAGCGGCCTTTAATTTTAATTACTAGATCGTATTATAATAATAATAATAAAAGGGAAAAAAAAAAGGTTAGTCTTGTGATTTAATTAGTAGGATTAGTCACACCTGTTTCTAGAAGCTTCCAGCAGCTTCTGATACTCATTGTACATCTATATAAACCAGCCAGTACTAGCGAGGGGGCTGAGCGAGCGAGGTGCTGAACGGAACTTAAGTGCTGAATTTAAGATAAGTGCATAGTTTCAACACAATTACATAGTTTGACACAAGAACATAGTTTGAATTTATCCTTATACGTTTCCCATTGGGTTTCTTTCGTTTTTTTCTCTTTGTTTTTCTACTTTACTGTTGATCCCCATTTGATAGGTGCTCCATGGACAATGCTACCAGGTGTGTATCTTGTCAGATGTATGCATGCCTTGAGCAGCCGTTCGAGGGTGAATATGTCTGCACTCGATGCAAGCATGTTGCGTGTTTGGAAGCCAAGGTAACTGATCTAAATAAGCAGCTTGCAACACTAAGGGGCATTGAAAACCTGGAGAGGAGTTTAGAGCTCACTGAGCTTTCTCTGGCTGGGGCCAGTGATATGGAGGAGGGTGGAAGTGGGGAAGATCAGGACCCAGAGGTAGGTAGCTGGGTAACAGTTAGAAGAAGAGGTAGGGGGAAAAGTGTCAGGGAGCCTAGTCCTGACCTGGCACAACCTAGTAAATATGCCTGTTTGGCTGATATTAGGAATGAAGGGCCTGGACTAGGGTCACTACAGCAGGATGTTGCTCCTAGCAACCAGGAAAATAACTGCTGTAGGAAGGAGGGAAATAGGAGTGCAGCAAAGCCCAGACAGATGTTGGTGGTAGGGGACTCTATAATTAGGCGGACAGACAGGGTCATCTGTCGCCGAGACCGTGAATGCCGAACAGTGTGTTGTCTGCCGGGTGCTCGGGTTCGGCATATTGTGGATCGGATAGACAGATTGCTGGGTGGGGCTGGGGAAAACCCAGCGGTCATGGTGCACATTGGTACTAATGACAAAGTTAGAGGCAGGTGGAAGGTCCTTAAAAATGATTACAGGGAACTAGGAGAGAAGCTGAAGTCCAGGACCTCCAAGGTGGTGTTTTCAGAAATACTACCGGTGCCACGAGCGTCACTAGAAAGACAGCGGGAGCTTAGGGAGATAAATATGTGGCTTAGAAATTGGTGCAGGAAGGAAGGGTTCGGGTTCATGGAGAACTGGGCCGACTTCTCAGTCGGCTACAGGCTCTACGGTAGGGACGGGCTGCACCTCAATGGGGAAGGTGCAGCTGTGCTGGGGGAGAAAATGGTCAGACGGATGGAGGAGCTTTTAAACTAGGATCGGGGGGGAGGGAGGGTAGTGGAGCAAATAAGGGGATAGATAGAGCAGATAGAGACAGGGAGACGGTAGGGGTCAATGAAGGATTAGGGGGGGATGGGACATACAAGGAACATAGGGAGGCTAGGAGTAATAAAGGTGTTAATAGGATTAAATGTCTACTGGCAAATGCAAGAAGTCTTGCAAACAAAATGAATGAATTGGAGACTCTTATGTCAACCATGGATTATGATGTGGTGGGCATTACGGAAACCTGGCTGGATGAAAGCCATGACTGGGTGACAAACATACAGGGTTATAGTACATTTAGGAAGGACAGGAAAGGCCAAAAAGGTGGTGGGGTGTGTATATTTATCAAATCTAACCTAAAACCTGTGTTGTATGATGACATTGAGGGGAACAGCAACAATGTAGAGTCAGTATGGGTAAATGTACATGGGGAGGGGAATAATGGAAAAATGCTAATTGGAGTTTGCTATAAGCCTCCTAACATACCTGAACAAATAGAGGGTGAAATGCTGGAACAAATTCAAAAGGCAGCTAATAATAATAATCGGGTTCTTATTATGGGGGATTTCAACTATCCAGACATACAGTGGGACATAGAATCTTCTGGTTCTGCTAAAAGCTGTAAGTTCTTATCTACCATTCAGGACAATTTCCTCTCTCAGATGGTAGATGAACCGACCAGGGGAGATAATTTGCTAGATCTGGTCCTGTCAAATAGACCGGATACAATTTCAAATCTACAGGTCCGGGAGCACTTGGGCACCAGCGATCATAATATGGTAAGCTTCGACATAATATTCAATAGAACATTTCAAAGGGGGAATGCTAAAACCTGGAATTTTAGGAAAGCTGATTTCAACAAATTAAGGGAAGAGCTTAAATGTGTAGATTGGGACAGAGTCATGGTAACTGGGGATACCGAACATAAATGGGGTAAGTTTAAGGATATACTGCTAGAGTCCTGTAAAAAACTTATACCCTCTGGTAATAAAATGTCCAGGAATAAAAAGAAACCACTATGGATAAATAAGACTGTACAAAGTATAATAAAACAAAAACAAAGGGCGTTTAACATCTTAAAGGCTGAGAATACAGAAATAGCATTGCAGGAGTATAAAGATATCAATAGGCAATGCAAAAAAGAAATCAAACAAGCAAAACTAGCTACTGAAACAAAAATCGCCAATGACATTAAAATAAATCCCAAAATCTTTTATAAATACATTAATGCCAAAAGGAAAACAAAGGATAGTATCGGACCCTTAAAATATAATAACAAGTTAGTTATAGAGGACAAACAAAAGACTGAGATATTAAATAGGCATTTCTCATCTGTATTCACCAAGGAACTGACTGTACCAGGGATCATTCAACAAGTGAAAAATCAAAGTCCACCACCCGATATAATTAATTTAACACAAGATGAAGTACGCCTACGTCTGAGTAAATTAAACATTGACAAATCCCCAGGGCCAGATGGCATTCATCCACGAATATTGAGGGAATTGAGCTCCGTAATCGACAGACCGCTGTATCTCATCTTTTTAGACTCACTTGTAACAGGGTTGGTGCCTCAGGATTGGAGGATTGCTGATGTGGTACCGATATTTAAGAAAGGTAAGAGGGTAGATCCAGGCAACTACCGTCCAGTAAGCCTGACATCAGTAGTATGCAAAGTTTTTGAGGGCATTTTAAGGGATGACATGCAAAAATATATTGCAGAAAATAATATGATAACTGACAAACAGCATGGATTCATCAAAGATAAGTCGTGTCTAACCAACCTGTTGGGGTAAGTGCAAACCTGGATATTGGTAATGCAGCTGATGTGATTTATTTGGACTTTGCAAAGGCATTTGATACTGTACCACATAATAGCCTTATACTAAAGCTCCAGAAGCAAGGACTAGGGGACACAATATGCAACTGGGTAAGGAATTGGCTAAAAGATAGGAAACAAAGAGTAGTCATAAATGCTACATTCTCTAAATGGGCTATAGTCAGCAGTGGGGTGCCGCAGGGATCTGTGCTAGGACCAATTCTTTTTACTCTCTATATTAATGACCTTGTGGATGGGATTGATAGTACAGTGTCAGTCTTTGCCGATGACACCAAACTATGTAGGATATTAAAAACTGACCTGGATAGTACAATATTACAAAAAGATCTGGATAAGATGTCAGAATGGGCAGATACTTGGCAAATGAGATTTAATGTTGATAAATGTAAAGTAATGCACCTAGGACGGAGTAATCCTATAGCTGCGTATACATTAAATGGAAGTAAACTCGGGACTACAGAACAGGAGAAGGACTTGGGTATTCTCATTACAAATAAGCTGAGCAGCAGCACTCAATGTCAGGCAGCAGCTGCTAAAGCAAACAAGATTCTAGGGTGTATAAAAAGAGAGATTAGATCCCGTGATCCCAACGTATTGTTACCCATCTATAAATCACTTGTAAGGCCACATCTGGAATATGGGATCCAGTTTTGGGCTCCACATTTTAAAAAGGACATTCAGAAGTTAGAGTCAGTTCAAAGGCGGGCAACTAGACTATTACAAGGAATGGAAGGCCTCCCATATGATGGCAGATTGAAAAAGTTAGATATGTTTAGCTTAGAAAAAAGACGTCTCAGAGGAGATCTCATTTATATGTATAAATACATGTGTGGTCAATATAAAGGACTGGCACATAACTTATTTCTTCCGAAAACAATACTAAGGACCAGGGGGCACTCACTGCGAGTGGAAGAAAAGCGATTCCGACAGCTAAATAGGAAAGGGTTCTTTACAGTTAGAGCGGTCAGACTGTGGAATGCCCTACCACAAGAGGTAGTAATGGCAGATACTATAACAGCTTTTAAAAAAGGGCTGGATGATTTCCTCAGTACACAAAACATTGTTGGTTATAAATGACTTAGTGACTAAATGTACAACTGGTGGAGGAAGGTTGAACTAGATGGACCTAGGTCTTTTTTCAACCTAAGTAACTATGTAACTATGTAATAATAAATAATAATTTCCACATTGAGATGTGTTTAAAGGGAACCTGTCAGGTGCAATATGCACCCAGGACCATGAGCAGTTCTGGGTGCATATTGCTAATCCCTGCCTAACCGTCCCTGTATACACTAGCATAGATAAAGAGATCTTTAGAAAAAGTATTTCTAAAGAACCCATATGATATGCTAATGAGGGCAGGGACTAGTCACAAGAACGTTAGTTCCCTTGGCTGGACGGCCCCCTTAGCTTATAAGCACACCTCTGGTGGGCGTACTAGCATGCTAATGAATGCACAGTGTCAGAGGATGGTCGCGCTCATCTCTGCCACCGCGTCCAACGCTGGAAATGCTTTACCTCACAAAAATAATCGTGCTGTAATGTCTGTATACTCTCTTTTGCATCTTCCCCTGCACAGAACCTGTGATATGATCAGATCATGTCCCTGTACAATCAGACACAGCCATTACACAGTACGTAGCAAGGACACACTTATAAGATTATCTCAGGACAGGAACATTTTTTAAAAAACATCCAATTGTGGAAATTATTATTATTCCAAGATCTATTGATTAAAAGGAACTTTAAAATTATCTTTGTTTATGGGAAAACCCCTTCAACTGTTAAGAACCCTTTACTATACCTAGATCAATTTATATATGTAAATAAAATTGCCTGTAAAGAGCCTTTTTTTAAACTAAACAAGACCAAATTTTCTAACCTCCCATTGTGAGAAAGACCTTCTATCCTGATTATTAATCTGCTTGCCCTCTTTTAAACACTCTTCCACTGTCCAATATCCTTTTTAGAATGAGGAGCGCAAAACTGGATCCTAAATTCAAGATATGGCCTTATAATATATACAGGAGGGGAAATAAGTATTGAACACATAACCAAGGAAAAATACAGAAAAAGAACTGGCACTTACAACATTATAAAAAATGTGTTTTTCTTTATTTGTGGATTCAGCTCTTTTTCTTAATTTTGTTCCTATGAACTGCCAGCTAGCAGTGAATTGGCACTTATTTATTGGAAAGTGAAGAGATTACAGTATATGTGGTGAGTCTAGAAGCCTTTTTCTTTTTTAGTATGCATAACTTATTGTTTTCTTTCTTTCCTTCTCTTTTTAGTATGCATTACTTATTGTTTTTAATTACTTATTGTTTTTCTTTCCGTAGCTCTCCACAGACGGTCCTTGCCTCTTGGACAACTCTTTTGATAACTCTTTTCACTCCTGTCTGAAATCTTCCAGGAGCACCTGGTCGTGACTGGTTTATAGTGATTATGTCCTCAATTGTGTTCACTGGAACCTTTAATAGTTTAAAAATGTTTCTGAAATCCAAAGCCATCGGTGTGTCTTGTAACACTAAGGTTACAAAGGTTTTGAGGCAGCTCACTGGTTTTACTCATTATGAGATGTTCCTTATGTGGCACGTTGGTAATGAGATTCTTTTTTTTTTGGACCTTCAGTTGAACCAGCTGATATTATTTTTCACTAAATTACATGATTGCTTTCTAACTACTTATAGATTTCAGATGGTGTCATGATTTCTATAACGTTTGCACCTTTCTTTCTTCATGTAAATGTGACGCCCTGGCCTATCAGGTCATCACAGGGTATTGTGCAATCTGCCCTTCTGCATAATATCCATCCCCTCCTTGGTTACAGGTCCCTGGCCTTTGGTGTTGCTAAGAACCACCAATTGAAATCCTAGGAACACTCTGCACCACACCCACCAGACACACCAATGGGTAGCCTGAAGGGAATATGGCCGCCCACTTCGGGGGTTGGTTAGGGAGGCTCAAGAGTGTCAGGAGCAGTCAGTTGAGTGGTGACTCTCGTGAGGAGAGGTCACAAGTCGGTTGGAGGAGGTCAGGAGCTGGGCTCCTTGGTTATACTAGGTGGCAGACGTTGGTCTGGGCCTGGAAGGAGCTGGAACGCCGGTCGCAGGGGATCGTGATAAGGAGCACGGAATGTCGAGGAGGGCAGCCGGCGGCCTTGTGCCATCTCCGGGCAGGGGCCAGGGCACGACGGGGTACGTGGACCCTAGGCCGGGAAGTAGCTTCAAGCGTCCTGGTAATTCACCCGACAAGGATGGAGCCTTCAAGATCCGTTCTCCACCTGCTCCAAAATCGGGGTACTTTCCAAATATACAATCCAGAAAATCTTAAGCGTGAACCCTGAGAGCAAGCTCACTCCATTAGCCATACGGGTGAGAGGGACCCGACTAGTTCTATACTACAGGGGCCAACCAGTAAAGAAGGTGCCAAGGGAAAGGTCACAGGCTAACAAGTAACACCATCGGGCACGGGATCCAGGCGTGCTTCCTCCCAGCTGCAGCGGTGCTCAGAATTTCGGTTTACAAATTGTCGGGGTCAGCGTTATTGGACTGAGTGAGTACGCAGAGACCCTTTCCGCCCCAACGGTATCCCCTCACTACCATCACTGAGCCCCAGGACATTCCCCCTACCCATGGAGGGGTTAAACACCTGGCTGCCATCCCATCGCCACCGGGCGCTCCCAACAGCAGCGGTGGTACTCCACCTTACCATACACTGTGGGTTGCGTCATGAACTCTAAACACACAACCCCCTGTAAGTACCCCCCTTTTATTTCGAGTGGCCGCACGACCTCTCCCGGATCCGGAGACCCCTCGAGCCACCGTGGATCCGTATCCGAGCAGGCTTGGCTGCTGACGCTGGGGCGGCACATATTCAATACTTTTTCTGTGTCATATCTCATTATTACATATCATTACATTTATAGACATATACGATTTGATTTCTTTGCCTGTGTGGATTGGATGGGTCGATACTGACATCTGGTGAGAAATTCATGTCAATAGCACCTTTAGAAATATATTTACTTAGAAAATTGGCGACGGGACTTCCGGGAGGCGGAGCTACGAGGTAGCTGCTTTTATCATGAGCTCCAGCAGCAGCCTAGGCCAAAAACGTTATCCAGGCCCATCCTAACATCTCAAGGCTGCAGGGATAAGGCCAGGACAACGGGCGCACATCAGGCCCGGCTCTCCTGATACTCCGGAGGTGAAAGGTGTATGCTGCACCACAAAGAAAGGAGTGCTCTGACACAAAGCACCAGGCTGCAGGCTGTGGGCTGTGCTGCACAGAGGAACGCTGCCCATCCTCCCTGCTCCCCCTGCAGCTGTGCCACTGCAAACGGAAAGCACCCGGGACCTGGAAACACACTGGATGAAGGGCAATCACCCATTTCTTCACAGCAGAAAATATGCCGTATGCGCAGAAGCGTCATTTACGAGAAAACAAAGAGGGGTAGCTATATTGATCAATAAGCATATTAGTCATGAAGTTCTGGAGGTTTCAGAGGACCCTATGGGGAGATTATTATTGGTGAAAGTGAAGATAGAGGGCACTATCTACAACTTAGCAAACATATATGCACCAAATATTCCTGATCCACAGTTCAGAGCCAGATTGATCGAAAGTATCACAGGTTGGGATATGACTAATTTAATTGTAGGTGGAGATTTCAATGAGGCTCATGATGGAATTTTAGACAGGTCAAGTCCCCAGCCATCTCCTCTATTGGCGCTCCATAGTGGTTTGCAATATCTCGTCAATTAATTGGGACTAATAGACACATGGCGCATGCAGCACCCAATAGATAAAGATTATACATTTTATTCACATGTCCATGACTTACATACACGGATTGACTATTGGCTACTAAGCCCGGCACTGATGCCACATTTACTTTCCTCCAACATCCTAGAGATCTGTATTTCGGATCATGCACCGGTTACTTTTAATTTGTTATTATCTACCACAATACTACGGGAAAGAAGGTGGAGGTTTCCTTCATATTTATATCAATCTGAGGATTTCAAAGCTTCTTTACAAAACTACTGGAGCTTTTATGAGAATGATAATCACGAGCATAGTGGGGACGCTGGTTTGTATTGGGCTGCCTCCAAGGCAGTAGTAAGAGGTCAGATAATATCATATGTCAGCCATAAGAGAAAAAAGCTCCTGGAACAAACTATATCAGCACAAAAACTTCTCACGCAGGCATATAAAGATTTTAAAAATAACAACACGGATACGACAAAACAACATTTCTTAGAGGCCAAGGAGGCGGCGGACACCTTGGCCCATGAGATGGCACTTAGTAACCTGGACTACCAGAAACATAAGTACTTTAAATGGGGCAACAAACCTGGGAAATTACTAGCTTCTTTGACCAAACCCTTTAGAACCACCACTAGAATCCACAAAATTAAAAAGAAAGATGGTACCATGGTAACAAAAGATGAGGAAATAGTGGAGGAGTTCAGGGCATTCTTTGGCTCGCTGTATGAGGCGGAACCGAGGGAGGTTGACGGGGAAGCTGATTTTATCCATGGTACCGTAGCGCCCATCTTGACAGAGGAACAAAGAGTAGTACTAAACGCCCCTATAAATATTTCAGAAATAGTAAAAACTATTGGCACTCTTAAACTAGCCAAAAGCCCAGGGCCCGACGGATTTAGTAACGAATATTATAAGATCTTGGGAGCCTCTATCGGTCCTCATCTATGTGCAGTGTATAATAAGATAGTCACAGAATAATTCCCGACAGGTTCAATGAGGCAAACATTATAGTATTACCTAATTACCTAAGCCAGGAAAAGACCCACTACAGGTGGAGGGATGCGGACCCATCTCATTACTCAACTCTGATTTTAAAATCTTTACTAAAATACTAGCTGGTAGATTACAACAAGTGATTCCAGATCTTATTCTGCCCTTCCAAACGGGATTCGTGCACGGGAAATCCATCACCTATAACATCAGGACGGCTATTGGGGCTATCTCTTATAGCAGGAAGCATAGATGTACCAAACATATAGTAGTTAGCCTTGATGCGGACAAGGCCTTTGACAGGGTCTCTTGGGCCTATTTACATAATATTTTGGCATGTCGCCAGGTGGGATCCTGGTTTTGCGAAGCAGTCAAGATGATATACACAGAACCCAAATCCAGACTATCTATAAACAATACATTCTCTGAGCCATTTGAGGTACAGAGGGGAACGAGGCAGGGGTGTCCCTTGTCACCTTTATTGTTTAATTTGGCTCTGGACCCAATGTTGAGGACCCTACATAATTTAGCAATATTTCAGGGCATGAGAGTTGGTGGGACAACAATTAAACTTTTGGCTTTTGCCGATGATATTTTATTGTTTATTGCCAATCCCTCTCAAGCGATTCCAGAGATAATGAACACATTGAATAATTTTGGAAAGGCCTCAGGCTTCAGGGTAAATTACAAAAAAACTGAGGCATTGGCAATGTACAAATCGGGTAAAATTGATAACAACTTATTTCCCTTCCAGTCGTGTACCAGGTCCATTAAATATTTGGGGATTCAGCTCCCAGCAAACCCCTTGTTACTATATCAAATTAATTATAAGCCTCTTATATATTCATTAATACATCTACTCCAATCTTGGAAACATCTGAAAATATCCTTTTCGGGCCGATGTCACTTAATTAAAATGGTAGCATTCCCCAAAATAATGTTCTTATTTCAGACTCTCCCGTTGCTTCTACGCAAATCAGATATTAAGCTACTAAATTCATCCTTTGGAAAATTCATTTGGGGGCACAAGGGGCGTACTAGGATCAGCTTAATCAAGCTTCAATTACCAAAAGGGGCAGGGGGCATAAATCTTCCAGATCTGGGCAGATATAATCTAGCAGCAAATTTTAGATATGTGGTGGACTGGGTGCGAGGAGTATCTCACTTTGCCAATGTACAATTGGAACAACAGCTATGTTCACAAGTCTCGTTAACAGCATTGCTGCATTTGGGAACGAGGAAATACCGAGTGAGGTTAGGGATCATCCAACACTATGGCATACTATACAAACGTGGAGGAAGGTGAGGAAACTTGGTAAAATTAACACTTCAAGTTCCCCATTTCAACCCTTTATTGGAAATCCGAGATTCCTCCAGGGTCGCCCTTCGAGGATTTATGAAACATTGTCAATGCAGGGTTGTGCTTATGCTGCAGATCTAATGGAGCCTGATTGGTCGTTGCTTTCTTACGAGAAGGCGGCACACCGATTTCCAGCTTTTGTGGGTCAGTCTTTTCATTTTCTTCAGGCGCGTAGCTTGGCACAAAAATATCTTGTTGACAAGCCAAAGGGAGATCTTGGAGGAAGTGTGGATAACTTTCTTAGGAGGGCAAGAAGCCAGGCATCCTCGACTAGTCAGGTTTATTCAATGTTGCGTACAGTTTGGACATGGGAGGGGAAAACAACAGGTCCAGCAAAATGGAAGGTAGACATGCCAGAGTTCGAGGTAAAGGATTTTTTACAAGCCACGCTGTTGCAACGTAAATTTCTGTCGTCCAGTAGCTACACAGATATGGCCTTGATGATTCTACATAGAGCATATATTACTCCAAAAATTCAATCAAAAATGGACACAAATGCCTTATACTCTTGTTCTAAATGTGGCATAAGAGACACTGACCTGTTTCACCACTTATGGGACTGTGTTCAGATACAGGGAGTATGGAGAAGCGTTCACTCAGTCTTACAAAACACATACAATATTCAGTTTGCTCTGACACCACAGTGGGCGATTTTTAACATGTTGGAGGAGGCTCAACAAAGTCTTCCGAGAGGTACCAGGGCAATGTTAACTATTTGGGCCTCGGCCACTAGGAAAGTATCCTACATCTCTGGGTAAATCCTGAAGCACCCTCTCTAGAGTTTATCCAAACAAAACTAATGTTCATATTCAAAATGGACTGGCTGGATGCACTGTCGAATAAGGAGAAGTTGACTAAGCATTTCTTTGAAACATGGTCTTTATTTATACCTAACTTGGCTACAGTGCTTAAGGATAGACTTAAATCTCAGTTTGGACAGACCTCTTGGTACCTTCTTGAACTGCTCAATGGACACATACCAATTACATAAGTTACCATTTTAAGTTGCTTCTGGTCGCACACAGAGCGGGGGGAGGGGTGGGCGGGACTGTTTTGATTATAATGTCATCAATGAAATGCTCTTTGTATAAGAGCAGATTGTAAAAGAAATTCGGTTAAAATTCAATAAAAAGATGTTTAAAAAAAAAAAAGAAAATTGGCGACGTGATCAATACTTATTTCACTCGCTGTATATACAGGGGTAAGGCTATATTCCCATGATGAGTATTTGGTGAGTTTTCAATATTGCAGATTTTCTGCACACAGTCAATAAAGTAGGTGATTTGTGCTTTTGCATTGAGTTTTTGAGTGCGATTTTTATACATGCATTTTATCATGTTTTTTTTTTTCAGTTTTTGTCTCTTTTTGGTACGTTTTATACTAAAACTAGTTTGTTTTATATACAGTGCCTACAAGTAGTATTCAACCCCCTGCAGATTTAGCACGTTTACACATTCAGAATTAACTTGGCATTGTGACATTTGGACTGTAGATCAGCCTGGAAGTGTGAAATGCACTGCAGCAAAAAAGAATGTTATTTCTTTTTTTATTTTTTTTTTAAATTGTGAAAAGTTTATTCAGAGGGTCATTTATTATTCAACCCCTCAAACCACCAGAATTCTGTTTGGTTCCCCTAAAGTATTAAGAAGTATTTCAGGCACAAAGAACAATGAGCTTCACATGTTTGGATTAATTATCTCTTTTTCCAGCCTTTTCTGACTAATTAAGACCCTCCCCAAACTTGTGAACAGCACTCATACTTGGTCAACATGGGAAAGACAAAGAAGCATTCCAAGGCCATCAGAGACAAGATCGTGGAGGGTCACAAGGCTGGCAAGGGGTACAAAACCCTTTCCAAGGAGTTGGGCCAACCTGTCTCCACTGTTGGGAGCATCATCCGGAAGTGGAAGGCTTATGGAACTACTGTTAGCCTTCCACGGCCTGGACAGCCTTTGAAAGTTTCCACCCGTGCCGAGGCCAGGCTTGTCCGAAGAGTCAAGGCTAACCCAAGGACAACAAGGAAGGAGCTCCGGGAAGATCTCATGGCAGTGGGGACATTGGTTTCAGTCAATACCATAAGTAACGTACTCCACCGCAATGGTCTCCATTCCAGACGAGCCCGTAAGGTACCTTTACTTTCAAAGCGTCATGTCAAGGCTCGTCTACAGTTTGCTCATGATCACTTGGAGGACTCTGAGACAGACTGGTTCAAGGTTCTCTGGTCTGATGAGACCAAGATTGAGATCTTTGGTGCCAACCACACACGTGACGTTTGGAGACTGGATGGCACTGCATACGACCCCAAGAATACCATCCCTACAGTCAAGCATGGTGGTGGCAGCATCATGCTGTGGGGCTGTTTCTCAGCCAAGGGGCCTGGCCATCTGGTCCGCATCCATGGGAAGATGGATAGCACGGCCTACCTGGAGATTTTGGCCAAGAACCTCCGCTCCTCCATCAAGGATCTTAAGATGGGTCGTCATTTCATCTTCCAGCAAGACAACGACCCAAAGCACACAGCCAAGAAAACCAAGGCCTGGTTCAAGAGGGAAAAAATCAAGGTGTTGCAGTGGCGTCGTCAGTCTCCTGACCTTAACCCAATTTAAAACTTGTGGAAGGAGCTCAAGATTAAAGTCCACATGAGACACCCAAAGAACCTAGATAACTTGGAGAAGATCTGCATGAAGGAGTGGGCCAAGATAACTCTAGAGACCTGTGCCGGCCTGATCTGGTCTTATAAAAGACGAATATTAGCTGTAATTGCAAACAAGGGTTATTCCACAAAATATTAAACCTAGGGGTTGAATAATAATTGACCAACACTTTTATGTTGAAAATTTATTAAAATTTAACTGAGCAACATAACTTGTTGGTTTGTAAGATTTATGCATCTGTTAATAAATCCTGCTCTTGTTTGAAGTTTGCAGGCTCTAACTTATTTGCATCTTATCAAACCTGCTAAATCTGCAGGGGGTTGACTTATTTGCATCTTATCAAACCTGCTAAATCTGCAGGGGGTTGAATACTACTTGTAGGCACTGTATATATATATATATATATATATATATATATATATATATATATATTTATTTGATATAGTCATTTGTGAATTACACTGCATATAAGGAAGCAGTTTATCGGGGCCAAACTTGGTGACAGGTTCCCTTTAGTCAGCCATGTATGTATATAGGTAGACTGACAGCTGAATGATACAATGTATGTGATAATGTTCTGATATTCTTGTATGGGACTCTGGTTGATACATTAGAAAAGAATTTGATGTTGACAGTTGTCAGGCGTTGTGAGACACAAGTACAGTGATGTAAGGGCTATTACTCAGCCCCGGGACATAAACAGTTGAGCTCACGTCTGGTATATACAAGCTACTCTATCACAGCATCAGCTTTCATGTCGCCTTCAGCTGGTCACTGCCTGCAGGACTATGATATCTCTTTGGTCAAGTTCACATGCCGTATTTTTGGCCCGAGGGTTGTCAGTGAAAACACGAACATTGCACAAGCAGCACTAGTACCAATGTTATGGATGAGACACCCATTCAAGTCTATGGGTGTGCAAAAAAACTCAAATTATATATGGAGCCACTGTATAGCATACAATTTTCTACAAATGCAGTGCATTTTTTTTAAGGAAACTGTTTTGGTCTTGTACATTTTTGATAACTGCTGCCGTATAAATTCGGATTGCACAAGGATGACAAATGTTAAAAATATTGTCTGTATTTTCTAGTTGACAATTGGACGTGTGAACTTAGCCTTTGGGTGATGAATACACATCCCATGTAACCTAGCATTTAACAAAGACTGTAATGTGCTTTAGCAGTGATTTTTACCCACTTTTCTATATATAGGGCACTCTTAAAGGGACTCAGCACGGGATGACTGTTCACATAAAGCACAGGCGCTCGGTGCACCATGGCGGTGTAGGAACTGTTTTATGCTACAGTATTTGTCTGTGTGGTAAAGATAATGTATTTTTTATAAAAATGACTACTATTGCTAGTAAAGTGCAAGTCCCCGAAGTAGCAGAGCTGGGACTGTGTAGCAGCCGGCACCACATATTGGTCGGGCAAGAGCAGCGGTGGATTAGTTATTAGATAAGATAGGGGAAGAGTGACAGATGGCCAGTGGGTTGGTTAGAGAGACGATCCTTGTGAGGGGATTTCTGCATAAGAGTTCGAGAAGTAAAGATGTGGCGTGGAATCAGGAGCCAGTCAGGGAACCATGAGGTAACCTCCTAAGGCTATGTGCGCACGCTGCGGATTTACCGTGGATTTTACGGCGGATTTGCTGCATAAAATGTGTCTAACATTTCTGCAGTCTTTCCCCAGAAAAACCTATGGGTATTAAAAAATGTTGTGTGCACACTGCGTTTTTTTTTATACCTGTGGATTTGCCCGCGGAATTTCCGCTGCGGAATTAATGTGCATGTCACTTCTTTTCCGCAGGTACCTGCGGTTTTTGCTATAGATAATGGTAAAAATCCACAGGGACCAACCTGCGGAAAAACCGCAGCAAATCCGCACCAAACAGCGGCAAAACCACGTTTTGTTTTGTTGCGTTTTTGGTGCGTTTTCTTATCTCAGGTGCGGGATTCTTTCAAAGTGTATGGAGTTTCCTTAAGAAAAAGTCAATTTCTAGTTTGCACATGGCCTAAAGGTCCAGAGCCTATGGCTCACCCTAGCGGACTCAGGGAAGTCGTATCACTAGACAGCCATCGGGACCAAGAAGTGGACAGCGGTAAGAAGAAACATGGGGGGAATAGAGACACAGGTGCTCTGCAGTTTGCAGACTAGATCCAAAGTAGCGGGGCTAGGTCAAGTGAGAGCACCCAAAATACACTATAACAGCCGAACCGTCAGGAGAGAGGCCATGTCTGTCATAGTGTACAAAGAATAAATTGTTCAAGTTTTGCCAAGAATACTTAGTGTCATCTGTTTGTCTACTACGTCTATGAAAGGGACCGACTGTGAGGTGATGGACACCAACCTAAAAAGGAAAATAGTAAGTGTTATACGCACTACCCAAAGTCATACGCACAGACTGACTCTCTCTGGTGAAGGAGTGCGGAGCCCCCATGACCTGGCGATCATGTGACGCCCTGGCAAAACCAGGTAGTCACAGAAAGAGTTAATCCTCCTTGGCAGCTACACAATCCCCACACAGATGTACACCAGCTAATCAGGCCAGGAAAAAGGGAAGGGGGCGAGAGGAGCTAAGGAAGTGGAGAGAGTTTTAGTTTTAGTTGAGCAGTAGTCAGTGGAGAGCTGACAGCGGAAGCTTGAAGCTCCCCGGGAGAAGGTGGTAGCCAGGGTTGGGGCCCTGGACTACCGGACTAGGTGGCAGTGAGGGCCAAAGGCGACGGAGATCCGGTCGCAGGGATCCTGAGGCGACCGGGACAGAGTTGTAGCCCGCTGGTGCTGCGAGAGGGACCTGAGCCGGAGGCCATTCAAATGGACTAGTCCAGACAAGAAAGAGACAGACAGAGAGTGTGGAAAGAAGGGCCCTGGCTGTACATCTGGGTGTGGGACCCGAAGACACCCGCCGAAGGTGACCGGCCATTTGGCAAGTTGGTTGACAAAACAGACTCTGTGTTTCCTGACCCTACACATGAATGCAGCCTCTTCCAACACCAGGACAACCGAACTGTAAGTGTGCTTATCCCTGCAAGCCCTGTCACCACCACAACTCCCAATTGGGCCCCGGGACTACAACTCCCCTACCCGTGTAGGGGATCCCATCTTGCTGCCCCACACTATCAGTCCCGGGCATAGTCCCCAGAGGCAGCGGCGGTGTCACCATCTCATCACCGCAACCCACAGGTGGCGTCACAGACAATCTCCCCTGTACATGTCGTGGGCGGGTAGGGAGCCGTCGCTGCTGCGCTCTCGCTGGCGCTCGGGTCCGGCGCTGCTGCTGCTGCTGCTCGGTGGCTCGAGCGGTGGGCCGGATCCGGGGACTCGAGCAGCGCTCCTCGCCCGTGAGTGAAAGGGGTGGTTTGGTTTGGGGATTTGGTCCATGACGCCACCTACGGTTTGTGGTGAAGGTGGGCTCCGCCGCTGCTGGTGACGGGGATCCCGGGAGCGTTGTTAGGGAGCAGCTGAGATGTTTTCCCCCTCCGTGGGTAGGGGGGTTGGTGGTCCCGGGGCCCGGTTGATGTGACGGGGAAGCAGGGCTGGCAAGGTGCAGGGTCGCTTGGACTGTGCAGCGCGATGCCAGTCGGCACGGTAGTACTCACTCAGCCACAAATGGATACACAGTCTCTGGTAAAACAAACGGCTGGATGGACGAGTCCCGCACCCTTTTGTGTGTGTTCGGTCCCGATGGCTTCCCACTGCTAACCCGCTCCCCAGCGTGGAAATATGCTAGAGGAGCCCTTTTGCCCGCAGGCTCTGGCCCTGGGAACTCTAGCTGTGGCGGTAGCTGTATTTCCCTTTTGCTGTTTGAACAGTTGCCTTCAATCGGGTCTTGGCTGTTTGGGAACCCCTGGGGTTCCGATCACTAACGGATTTGACCTGTTTAACGGCAACTCCAAGCCTGGTCAGGGTCCGCAGGCCCTGCCGGTTTGTGCTGGCTTCACTTCGCTCCCCGGTTCGGTACCGGCGGGCCACCGCCCGTCCCCGGTCCTACGGTTCCGCGTCGATCTGCCTCTCCTGCAGACGGCCACCACCGTCTGCCAACCTTGCTCTCGGTGCCCGGGCCACGTACTCGGACACAGTCAGTTTGCTCCTCTACTGCCACTTCACTCCTCTCCTGACTCCTACTCAGATCTGCACTGACTTCCTTTCCCGCCTCCAGGACTGTGAACTCCTCAGTGGGTGGGGCCAACCGCCTGGCTCCACCCCACCTGGTGTGGACATCAGCCCCTGGAGGGAGGCAACAAGGATTTGTGTCTGACTGATGTGCCTGTCTCGGGGTGGGGGGTGTTGTGTTGTAGTTCCTGTGACGACCTGGCTAGTCCAGGGCGCCACATACATATTCCCCTTTTTCTTTGTTGTGGAGCCTAAGATCACAGACCGAGTCACGCCACCGTGATACCTCTAGAAGTGACCACATTGGCCCGGTTCTGAGTACCCCTATTCCTGGGTGACACAATCATACCATCATTTAGCGGGGAAAATCATTTCAGTATACCTTCCCATCTACTTGTTTTCCTTCTATTTTCAAACCACCCCTTCTTTGATTGACAGCTCTGTCTTTAAAGAGATAAAGAAGGGCAGAGATAGATGGAAAAGGAGCAGACAGAAGATATATTTAAACATTTGGCCCCACCATGGTGCCCCTGGTTTGGACAGTCATGTTTGAACAGTGCATAGTTTGAACAGTCATTCTGTGCTGACAGAGTCCCTTTAAAATTTGAAAATTTGCAGCATGTCTAGAATCTGCCTCTGATTTTTTGTCTACATTGTTTAGAGGGAACCTGTTAGGTCCCATATGCATTCTAACCTACAAGCAGGGTGATATGTGGCCTAAAACCCCTTTCCTACCCATGCCTGTGTTGTAATATTGTGTAAAATGAATTGATAAAAAAAGTTTTAAACTTACATGTTTCCTATGTAAATGATCAGAGGGACTAGTCCCTTAGGAGTCCCTTCCAGCGTCGGATGTTTGCATGCCAAGTTTAGACGTGCTCTGAGCATGGTCGGAAGCGCAGGAGTCTTCAGATCATGAGCAGTGCGCTTGTGAAGCCAACAAGCGTACACCCGGCTAAGAAGGCTGCTGGAATGAGAAGCATGCACACATGGGAATCCAGGAGCTCACAGTGACGTTGCTCATATAAATCCATAGTATCATGCCCACAGGGGCGTGATACCACGGAAAGAGGACACACTAGACATGGGGAAGTGATGCCCTGCTCATTTATATAGGCAATATGTAAGTTAGAAAACTTTTTTTTATAAATTAATTTTATAATATTACAACACAGGGATGGGTGGGGAGGAGTTTTTAGGCCACACATCACCCTGCTTGTAGGTTAGAACGCATATGGGACCTGACAGTTTCCCTTTAAGGCTACATTCACACGACCGTTCTGTTTTTGCAGTCTATGTGGC
Source organism: Anomaloglossus baeobatrachus (assembly GCF_048569485.1). Lineage (NCBI taxonomy): Eukaryota > Metazoa > Chordata > Amphibia > Anura > Aromobatidae > Anomaloglossus > Anomaloglossus baeobatrachus. The sequence continues at coordinate 490,849,476 of NC_134355.1, forward strand.
ATCTGTGTGACAACTGCATCCATACCGTTCTGTTGCGAATACGGTCCGCGTGTCATCCATGTGACTTCCATTTTTTTTATGGATCGCAAAAAAACAGAGGTAGAGTTATATACAGTCCAGGGTATCTGGCCAGACGCTGGTCCCCATATAAGGTCTATGGGGAACAGAATCCAGCACAAAGGGGTAGGAGCAAGCGCTAAATACTTACCAACAACTGGGGCGGCTCACACTGCTCCCGCGGCAGCTCTTTGTTCTTCCTAAGCCGGCCGCTCATTATGCTCATACATATTCACTGCTTCCCTCGCTCTCCATCGTCTGGGATTGGTTACAGTCAGACACGCCCCCACGCTGAATGACAGCTGTCTGAATGCAACCAAACAGAGCCGCCGGTGGGCGGGTCTATATCATACAGTACAATAAATAAGTAAATAAAAAAAAAAAATGACATGCGGTTCCCCCCAATTTTGATAAAAGCCAAAATAAAGCCTCACAGCTGCTGGCTGGTATTCTCAGGCTGGGGAGACCCACGTTATTGGAAGCCCCCCATCCTAAAAATATGAGTCAGCAGCTGGCCGGAATTGCTGCATCCATTAGATGTTACAGTCCTGGGATTTTACCCAGCTCATCTCAAATGCCCTGGTGCGGTGGCAAACGGGGTAATATATGGGGTTGGTACCAGCTGTGTTATTTCACCTGGCATCAAGCGATGGGGTTTGTGATGTCACGGTGTCTATCAGATACCCGACATCACTAACCCAGTCAGTAAAAAAAAATAGATGACAAGCAAATTTTTATTTGAAAAAACACTCCACAAAACAGTCCCTCTTTCACCAATTTATTGGAAAGAAAAAACAAATCCAGGTTCGGCATACTCCATTAAGGGGGTCCCACAACGATCTATACTCACTGTCCAATTCAATGAAGAACAGAATGTTCCCCACTGGCAGGAAGAGCAGTGCACAGACCTGAGCTAACATCATTAGGTCAGGCCAGGTCACTACAGGGCATGACGAGCGCCGATGTCATGAGGTTAGCTAGGTACATTACCTGCGGTGATGAACTCCACTGCATTCTTGACGTCAGCGCTCGTCACTGACTTTTTTGTCCACCGTTTTCATAAGCGAAATATCACAGGAGCCCATGACGTCACCGCTAGTCACAGTCTCGGGCCACTTGATGTGAGAACGTGGCGGGCATGGAAGTCAGTGATGAGCGCTGATGCCAGAAGTACAGGACTTCATCACCACAGGTAATGAACTTTGCTAACCTCCTAATGTCGGCGCTCGTTATCACCACAGCTGCTGACATATTGCAGTGCGAGCAGCTGCGGGGCTGGCGCAGGAGTGGGACACAGACTGCAGGGGCACCCGATGGAAGTCACAAGGAAGTGCGTCTGTGTGGCTTCCGGGGATTTTGCGGACCAATTGACTTGTATTGTGTCACGTTCTGCAATTACAGAACAGAATAGGACATGTTCCATAATAACGGAACAGACATACGGCATCCGATCTGTTTTTTGTAGGAACTGATGCACACAGAAGTGCTTCCATGTGATCCTATACAAAAGACATTGAAAAGACGGTCCTGTCAGTAGGTCCACAAAAAAACAGGAACTGAACAGGACAGACGGAATGGTCGTCTGAATGAGCCCTAAGGCTACATTCCAACATTGAGCTTTTGGTGATTTTTTGACATTTCATAGTTTTGCTGCGTCAAAAATGCAGCATCTTACAGTTCAAGAAAAGTGGATGGGATTTATAGACATCTCCAGCCCTTTGAGTTTCTTTCTACTTAGCGTAAACTGACCTGCGGTGCGGGTTCATAGTCCGCAACATGTCAATTTCTCGTCAGGTTTTCTGTGCAGATTGTCCCCATAGACTTGTGTGCCGCCCCCACGCCTGTAGCAGCCGAGCTGCTCGGGTCCGGACCCGCTGTGTGGCTCGAGGGATCCTCCGGACCCGGGGGTCACGTGCACATGCCAAATGAAAAAGGGGAAAAATGTAGTTGTACGGGCTGAGCCGTACTCGGTTCGTGATGCCACCCACGGTGTGTGGTGAAGTGTGACACCACCGCTGCTGTTGCAGGATACCCGGGGGAGATGTGATGGCAGCTGGATGCTAACCCCTCCGTGGGTAGGGATGGTTGCCCAGGGACCCGATGGTTTGGTGCAAGGGATGGCGGTGGCATGGGCCCGCAAGCTCAGACGTACCAGGGAATGTTTGGTTACTCACAGTCAATAGATCACACGAGTCTTTTGGTAAACCAAAGGTGCTGGTGGTCGGCAGCCGCGGCCGGTTGTACTCGGTCCCCGGTGCTGGTGGTCGCCGTCTCTTTCCTCTGCACTGCTTTTGTGTTTGTGTAGACTTTTTGGTGTGGAACGCAAGAGTCCGCTCCCGATGTTTTGTATACCTGAGGAGACGTGCCCGTTGATGCTTACCCGTGGGATCTACCGGGCCCTGGCGGATGCCCTATCCCTCTCTGTGTGTGGTTGTCTGCTTTTGGGACTTTGGTTGGGACAGGACCTAAAACCCTGCCCTCAATTGGTTAATTAGCTAGGCCGTTGGTTCCGGTCCTGGCTTCAGGGTCCAAGTACCCCCTCTGTGCACAGTTTCCAGGTCGGTTCTCTGGTGTCGGTACCGGCTGGCTCAAACCCTGTCTCAGTCCACCTCGGATCTCCGGCTGCCATCTTCCCGTCGCCTGCTGACGGAGACCACCGTTTGCCACCTAGCCAAGGCACCAGGGCTCCAACCCCGGCGCCTGTCAACTTGAGCTTCTCCTCCTGCTGGAGCTACACCTAGCCCCAGCTTCCACTCCTCTCAACTTGAACCTCAGACTTAATCTTTCAGAACTGGACTTAATCTGTTTGGTTTCCCGCCCCGGGCTGTCTAGACCCCTAGGTGGGCGTTTCTAATCCGCCTTGTCCGACCCACTGGTGTGCCTGCCTTTCCCTGAGGGGGGTGGCTAGGGTTTCAGATCGGCTGTGAGGGAAGGTGTTGTGCAGGGACCTACTGTGTGACCACCTGGCTCTGCCAGGGCATCGCATTTGCATTAGATGAGGAAAATCTGCAGATAAAAAATGCACATGGGTTTTTAATGCATTTCCACTGTAGAAACACATCTAGCACATACAGTGCTGTAGGTAATCTGCACATGACAAAATCAATAAAGTTTTGTTAAGGCCAAATACCAGGAAGTATCAAAAACAAAGGAACTGTATTTAAGGCATGACAGACCAACAAGAGACAAAAAGGGCAGATTAAAAAATGCAACAAAAATGTAAGGTAAAAAACGCACACAAAAACGCAATGAAAAGACGGAAGTAACTTTATTTATATAACAGGTGCAACATCAAAAACTCACCAAAAGCTCATCATGGGGACGAAGCCTAATGGTGTTTGCTACAATCTCATTTACTTGCAAAGTATGAAATATTGTTCCAGAATTTCCACCACCACTACCCACCCCACAACATTATTAAACCTTGCCCTTGCTGCAATGGAAATGAGGTATGGAAATTTTCATGTAATGACTCTCTGGTAGAAGGCTTAGGCTAAGATCGCACTTTGCGTCGCCCTACTTGCAGCTCTAAACGCACGTTTTGGGCTTAATTGATTTGACCAAAGTCTCCTTTTTCAGAACGTTAGCGCTGAAAACGCATGCGTATTTACCGCGTTTATGATGCTTTCTTAGCACTTTTTACATGCTTTTTGACCTGCATTTTGACAGATGCGTTTTGAACATCAAGACACTGCTAAATAAAGATTAAATAGTCAAACATCATGAAAAAAGAGAAAAAAAGGAAAACATAATTTTGGAATTAATAAAGAAAATATTTATATTTCATGAAATTATAGCGGTTTTATAATATTTAATGTTAAAATAGCAATAGAATCAACATTTTCTTGAACTTAATTGTCGAATTGTGTGTGTGTGTAAAGGGACATATTATTCCATTATTTTAATGCCAGAAAAGCATGCGTTTTTAAAGTCCAAAACGCATGCTTTATGCAGCTAACAAGCAGGTAAAACGCAGGAAATGTGAAGTTTCTTGTGGTTTTTGCCATTTCTCATTGACATGACAAATGACAAATGACAAAAACAATTGACATGCTGCTTCTTTGAACGCATGGTTTTTGCCACAAAATATGCAAATTAAACGCAGCGTTTTAAACGCAAAGTGGGGTCTAGAAATCAACATTTTCCATAGACTTTGCTGTAAAATCAAAACGCATGCCTTTTGGCATGAAAAACGTGCATCTCAAAACTGACCTAAAAAGCACCTGAAACGCAGGTGGAAACGCAAAGTGGGGTCTTAGCCTTATGCTTGTGGTCAGAAATCAATGTGAACAAGCAGAGCTGCCGTACATAGCATGAGTAAAAGACTGAGCATATAGCTGAGCGGAAAACTAAGGCAGGAATCTCAGTAACAAGGCAGGAATTTCGTTTCGTTATTCAGTGAGGGCATGCTGCTATAGTGAGTGAGAGCCCATACAAGTCTAAGGGCGCTTTCACACTGAACGGCATCCGTTGCTTAGCGTTGTATGACAGATGCAACTGATCGTATAAAATAGTGCGTTATAGTATTTTTTTTCTTGACTCTACACATCTGGGCATGTGCAGTTGTGTAAAGACGGATGCGTTAATGGAATCCGTGAAATGACGGATTCTAACGGAATCCGCCACTATAGGCGTCCATTATAAAAACAACGGACGCCGATGGGATCCTGCAGGTTGCGTTTTTTTGCCAGTCCGCCAAGCGCAGAAAAACGCTACATGCAGCGTTCCATCCGCCAGGCGGATGCAACACAGCGTCAGCTGACCGATGCAACGCAAGGCCATCTGTTGCTATCCGTAGCTAATAGAAGTCTATGAGGAAGAAAACGGCTTCCTGCAACAGTTACCGTAATTCCTCAAGGCGGCGGATAGCAACGGATGCCGTTCAACGAATGTGTGAAAGCGCCCTAAGGCTATGTGCCCACATTGCGTTTTTACATGCTAATCCACAGCATTTTCAACTGCAGCGTTTTAATACCAAAAGGCATGCGTTTTTGACAATTTAATTGCCTGTGTTTTTGACATTATATTAAAGGCATGATATGTCCCTTTACACACACACATAGTCCGACAATTAAAATTAAGAAAAACATTAATTTAACGCTATTTTATAAAAGCAGCTATTTTGTTTATGATTATAATCTTGATATTTGTTATCATTTTTTTTTACATTTTTTCATAGTGTTTGAATGTTAAAACTTTATTTAACATTCAATGTATTTGTCATCAAAACGCATCTGACTTTAGGCAATGAAAAAGCATGTAAATTGCGGTAAAAACACGGCTAAAACGCGGTAAAAACGCAAGCGTATTTATAGCGTTTTATGGTCAAAAGCAACTTTGGCAAATACCTTTTTCTGCCAAAGGGTGCGTTTAGAACTGCAACTACCTCGACGCAACATGGGCACATAGCCTAAGAAACATTGGACTGCACTCGGATGACATGAGAGAGCAGTGCGATAATCGCATCAGCTGGCAATGGAGAAGATAGGGAGATTAGTCCCTCCCTCTCCTCCGCAGCTGTGATCTGATCGGAGGATTAGATCACAATTGCATGGCACTCGGCTCACACTCGCAGCAGAGCAGGAGCCGTGGGTTATTAGCATATCGCATCCTATGCACTCACATCACATGCCATACGACAGTGTTAATCCAGACTAAGGGGTACTTTGCACGTTGCGACATCACTAGCATCGGCTAGCAATGCCGAGCGCGATAGCACCCACCCCCGTCGCACATGCAATATGTGGTGATGCTGCCGTAGCGAACATTATCGCTACGGCAGCTTCACACGCACATACCTGCTCAGCGACGCCGCTGTGACTACTGAAATATCCCTCCTTCAAGGGGGAGGTGCGTTTGGCGTCACAGTGACGTCACCGCGATGTCATTAATCGGCCGGCCAATAGAAGCGGAGGGGCGGAGATGAGCGGGACATAACATCCCGCCCACCTTCTTCCTTCCGCATTGCCGGTGGACACAGGTAAGGAGTAGTGATGAGCGAGCATGCTTGTTACTACTCGGTACTCGCACGAGTATCACTGTACTCGGGCTACTCGGCGGGGACCGAGTAATCTCGCGATACTCGTGCTGTACTCGTGGTCTTCATCCCTGCATGTTGGCGCTCTTTTGAGAGCCAGCCCTCATGCAGGGATTGGCTGGCAGATCACTGCAATGCCACAGCCCTGTTAGTTGTGGAATTGCAGTGATTGGCCGGCCCGCACAGCATGACCGAGCCTTTATACCGGCGGGCGCGGTGTGCTCTGCTCACAGCCATCCAGACAGTCAGTGCAGGGAGAGTGTTGCTGCTTCAGGGAAAGGTTTGCGGCCCTTTATAGCTATTTCCGTAGCAGGGCTGCAAACAGTGTGACCAGAAGTCCTTCTCAGGACTATTCTAGTTGTATACAGGCAGGCAGGGTATAGCCAGGTCGGAGTACAGTAGCAGAGTCCTTCTCAGGACTATTGTTGCTATATACAGGCAGGGTATAGCCAGGTCGGAATACAGGCTAGTGACCAGAAGAGTCCTTGTCAGGACTATTGTAGCAGTATACAGGCAGGCAGGCAGGCAGGCAGGATATATAGCCATTCCTAGTGGTGACCGTATACCAGCCTTCATCATATCTGGGGCTGGTGTACACAGTCTAAAACAGTCCAGATAGTGTCAGACTTCTCAGTAATTTTTGCTCCTAAAAACCTGTTAGGTTCTTAGTGCGTCCGTGCTTGCATTTAAAAACCGCACGTGTGTGCCTGTCGGTGGCAGCGTACAGGTGCACTTGTGTGCGTTTTTCACAAACTATTATATAACGCACAAGTGTAGTGTATAATACACGTCAGTCAGCAGTGGCTGATAGTGTCAGACTTCTCAGTAATTTTTGCTCCTAAAAACCTGTTAGGTTCTTAGTGCGTCCGTGCTTGCATTTAAAAACCGCACGTGTGTGCCTGTCGGTGGCAGCGTACAGGTGCACGATTTGCACAAACTTGGATATAACGCACAAGTCTAGTGAATACACGTCAGCACAGCATTGCAAAATGCGCAAGGGCGTTGGCAAGGAACAAGGAAGTGGACATGATGGTGGTGCAGGCAGAGGCCGAGGTCGTGGGCAAGCTCTAATTTCGCCACAACAAAGGGCCACATCTAGTTGCTCGCACGTCCTGTCCCAAATTCTTGGGGACCGCAGCAGTACACCGCTCTTGAACCAAAACCAGTGTCAACAGGTTGTTAGTTGGATAGCGGATAATGCTTCCAGTCAGATTGGCACCACCACAAACACTCTGTCTTCCACACGGTCAAGTGTCAGTAGCCGTGATACTGCACCGCACATTTCAGAACCTGATCCTCCTTCCTACCACAAGGCTGAGTACACGTCCTCGGACATTACTGATCCCACACTTGGACACTCGGAAGAGCTGTTCACGTTTCAATTCGCACATTCTCGCCAGCTCATGTTGAAGTGGGTCATGAGGAGATCGTATGTACAGATGCCCAAATATTTGAGCAGCCACGTTCTCATGAAGTTGGCAACGTGTCTCAACAAGGGGTGGATGATGATGAGAGACAATTGTCAGGAAGTCAGGAGGAGGAGCAGGGTGCGGAAGAGGAAGACGACGTGGGGGATGATCCAGTAACTGACCCAACCTGGCAGGAGGATATGCAGAGCGAGGACAGCAGTGCACAGGGGGAGGGAGGTGTAGCATCCCAACAGGCAGTAAGAAGCAGGGTGGTGGCCCCAGGCAGACGTCAGGCAACCATTCCCCGGAACAACAACACGACACAAGGTGCCTGTACAAATGTTAGGTCTTCCCGAGTCTGGCAGTTTTTTAAGTTGGCTCCAGATGATTCTAAAAAGGCCATTTGCAACACCTGCCGTGCCAGCATCAGCAGGGGTACCAAAACTAGCAGCCTGACCACCACCAGCATGATCAGGCACATGTCAGCCAAGCACCCGACTTTGTGGGAAGTACAACAGAGTCGAGGAGCAGTGCTTGCTGATATCACTGCTAAGTCTTCGCTGGTTGTGCATGCGAGCCAATCCCCTGTCCATGCTGCCTGCGAACAAGCCTCCTCCGGTCCTGCACCTGCAGTTGCCTACGCAGAAATAACACCATCATCAAGCACGTCCTTGTCCCAGCGCAGCGTTCAGTTATCCATTCAGCAAACCTTTGAACGCAGGCGCAAATACGCTGCCAACGCCCCACATGCCACAGTTCTAAATGCTAACATTTCGCGACTGCTTGCGCTGGAAATGTTGCCTTTTAGGCTGGTGGAGACAGAAGCATTCCACGACCTGATGGCGGCAGCTGTCCCACGTTACTCGGTCCCCAGCCACCACTATTTCTCCCGGTGTGCCGTCCCCACGTTGCATAACCACGTGTCACAAAACATCACACGTGCCCTGAACAACGCTGTTTCACCCAAAGTCCACCTAACCACAGACACGTGGACAAGTGCTTGTGGGCAAGGCCGCTACATCTCGTTGACGGCACTCTGGGTTAATATTGTGGAAGCTGGGACCCAGTCTGAGCGAGGGACGGAACACGTCCTTCCCACACCAAGGTTTGCAGGCCCTACCTCAGTCAGGGTTTCACCCACACTCTACAGCTCCGGAATGTCATGCTCTTCAGCCTCCTCCTCCTCCTGCGCATCCTCATCCACTGTACCCTCCACACCAGTCCCAAGCTGGAAGCACTGCAGCACTGCCTCGGCGAAGCGGCAACAGGCTGTGCTGAAGCTAATCTGCATAGGTGACAAACCCCACAATGCAGAAGAGGTGTGGACAGCTCTGAAACAGCAGGCAGATCACTGGCTCACACCTCTGAACCTAAAGCCAGGAAAGGTCGTGTGTGACAATGGCCGGAACCTGGTGGCGGCTTTGAGGCGAGGCCAGCTGACACATGTTCCATGCGTGGCCCATGTGCTCAACCTCGTGGTTCAGCGGTTTCTAAAGTCATACCCAGAGCTGTCTGATCTGCTGGTAAAAGTTTGCCGCCTGTCTGCACATTTTCGAAAGTCACCTACTGCTTCAGCCGGCCTTGCCGGCTTTCAGCGCTGTTTGCATCTTCCGGCTCACAGAGTGGTGTGTGATGTCCCCACGCGTTGGAATTCAACTCTGCACATGTTGGTCAGGATATGTGAGCAGAAGAGGGCAGTTGTTGAGTACCTGCATCACCTAAGCCGTCGGGAAATGGGTCAAACTCCACACATAACACCTGAGGAGTGGAGATGGATGTCCGACCTATGTACCATCCTCCAAAACTTTGAGGACTCCACCAAGATGGTGAGTGGTGATGACGCCATTATTAGCGTCAACATACCGCTACTCTGCCTTCTAAAACGGTCTCTGCTCAAAAACAAACATGATGCATTGCAGGCGGAGCGCGATGAGTTGCAGCAAGAAACAGTAGTGGGTGTGGGTGATAACACACAGCCCAGCCTCGTCTCATCACAACGTGCAGTGGAGGACTATGACGAGGAGGAGGATGAAGACATGGAGCAACTCTCCGGCCAAATTGAGGATATGACATGCACACCAGTCATATCCTCGGTTCAGCGTGGCTGGCCAGAGGACAGGGTAGATGAGGAGGAGGAGGGGGAGGAGGAGGACAGCATGTTCAGTCATCGTGTTGGTCAGGCTACTGAAGTCCTGGCTGTTAAGAGTCTGACGCACATGGCTGACTTTATGGTAAGCTGCCTGTCTCGTGACCCTCGCGTTAAGAACATCTTGGCCGACAATCATTACTGGTTGGTAACACTGTTAGACCCACGCTACAAGGAGAACTTTATGTCTCTTATTCCCGAGGCGGAGAGGTCAACCAAAATGCAGCAGTTCCGGAAGGCCATAGTCACGGAAGTAGGCAAAGCATTCCCCTCACAAAACGCTAGCGGCATAGGTCAGGAATCAGTGGACAACCAAGGCGTACAGCCGAGAGAGGCACAAGTCCAATCCGCCAGAGGTAGGGGAACAGTCTTTAAGATGTGGGACAGTTTTCTCAGCCCCTCACGTACCACAGCCCCTGAGGTGCGGGGTAGTGCCACAAGAAATCCTAAGTTTGCCCAGATGCTCAAGGAGTACCTTGCAGATCGAACAACTGTACTCCGACATTCCTCTGTGCCTTACAATTATTGGGTATCCAAGGTGGACACGTGGCATGAATTGGCTCTCTACGCCTTGGAAGTCCTGGCCTGCCCTGCCGCTAGCGTTTTGTCAGAGCGTGTTTTTAGTGCCGCAGGTGGAATCATTACAGATAAACGCACCCACCTGTCAACTGAAAATGCTGACAGGCTGACTCTGATCAAGATGAACAAGGGTTGGATTGGGCCAGACTTCACCACACCACCAGCAAATGAGAGCGGAATTTAAAGTTTGTAACGGGAATTTGCCATGTACCTCCACTCACCCATGGGTACACACTTCTGGACTTTGGATAATCGCTGGACTGCTCCTCCTTCTCCTCATGCGCCACCATGATGACCGTTACAATAGTTAGGCCTTTGTTTCAGGTATACCCCCAGTGGTACATTTTTTCGCCCATTCTTTGCAGAATGGACATTACAACGACAGGAGACCCGCTCCTTTGCAATGGGAACAATGTTTTGAGGCCCTCATGCACGTCTCTATCCAGGGACAACGTGGAGCCTCCCAATTTTTGGCTGCCCTGCCTAAGGGCTATACTATAATACACCCACTTCCTGACAATGGACACTTAATGTTTTGAGGCCCTCATGCACGTCTCTATCCAGGGACAACGTGGAGCCTCCCAATTTTTGGCTGCCCTGCCTAAGGGCTATACTATAATACACCCACTTCCTAACAATGGACACTTAATGTTTTGAGGACCTCATGCACGTCTCTATCCAGGGACAACGTGGAGCCTCCCAATTTTTGGCTGCCCTGCCTAAGGGCTATACTATAATACACCCACTTCCTGACAATGGACACTTAATGTTTTGAGGCCCTCATGCACGTCTCTATCCAGGGACAACGTGGAGCCTCCCAATTTTTGGCTGCCCTGCCTAAGGGCTATACTATAATACACCCACTTCCTGACAATGGACACTTAATGTTTTGAGGCCCTCATGCACGTCTCTATCCAGGGACAACGTGGAGCCTCCCAATTTTTGGCTGCCCTGCCAAAGGGCTATACTACAATAGACCCACTTCCTTACAATGGGCACTTCAGGTTTACAGGCCATCATGCACGTCTCTATCCAGGGACAATGTGGAGCCTCCCAATTTTTGGCTGCCCTGCCTAAGGGCTATACTACAATAGACCCACTTCCTTACAATGGGCACTTCAGGTTTACAGGCCCTCATGCACGTCTGTATGCAGGGGCATTGGTGAACCTCACAATTTTGGACTGCCCTGGCAAAGGAAAATACTACAAAGACTCACTTCCTCAAAATGGGCACATTAGACTCAGAGGCCTTTATGTACGTCTCTTCTCAGGGACATCGGAGTGCCACACAATGTTTTACGTAAAATCTTGCATGTATTAATCTCAAAAAGTAACATACATTAGCTCTATCTCACTATTGGGTATGTGCCCTTAACATTTCCGCCATGAAAATTCATTTTGGTGTCATTTTTGAAGGTTTTTTGGTGAGTCCGTAAAAATGGCGTAAAACGCGGACAAAATTGTTCACAGCTGTGACTTTTGAGTGATAAATGCTTCAAGGGGTCTTCCCCATGCTGTTGCCATGTCATTTGAGCACTCTTCTGAGACTTTTGTGACATTTTTAGGGTTTCTACATGCTGCCGGGGGTCATTTCACAAAAATACTCGGGTCTCCCATAGGATAACATTGGGCTCGGTGCTCGGGCCGAGCACACGAGTATCTTGGGATGCTCGGCCCGAGCCTCGAGCACCCGAGCTTTTTAGTACTCGCTCATCACTAGTAAGGAGATGTTCGTCGCTCCTGCGGGTTACACACAGCGATGTGTGGAGCTGCAGGAACAACAAACAACATCGTACCTGCGGTCGACCCAACAGTATGATACTGTCCGGCGCTACACAGATCACCGATTTTCGACGCTTTTGTAATCGTTTATCGGCGCATCTAGGATTTACACGTTGCGATGTCGTTACCGGCGCCGGATGTGCGTCACTAACGACGTGACCCTGACGATATTCCGGATGCGATGGCGCACAGCATGCTGCTATTTGTAATAGACGGATTCTGTAAGTGAAAACAATCAGTCATGAGCACGGCCCCATAGGATAACCTGGGCCGAGCGCTGACCGATAACCAGATAGCACACGTCTGCTGTATGTGATGGGGGGAGCGAGCCCGGACCCTCTAATCACCAGACCCCTTTATTTTCCAGATTTCTATACAATTCTAGTCGTTTATTTTGATCCTCTTCTGTATACATTTTCCTGTCAATGATTACTCTGCACACACATTCCTTTGCCTTTTAAATCCCTGAATATATTGTGTTTCCTTATGTCTCATTATTTTCTCAAGAGAACAACCCCCCCAAAAAAAAACAACAAAAAAACCCCATAACAAGCACACGTGCAGTTACTGATAGGGATTAGTGCTAGAACTTCTTGTATTGTATTAGAGCTTTCCTTGTGTTCTGCACAGGAGAATAGAAGGAGTGATGGGTATTGTGCCTGAGCCTCACACCGCCGGAGCCGGGGGCGCACATTTCTGCTGATCAGGTTGTTACTTTTCAATAAAGTTTATTTAAAAAAAAAAAAAAAAAAAAAAGCCGAGGCTGGAGGCCCGGAGCTGTCGGCAGCACACATTGCTGGGATGTTTTCTTAGGAGCCAGCCTTCCTTTGTGTGCTGCTGCTGAGTGGCAGGGTAGAGGAAAAAAAGCTGACGGGAGGGTGACTTGTGTCCGCTCAGTCCCCGCTGCATTCCCGGGGAAGTGAGGGAGAAAAGTTGCCGCTCCGTGCTGGACTGCCACATAGTGCGGGATGCCAGCCATGCCAGCGTGTGCAGACGTCTGATGCTCCGCAGCTCAGCCCATGAAAGGATGGGAAACGGAATGTGCTCCAGACGGCACAAGCGGATCCTGCAGGCGCTCGCCCTCCTGGCTGTGGCCATTGCCTTCGTGTATGGGGCTCTGATAAACTACGAGTTGCAGAAGCAGCTGAAGAAAGCCGAAGCCTTGGCGCAGAAGTACCAGCAGCACCAGGAGTCCCTGTCTGCACAGCTGCAAGGTAGGACGGCGTGTGGAACTACAAGTGCCAGGCTGGCTGCTGAAGAGTGCAATGTGAGAGCTTGTTACTGTAGTGCTGGGTGTCATGGCAGGCTCTGTTATTGCCAGTAAGAGTTACCCTAGTGCAGCATTACATCCAGGAGTAGTGATGGTGGGTCCTGGGACCATGAATGATGGCAGGATCAGAGAGGACTGTCAGGGACTGAAGTAACTCCTCTGCCCCCTCCTCCCATGTACAGTATTATTATTATTATTATTTATTATTATAGCGCCATTTATTCCATGGCGCTTTGCAAGTGAAAGAGGGTATACGTACAACAATCATTAACAGTACAAGACAGACTGGTATAGGAGGAGAGAGGACCCTGCCCGCGAGGGCTCACAGTCTACAGGGAATGGGTGATGGTACAATAGGTGAGGACAGAGCTGGTTGCGCAGTGGTCTGTATCCGTGCCAGGAGTAACTACAGAGGAGCAGTGCAGGATCAGGGCTTGTATTTGTGGCCACTGTACAGTGATTGCGGTGTACATCAGAGGTCATTCTCCTCATTTCTTTAGCATGGCTTGTTTTCTTCAGGACAGTTGTTGTTTATTCTTGGTGTATTTGTGTTGTTGTGATTTACAATTGTAAAATGCGGCAAAAGTCTCATTCAGGGAAAGTGTCTTGTGTAGTTGGACTAAAAGTCCCAGCACTTTATTCCCCGACCTGACAGCAAATTTGATTTTATGTTCTGACCTCATTGAAAAGCAATAGACCCATCTGTCCCCGATTTACACTGAGTGATGGGAGCGCAGGGGTAGCCGGCCCTAATTCCCTCAGACGCGCCCCTCTAATCCATGTCGTGCCCAATGTCAGACACCTATGCCGTCACGTGACCCCTCATCCCGCCTGAGAGTCTCCCACTTTTCTGGAAGACGCAGCTGGTGGGGACTCGTATCGGTGACCAAGGCAGGAACGGTTTTTGCGCACCCATGAGTTGTGCTGAGATTTTTGGTAATTCAAGCTGTTTGAGCAGAATCCAGTCCTAAGCCGTTTGTTGTCGTCAGTCATTGTCTTGTTTTCTGAGATAAAAATAAAACTTTTTATTTTTTTTAAATTCACGTGGAAAAAACTGGAGTGATTTTTGCTTGGACAAGATGTGACCGGACAGAAATCGCCGAGAAAATGTAACATTAGAATTTTAGAGTCCTCTGTGGTCAGTTCCTTTTAATGGCCAACTGAAAAGAT